>NC_064642.1:787526037-788126037 GCF_023864345.2 Schistocerca serialis cubense
TCTATTCTACTCTTTAAACTTCGACATTTTATGCGTTGTAGCTATGCAGCTATCTTGAGATTCACACTGAGAAAACAAGGGGAAACGTTATCTCGTGAGCCGGCCGGTATGGCCGTGCGGTTCTAGGCGCTTCAGTCTGGAACCGCATGACCGCTACGGTCGCAGGTTCGAATCCTGCCTCGGGCATGGATGCGTGTGATGTCCTTAGGTTTAAGTAGTTCTTAAGTTCTAGGGGACTGATGACCACAGATGTTAAGTCCCATAGTGCTCAGAGCCATTTGAACCATGTTGATATCTCGTGAAAAAATTCGAGTGACACGATCAAGACGGATTTTTAGACTGTCTTGTGCAGTTGTGATCGTGGATTATTTCAATGGTTTTATGTCGTTTATTATACACAGGAAAGGCTTGAGTGGATTTTGATTATTTGTGGAGAGAAGGCTTGAAATCTCTATCCACCCACTCTGATTTAGATATGATGTGATCCTTCTAGTTCATCAATCCAGTACTGAAATGCTGTTCATGTAAGACCGGTGAAAGCCGTCTTAATATCGATACAGTAGGCTACCAAAGGAAAAATAGGCTAGTTTCATCACATATACCTACAATTCAATTCTGCAAAATATGGTACGGTAAGAGGTAAGTGGTACATAGTGTACTGGAGTAATTACATTTCGTTTCTGCAGCATTCACGAGTGATGATGGGTCTTAGTGACTGTAGTGCAGCCTCCACAAATGCTGAGTGGCCAAAGCTCATCACGTGATACCGGTAGACGATGCTGAAGCCTGTGCAGCAT
Source organism: Schistocerca serialis cubense (assembly GCF_023864345.2). Lineage (NCBI taxonomy): Eukaryota > Metazoa > Arthropoda > Insecta > Orthoptera > Acrididae > Schistocerca > Schistocerca serialis. The sequence continues at coordinate 787,526,835 of NC_064642.1, forward strand.
ACCTGTCTCCTTTCAGCCTTGGTCGAAACTGGACTATCCCACATTCCAAAAGACGGCTACCTGACCCACAGTAAGACAGAAATAGCTCCGAACCTCTCTGCGAGGCGACGTGCCTTCCACAAGTCACACACTTGTGATATTCCTGAGTGGTGGTTTACAAGTATTGTTTTGTGTTAGCAGAAGAACCAACAACGTGTTACGAGTGGAGGCCGAAATTCACGTGTTTTAGCCCACGCAGGCTGGCGTGAGGAAGGAAGGACTATACGGACGTGAGGTCTGGAACATGACAAGGAATGAGAATTCAGAAGGCGGACATAATTAGTATGATATTTAATTTTAAGAACGTCGCTCTTGACGGTACATGAGTCACAATATTATCTGTTCAGAATACATTCTTGAAGATAGTACTTATAGTAACTGAATATGGCACCTTGCTAGGTCGTAGCAAATGACGTAGCTGAAGGCTATGCTAAACTGTCGTCTCTGCAAATGAGAGCGAATGTAGACAGTGAACCAACGCTACCAAAGTCGGCTGTAAACTGGGGCGAGTGCTAGGGAGTCTCTGTAGACTAGATCTGCCGTGTGGCTGCGCTCGGTCTGTAATCACTGATAGTGGCGACACGCCGTTACGACGTATACTATCGGACCGCGGCCGATTTAAAGGCTACCACCTAGCCAGTGTGGTGTCTGGAGCTGACACCACATATTGAAACATTGTTTCTACGATACTGACGACGCTCTACCGACTGCTGAGCTTGGAAAACCAGAATCCCAGTGAAATTTCCCCTACGTTAAAAGTTATGTCATGCACCAATTATCATCCCATGTTAAAACTTGGTTAACTAACGACATGTTTCTATTTTCACTACGTACCTCTCTGTAACAGATTATTCATTCATAGTGAGGTGACAAAAGTCATAGGATACCACCTAATATCGTTTCGAATCTCCTTTTCCCCACCGTAATATACACTACTGGCCATTAAAATTGTTATGCCACGTAGATGAAGTGCTACAGACGCCAAATTAAACCGACAGGAAGAAGATGCTGTGATTTGCAAATGATTAGCTTTTCAGAGCATTCACACAAGGTTGGCGCCGGTGGCGACACCTACAACGTGCTGACATGAGGAAAGTTTCATTAGTTGGCCGGCGTTGTCTGGTGAAACGTTGTTGTGATGCCTCGTGTACTATCACGTTTCCGACATTGATAAAGGTCGGATTGTAGCCCATCGCGATTGCGATTTATCGTATCGCGACATTCCTGCTCGCGTTGGTTGTAACTGCTGTAACGGATCGTGCAGCCCCGTCTCGATCCCTGAATCAACAGCTGGGGACGTTTGCAACACAACAACCATCTGCACGAACATTTCGACGATGTTTGGAACAGAATGGACTATCAGCTCGGAGACCATGGCTGCGGTTACCCTTGACGCTGCATCACAGACAGGAGCGCCTGCGATGGTGTACTCAACGACGAACCTGGTTGCACGAATGGCAAAACGTCATTTTTTCGGATGAATCCAGGTTCTGTTTATAGCATCATTATGGTCGCATCCGTGTTTGGCGACATCACGGTGAACGCACATTCGAAGCGTGTATTCGTCATCGCCATACTGGCGTATCACCCGGCGTGATGGTACGGGGTGCCATTCGTTACACGTCTCGGTCACCTCTTGTTGGCATTGACGGCACTCTGAACGGTGGACGTTACATTTCAGATGAGTTGCGACCCGTGGCTCTACCATTCACTCGATCCCTGCTAATCCCTACATTTGAGCATGATAATGCACGACCGTGTGTAGCAGATCCTGTACGGGCCTTTCTGGATACAGAAAAAGTTCGACTGCTGTCCTGACCAGCACATTCTCCACATCTCTCACCAATTGAAAACGTCTGGTCAATGGTGGCCGAGCAACTGGCTCGTCACAATACGCCAGTCACTTCTCTTGACGAGCTGTGGTATCGCGTTGAAGGTGCTTGGGCAGCTGTACCTGTACACGCCATCCAAGCTCTGTTTGACTCAATGCCAGGCGTATCAACGCCGTTATTACGGTCAGAGGTGGTTGTTCTGGGTACTGATTTCTCAGGATCTATGCACCAAAATTGCGTGAAAATGTAATCACATGTCTATAATAGGTATATTTGTCCAACGAATACCCGATTATCATCTGCATTTCTTCTTCGTGTAGCAATTTTAATGGCCAGTAGTGTAATAACACGACGTGTCGGGGACTCAACAAGTCACTGGAAGTCCCCTCCAGAAATATTCTGCCGTGCTGCCTCTATAGCCGTCTGCAATTGCGAAGGTGTAAATGGTGCAGGATTTCGTGCACGAACTGACCCCTCTGTGGTATGTTCCATAAATGTTCGATAAGACTAATTTTTGGCGATCTGGATGGCCAAATAGTTATCTCGAAAGGTGCAAAATATTCTTCAAAATAATGGCAAACATTGGGCCCTGTGACGTGGCGCATTGCCATCGATAAAAATTCCTTCATTGTTTGTGAACGTGAAATCCACGAATGGTCGGAAATGGTGACGTACTTGATCGTAACCAGGACCATGGAACACAGGCTACGCCATTGTGGAACTACCACCAGCTTGCACAGTGCCTCGTTGAAAACTTGGTTCCGTGACTTCGTGGGGTCTGCGCCACACTCGAAACCTACCATCAGCTCTTACCATTTCAAGTCGATATCCATCACACCAGGCCAAGTTTTTGCAATCGCCTAGGATTCGACTGATGTGGTCACGAATCTAGGAGAGGCGCTGCCGGCTGTGTCACGCTGTTACCAAGCGCACTCGCGTCTGTCGTCTGCTGCCGTAGCCCATTAACGCCAGATTACGCCACACTAATGGATGCTTTCGTCGTGCGACCCATATAGATTTCTGAGGTTATTAAAGCAGTGTTGCTTGTATGTTATCACTGACAACTCTACCCAAACGCCGCTGTTCTCGGTCGTTAAGTAAAGGCCATCGGCCACTGCGTTGTCATGATGAGAGGTAATGTCGGAAATTTCGGCACACTCTTGACACTGTGTATCTCGGAATATCGAATTCCCTAACTATTTTCGAAATTCAATATTACATGCGTATAGTTCCGGGTTCAAAATCGTATAATTCCCGTCGCTGGGCCATAATCACTTTGGAAAGGTTTTCACGTGCATCACCTGGATATAAATGACGGCTCCGCCGATGCACTGCGTTTTTATACATTGTGTCTGCGATGCTACCGTCATCTGTACATCTGTATGCCGATATCCTATAATTTCTGTCACTTCAGTGTGTACTGCCAGTACTCACGTCATGCGCTGAATCTAGTGGGAACGTTCGGTCTTCGTACAGGGTATATATTTATATCAGGTAAACTTCTTCGTGGAGTTTAGCCACTCAGTTCAAAAGCAAATTCCTAGCCTCTTGTCCTCTATCCGCGAGATTTACGAAGCAGATTACTCTCTGAACTTGTGCTTTGTTGAGTTTCAGAGTACTAATTTCTGTGGTCGTTGGTGCTTCGCTCGTTACTCTGTTTGCCTGAGATCTTATCGTAACGAGGAAATAAAATATAAATGACGTTCGAAGAAAGGAATGAAGATGGAGGGGTAAGTTTAGGTCGAACACAGTGTAGGAATGAAGAAATATAGCGAGGGTAATCGATCGTGACGTATTGAGGCCTTAAGCGAAATTATGAAATCACAGAAAATATGAATCTTGATGGCTCGATCAGGATCTGAACCCCGCCATCTTTCCTTGAAGACTGGACGTTATACCCTAAATTTTGTTTGTCAAGGAATAGAAATATAATATTCGATTTTTTTTGTTGGGCGATCGACTAATGTTATATTTTGAACAGTTCATAAGGATAAAGGGCGCCGTTAGTTCGCATCACACTTCCATGAACGACCAGTTCTCATCATCTCATATTTGCACTGTGCTGCAAACTGTGCACAGGCGTGTGCGTGTATATTGACTCCGAACAGCCAGGTGAATTTGACGTAGAGTACTTAATTCGGTAAATAATGTGCTAATCATTAACATCGCCCTATTACGACGCTTGGATACGTTTCTACTTGCATAGAACCCTACTAAAGATAAGCTGCTTGTTAGCTATAAACCTAGGGACATATCCAAATTTGTACGATTTTCACGCTCGACAGCAGAGTGTAAATATTTTTCACCTGATACGAACTGGAATTATTTAAGGGCATTTCGTTTTCCTTATATCGATATATCCTGGACAACAGCGTAAATGGAGTGTACACTTGACCCATGGAACTGTTACATTTTTTGAAGTAATCACGCTTGACTTTTTTTTTCTTTAACCAGAATATCACATCGTTCTCAAATTGTTTTGGGTTGTTTACCACGATTCGAAACCCGTCAATTTTTGTCACCAAGCGAGGTGGCGCAGTGGTTAGCATACCGGACTCGCATTTGGGACGACGGCGTTTCAAACCCGAGTCCGGCCATCCTGATTTAGGTTGTACGTGATTTCCCTAAAACGCTTCAGACAAATGCCGGGATTGTTCCTTCGAAAGGGTACGGCCGACTTCCCAGCCCCACAGTTCCGTAATACGAAAGGGCCGATGAATCGCTATTTGGCCCCCTCTCACCCAAATCAACAAACCAACCAAAAATTGGTGAAGGTCTGTTCGAAGTCACCTCCTTGACTTCTAAGTAGGGCGTACTTCTCCCGAAGATGATCGGCGTGTAGGGCAGCCAAAGATTTTACCAACTGATAGAAACACTGATAAAGTACTGATTGCAACATCGATTTTCAGATGCGTTTGCTAAACTTTCAGCCTAGGAAATAGAAACAAATCTTCATAGACACTGCCAACTGCAGTTGTCTTCTCTTATGTATGTTCCTCATGATAGCATGTTGTGTTACTGTGGTCGGCCGGAGTGGCCGAGCAGTTCTAGGCTCTTCAGACTAGAACCGCGTGACCGCTACGGTCGCAGGTTCGAATCCTGCCTCGGGCATGGATGTCTGTGATGTCGTTAGGTTAGTTAGGTTTAAGTAGTTCTAAATTCTAGGGGACTGATGACCTCAGATGTTAAGTCCCATAGTGCTCAGAGCCATTTGAACCATTTTTGTGTTACTGTGTGCCTTGATGGTGTGTTTTTCTTTGAGAACTGGTACAAGTACACTGACGAGTCAAAAATTTGAGGCCACTTGCTTACCAGCGTGTCTGTCCACTTGTGGAACACAGAATAGCAGTGATTCTGCGTGACATGCTTTCCACAGGTCCCTGGTAGGTTCCCGGAGGTATTTGACACCAGACGTCTACACACGGGTTACTTAATTATCGTAGCTTACGGGCCACTGGTTTGTCCACGCGAAGCTTCCAATCTAGTCCAAGACGTTATCCATCGCGTTCAGACAAGGCGATTTTGGGGATCAAGACATCAAGCTAAGCTGACTAGCGTACACCCGAATCACTGCAACGTGATTTTTGCCTTGTTACACTGACGATTATTCAGCTGCTAGAAGTTGTCGCCGTTGTCGAAGACTTCAACTGTGAGGGGATGCATTTGGTTTGCAATAGTATACACGTACACGCCAGGTGTCATAATGCCCTTGAGTACTTTCAGAGGTTCCTATAAAGTCGATACGAATGTTCCCGATTCCATAATACTGCCTTGCCGGCATGCGTTCGGTTGTGCTGCAGATTCGTGCAGCTGTTCGCTTGGATGGTGGCCTGTCTGGCTACGACCATCGCCGTGGTGTAACAAGAAATGTGACTGATCCGAACAGAAGACACGTTTCCACTGATTTAAGGTCCAGTGTCGGTCATTCAGTGCACACTGCATTCTTAATTCCGTCAATATGACGACAGGAGGGTTCGTTCTCTGTGGAGCCCCACGTTCAACAATGTGCGCTGATATCCTGCCAACTAATTGTGTCTGCATCAGCACTGTACTCTGCGACGGACTGCTGTGTTCCCCGCTTCACACACCGGACAAGCCTCCTACCTCCATGTTCCATGATGACGCTGGAACTCCAACACCTTGTCGCCTAATGGTGGCTTCACTGTCTTTCAGCTACTTTCCATAAATGCGCACGAGACCAGCAAGTGAACACCTGAACAGCTTCGTCGTTTTCGATGTGCTCAATCGCAGACGACAGGCCATGACAATCCTTGTCAAAGTCCCTCATTCCTCTCATTTCTCCATTTTCGGCTCATTTCATCGCAGAAATGATTTTCAATTTGCCTTTGCTCCTTTTATATACATCGCTTACCGCCCGCTACGCCACCATGCAGCATTACATCTCGTGGTGCGCAGTGGTTATACTACTGTGGCTCATCTTTTATTGTCAGAAATTTAGAGGATGCAACAAAACAGTTTGCCAAACTGATTAGGACACACTCTGCACACAGAGGAGAAGAAAATGTGTTATAAGGGTATGGGTCTAGAAAGATTTGATTCCTGTGGCAGAATTGATTTTATGAATGTAAGTCCATCTTCTGGTGGAGTATGGGACTATGGCTGTTCAATGCTCAATAAAAACAATACCAATCTCCGTTATATAGGTTTATTTCTAGGCCATCTCCATTATAAAGGTTTATTTCTAGCCTAGAAATAAACCTATATAACGGCGATAGGTATTGTTTTTATTGAGAAATGATTTTAAATCAGGGGCATTCAATAAGTAATGCATCACATTATTTTTTTCTGAGAGTAAGTTGGTTATATTCAGGATTACAATACACAATGTTTTCGCCCACCATTTCGACTACAGAATTTTCGACTTTAGAATCCTGTTTTCCAACATAACCGCCTTTTAATGCGGTGGTGTTACGCCGCCGTAATCGAACGACCGGTATGCCCACATTGTACCACTTTACTGGTCGACGTCCAAGCTAGCATCTGCTGCATCAATAACCTCCCCATCATCCACGTACTGCTTCCCGCGGAATGTCCTTACTGGGCCAAACAGTGAGATTTGCTCTATAGAGTGGATGAAGAAGAAGAGACAAATGAAGTTATGTGAGGAACTCTCGGGTGCGCGTACATGTGTGAGGCCTTGTATTGTCAGGCAAAAGTTTATAACACTTCTTGTCTGCTACTGCTATACCATAACCTCGAAGCTGGAGGAACATTGAACAGCTAGAGCAGCACAAACTATTGTCAAAAATATAACAGATACCGAAACACACTACTACTTTCAGGGCTTGTTCAAACTGAATGGTCTTTATAACATTACTATTAACATTCACTGCAGGATCATAAATTGGACATAGGTTAAGTCTCTCTCAGTTAAATACTTTACTATTTAAAATGAAAGTTAACTGGAATGCACTAACAGGTTGCTTCTCACTGTCTTTTGAATAAGGAAATTATGGTTTTCATAAATAGTGGTCTTCCCGTTACTTGTTACCTAGCATTAGCACAATAGACAAACTGTGGATCCTGTTATACTATTAATATGTATTTCCAACACGCAAGGGGGACAAACACTTAGCAACCATGAACATATAATTTTCTACTATTGCAGTTTTCCACTCATACTACAGTGAAACACAATGTTGACAAATTTGCAAGAAACTGACTCACCTTTTAAAATTTACTACGGGTATCACTATGACCACTAACTAAGCAAAACTTTATAAGCCTCAATTTTAAGAACTTTAATTTATAAATTAAACAGCAAATTGTTTTTATTACCACAGTATTCAACTTTCAAGTAAATGATTAAATAGGTGACTTTGAAATTTCACAAAACTACATTTACTGCTTCCCACAATTTCACTAAATCCACAGTAAACCTGAATATTTCCTTCTCATTAAACATCAAACAACGTTATGTAATTAACAGTCTAACTTTGAGGCTTTCATTTTTTCCACAAAATAGGACACTCGGTAATCATAGTTCAGATGGAGAGGAACCTGAGAGGTCTTGTGATAGGGAAAAAATCAAGGTAAGTACATAAATTCAGTTATAAGTTACCTTATATTTGTGCACAATAAAACATTCAGTAAGCTGATCCTTCACTGTACATCATTATAGTATTCCGTTACACTGATTGCGCAATGTGGTGGCAACTGCATGTTAGTAGGTGGATTCGCAGGCGGAATTGCTGGATTCTGGCCCTTCTTGGTGGCGATGATGAATACCAATTCCAAAATCGTTCCATCTATCTATGCATCCATCCGAGGCATTAGAAAGTAGCAGAAAAAGCCTCTCTCGGAACCAGCACAGTATGCAATTTTTACATGGCAGTGCACAGTTTGGTAGCTCGTCCCCGACTGACTCTTGTTCCACCTTTTCTACCTAGGCCAACCACAATTTGCGCGCGCTACACAGTTCCGTTCCTGAGGGGAACCACAACACCTTTTACATACAAAATAACTAAGATCCCTAAGTGAAGATCAGCAGTTTACATAACAGCAACCAAACACATTAAATAAAAAAGACCATTTACACATATTGACATGTCTACCAAAAGTTATTCACACAAAATCACAATTATATACAGTAAGTTTTGTTCCCTCCAAATGGGACAAAGCATTTAAATGACGGATACACTACTTTGCATAGAATCAAATCATGACATCAAAGTTTTTACAAAAGAAGGAGTATACAGTTTTGTGTTATCGATTCAATCAAACAATATTTACAGAAGCTCATCGATGTAACATTAAATAAAACAAAAGCAAAATAAATCCGTACAGCATTAGAGCTATGGTGTTACAAGTTCGGTTGCATTTTTGAGGCCACTGACACCCTGAAGTCGTTTCTTCAATTTCCTGAGGATAGTGCAAAAACCTTCAGAGTTGATCGTTGCACTATGAGGGAGGACAATCAGAGTGACCCCTCCAGAGTCCTAGAAGCCATTGCCGTTACTTGAACAGCTGAGGGTGCGGCTCTAAACTTTTTCTTCCGAGGGGAGATGGCGTGGTGCCACTCCACGGATTGCCGCTTTGTTTCGGGGTCGAAGTGGTAAACGCTTGTTTCATCGCGTCTGACGATTTTCAACAAAAATTGTCACGATAAATCTCGTAACTATGCTCGTTCGTTCCTCTTTATGGTCTTCTGCTAGGTGAAGAGGAACCCAGCAGGCACAGACCTTTGGGTACCCAACTGGTGGACGAGTGTGTGAGAACTACCAACAGAAAGGTCGAAGGGAGCAGCGAGACGTTTGACTGTGATCCACGAATCACATCGACTGAGAGTGTCCGCACGTTCGAGCACTGCAGGAATCACAGTTGTGAGTGGCCGGCCAGCCTGCGGGAGATCAGACAGATTCAAGCGGCCTTGTTTTGATGACGACATACGCCTTGCCCAACGACCCATGATGCTTTTGTTCACCGTCAGGTCTCCGCAGACGTTCTTCATACGCCTGTAATTATATGCGATACTTTGGATTCCCACAAAAAAAAAGACATACCTCCTTGCTTGGAGCACACCTCCGTTACAGACGCAATTTTAGAAAGTCACGTACAGCCCGTCACCTGTCGGGACTTCGTGAAGCTATAGGACCCAAAGCGATAATAGTCTGCATTTTTTCCGACGGTAACTTGGCGAAAAAAGACGTGCTTCATTACTTACTGAACGACCCTTGTACAACTGTTCATGGTACATCAGTCATTTGAAACCTACATGAACAGAAGATAGCCATACAATAAATCAAGTTCTTTCTAACTGGATTGTTAAAATGGATTATTACATCAAAAATTCTGTTGCGACCGGATGATACTATTTTGGTCCAGTCATAGCTGTAGGTTCTTTGATGGGTCTGCGAGAGGGCTCATCTTAGATACAACATCTAAAGTATTAGTTCACTTTATTACAGCAATGATAAAAAGATATACTTAACTTGGCACAGTCCTTTGCCACAGAGTACTTGATAATTTACAACTGCCATTAAGTATTAAGGCATCACTTGATGCAGTAATTCACGACCTGTTCTCTTGAAGGATAATATTCAACATTTAGTTAAGTACATTTCCTTCTGAGAATTGAATAACTCTTTAGTCCTTCTCGATGATGTTGACTTCTTTAGCTGAGGTCATGCACTCGGGTAGAGCACTCCCTTGTTCAGCTGTATACTGGCCTCAATGTGATGACGTTGCTGTGTTGAGAGAGGCAGCGTGTCTTCTTCAGCCTCTGCCACTTGTCGTTCCGGACACCAGCAAGACCTCACTAACGTCTGCGGCATCGATGCGTCTTGGCGACTGTGGTGTGACCACCGCAATCTTTGGAAGTTACCACAAATCACTCTGTCGCAGAGAATCTCCGATATTCTGATGTATCACAGTGATACTGATCGGGATTTCTAAGGAGGAGGAGGAGGAGGAGATTAGTGTTTAACGTCCCGTCGACAACGAGGTCATTAGAGACGGAGCGCAAGCTCAGGTGAGGGAAGGATGGGGAAGGAAATCGGCCGTGCCCTTTCAAAGGAACCATCCCGGCATTTGCCTGAAGCGATTTAGGGAAATCACGGAAAACCTAAATCAGGATAGCCGGAGACGGGATTGAACCGTCGTCCTCCCGAATGGGAGTCCAGTGAGCTAACCACTGCGCCACCTCGCTCGGTTGGATTTCTAAGCACTACACATATTATAGCAGGATTCGATATGCAAGATCGTGACTTTCATCGAACTTCCGGTACATTGGAAAGTGTATTTTATTGGTCACCCACCATTAAAACTCTACCAGGCGAAAGGAAGAGGGTGTTTTGAATATTTCATTTTGAAGAGTTTAATAGTTTTGCTGGTTGGTTCTGTTCCTGTATGTTTCTTGTGTTTAATGCACTATGAAGAGGTCTATAAAATGAGTTAAAACACGGAAATGGAATAATTATGCCCTCTGTCCATGTAACGTGTTTCCATTTTCTGTCACTGATATGGCCTCAAAAATCTGACAGTACCTCATTTTTATACCCCCTCAGTTTTATGAGCCAGCAGCAATACCTTACTAAATTTATGAGACTTGCAGATCAAGAAAGGAGTATTTATTTTAACTTCTATACAGTAAGAGACGTGTCATAGTTTCTGACATTGTATGACAAACTATGTAGCGAGCGGGGTCTGAAGTGAGGTGAAATGTAAAGCGTGTTCAGAATAAGGTTTCATCATTTACAGAGGCTGTAGCATTCATCAAAGTTCCTACAAACAATGCTCGTAGGTCTCATATGTTTGTTGTTATGGCCTGCGTGTGTTCGAGGAGCGTATCTTGTACACTAAGCACTTTGGTACGAGACAAATGAGGATATAGGTACGTACTACACTTTTTTGCATTGGTGTCAAGCACGCACGCAAGACAAGAACACGTACAGTATTCCACAGCATACTACAGTACGTAGTGTATCGATCGTGTACATCATTTTCTTCTGGTACATCGATAGTGTCACAAATGGTGCATTGTTTATTCTAATGTACTCGTATATAACTTTAATCTGTTGCGTCCGTGACTGGCCGTACTGCTCCTATGGAAGGCGTACTACTAAACACAAGACATGGCAGATGTGGTTTTCTGCTACGGATAAGCAGATGGCAGCAGCCTATAGCCATGTAATCTGTACGTTGGCAAATGTTGTTTAGTATCCTCTTCCAGAGAGATTTGGAAACGGGGTCCTTTGCAGCACGAGCACGGGATCGTCACCGACTCGAACAATTCGCACACCTGCTATGGAGCAATGGATATTAGAACATGTGGAGGATAATCCTGGGACAAGCGTCCGAAGAACAGCTGCAGCGGAAGGTGTTGCTAAGTGCGTTGTCCTGACATTCATCCACTATCCGTTGCATTATCCTTCCATCTGAGTCCATGCTCTGCTGCCACAGAATTGGACTGGCGGATTTTAATTCTGCCACTACTTTCTTCAAACGTGAGCCCATGAGCTGTAATTCATGGCGCAAGTGCTGTTTACTGATGAAGTGTGTTTCACAAGAGACAATATCGTAAATTACCATAATACACTGCTATGGGCCGATCCAATCCGCATGAACTTCAGGAGGGAAGACACCAGCACACTTTTAGAATCAAGGTTTGGGCAGGCGTTCACTGGGACACACTGCCAGGCCCTTCCTTCTGAACTAATTACCTGTGCTGCTGGTGATAGTGCCATTACATGAACGACTGTAGGCCTGGAGCACGCATGATGGGGCAGCGGCCCATTTTCAGCTTCGGATAAGATGACACCTAACAGGAGTCTTCCACGACTAATGGATTAGTCGGGGACGGCCAATACCTCAGCCTGCCACTTCTCTCGATCTTACCTCTGTGGATTTTTGACGTTGCGAACAGGTAAGGATCTTGTTGTATGCGGTCCCCACAAATGGTGTGGTTACACTGCATAATACGCGATCCGGCAACAACCAGGGGCGTTGCAACGAATGTGTGAATCCATGAGACGCGTGGCGGAATGCTACATGGCAATGGATGGCTGTCACATCGGCCACGTTGTGACGAGTAGACAGCGACATGGTGATATTTGGCAGTAGTCTTAGCAGAAGGCCACATACGTGCGGATATGAGTTTTACAACCAATGTTCGTTGGAACTTTTTTTCTTCCCTTGTTGCATACTACAGGCTCTGTCAGTATTGGAACCTTTTTTCTGGAGACCCTATATATTACTTACACTGATTCATTCGTGGGTAGCATTCGATATTTTACAAAAACTGTCGTTCGGGAAGCGCATAGAAAAAAAAAACATTTACTGTGGCCCGAATATCAATTACAAAAATCTGAAATGACGGATACTGTAACATGTAGGTGTAATCAAACTTTGGGCCGTGTCTGATGGTTACCGCACGCCAACAGTCGTGGCATGCTAAAGGGGCTACGAAAGGACGCCACGTACTTGGCAGTGAAACCCTTCTCTGTCGTCAGCTGGCACCCGCGACGGCAAGCCAGGCATGAATAGTTATCACCACAGAGTCTGAATGACAGATTAATGCCCTGCCGTGGCGATTCGTATGCCCTTTGTCGGTGCAATGCTTCCTGCCATCTGCGCTAAATGGAATACCGTATTAGGTTCACTGCCACCGCTGCATATCGAATGGAATGCACGTAAAGTTAGCGGCAACGCCTAATCAACTGTATGAGATTTACAGGACTCTAATAAATATTACATAAAGCATTATTTGTCTGCATCTTTTTGGGTACCTTCTGATTTACGATACCTCTGATATACTCAAGAACGAATATTTGTTCCTGTTCCCTGTACGACACCACACATGTTATAAACTAGCTGGGGTACCTGGCTTTACTCAGGGAGTGAATATGAGATTGTGTGGTAGTTAGAATAAAACGATAAGCTTTAATCTGTAACACGTAAAAATTATTGAAAACATATTATAACTCTTTAAAATATTGTTAAAATATAAGAGGTAAATTTTTTTTTTGAAAACATAACTACCATTTACAACACTTGTTTATGGCAACAATTTTCATTTTTTGTCCGGGACGCATATGTGAAAATTTTTGAATTTCGTGCTCGAGCTATGTATAGTTGACCGTGAGAGAAGCAGGAGTCTTTGAGGTTGATGCGACAATATTTTAAAGTTTGTCTACATCTACATCCACACCCATACTCCGATAGCCACCTGATGGCGTGTGGCGGAGGGTACGTTGAGTATCTCTATCGGTACTCCCCTCTATTCCAGTCTCGTATGGTTCGCGGAAAGAAAGGCTGTAGGCATGCCTCTGTGTGCGCTCTAATCTCTCTGATTTTATCTTCATGGTCTCTTTGCGAGATATACGTGGGAGGGAGCAATATACTGCTTGACTCTTCGGTGAAGGTATGTTCTCGAAACTTTAACAAAAGCCCGTACCAAGCTACTGAGCGTGTCTCGTGCCGAGTCTTCCACTGGAGTTTATCTATCGTCTCCGTAACACTTTCGCGATTACTAAACGATCCTGTAACGAAGTGCGGTGCTCTCCGTTAGATCTCCTCTATCTCTTCTATCAACCCTATCTGGTACGGATCCCACACTGCTGAGCAATATTCAACCAGTGGGCGAACAAGTGTACTGTAACCTACTTCCTTTGTTTTCGGATTGCATTTCCTTAGGATTCTTCCAATGAATCTCAGTCTGGCATCTGATTTACCAAGGTTTACTTTTATATGGTCATCCCATTTTAAATCACTCCTAATGCCTACTCCGTGATAATTTATCGCATTAACTGCTTCCAGTTGCTGAACTGCTATATTGTAGCTAAATGATAAAGGGTCTTTCTTTCTATGTATTCGCAGCACATTACACTTGTCTACATTGAGATTCAATTGCCATTCCCTGCACCAGGCGTCAATCCGTTGCAGATCATCCTGTATTTCAGTAAAATTTTCCACTGTTACAACCTCTCGATGTACTACAGAATCATCCGCAAAAAGCCTCAGTGAACTTCCGATGTTATCCACAAGGTCATTTATGTATATTGTGAATAGCAACGGTCCTACGACACCCCCCTGCGGCACAACTGAAATCACTCTTGCTTCGGAAGACTTCTCTCCATTGAGAATGACATGCTGCATTCTGTTATCTAGGAACCCTTCAATCCAATCACACAATTGGTCTGTTAGTCCATATGCTCGTACTTAGTTCATTAAACGACTGTGTTGATCTATATCGAACGCATTGCGGAAGTCAAAAAACACGGCATCTACCTGGGAACCCGCGTCTATGGCCCTCTGAGTCTGGTGGACGAATAGCGCGAGCTGGGTTTCACACGATCGTCTTTTTCGAAACCCATGCTGATTCCTACAGAGTAGATTTCTAGTCTCGAGAAAAGTCATTATACTCGAACATAATACGTGTTCCAAAATTCTACAACTGATCGACGTTAGAGTTATAGGTCTATAGTTCTGCACATCTGCTCGACGTCCCTTCTTGGAAACGGGGATGACCTGTGCCCTTTCCCAATCCTTTGGAACGCTATGCTCTTCCAAATACCTACGGTACACCGCTGCAAGAAGGGGGGCAAGTTCCTTTGCTTACTCTGTGTAAAATCGAACTGGTATCCCATCAGGTCCAACGGCCTTCCCTATTTTCGATTTTAATTGTTTCTCTATCCTTCTGTCATCTATTTCGATATCTACCATATTGTCATCTGTGCGACAATCTAGAGAAGGAACTACAGTACAGTCTTCCTCTGTGAAACACCTTTGGCAAAAGACAATTAGTATTTCGGCCTATAGTCTGTCATCCTCTGTTTCAGTACCATTTTGGTCACAGAGTGTCTGGACATTTTGTTTTGATACACCTACCGCTTTGACATAACACCAAAATTTCTTAGTATTTTCTGCCAAGTTAGTTCATAGAGCTTTACTTTCTAATTCACTGAACGCCTCTCGCATAGTCTTCCTCACACTATATTTCGCTTCGTGTAAGTTTTGTTTCTCTGCAAGGCTTTGGCTACGTATATGTTTGCTGTGAAGTTCCCTTTGCTTCCGCAGCAGTTTTCTAACTCGGTTGTTGTACCACGGTGGCACTTTTCAATCTATTACGATCTTGCTTGGCACATACTCATCTAATGCGTATTCCATGATGGTTGAGCTTTGTTAATTGTAAAACTCTTGGCTAATCTGATTGCTGTCTTTTAAATTGGATGGCAGTTCAGAAGAGATCAGTGGTATTCTGGGGATTATACCTCCCGGTTATAAACTCAGCTTAGATGATGTTATTCAACAGCCGTTTGACGATCTCCTTGTTCCACTACATAGTTTTGATGAGTTGAGATTTCCGAGTAGTGTGATCGGAGATCCAGTTATAAACCGCAAGTAGGATAGCGGCATTCCTGGTACTTTTAAAGAGTTTAGAAATTCTGTAGGGAAGTTCACACTTTCTCCAACGTTTACCATCGTGTCGATCGATTTGAACATTCTCTCTTCACCGGGAATTTTCTTTTGGATATTGAAGTTTATATCGTTCATAGTATTAACTTTAGTTGCAAAAATTGTCTTTTCAAATAACCAGTCCGGATTTCTATATTTGTGCAGAATGTTTGGATAAATTTGATTGGTGAGTTTGTTTTCAGCAGTGGTTACGTTGCAGAAATCTCTATTGAGCTTAATGAGGCCGATCGTCTGGTCTGTATTAAACATGCCTCCCTGCCGCCGTTGGATAAGCAGCTGCCAGCAGCAAGTCGTATACACTTAGCTCACTTATTTGTTACATAGTTTAATGCTTAATTTCTTTACGTGTTTTTGGGTACTTGCATTGTTTAATTCACGAATTTCGGGCGTATTGTAGTATTTAAGAGTAGCGGCATAGCATTTTAGTACCTGAATAGTCTAAAATCGCGTAGTCTCCTTCTGCCGCCGAACAGTGTGTCAGCAGTGCGCAAGTAGCAGCATTACTGAATTTACTAGGCAATCTTGTATTTTAATAATCGTTTAAATTTTGTGTCGAATTGGTTGTGCTCTCTGTAGATTAGTTCAGACGTTCTTTGCACAGCAGTATTTATCATGGATAGGGACTGCAACTGCTGTGTTCGGATGCGGGCGGAGTTGGCATCCCTTCGCTCCCAGCTTCAGGCAGCGTTGGCTTCAGTCACACAGCTTGAGGCTGTTGCCAATGGGCATCAATGTGGGGGTTTGTCGGGGACGCCAAGCTCGTCCCACACATACCTCGTTCGGACTTCGGCTGTGGCTGCCCGGGATACTGCCCACATTGACGCTGACCCCTCACCCGTGGTAGAGTGGGAGGTCGTCTCGAGGTGTGGCAGGGGGCGAAAAACATTCCGGGGGGCTGAACGGAAAGCCTCTCCAGTTTTCCTGACGAACAGGTTTCAGGCTCTGTCTTTGGCTGATATTGATCTTCGGCCGGACATGGCTGCTTATCCTGTTCCAGAGGTTGCCCCTCAGTCTGCAACATCCAGGCGGTCGCAGAGGGTGGGCTTACTGGTAGTTGGGAGCTCCAACGTCAGGGGCGTAATGGGGCCCCTTAGGGATATGGCTACAAGGGAGAGGAAGAAAACCAATGTGCACTCCGTGTGCATACCGGGGGGAGTCATTCCAGATGGCCAGCCGGAGTGGCCGAGCGGTTCTAGGTGCTACAGTCTGGAACCGCGCGACCGCTACGGTCGCAGGTTCGAATCCTACCTCGGGCATGGATGTGTGTGATGTCCTTAGGTCAGTTAGGTTCTAGGGGACTGATGACCTCAGAAGTTAAGTCCCATAGTGCTCAGAGCCATTTTTGAGCCATTCCAGATGTGGAAAGGGTTCTTCCGGATGCCATGAAGGGTACAGGGTGCACCCATCTGCAGGTGGTCGCTCATGTCGGCACCAATTATGTGTGTTGCTATGGATCAGAGTAAATCCTCTCTGGCTTCCGGCGGCTATCTGATTTGGTGAAGACAGCCAGTCTCACTAGCGGGATGAAAGCAGAGCTCACCATCTGCAGCATAGTCGACAGGACTGACTGCGGACCTTTGGTACAGAGCCGAGTGGAGGGTCTGAAACAGAGGCTGAGACGGTTCTGCGACCGTGTGGGCTGCAGATTGCTCGACTTGCGCCGTAGGGTGGTGGCGTTTCAGGTTCCGCAGGATAGGTTAGGAGTCCACTACACCCAACAGGCAGCTATACGGGTAGCAGGGATTGTGTGGCGTGGACTGGGCGGTTTTTTAGGTTAGATGGCCTCGGGAAAGTACAGAAAGGGCAACAGCCTCAAAGGACGTGGGGTGAAGTCAAGTCATGTGGGGACCAAGCAACAGACGGTATTGTAATTGTAAACTGCCGAAGTTGCTTTGGCAAAGTACCGGAACTTCAAGCGCTGTTAGAAAGCACCGAAGCTGAAATCGTTATAGGTACAGAAACATGGCTGAGGCCAGAGATAAATTCTAACGAAATTTTTACAAAGGCACAGACGGTGTTTAGAAAGGATAGATTACATGCAGCCGGTGGTGGCGTGTTTGTCACTGTTAGTAGTAGTTTATACTGTAGTGAAATAGAAGTGGATAGTTCCTGCGAATTATTTTGGGTAGTGGTTATATTCAACAACCGAGCTAGGTTAATAATTGGCTCATTTCACCGACCTCCCGACTCAGCAGCGTTAGTGGCAGAACAACTGAGAGAAAATCTGGAATACATTTCACATAAATTTCCTCAGCATTTTGTAGTCTTAGGTGGAGATTTCAATTTACCAGATATAGCCTGGGACACTCAGATGTTTAGGACGGGTGGTAGGGACAGAGCATCGAGTGACATTATACTGAGTGTACTATCCGAAAATTACCTGGAGCAATTAAACAGAGAAACGACTCGTGGAGATAACATCTGGGACCTAGTGATAACAAACAGATCCGAACTTTTCGACTCTGTAGGCGCAGAGCAGGGAATCAGTGATCATAACGCCGTTGCAGCATCCCTGAATATGGAAGTAAATAGGATTTTTTAAAAAAAGGGAGGAAGGTTTATCTGTTTAGCAAGAGTAATAAGAGGCAGATATCAGACTATCTAACAGATCAAAACGAGAATTTCTGTTCCGACACTGACAATGTTGAGTGTTTATGGAAAAAGTTCAAGGCAATCGTAAAATGCGTTTTAGACATGTACGTGCCGAGTAAAACTGTGAGGGACGGGAAAAACCCACCGTGGTACAACAACAAAGTTAGGAAACTACTGCGAAAGCAAAGAGAGCTTCACTGCAAGTTTAAACGCAGCCTAAACCTCTCAGACAAACAGAAGCTAAAGTTAACGTAAGGAGGGCTATGCGTTAAGCGTTCAGTGAATTCTAAATTAGAATTCGTTGTACCGACTTGACATAAAATCCTAGTATGTTCTTGTCTTACGTTAAATCAGTAAGTGGATCGAAACAGCATATCCAGACACTCTAGGATGATGGTGGCATTGAAACAGAGGATGACACGCGTAAAGCTGAAATACTAAACCCTTTTTTATCATACGTTCCACAAAGGACGACCGCACTGCAGTTCCTTCTCTAAATCACTGCACGAACGATAAAATGGCTGACATTGAAATAAGTGTCCAAGGAATAGAAAAGCAACTGAAGTCACTCAACAGAGGAACGTCCACTGGACCTGACGGGATACCAATTCCATTCTACACAGAGTACGTGAATGAACTGGCCCCCTTCTAACAGCCGTGTACCGCAAGTCTTCAGAGGAACGGAAGGTTCCAAATGATTGTAAAAGAGCACAGGTAGTCCCAGTTTTCAAGAATGGTCGTCGAGCAGATGGGCAAAACTATAGGCCCATATCTCTGACATCGATCTGTTGTAGAATTTTAGAACATGTTTTTTGCTCGCGTATCATGTCATTTCTGGAAACTCAGAATCTACTGTGTAGGAATCAACATGGGAACCGGAAACAGCGATCGTGTGAGACCCAACTTGGTTTATTTGTTCGTGAGACCCAGAAAATATTAGATACAGGCTCCCAGGTAGATTCAATTTTCCTTGACAACCGGAAGTCGTTCGATACAGTTCCGCACTGTCGCCTGATAAACAAAGTAAGAGCCTACGGAATATCAGGCCAGCTGTGTGGCTGGATTGAAGAGTTTTTAGCAAACAGAACACAGCATGTTGTTCTCAACGCAGAGACGTTTACAGACGTTAAAGTAACCTCTGGCGTGCCACAGGGGAGTGTTATGGGATCATTGCTTTTCACAATATATATAAATGATCTAGTAGATAGTGTCGGAAGTTCCATGCGGCTATTCGCGGATGATGCTGTAGTATACAGAGAAGCTGAGCATTAGAAAATTGCAGCGAAATGCAGGAAGATCTTCAGTGGATAGGCACTTGGTGCAGGGAGTGGCAACTGATCCTTAACATAGACAAATGTAATGTATTGTGAATACATAGAAAGAAGGATCCTTTATTGTATGATTATATGATAGCGGAACAAACAGTGGTAGCAGTTACTTCTGTAAAATATCTGGGAGTATGCGTACGGAACGATTTGAAGTGGACTGATCATATAAAATTAATTGTTGGTAAGGTGGGTGCCAGGTTGAAATTCATTGGGAGAGTCCTTAGAAAATGAAGTCCATCAACAAAGGAGGTGGCTTACAAAACACTCGTTCGACCTATACTTGAGTATTGCTCATCAGGGTGAGATCCGTACCAGGTCGGATTGACGGAGGAGATAGAGAAAATCCAAAGAAGAGCGGTGCGTTTCGTCACAGGGTTATTTGGTAAGCGTGATAGCGTTTCGGAGATGTTTAACATATATATATATATATATATATATAAAGTGGCAGACTCTGCAAGAGAGGCGCTCTGCATCGCGGTGTAGCTTGCTGGCCAGGTTTCGAGAGGGTGCGTTTCTGGCTGAGGTGTCGAATATATTGCTCTCCCCTACTTATGCCTCCCGAGGAGATCACGAATGTAAAATTAGAGAGATTCGAGCGCGCACGGAGGCTTTCCGGCAGTCGTTCTTCCCGCGAACGATACGCGACTGGAACAGGAAAGGGAGGTAATGATAGTGGCACGTAAAGTGCCCTCCGCCACACACCGTTGGGTGGCTTGCGGAGTTTAAATGTAGATGTAGATGTAGATGTAAGGTATTTGCAAAAGTTGTTCTGCTATGTGTACTGTTGTTCCGTTTTTCAATAGTTCAACTCCAATTCTTTTTGTTAGTTGCAGTATTTGTCCATTTGCCACAGATGTGATGTTTTTAAGCAAACATTGATCTTGTCTGCTGGTGTTGACTAGGGGATAACTGAAACTGTTTGTCGAAAATCTCCTGAGAGTGTAGGTAGAGTTTCTTCCATGAGTTCAGATTTTCTTCCCAACTCTTGTAATGCTGTGTCCGTGGCTTCGAGCGATGTTTTAGGTGGCCTTGTGCATTCGTCCCAGAAGAAAATTTTAGCTTGCTTTAGAAGTTCACCCCGTTCAGATGCTCTTGAGGTTTTACATGCCAGAAATTGTTCTTCGCCTTTATTCAACGGTAGCTGTAGGGCGAAAGGGGCAGTTCGTCCTCCTTCCATAAGTGTGGCTGTAATGCCAATGATGCCAGTGCAAGTGCGATGTGTTTTTTAGGTCGTATATTCGCCAGCAATAGATTTGTTAGTAACATTTTTCCGGCGCCACCCGGTGCGTCCAAGTAAATAATTCCGCCAGTGTTGTTGTCGATCCGCTCCATGATAGCGTTTTAAATTTCTCTTTGATTGTCATTGAGGAGTGGTTTGTTGTGAGCGATGTACTGCAATAGTTCGTCGATGTTGTAGCTTTTTTCCTTCGTAATTTCAAAGTTTAGCATACTGATAGCATCTTTTCGTGTTGTTTGCATCCAAAATTGTACCAAGGTCTGGCTGTTTATTGCTCCTAGGTTGAATTCGATGATCAGTTCAGGATGAGCTTGTCGGATCTGATACTGTATGCCATTACTGAGGCTGTGAGTGAGACTTCTTGTAGTATTGATTCCCAGTTGTTGTCGTTTCCAAGTAGTCCTAAGCGCTCGCATGCTTCTCTGTACGTCTGCTATAGATAACATCAGGAGATAGAAGAATTTGGCGTTTTTCGGATGCACGGTATACACACGGCCTAATGCGCCAGTTGTCATGATACCTGGATAGTCTTCTACCGGAGTCCTTGTTTTAGTCGTTGAAAGATTTTTTGCTGTACTCCACGTATAAAAGTTAGGGACGTCGACTTATGGTAATGTTTCCCCCATTGGATTTGCTTGGGTCAGAAGGTAAAAAGCTGCTGATGTCATGTTCTGAGGTGATTCACTTGTAGTTTTTCTGTACTCCACGTATAAAAGTTAGGGACGTCGACTTATGGTAATGTTTCCCCCATTGGATTTGCTTGGGTCAGAAGGTAAAAAGCTGCTGATGTCATGTTCTGAGGTGATTCACTTGTAGTTTTTCTGGCGGTGTCTTATGTGAAGTAAACTCTCTGTCCATTCCTCAAATGTACTGCAAGATGTCACACAGTTGGTTCGCATTCGTGAAAAGCAAATCCGCCACGTTATTTCGTTACTGTTGATGTATCGTCCCATTTGGTGTGTGAGTATCTCATCGTTTCAGTTTTACTGTTCGCAGTCTTTGGCTATTTGAAATACTGCCATGCTACTGCCTTTGTTCATGTACTTAGAGACATATTTTATGGATTTCACTGAAATGGAATATTTTACGTTTATGTGTCTTTGGAACGTTTTGGAAAGTAGTTTATTATATTATGGTACTACCTACTGATTATTTATTTTCTGTTAGTCGCTGCCTCGCATTCGTTTGTTTGTTTTCTTTTTTTTTTTTGTACCATCACTCATCCTTGGCGAACTGGGGTTTAGTGGCCCGCATGATCCGTGAATCATGTTCTTCACCACTACGTCGTACAGTTCCGGATCATCCTGTAGACGCGGAATTTCAGCCTCGATATCGGTGGGGTGTATTCTGTCGTGAAGCCATATGAGCTTGTGTGAGAGAGCCAGTCCTCGTTTTTGCCATTCGATGGTGTACATCCAGCGTCTAACGGTTACAAAGATGTATTGTTTTGTGACGACGCCAATAAATATCATTGGTTTTTGTCGGAAAACGAGGGCTATTACCTCGTTCGGTGCATGTGGCTTCTCCATATCTTAGTTGCTCTTTGATTTCTAGCCACGACGAGTCACCCGTGAATGGCATGAAGAGGTCAGGTGGTACAAATTTTCTTATGTAGATCATGGCATCTTAAGTCCATTCTTGAACGTGTCTCGGAATTCCTATGTATGATGAGATTAAGATTACCATTTCTCAGTGTCGTCAACGTTTCCGTCACTTATGTTTCCACCTCGAATGTAAACGTATTCTAACGAGCGTAGATCTTACTTATTCAGCCTTATGTAAGGTAGCCGTTATGCTTATATTTTTGTATACATATTTACCAGGAATTGTTGGAATAAAGTGCAAGTGTTCAGAATGTGATTGTGTTACATTGTCTTTGAGCTTTAAGCGATAAGCATAGAACTCCTTGGACGGGGCTCTTTTGTTTGTTTCTATCTCTGTTTCAGGTTGGATTTGTTTCACAATAAAATGATATCTAGCCCCTTCGTGCAGGGGATCGATATCATTTTAATGTGAAACAAATCCAACCTGAAAAACCGGTAGAAACAAACAAAAAAGTCACATCCGCGGAATTCTATGTTTATCGCTTAGTGATCAAAGACAATAAAACATACAACCACATTATGAATACGGGTATTGGAGAGCATCATACGAACGGTGTGTCTCTGCAACACGTTGTAGTCCTCTTCTTCGTTGTACAAAGAATGGTTGAAATGGCTCTGAGCACTAGGGGACTTAACATCTATGGCCATCAGTCCCCTAGAACTTAGAACTACTTAAACCTAACTAACCTAAGGACATCACACAACACCCAGTCATCACGGGACAGAGAAAATCCCTGACCCCGCTGGGAATCGAACCCGCACGACCACGAGCTGCGGACTTCGTTGTACAATTATGTCACGGCTACGATAACGATTTCGTCGATCTGAGGACCGTTAAATCGATGTTTGTTTTCTCCATGTGGTCTCTTGTCGGCTGGAGTTAAAAGTTTATAGTCATCAGAAATACTTCGGTTTAGTGCCGTTTTGAATATGTGGATTAGTTGATTGTATTCGTGTAAGATTCCTTGTACATCTCGGACTACTTATTTCTCAATCCACTTACGTTTGTGCGTCTGTTTCATCATATCCGATGAAACATAGAAGCAGAAATTTATTGTCTTCTTTGTGTGTGTGTGTGTGGCGGGGGGGGGGGGGGGGGGGGGGTGTTAGTAATGAACCCACATTGAGATAGACTTGCCCTTGGATTGAAAAGAACATAACTGATTTTATGTCTGTAAGTGTTGATCGAAGAGACACCAAAACATGTCGTTTGGTAGCAGGCATTGTATGCTTTTATGTTTTGAAGAAAGTGCTTTCATTCTGGAGTTTTGCCCGCTCATGTAACGTAAAAATTCCGTCCGTGGTTTTCGTAGGTGGCTGGATCGAGTTCACAGTCTTTTATTATAAAACTGCGTCGCAATTTTTGATTCTTCAACCCTTTCATTTCATTGTTCTTTGGTTTCTCTGCTGCTCACGGTACTCATTCTCGTTCGATGGGAACTTAAGCGTGTTTCGTGCACTTCGGCTGTCCTGTTTTTTCGCTGTTCTTTTTATTGTTGCCGTTTTGCATCAGAACAAGTAAAATCTCTTCCTCTTTTAGGTTTGGACATCGTGTAAAATGTAAATTGTACCAGGACTTGTTCCGAGTCTTAGCTGCAACGCCATTGTACACTTTCTTTTATAATACACAGGGTGAGTCACCTAACATTACCGCTGGATATATTTCGTAAACCACATCAAATACTGACGAATCGATTCCACAGACCGAACGTGAGGAGAGGGGCTAGTGTACTTGGTTAATACAAACCATAAAAAAATGCACGGAAGTATGTATTTTAACACAAACCTACGTTTTTTTAAATGGAACCCCGTTAGTTGTATTAGCACATCTGAACATATAAACAAATACGTAATCAGTGCCGTTTGTTGCATTGTAAAATGTTTATTACATCAGGAGATATTGTAACCTAAAGTTGACGCTTGAGTACCACCCCTCCGCTGTTCGATCATGTGTATCGGAGAGCACCGAATTACGTAGGGATCCAGAGGGAACGGTGATGGACCTTAGGTACAGAAGAGACTGGAACAGCACATTACGTCCACATGCTAACACCTTTTTATTGGTCTTTTTCACTGACGCACATGTACATTACCATGAGGGGTGAGGTACACGTACACACGTGGTTTCCGTTTTCAATTACGAAGTGGAATAGAGTGTGTCCCGACATGTCAGGCCAATATATGTTCAATGTGGCGGCCATCATTTGGTGCACACAATTGCAATCTCTGGCGTAATGAATGTCGTACACGCCGCAGTACATCTGGTGTAATGTCGCTGCAGGCTGCCACAATACGTTGTTTCATATCCTCTGGGGCTGTAGGCACATCACGGTACACATTCTCCTATAACGTAGCCCACAGAAAGAAGTCCAGAGGCGTAAGATCAGGAGAACGGGCTGGCCAATTTATGCGTCCTCCACGTCCTATGAAACGCCCGTCGAACATCCTGTCAAGGGTCAGCCTAGTGTTAATTGCGGAATGTGCAGGTGCACCATCATGCTGATTCCACATACGTCGACGCGTTTCCAGTGGGACATTTTCGAGCAACGTTGGCAGATCATTCTGTAGAAACGCGATGTATGTTGCAGTGCTCTCCGATACACACGATCGAACAGCGGAGGAGTGGTACTCAAGCGTCAACTTTAGGTTACAATATCTCCGGATGTAATTAACATTTTACAATGCAATAAACGGCACTGATTACGTATTTGTTTATATGTTCAGATGTGCTCACAAAACTAACGTGGTTCCATTTTAAAAAAAAGTAGGTTTGTGTTAAAAAACATACTTCCGTGCATTTTTGTATGGTTTTTATTAAACAATTACACTAGCCCCTCTCCTCACGTTCGTTCTTTGGAATCGGTTCGTCAGTATTTGATGTGGTTTACGAAACATATCCAGCGGTAACGTTAGGTGACTCACCCTGTATATTGATTAAAGTTCCCCGTCACGTTTTCCTGTTCGTACGTAAAGATATACTCAGGATGTATTGTAGGGATTTTAGTACTGTTTTCACTAATAGACACAGTAATTCACAAGAAAGGTTTGTGTGTTTAAATCATAGATATTTCATGCAAATTGCCTAAACTATGAGAATTAAAGTCCCAGCCTGTGTTTTTCTATCTGTTGTCAAGGCTATTCTCAGCGACGACTGTAGGGACTTTAATACGGTTCTCATCAATACATAGACTGATTCAGGAGGAAGTTCTGTTTGTATAATCCAGTACCATTACGACAGACAAATCGTACGATCTTGGATACAAAGCCCTATCGGTGCAAAGCTGGGACGAGTCGCTAGTTACGAATAATTTTCAATAAAAGCTCTGTTTCCCGTGCCTGCAAACTTGCTACACTGCTCTTTAGACCACTGTCTCGCGCTTTTCCGATCTCTTTCTTGTTTCTTGAGTGGAAATATTTTTTTTCATTCCGTGAGCTTTCTCAGCTTCAAAAGTTTCAAGTAACTAGATCAGGCATTCTTAAGATACGAAAAGCAGCATTTTTTCTGAAAGCAGAGCGGCTTTATTCACAATTCCAATTCACCATATCAGTCCTCACTCTTTTGGCTAAAAATCGGTTTTTTTCACCATAATCTCCCTTCAATGCGACGGCGTAACGGCGTAACGACACCTTACTGGAAGGGCCTGTGTGCATACGTGGTCTTAATATACTGATCGACATCGGAGCCAACATCTCGCTACATTAAAGTCCTCCTCGTCATCCATTACTCTACATGCGTCTATGAATATCTGCGATTGTCTCGTTTTCCTTCAAACGAAACTCAATGACAGCTCTTTGCTTGGATCGAATTCCCGTTACAGATGTTTTGAAAGCTCATTCATAGGCCGCCACCGTCTTTAACTTCGTGCAACTATAAGGGCTGAAGAGGGTACACTCCACGATGTCGCACAACAAATTCCGCATGTGTTCAACCTAAAGTGGTCTAGAAAGTAATGTAATTCATTAAGTTTTGCATGTATTACGTCGGTCCTGTTCTCAGTGTCATTACTTGTCTAGTTTATTTAGAGCCACTCATATCAAACAGCGGATGTCTGATGTTTAAAAAAATATAATTTTAGATTTAGCTTAGGATTTTTGTTGCGAGAGCTTTCAAGTCAGTGACGTTGTTACCTGCTGTCGCAGTGATCTGACGTTTGTGAGTAAATTACGGTGTTATCTTGCATCCAGTCGATCTGGGGAGAGGAAGGCATTAAGTGGACTAGCTAAGCTGTTCACTGTTCAAATTTCGATTACTAATTCCAATGTAATTACAGTATTTAGAACGTAGAATCTATCTTTCTGAAGATGAAATCTACTGATATGTCACGAAGAACTTCTTGTTACTAAGCAAAAATAATGGAACATTTCACATTCCATAAGAAGGGGACTGAATGTTGCACCGTTGCGAAACTAGTATGAAGGGGACACAGAAGGAATGTAGATTCCGTATTTGCTCAAGTGCTAAAGTCATCCACCAATTACAGATTCAGGGGTAATGATCAACAGTGAAGACAACTGAAAGAGAAGTGTAGGCAAAACCATTTAGTGGGAACTCCAATACACTAGGAGCAGAAAAAACTACCGTGTAATGATTAACTGATCTGAGTCACAAACCAACAGACAACAGATATTTTTACTTCCTCATGGAGAATGCGGAAGGACAGCAAAGAGAATGGTTGAGTTACAGGAATAAGGGTATGCCGACAGACCAATTACAGATTTAAATAATAATCAACAGAGAAGACAACTAAAACAGAAATCTGAGTAAAACCATTACAAGACAAACCATTTAGTGGGGACTCCAATATACCAGGAGCAGGAAAAACTCCCCCGTAACGGTTAAGTATCTGAGTCGTTGACGTATGCCGGTTAGATTGAAAAAATAAATGTCTTTCACAAACCAACAGATATTTTTACTTCCTTACGGAGAATGCGAAAGGAAAGCAAAGAGAATGGTTGAGTTACACGAATAAGGGTATGCCGACAGACGGTGTCCAACGGGAATGACAATTCGGTAAATTTGCAAAAATTGTTATTGTAAGGTACGACGCATTTCCCTGATTATTGTTCACTTAATTGACGCTTGCTAACGTGCACACTTACTTTGTGATGAGCTACGTGGTAGTTCTCAGAACGTATGGAACTGTTTGCAAAGAAATATGCATCATATTTAAGAAAAACTTTTTCTCGTATTGCAATTATGGTCTCAGTGTCAGGGCTTCTTTCTATGTTTCGCCGTAACCTAGGAAACGATTTGTTCCTGGACTAATTTTTCTGAAAAAAGGTGAGACATTGTATTCCTTTTGTTCATCTCCTTTTGATTTTATTTGCTTGAAACACAACTTGGAATAACATAAACAAAACACTTACTCAAAAATACGTTACATAATTCGCTTCCTCCATGCTAGGAACTTGAGTCATATGAGAAACCGCTGTCTTAATCTGTGTTACACCCTTGGCGCCAAAAACTGCATATATACGTATTATACACGTAGGTACCAAAACCTCCGAGAGTAGAAAATAGTCCTAATTAGGGCCTACTAACACAACCTCTGTAATTGGAATCATTTATCAGCTTTAACTTAAAATTTTTTGCTGAAAATAATTATTAATTGAATATTTATAGCCTAATGATTAATAACATAGATTGAAAATTTTGCCAAAATGAAAATAGAAGCCTTCTACTGTTTTATGAAATCTAATTCCTTATCGAGAATAAAATTAATAAAATTATGATTGGTTACAGGTATTTTGTTTGAACATAACACAGATAGGCGTACCATAGGTGCAACCACAATGGACGGGTATCGGTTCAGAGTCCAGACGGGATGATTGACTGATCTGGCCTTGTAACATTAACCAAAACGGCCTTGATATGCTGGTACCGCCAACGGCTAAAAGCAAGGGGGAAACTACCGCCGTAATTTTTGCCAAGGGCATACAGTTTTACTGTATGGTTAAATGATGATGGCGTCCTCTTGGGTAATATATTCCGGAGGTAAAATAGTCCCCCATTCGGATCTCCGAGAGGGGACTACTCAGGAGGACGTCGTTACCAGGAGAAACAAAACTGGCGTTCTACGTATCGGAGAATGGAATGTTAGATTCGTTAATCGGACAGGTAGGCTAGAAAATTTAAAAAGGGAAATGGATATATTAAAGTTAGATATAGTGTCAATTAGTGAAGTTCGGTGGCAGGAGGAACAAGACTTCTGGTCAGGTGAATACAGGGTTATAAATACAAAATCAAGTAGGGGTAATGCAGGAGTAGGTTTAATAATGAATAAAAAGTAGGAGTGCGGGTAAGCTACTACAAGCAGCATAGTGAACGCATTATTGTAGCCAAGATAGATACGCCTACCTCAGTAGCATATATGCCAACTAGCTCCGCAAATGACGAAGAGATTGAAGAACTGTAAGATGAGATAAATGAAATTAGGAAAGGAAACTAAAATTTAACTGTCAAGGGGAATGGAATTCGATAGCAGGAAAAGGAAGAGAAGGAAAAGTAGTAGGTGAACACGGACAGGGGGTAAGGAATAAAAGAGGAAGCCGCCTGGAAGAATTTTGCTCAGAGTATAAATCATAACTAACACTTGGTTTTAGAATCATGAAAGAAGGTTGTATACGTCGAAGAGGCGTAGAGACACTGGTAGGTTTCAGATATATTATGTAATGGTAAGACAGAGATTTAGGAACTAGGTGTTAAATTGTCAGACATTTCCAGGGGCAGATGTGGACGCTGAGATTACAACAGAAGAAACTGCAAAATGGGGGAATTTAAGGAGATGTGATCTGGTTAAACTGAAAGAACCAGAGGTTGTAGAGAGTTTCAGAGAGAGCATTAGCAAATGATTGACAAGAACGGGGGAAAGAAATACAGTACAAGAAGAATGGGTAGCTTTGAGGTAAGAAACAGTGAAGGCAGCAGAGGATCAAGTAGGTAAACAGACGAGGGCTAGTAGAAATCGTTGGGTAACAGAAAAAAATATTCAATTTAATTGATGAAAGGAGCAAATATAATAATACAGTAAATGAAGTAGCCAAAGAAATACAAACATCTCAAAAATAAGATCGACAGGAAGTGCTAAATGGCTAAACAGAGATGGTTAGAGGACAAATGTAAGGATGCAGAGGCATATATCACTAGAGGTAAGATAGATACTGTCTACAGGAAAATTAAAGACAGCTTTGGAGGAAAGTAAACCGCTTGTATGAATATCAAGAGCTCAGCTGGAGAACCAGTTCTAAGCAAAGAAGGGTAGGTACAAAGGTGGAAGGAGTATATAGAGGGTCTATGGAAGGGTACTTGAGGACAATATTATGGAGATGGAAGAGGACGTAGATCAAGTGGGAGATATGACATTGCGTGAAGAGTTTGACAGAGCACTGAAAGACCTATGTCGAAACATGGCCCCAGGAGTATAAAACATCCCATTAGACCTACTGATTGCTTTGGGAGAGACAGCCATGAAAAAACTCTACCCTTTGCTGAGCAAGTAGTATGAGACAGGCGAAATACCCTCAGATTTCAGGAAAAATATACTAATTCCAATTCCAAACAAAGCAGGTGTTGACAGGTCTGAAAATTACCGAACTATCAGTTTAATGAGTCACGGGTGCAAAATACTAACTCGAATTCTTTACAGACGAATGGAAAAACTGGTAGAAGCCGACGTCGGAGATGATTAGTGTGGATTCCGTCGAAATTTTGGAAGACATGGGGCAGCACTGACCCTACGACGTTTTTTAGAAGATAAGTAAAGGCAAACCTACGTTTCTAGCTTTTGTAGACTTAGGGAAAGCTTTAGACAACGTTGATTGAAATACTCTCTTTCAAATTCTGAAGGTGGCCGGGGTAAAATACAGGTAGCAGAAAGATATTTACAATTTGTGCAGAAACCAGATGGCAGTTATAAGAGTCGAGGGGCATGAGAGGGAAGCAGTGGTTGGGAAAGAGTGAGACAGGGTCGTAGCTTATCCCCGACGTTATTCAATCTGTATAGTCCGCAAGCAGTAAAGGAAACAAAAGAAAAATTTAGGGCGGAAATTAAATTCCATGGAGAATAGATAAAATCTTTGAGGTTCGCCGGTGACATTGTAATTCTGTCAGACAGCAAAGGACTTGCAGAGCAGTTGAACGGAATGGACAGTGTCTTGAAACACGGATATAAAAGGAACATCAACAAAAGGAAAACGAGTATAATGGAATGTAGTCGAATTAAATCAGGTGATGCTGAGAGAATTAAATTAGGAAATGAAACACTTGAAGCAGTAAATGAGTTTTGCTCTTTGGGGAGCAAAATATCTGACGATAGTCGACGTAGAGAGTATGTAAAATGTAGGTTGCCAATGGCAAGAAAAGCGTTCCTGAGGAAGAGAGATTTCTTAACGTCGAGTATAGATTTAAGTGTAAGGGAGTCCCTTCTGAAAGTATTTCTATGGAGTGTAGCCATGTATGGAAGTGAAATATGGACGATAAATAGTTTAGACAAGAAGAGAATAGAAGCTTACGAAATATGATGGTATAGAAGAATGCTGAAGATTAGATTGGTAGATCACTTAACTAATGAGGAGGTACTCAAAATATTTGCGGAGAAGAGGAATTTGTGGCACAACTTCAACAGAAGAAGTGTTCTGAGGCATCAAGGGATCACCAATTTAGTATTGGAGGGCAGCGTGGAGGGTAAAAATCATAGAGGGAGACTAAAAGAAGAATAAACTAAGCAAATTGAGAAGGTTGTGGGTTGCAGTAGGTACTTCGAGACGAAGAAGCTTGCACAAGATAGAGTAGCATGGAGAACTGCATCAAACCAAATCTCTCAACTGAAGACCACAGCAACAACAACAGTGAAAAATACAAATTACCGTATCTAACCTCGACTTCTTTTTAGATCACATTCTTTGAAGATTGTGACTATAATATTCATGGTGTAAGATCGATGCTTGATGAAGTATCAAAATACCAGTAAAAACATATATTTAGTGGAAATTTTTGTTCGAAAATTAGAAAAATTCATGTTTTCATACACAAGACATAAATAACTTACGTAAGAAAGTAAATTCAACTCTGTTTAAAATCTGGACGCTCGGGAACATTTCATTGCTTGAGCTTAAGTTCCGAGGCGACTAGATTCATTGCAATGGGCACTGAAACACTGTGAATAGTGTAAGGAACAAGCCTGCAAGTAGCGGAGCGAAGGAAACACTTGTCTTAGAAGCTTTTTGTTGTTAATAAAGCACATGGTAGCTCCAGAGAAACTGTGAGTGCCTCTGAAATAACACAGCTCTGTGGCGTCAGCAACTGACACAAAAACAGGTCCCACCCGTACCACGTGTCACTTCACGGGCAGATTTACCTGCAGGATTGCAGAGGATTATTGGATATCTGTCGGAAGGTTCTGATACGTCATCAGCGCAGTAGGCTCTTTCTTCGAAGAATTCCGTTCAGCGATGCAACTATCTGTACAAACCATGCAAAGTTGACTGTAAGAAATATGCATTATTGGGCAACTGAGAATCCGCACTTGCTGACAAAGGTTAGTCATCTGAGACAGTAGAGTCTGAATATTTGGTGTGAGATTATTAGAGTCTATGCAGCCAATTCTTACATTACTGAAGAAACGTTAATGTCTTAGAGGAAGTACTACTTGAAAAACTAAAGTGCATACGCTAACAGCGCGATGGGTGCAGGGCTCACAACTCGCTTGTGCCTTGGAAAGCGCTGACCCAGCTCGTTCCTGGTCGCTGAATAGGACGTGAAACAATTTTCATATCGCCTGCACGTTTGTCTGATTTAACTCCTATGCACGTATTTCTCTGCGGTAAACTCGAGGATGACGTCTATGCACAAGCCCAACGAGCCAAGACGATTTAATCATCGCGTTTCGCCAGCATGTCCAACGCTATCGAAGGAATTTATTCATTCCGTGCAAAAGTTCTTCCAGGTGGAAGTAGACGGATGATGTTTTAAACACTTGCTTACATAAATGGACGCTGAAGTACGTGTTTGTTGCCACTTTCAGTTGTTATTTATTTCCTGTCGGGGTTGCTGAGGTAATTCTGCAGTACAAGAGCGTATATTTACGTTAAGCTCATGATGCGAAGTTATTATTTAACTGTATTTGTAAATCAGTTCCGTGTTTTAGAAGTGAATTAAATTTTCTTTTTAAGACTCCTGCAAGAACAAGGGAACTGTTACCTCATGTAGCTTGTGAGTCATCCATAGGAACCAAATTCTTTTTCTTTCAGTTCATGTATCTTTCCAAACGTATGTAGGCAAATGTGAATAGTAAGAATTTTCAGCTAAACTTTTCTCCCTTAGCTGCGTCAAGGTGGAGTGCGACGTTAGCCTTACGCGAGAGTTCCCTTTAACAACAAGAACTTCCTCATAAGAGACTACTCTTGTCGGATTTTGGAGAATAAAACTCCATTGAATTCCCCTGTTTTGGAACTCCAACCCTAGCAACAGAAATTCCTATAGTTTCACTTGAAAATGTGAAGTTGATACTGATGTATCTGAATTAATAGCTATACCTATGAAAAGAGCTATACGCGATTTAGCAAAGATTTTTAATTTCAGCCGAAACGGAGTTAAGATAACTTAAACGCTTCACCCTTTAGAAAATATCTGAGTTGCACAGTGTAGTTGAATCACACTCCAAATGGGGGTCTTCCCTTCAAGTTGCCAGGTTCGCAATTTCACTTCTATGTTTCGTACCTGTATGACAGCAGCTATTGTTACAATAAATGCAATCCCTCTATCCCTCTCCCCCCCCCCCCCCTTCATCCCGTCATATCCCTATTCAGAGAAAGTTTGTACGATTTACTCTCGGTAAACAAGGTGCATGGAACGAAGGAAATGAATATAACTTAGTTCTGTAACGTTTCATCGATAAAGGCATCATTGTATACACTAATAAAAAAATTTCATGGTGTATTAAACCATCCTCAACACTGTTTAAAGAAGAATCGCCACCTTCACCTCAAGTCATTTGGGAAAATACACAGAAATCAAATCGATATCGCATGCCATGAATCGCACTTCACTTCTCCCTGGTACCTGGACACACTACTAAGTGTGTGCCCCATGGCTGCTCGACTTGGATCTATAGATTCCTTCATATGTCGAATGCTTTATGCTTTTAGTGATAATTTATCACCATAAAAACCTCATGACGTTTATGTCACAATTTAAGATTACAGGGGAGAAAGGGCTCAGGTCCTTGTGAATAAATTTAACCAGAGAATTTTATACACGTCTGAAACCGTTATTTTTATTTGGCACACTTACGGGAGTGATAGCATATATTTTAGTTCTTAGACGAACATTTTTATAACAAAATAAAAGACACTGTGCATTCTGGTATGAAATGAAGACTAATGAGGGGAAAAAGAGATAGTGCTAAATATCAGATACAAAAAAGTATGTTGTTCACTGTAGCTAAACGTCATTGATTTAAAAAAAAGCTTTTCATAGTATACACCGACAATTATTATGGAACTTTGTAAGCCTGTATCCCTTTAGTGCTGGTGCGAGGTGCTGTGAATACCAATCACATCGAAAGACTCATATTACTAGTTTAAGTTCTGATAAATGTATGAAACTCTGCTAGCTTCCTACTCAATACTCATTAAATAATTTTAAAGAACACATAAAATTCCAGTTATCATTGTTATTCAATTGCCAAAAACATACTCTGAAGTCATCAGGACAATCCGTTTCGTCTTCGTGTGACAAAAATCAAAATAATACTATGTTTTAAATGTTACAACCGTTTCATTGTTGTCGCATTTCGTGTTATATTACATGAATCCATTTTGCCGTCTAGTACCGCTAGTCTGTTTTCCAAGTGAAATTAGAGTCTTGGAGTCAGTTCGTTTCTGTCACTATACAGTAACAACTCAATCTGCAGCATGTGTTTGTATGCAGAAAACGAAAGATGCATACAGCGATTTCTGGAAGAAGTTGAACCAGAAGAAACGTATGACACATCAGATTCAGAATCATCTGATGAATATGAAGAACTGAAACATGAAACTGATGGAGAAACGTGTAGTGATAATAATGAAATAAGTTCTGAAAAGCCTACTTGGGCAAAGTCATATCAACGAAACCGATGTACAACCGTCCTCACGACCTTAAAATACAATTATTCATTTACCAGGTGCGAGAGGTGCTGGTAGAATATGTTAACGTGTACGTAAGAAACATTTTTAGGGATTTTGCCCCGAAACGAAATGCCAAAGAAGAAAACGTGACTAAAAATATGCTTTTGTTGTGTTACTTACTTCGGTCTGTTTTTAGCATCCTGAGCATATGAACCTATGGGACCTGGGCGACATAAACTGTTTTGAAATTGAGATTTTGTACCGGTTCCTGTTCCTGTTCAGGTGCATATGCCTTCATTACATTCAATGTAGGCACGAGGGAAAAAAATAAAGTAGACTTGGTAACCTTTGTCACGGAGATACATGTCGGGTAACAGCAAGATAGTCCATTCAAAGTTTCAAACTGACAGCATGATGCGGTTCTTCGCCCGTGCAACACAATTATGGGGTCTGGCCGTAATAGCTGACAATGGTTCTCTATCTGCAACTTATGTAAAGAGCTGCTCAAAAAGAAATAAAACTGAAGTTCCTTCTGACTCTGTCAATGTAAAACAACGTGAAGTTAACAATAGCTTACTTGGATTTCCAAAGGATTTGACAGTGACCACGACTGTGCCAAGAAGAACAACCACCTGATACGTCCTTCCTCTATGCACTTCGATAATAAAATAGGTGACGGCACAGGATAGGGAAAGAAATCTGAACTTATCACAAAGTCCCACAAAAATAGTAGTCAATGCGATAAACGAAAAGTGCGTCACTTTGTCCACATCAAGAAAAACAAGACGCTGGCTCTATGAAAAACTTTTCCGTATGCTAGATACTTCTACAATTAATGCTAAAATGAAATTTACCAGAAATAGTGAGACCAATAATATAGCCAGAAGACTGTTACTACGAGAACTAGGAGTTCAGCTAATACAGTCAGTTATACACAAGAGAGCTACGTCACATCCGTACCAAAATCCATCAGAGAGAAAGTGACCAAGATGACAACCAAGGATCTTCAACAGAATGACTAGAGGTTTTAAACAGAAATGGAGACGATGACAGAAATAAGAAGGGAAGATTAAAAAATGCCAGGAAGTCAAGATGTGACAGCAAAATGTTTTCCTGTGCAGTGTAATAAACATTTGTCTAAATCACATGCTTACAGTGTATAATGATTCTATCGATAAAGAAAATGTCCTTGATTCGGAATGGAACATAAAATTACGTAGAAAACGTTTAAACTTAACAGAACTAGAACATTTACATCAATGTAACTTGTAAAAAAGACATTTAATTATTTTTATTACTTTTTGTAGCATTAGTAATGCCTAAAAAGTGTATAAACCTGTGAAAGAGTTTTAAACTTCTATACAAAATATTAAGACATAGACTATTTTGTACAGTAAAATTAGTTAGACCCTCCGGCCGCGGTGACCGAGCGGTTCTAGGCGTTTCAGTCCGGAACGCGCTGCTGCTACTGTCGCAGGTTCGAATCCTGCCTCGGGAACGGACGTGTGTGATGTTAAAAAAAATGGTTCAAATGGCTCTGAGCACTATGGGACTTAACTTGTTTGGTCATCAGTCCCCTAGAACTTCGAACTACTTAAACCTAACTAACCTAAGGACATCACACACATCCATGCCCGAGGCAGGATTCGAACCTGCGACCATAGCGGTCGCGCGGTGCCAGACTGTAGCACCCAGAACCGCATGGCCACTGCGGCCGGCGTGTGTGATGTCCTTAGGTTAGTTAGGTTTAAGTAGTTCCAGGTCTAGGGGACTGATGACCTCAGATGTTAAGTCCCATAGTGCTCAGAGCCATTTGAACCATTTGTGGCTTGGGTACAAAGATGACCATCTCCATTTTTTCTTTCAAACTGAAGTAATTACAGATTTCAAGAGCAAGTAGCGTAAGGAACCAAGTCGTGATATTTTGGTTTTAAAACCAGCCTAAAGCATGTTAAAAACGTGTTTAAACATTTGTCTTCCTTACAAGATCGGCCAGCCTTAAACTATTTTAGTGATAAAAGTGGCCAGCTCCATCTGGCATCGATCACAGTGCTATACTCTGTCACGTGACCTCGCAGTCTTCGAACGTTTATTAGAATCGTATCGACGGGCAGTATTTTCTGCATCATTATTGTTTGTTACTAAAGAGCTGATTAACGGTGATAAGACAAAGACAATGTGGCGCGTCAAGTGGCACGGTTGTTTCCGCGCCTCCAGAGTTTAGTGGAGTGTCACGGTGGAGCCGCTGATGGCAAACAGCACAGGCACGTGCTGGCAGCGAGCGACGCCGTGGCCGAGCTGGCTGCAAGCAAGGATGATCGTCTAGTCGGTCAGCTGCTGCAAGTGGAACGAGAAACATCCTCCAGAGGCCAGGGCTCTCCCTGTGATGAGAGCAGGGGACTGGCCTCTAGTGTGTCACCAGGGGCCACATTGGTGCAGCGGCCAAGGTGTCCATAATAGTGGACTAGGCCTGAAGCTGTTGGAGTGAAGAGTCATTTGGTGCTCGGAGAAGGAGAAAGTTCTGGGCAGAGCCAAAAGCAAACGCCCCAAGAAACTAGATCGAGAAGCCAGTGCAATATGGTATTGTCAATTGGACATCACTTTGGCCTTCACAGGGCAAAATCTGTGTAAGACACAACAACACAGCAGCCTCAGTGGTGGATATGTGGTGGCACTTGGGGATCAAGAGCAAGAGCAATTCAAATTGTTAAACGACACGTTATGATCATGATTTATTGTATTGACCTGAAAGTGATTTTTTTTAAGTACACCGTGAGCATAACTAAGTTTTGATACAATTTGTACTAAGCAATCTCCTTTCTAGTTGCATGAGAATCATCAGTTGTATGTGTTACTGTGTAACAATTTATGAAGATATGCGTGTTGGTAGTTTTGTAGACCACTGTGTGTAAGTCTTGTTGCGATAGCTATCTGGTGATAGCAGTAGTAGTAGGTCTATGTGCAGTTATGTGTTATGTAACTCATTCTAGCAAAGTCTAAAACTTGTTTTGGCATTTGATTTTTCATTGCAGAAGTCTCCATTATTATTGCTGGTTATGGCTGAGCGCCTTGCATTATAAAATATTAATAATTATTTCCAGTTATATATCTTAGGCTACAGGTTGGATTTTAATCCTATTTCTCGTGTGAAAATTATTTTGACAGTTTGAATGCTTTGAGCCCTGCTTAAGAATCATTAAGAGCTACAAAAGAATTATTTTACTGAAATGAGATTACGTTTCTTCTGAGCCTGAACTGCACTCAGCTAATTGCTATGCAACATTTGGTAGCAGAGTGTGGTTGTGCATTATTTCAGTGTAGATTTAGCTTGATAGTATTAGAATATAGATAAGTGATTGTGTCGTAGTTTCCTGTGTGTTCTTTCAGCCACTGCTGAGAAGACCATGCCGGCCAGTGCATGACTTAGGAAGGAGAAGCTCGCTTGTGAGGTGATGGTGCACTGCCAGGCTCTGGAAACTATGGTGATGCAGGTATCCCAGCAGATTCGGCAGGTTATGGTTGAGATGGTGCAGTCGATAGAGGTGCAACACAAGGATGAGAGTAGTACTATCAATGTTGTTAGGTCGGTCCTTTAAGAGTCCAAACTAGTGGTGAAATTTTTGCAGTGTGAATCAACTTGGCAGAGCCAGGTACTAGGTTACAAGCCAGAACCACACATTATAAAAACAGAATTAATGATCTTTTAGGAGTACATGAGATAGTGAATAGTTCTCTGTTAGGTAAGTTATGCACAGGACTGGTAAAGATAGACATACTAACTACTGATTTGTTGACAGAGATCTCAGTGCAAGGTGAGGCTATGCAACATGATGAAGCTGCTGCCAGTAAGGGAAGATAAAGTGTCTGAGGTAAATTTTGCTAGAGTAGCTACAATGTAGCAGTTTTATAATAATAAGGTATCTATTCGTATAATACCTTATACTGCGATGTACTTGTATATGATACAGTTGACAGAGCAGAAGGGCATGCTTGTGTTATGGAATGAGATGATTTTGCCATTAATATTCCCATGTGCTAAGTGGAGTATGGCAAGTAGGGTAGCAAGGGCCAATGTGGAAAGAGATACTGCTGTGAGATTTCACCAATGGCAATGAGTAGTTCAGGCATAGGGAATGCATGGGAAATTAACTAAACGTGAGGTGCAAACAAAGGATAAACATGCCGTTTTGAGAATGAGTGAGCCAAACTCGCAGAGCTGTGATTCATGTCTTGGCCACTGTGCCCATAGTAATATAGTAGAAGGCCTTAAATCAGACGACTGGTCAGTGGTGGTGTTTGCACAGCTCCCTCATACATTCATTGTTTTATAAGATCTAGCATAATCAGAGTAAAGGTTTTGGGTGTGTGGATCAAAGTAGTGTAAACCTCGAGTACGTGTGGTGGATGAAAAAGGTTTGCAAGAAGAGAATTCGCAATGTAAAATTTATAATTTATTTCCTATTTAGAGAATTTGAGGGTAGATTGTCAGCAGAAAAAGCAAAAGTGTGGTAATTCTAGTTGACAGTGCAACAAGTGTGCAATGAAGCAGCTCATTTTCATCATTACTGTGGGAGGTATCAAGGCCATCTTTGGAAATCAGTGTCATAGAACATTTTTGTCTGCTATGAAATTAATAACGAACCAATATGTGGGCTATTAAATACAGGTACCTCAGTCAGTCGCATAAGTGATGAGTGGTAGCGCGTTCACCAGGTAGTGTGTGTGTGGTTGAGTTTGAATTCGGGTGACCAACAGTATGTAACGGCCAATTCCAGTAAACTGCAGATATTGGGGTGGATTCTATTTAAGTTGCGAATATGAGAATTCACATGGAAAACAAAGTTAATGGTAGCAAGAGGCTCTAACCTAAGCTACTTCGAAGGTCAGATGCGATCAGGAAAACTGTACTGATCTCTAATTGGGCTGAATATCAGTTCCCCTTCCAGTTCAACAAAAATAGAACGATCTTGTTTTGCCTCATTGGAAACGCGTATAGCGAAAGTAGAGTAGAGGGAAGTGAGAGGTGTTGTGATACAATTGGATCATCTACTATCGAGTCAAAGTGAGCAAGTACAGAAACTGTGCTATCAGCTGATTTAGGTAACTTAACTAAGCGAAAAATTAACTCATACGTTGCAAGTGAGCTGTCCCCTAAACACTTGAATAGGCTGAAGATCTACTTCAAGACATACTGCAGCAAGATGTTATCCACTCTTCAAAGTCAGCTTGCTTGGTTCTCAGTTTACTTATTTCCCACACTCCTCCTGCCTAAATTACCTCTGAGTGGCAGTTAATCACAGCGAATTTAATAAGAAGATATTCCTCCAAGCTATGCCTGATTCGCATACCTGTTTTTGTTGGTTATCCAAGCGCCTGATTTTTACCATTTTTTACTTTAATCAGGCATACTGTCAAATTCCGTCAGACAAGGAAACGAAACATGTCACAGCATTTGCAAGAGATTGAAATTTGTTTGAATTAAACAGGGTGTCTTTTGGAATAGTCACTGGGGTGGCGGTGTATTCACAGGTCGTGAATTTGTTGTTTTTTTCTTTTCTTTGTAATATTAAGTTCAGATGTGTATATCATTACGCGGCTGATACGGTGATTTTTAGCAAAAACTGGATAGAGCATGTGGAATACTTAAGGCAAGTATCCAAGTGACTTTGGAAGGCGTGACTGACCGTTGTGCCTATATAGGTTAGGGTCAGGATCCCTGACAGAACTTTTCTTGGGCGTATTGTGTGACGAGAGGAAACTAAGATTTATCCTCAATATACTAAGCCCATTCGAGAACGAACTCCCAGAAATTCCTAGGAGATAGTGAGATTTGTGGAAATGGTTATGTTCTTTAGGAAATTTGTACTTAATTTGAACAATAGGCCAGACCACTGAATGAGCTACACAAAAATAGTTGCAAATTCAAGTGTAGTGAATCAAAATAAGCTGCATTCAAGTGCTTCAAGGAAGCTTTGGTTGGTGCCTGTCTGTTGCGAATACCAGACTTTGATCTGCCATTCATTCTACAAACTGATGCATATATGGTGAGGAGACCTCTGGAGCGCCCAAAAAGTAAAGGCCATTATCAGGTGCTCCTAGAGGATTAACACAGGTAGCAATGAAGTATTCGTGTAGAAATATGAGGCTTTAGTGGTTACGTTCACGTAGGGAAATTGAAGTATTATCTTGCATATGAGCCTTCTTGTTAAAGACTGGCTCTAAGTTGGACACTTGCATAGCAGGGGCACTGTGGCCAAATTCCAGGTTACGATGTATATTTTGGACTTTTAATTTGAGGACAGGAATGTTATGGAGACTGATGATGTGGCTGTAGACAAGTTGATTCACATTTATCAAAGAGATCTCTAGAAAACTGACGTTTTGGGTGACAAGAGACAAGCTGATATAGTGTAGGAAGTGCATTACAATTTGCGGGATTTTCCTGCATTGTTTGCGGGTATTGCTAAATAGCAACATGAAGAATAAGTCCTCGAGGGTAATTAAAGAATAAGGACTTGTGATTAGGCAGTATTCTCTATGGAAGCGAATTCTGATTTGTAATACTAATCGTAATAGTAAGCCCAGGATAATGCTATCTACAGAAGTTGAGAACTGTTGTTATTTTCTTACTATCACCAGTCTTCAGTACAGGGGTACTTGAGGGTCCTTAAAACAGTTGTAAAGATCTGTGAAGTGCTGTTATGGAAGGGTATGGATTGGGATATTCGGATTATCATACGGGCGTGTAAAATCCTAGTAATGCCAACATCTTCATTTTTCGTTAAAAGGCTCAGTTTGTTAAAGAACACGTATCTTACCTAATTTACTAGCAAGTGCATGTTAGTGTAATACACTCAGAATGCTATTAATAACCTAGGATTAACGTAGCTGAGATTATTAGTACTTTCTCAGCTGCTTCTGAACTTAATATGCTAATGAAACTTAAAGACAGTGCAGCATATAGGTTTCATGCAATAGCGTTAAATAAACTACCATTTGTGCAGTAATTAATGCTCGATTTGAGTTGATAATAGATTTCATCAACATTATTCACAGATTACTGTTTCGTCTTCTCAAAGATCGTCGGTTCAAAGTCCATTTCTGGCTAGTAATCTTCAGATACGCTACATACAGGATAAGAGATTTTAGTCTGATTGCATTTTTGCATTTGAAGCACATTCATGGTAAAAATAATACTGTAAAATAGGGATATTATTAACTGAATCTTTGTTGGCAAGGCCCCACAGGATACTTAACACAGTGGACTAGTTGCGAACCATGTTGATCACCTGATGGACAAGTTACATATTGAGTTTGTGGGTCTATTCCCGAGATCACAGACAGGAAGCACATGTGCTCGCCTTCTTGAGGTTATCTTGGTTGTTTTCTATTAGATCTGTGACTACACAGTCTGCGATACCATTCTTGAAGAGTTCTCGGTCCTTTGGTCGTGGTGGAATGTTATACCAGTGCATTCTATTACTAAAGCCCATCATTTGCGGAGAAGGAAGGAACAAAGGAAAATTGGGTCGAGGTCATTAGACGGGGAATTATCTCAGATGGTGTCAAGGACAGGGAAGGAAATCGGCCACGCCATTTGAAAGAAACGAAACGAGCCTCGTCAGACTTGGCAACATGTGTCAATTCATCAACAATCCAATTTCGGAGCTGATGGGACCAATCGAGTCGTAAAGCTTTGTGTCGTCCAGTCGTCAAGGGTACACGAGTGAGCCTTCGGCTCCGAAAGCCCATATCGACGCTGATTCGCTGAATGGTTTGCACACTGACGCTTGTTGATGACCCAGTATTGAAGTCTGCAGCAATCTGCGGAAGGACTGCGCTTCTGTCTTGCGATTCTCTTCAGTTGTCGTTGGTCCCGTTCTTTCAGGATCTTTTTCCGGCCGCAGATATATCGGACATTTCATGTTTTACCGGATTCCTGGTATTCACTGTATACGCGTGAAATGACCTATGGGAAAATCCCCACTTCATCACTATCTCGAAAAGGCTGTGTCCCATCGCTCGTGCGGCGACTCTAACACCACGTTCAAACTCATTTAAATCTTGATAACCTGCCGTTGCAGCAGCAGTAACCTATCTAACAACAGCACTAGACTTTTTTGTCTTATATAGGAGTAGCCGACCGCAATGCCGTATTCCCCCTGTTCACA
Source organism: Schistocerca serialis cubense (assembly GCF_023864345.2). Taxonomy (NCBI): domain Eukaryota; kingdom Metazoa; phylum Arthropoda; class Insecta; order Orthoptera; family Acrididae; genus Schistocerca; species Schistocerca serialis. Next base: position 787,569,681 of record NC_064642.1, read on the forward strand.
TATCTCTGTATTTTAATACCCATACCTATACCAGTTTCTTTGGCGCTTCAGTGTGTTTAACAACTGTAAATGTATTTCTCTGTGAATTTCAAGAGACTTATGTTCCTGTACAAATGTTCCACGAATCACGGAGCCTCAGCTCTGATAACTGTATGTCAGCTTCCACTATGGTAAGAACCGGAAGTCAACACTGTGTATGTACTCAGTGAGCGTTCCACGGAGATCATACAAGCCGGCGTGACGCCGCCCGGGGATGTCAAGCAACCGCGCCTGACGCCATAACACGCGTCTGACCTCACCATCCGCGACTAATGTCACTTCTCCATTAGACTTGCAGCAAAGTTTGCCCCGCGTGCTCAAGCCGACAAGTATTTGGAACCGACGCTCACCTCTGTGGTTAGTGTTGCTCATATGTAACGTGGACAGAGGACGAATCTGTGCCAAGCACTTCACCATAATTGAACAGAACCCTTACTGAAACTATTTTATTTTTTTTTTTTAAAAGAAAGAAATGTGTACATATTATTTTTCCGACGTGTAAAAGCTGTATGACTATTCACAATGAAGCAACGAATTGCATAGTTGCCATTCCGGGGAACTGTAATACGCCTTCTCTAAAACGAATATTTTATATTAAAATTTATCCAAACATTTTCGACCAAAGAGGAGATGTTCAAGTGTGTAATAACTGTGTAACAAAAGAAGGCGTAGCCATCACGTTTCCTGATACCAATCCGGAGAATCACTTGTCTTCTTGGTGTCTGCCTCCATAATGCAAACATTATGGGCTGTAATTGTAGTTATTTCACGACATAATAGCTTATCTTGAGTTAGTTAAGTCCTGTTTTATTATAAATCCTCCCGTCCACATGTTTAATTTCTTTATTTCTTGTGTCATGAGTTTTATTTTTCAGCGTTCCTAGCAGGGAAGATGAAACATTTCAATTAGGTACCGATCCGCCATTATCATTGTATTTTATTACTAATTTACAATGTCCATTCTGATTTATTATATGTACGAAACCTGCAGTCATTCACAGAATATTCCGTGTTTCTCATATCAATCATACAGCATAGGGCGACTATCATATAGCGATTTTCAAATTACATCTACTAAAATAGAAATGGTCCATATCCTCTGTTCCACCGCTGCCAACACCAGTCTGGGACCACAGTCTCGACTGAGGTAAGGAAGTTCTACAGTATTTGAGTTGGCGAATGTGGAAGCCAACTTACACGCCACTTGTTAGCTAGTCCCTTGTTATATTACTGTTATGATTCTCCCTTTTGTCCGCTGTCGGATGAGGAGGCGTGAATTTTTGGGTGGTGGTGGGAGGAGTATGTGGCTGAGTTGCTGACAAGCATGGACAGCGGTGTAGGCACTTGCTACACGGAGAGGAGTGAGCGAGGTTTGGGCAAAGCCAATAGCAAGGACATCGAGGGGCTGGTGCATTGCAATATTGCCAGTTGGACCTCAGTATGGTCAGTCTGGGCCACGACTGCTGTGTGCTTGTGTCTTTTCTCAGCTAGACAGACAACCGTCCCGATGGGAGCAGGGAAAGAAACTTCTGCATATCAAGAGGAACACTAACAGAGTGCTTTTGGAGATCACAGTGTCACCCATGTGATTTTGTGGTGAATACAGAGCACTGGGTTGTGTATGAGCAGTGCACTGGGCATTTTGCTAGCAACGACATCCTGCTCAGAGGATCGTGGTTGTTGTGTGACGATTTTGGTGGTTATTCGGTGGCTTAGAGGACGTCTGGGTGTGTGCACTGTGAGTGAAAGCAGGCCTAACTCATGTTAATTTAGGCAAGTATTTGACCCATTTCTGAAAAGACTAGTTGATGCAGGACGTTAATATTTTTACTGTATGTTACATGATTCTAATAGAGTCAACCGTACTAATATCTACTTTATCCATTTTATAGTTTTTAAGAAATACTTTTTTAAATTTATTAACAAAAAGTATTAAGTTTTTTCTGTAGAAAATATTTTTTTGTGAAGTTCCTAATGGGAGAATATTAATGAATGTAGTACCAGAGGTGGCTTTTTATGTTATGCAGAGACTCTGAAAATTTCATTCATGTGTCTATGATAGTTTCTGATATAATGGGGCATATATACTGAAAATTTTAGTTTGTGGGAAATTGACTTTAAAGAAAATACATTCGAAATTTGTTACTTACAGTTAATTAAAACTGTCCTGCTGCATATGGCCTCTAGCTGGTCTTCCAGCTTCTTTTTCACCTTCCTGGATGTTTGTCTTGCTTTCTTGGCCATATTAGATGCAGACCTGTCTGCATCGGCTGTCCACATTTTATCGCAATGTTGCAGCCCAGGGTTAATTCCCAGCTTTTTCAGAACCCAACACTTTCCAGTATTACCACAATTGAATGTATAACAGCATCATGAACTCCTAGTTTCATTGTATGCATGCCTACAGATTCAGTTTTATGAAGGCGGTTCCAAATTATGCTGTTGAAACATTCATTTGGGTTCTGTGCCTGCCCATGCAGACTTTTCCTTAGTAGGTCAGGATGACCCAAGTCTCTGAAAATAGGTTTAATTGCTGTAATAACTTCAGCAGGAAGAGAATTCTGGTGAGAATAAGATTCTCCAGTTGCCTAGGCCCTATTGTATTTGCACCACGAATTTTCTCCTGATGGACACAATCCATGACATGGCTTATCCTCAGTAGAGGACTTATGGAAGAATATGGCCCAAACATCTCTCTTCATTGCCTCCAGATTTTCTTTATTTCACCTAATTGCCTGCCTAGAGTATACCTGCAAGTTTTCTATTTCAGTTTTAGTTAAGCAACCCTGTCCGGTCAACAATTTTCCATCTAATTTTTTTTCCTCTCATATCAACAGTTAGTCTTCTCAGCCTTGTTCCCAAACGTTTTGGAACATGGCCTACACATTCTATTTTGCTAATAATGGTATCTCCACATGGCTTAGAGTTGACAGTGGGTGACAGAAAAGTGGGTGTGGCACATAAACACACGTTGTATAAAATGGTCTTTAAATGCTAGAAAAATTTTTTTTTTCAGAAAAATCCTTTTTAGAGTACTTAAATAAAACCTTTATCAATTGAAATATGATGAAAACCGAATATCGATTTTTTTCGACCTGAACGACAGTGTGGACCCCTTAAACTGTAAGTAGACTGTTTAGGTTTTTATATTGGTAACGCCACGTAGCACTCTGTATGAAAACCACTGGCTGTGCTGTGTACAGTCTGTGGCTGGTTGGCATTGTTGGAATATTCGCTATTGTAGTGTTGGGCAGTTGGATGTGAACAGCGGGTAGCGTTGCGCAGTTGGAGGTGAGCCGCCAGCAGTGGTGGGTATGGGTAGTGAGATGGCGGAGGTTTGAGAGCGGATGATCTGGACGTGTGTCCATCAGAGAGAGTAAATCTGCAAGACTGGATGTCATGAACTGATATATATATATATATATATATATATATATATATATATATATATATATATATATATATATAATGACTTTTGAACACTATTATGGTAAATACATTGTTTGTTCTCCATCAAAATCTTTCATTTGCTAACTATGCCTATCAGTAGTTAGTGCCTTCGGTAGTTGGAATCTTTTATTTAGCTGGCAGTGGTGGCGCTCGCTGTATTGCAGTAGTTCGAGTAACGAAGATTTTTGTGAGGTGAGTGATTCATGGAAGGTATAGGTTATTGTTAGTCAGGGCCATTCTGTTGTAGAGATTATTTAAAGACAGATTGCGTTAAGCTAAAAATATTGTATGTCAGTTTAGTGATGATCAGAATAAGTAAAGAGAGAAATGTCTCAGTACGTTCAGTTCTGCTCAGGTGTTTGAAAATCAAATAACGTAAGAGGTTTAGCAGCACAGTAATTCATTAATTTTTCTAAGGGGAAGTTTCAAAACTACAAGTTCTGAGCATGACTGATTCTGTAAAACTGTAAGTGATTTTGTTTGAACTATACCATGAGTGTAAGTCAGTCTTTGACACATTTTTTACTAAGAATCCTTCTTGTTACTTGCTGTCTGTGATTGACCAATTGGAAGAATTAATTAAGATATACGTGTGGGTTCACTAATAGGGTGCCTAAGGGATACAGCGTTCTCAGATTGCTATATAACAATTCAAACAAATAACATTAATAGTTTTATTTCTATAAAGCAATTGACAATACTTAACTTGGACAACTGCAAATGTCGCTAGCGAGAGGCTACATGGGAACAGTAATGTTCTTGCTATACACAAGGTCCCAGTAAGCACGGACCACAACCATCTGATGGCGTAGCGCTAATGTCCGTTGCAGACCGGCTCGATCTGAGCGGCCGAGGCTGGCAGGAGCGGAGCTGGTATTCACTTCTTGCAGGGGGCGCTCCTGGCGCGGCGCTGACCAACCCCGCGCACCATTCGCCGGCGTTTCCTCGCCGCCTCCTCTGGTCTTGCGTACTGCACCTTCTTTCCCTGGCTTGTGGTTACGCCAGAACATTATGCATAGGTAATTCGGTAGAGAAGTGTATGGGTAGTTAGCTGTGGTAGCAGTCTGGTGATAGCTGTAGTAGTAGACATGTGGATTATGCAACTGAGCCGGCCGCGGTGGCCGAGCGGTTCTAGGCGCTTCAGTCCGGATTCGCGCGACTGCTACGCTCGCAGGTTCAAATCCTGCCTCGGGCGTGGATGTGTGTGATGTCCTTAGGTTAGTTAGGTTTAAGTAGTTCTAAGTTCTAGGGGACTGATGACCTCAGATGTTAAGTCCCATAGTGTTCAGAGCCGTTTGAACCATATGCAACTGAACCTATCAACGTCTGATAGTTGTTTTTGGCATGTTCTGTTTAATTGCAGAAGTTGTCTCCATTACTATTACTGCCTACGGCTAAGGGCATTGCAAACTGTTAATGCCATTGCCCGGTTATGTGTCTCAGGGTAATTGTTGGAATTTCATTCTCTTTATTATGTGGAAGATGTTTTGTTGTACTGATTGGTTTGAGTCCTGTTAAGGATCTTCAAGGGATACAGAAGGTTATATTCTTTTACTGAAATTATATTACTGTTTTGTTATCGAAATGTATTTTTGTGTATAATAACGTAATTTTAAACTGAGCCTCAAGTCTCCACAACTCCCAGTCTGTACCCCACTCCACCTAAATCCTATGAAACAAACAAGTTAGAAAATAACTGCCACATGTATTTTATGGCCAAAATCTTACATGTTTTGAAAAATAACAGCATATTATTTCGATACCAAGTTTGAATTTTCGTATGCAATCTGTAATTACACTTGTGTTTTAAGATAAGCAATCTGCCTGTATGCGTCTGTGTTGATGTGTGTTTTCGAATTGCTTATTATGAGATATAAGTTTTATTTTGGTGACGCTGGTAGTATTTTAAGACATAGACATTACACTCCATTTTGTTCCACCATTAACTCTGACCACGTTTCATCTCTGTTTTGCTAGACCACCTCCTTGTGTAATGGTTTGTAGTACCCCAATATTTAGTATACTGAAGTCCTGATTGAGCATTATGAAAACATGCAGTTGAAGTCTTACACCAGATTGAAAAGTTCAACCAACGACTTCTTCCCTAAAATGGAGTTCGCACAATTCGCTTGTCACTGACTATGCTGTGTGTTTTTATATGACATATTTGGTGTTACTTAGTAGCTGATAATGGGAAATACAGTCTGTAAACGTTTTAGAGAGCCTAACTACTAAACTGATGAATATTGCAGCCTTCTCTGAAAGAAGTTTTGCTAAATAACCTTGAGTAGCCCTAAATCATTTGTCGTAAACCCAGTAACTGCGAATCGATATCATCAATTATATTTTTTCTAGTGTATAACCTGATCCATAACCTTCTTCCCATCCAAACGGTGCCTGCGAAGGTGAAACGTCACTGAAAATCCCACAAACACAGCTGACGGAGCCAGTTAGTTCTTTGAACCATCAATAACACAATAACACAACCTCAGATTAAAATACCTAAACCATTTACATTTTCAGACATAGAGAACCCCTTGTAGCACTTGAGAAGCGTCATAGACCAATTTAGATGTTGAAATATTTAATTTGAGACTCGATTGCACTTTACTACGAGAATTAAGTACATAGCTCGCAGTAATTCAGACTGCTTATTTGTTTGTATACTTGCGTGCTTAGCCTAGCATTTTATGCAACGTGTTTTCTGCTATTATTAGCATTGTCAAGTTACGTCTGTTACATCGATTTGCAACTGTATCTTTAGCATATTATTGGTAACTATTTAGGCATGCAAATAGCATGAACAACTTGAGAATCTGCAATCACGTTTTAGGCAATTTTGACAGACACTGTGTATTTTTTGTGTGTGTGTGTGTGTGTGTGTGTGTGTGTGTATTTCATGGCTGGAAATACTGCAAGTTACACACTTACACATATTTTTGTATAAATCCTTTGAATACAATGCAGAAAAATCATATTATTTGGATTACAGTGAGCACAGACAATGTGGCTACTCTGCAGCTTCACTGTGACTGGGTATTTCATTTTAATGACCTACAAAGTATGGTCAGTACTTTAGATCACTGTGTGGCTGTTTTGAGGTATACTACTGCACTGAGACTGGATGAGAGGGGTGTAGTTTACTGCCATATTAGTTTGTGACATCATCGGTAAAGGGTGTGTCTGGTCACAGGGTAGATAAGGATGGCGTGGCTTTCTGCCGTACTGCAGTTTTTGTTTCTCTCACAAGTGAACCTCCCCATCGCATCCCCCTCAGATTTAGTTATAAGTTGGCGCAGTGGATAGGCCTTGAAAAACTGAACGCAAATCAATCGAGAAAACAGGAAGACGTTGTGTGGAACCAAGGAAAATATTTAGCAAAATGTACAAAGTGAGAAGTCCATGGGCGACATAGTCAACATCAGGACGTCTCTGTTCACTGTAATAAGTTTAGTGTCTGTGTTTTGCGACCGCACTGCAAAACGGTGCGATTAGTAGACGAAAGGACGTGCCTCTCCAATGGGAACCGAAAATATTTGATCGCAAGGTCACAGGTCAACCGATTCCTCCACAGGAAAACACGTCTGATACATTCTATACGACACTGGTGACAGATAATAATTGTCTGAAAATAAAAAAATTAAACTGTTCACTCAAGGGAAGACTTAAACCCTGAATCTCTCGTTCCACAGCTGCTCACGCTAACTACGGGACCACGGCGTTCCTGAGCTCGCAGTTTCCTTGATGTTGCTTCTCTTGCACATGGACTACTAAGTTTGTATATTTTGCTTATTTTTTTCATAGTTCCATACAACGTCTTCCTGTTTTCTCGATAGATCTGTGTTCAGTTTTTCAAGGCCTATCCACTGTGCCAACTTATAACTAAATCTGAGGGGGGTGCGATGGGGAGGTTCCCTTGTCAGTACTGCTAGTGGTTGAAGTGCTGCCAAACAGAGGTCACTTCACGTCGGTGTTGTTGCGATTGACTGCAGCGCTGCCATGTGGAGACTGCAGGAACTCTGTATGATGCACAGTCCCATAAATTACTATTCCTGAATACCATCAAAACATGTCAGTTTGCTGCTACGAAGCTAACTTTAATCACATAATTGCGCACCGAGTCTCTTTCTCGCATATTTTCACCTTCTGTGGGATTTACGTTAGTTATCAACAGCTGTGAATATAGATACATCAGTAATTTCATGGATCTAAGGTAAATTGGGGTTGTGCAGCAATTTACAGGCAAATTAATTAAAGGGGAAGTGCACTGTCAGTCATCGAAAAAAACTAGTAACAACACTGCATTACAATGTTTCTCCAAACACAATGAAGTGACAAAATGGTTTAAGGTTAGAGAAGTGGAGAATAAAATAGGTATCTGTTAAAACAAGGGCAAGTTGACTACCTCAAAAATAAAAATAAAAATGTATTATCCGCCCTTAATATGATGTGGTGCTACATTTCTCTGTAGTAAGCTCTCGACTTACTTCCTTTTCCCCTTGCATATTTATATTAAAACAGGGGTCTGTTCCTCTTACTAGCCTCTTTCTCCCATACAGCGTTTGTGCAATGTGATATTGAGATTAAGCTAAGAATAAAAGTTTGCTTACCCCTCCCCCCCTCTCCACCCCCTTTATCTCCCGTGTCTGCAAATGTAAAGATGTATGTCGCATATCGGTCTTTCATATCGTGCTGTTTCTATGGTAATGCGCCTTGTAACATTTCTGGTTCTTATTGCCACGGTTGCTACTTGCCATGCATAGCAACCTAACTGTTAATAGTAGACAAATGAAGTAGGCAAGTGATGTCACACAAAAGTAGTGATGGTGTTTGCTACCAAGGATAGTTATCCCACATGGTTTTGGCACAGGGTACCTAGGTTCGGTAACCTCTTGCTTTTGGCTGACTTGTAACCAGATAATAATACTGCGTCACAGGCGTGCAAGTCTTGTATGTCAAAATCGGTAATGTTGTTACTATTTATTAATTAATAAAATGAAACGTCAAACAATTATTTCCAAAAAGGGAAAGAGTCTCTCTCCAATGAACTCATAGGGATGTACTTACTAAAATAACTATAATTTTTGTAACAATAAGAAAATATATTAACAGTCGAATAACTTCGTGTGCTCTCCACTTGTCGCGAACCATGATCAAAAAAGTGATCCGTGCTGGCAATAGGGTTTGGGGTGCGCGTCTATTTGCCAATCCTGTGGTTGCATGTTAGCGCGAAGCTGCCAGCAGTGCGGACCAATTACTAATTAGATAAGTTTATTATCGTTTATTTGTTTCGTTTATTTGTTATTGAAATGTATTCTGGTGTCAGATGTGAATTATCAATTGGGTGGGTTATAGATAGGTTATTGTGAGCACACCTCTTTGTTATCACGGCTTTATTATTTTAACCAACGCCAGAGTCGTGAATAAAATAACATGCATGTCTCGTGAAATTTCAACTGCCTGACCCAGAGTATCTGAGTCACTTACGGTAGCGCCGGCCGAGGTGGCCGATCGGTTCTAGACGCTACAGTCTTGAACCGCGCGACCGCTACGGTAGCAGGTTCGAATCCTGCCTCGGGCATGGATGTGTGTGATGTCCTTAGGTTAGTTAGATTTAAGTAGTTCTAATTTATAGGGGACTGATGACCTCAGAAGTTAAGTCCCATAGTGCTCAGAGCCATTTTTGAACTTATGGTAGCCATTCTTTTCAGCCAGCGCTGCAGATCGAGAACCGACGCCGCTCCCATTAGTGGGCTGGTAGAAACAACTTGTAGTGATAACGACAGATTAGAAAAATTTTCAGAGCACTGCCTTATTTTCTGAAGTGTTAAGATAAAACAGCGAAACGCACGGCAGCCTCAATAGATATGAGATCAGTACCGTGGAAATAGTGGTGACATTTGCGAGGGAACGCTTTATATATGTAACTAATTTTAACCGCCATAGCCAATTTGAGTTAAGCCCGACGTATATTAGAAACAAATGGATCAATAAAAACTCAAACAAGTTACCTACACAGAGTGTCTCGCACTTTTAACAAAATTAACGCGGCCAAGCGTGAGTTGGCGTTACGCTGGTAAGTAGAGCGGACGCAGCTCTGCGCGTATTTTACGCAGATGTCGTCACTGCTGTGGTACGCGCAGGTAAACTGGTTACACGGTTGCGTGCAGCTGCTCCCCTGTGCGTGCAGGGCAGCCAACAACAGCCGTAGGCGCGGCTGTCAAATGATCTGCACATGCGATTACACGCATAATGGTGGCAGGCGCGGCCGCGTGACAAAGGTCACGTGATGTGCAGCGCATCGCAATGGCCCTCCACACGTGCTGGCCTCTATTAAAGATTCGCGAGCCTGCGCCATTAGCTGCGTGTATCACCGCTGCCTGCGCAGTCCCCCTCTGCCATTCAGTCTCTCTGGATGCAGTGTGTTACGTCAAACTGGACATAACGCACCTATAAAAACCCATAAGGGGCTATCACAGTAACGTATGGTGACGCGCCGTATGTCTTCCGGCCGCTTGGTTTCGCCGTTTAAAGCTTTTGGGATGCGGAGGTTTGCATATTATAACATGCAGATTTCCAACAACCTCTGAGCAGAATGGCTCGAAAATCTGCTAAAATATGCATAACACACAAAATGTAATATTTTCTCAAACTTTTCTAAAATAGAGAATAAAATATTTCGATTTGACCTTTTCACATCTTTCACTTCTGCCCACACAATGGTTTGCTCATCCAAGGAAAGACGATCAAGCGACTGGTGGTCACCTCACGAATATACTCGTGTGGGAGATAGTATAACTGTCCAAAGAGGCTCCATCAGTGACTGTGTCCCGCGGAAAGTGTGCTGTAGCCTCATCAACAAGCAAACCAATAGTAAAAATATCTTGGACGTCCTCCCATTACACGATGAGGAGATTCCGGTAGTGTGCTTATGTCGCATTTTGCCCCTCATGAGTATAATCTGTTAGCAGGGCACCATGACAATCCCGAAAACACTCTCCATCGCTTTTCACAACGATGGTTAGGTGTTCACCTTTCACGGCGACGGTGAATCTACACAGAAGCGCTAAAGAAACTTGTATAGCCATGCGTATTCAAATACACAGATACGTAAACAGGAAGTTTACGGCGCTGCTGTCACCAACGCCTAAATAAGACACGTGTCTGCTGCAGTTGTTAAATCGGTTACTGCTGCTACAATAGCGGGTTGTCAAAATTTAAGTGAGTTTGAAAGCGGTGTTATAATCGGCGCACGAGCAATGGGAAACAGCATCTCCGCGGTAGCTATGAAGTGGAGATTTTCCCGTGCGACCATTTCACGAGTGTGCTGTAAATATCAGGAATCCGACAAAACATCAAATCTCCGACATCGCTGCGGCCGGAAAAAGAAGACTGTGATAACGGGACAAACGATGACTGAAGAGAATCGTTCAACGTGACAGAAGCGCTACTCTTCCACAAATTGCTGCAGGTTTCAGTGCTGGGCCATCAACAAGTGTCCGCGTGCCCACCATTCTACGAAACGTCATCGATGTGGGCTTTCGGAACCGAAGACCCACTCGTGTACCCTTGATGACTGCACGACACAGAGCTTTACGCCTCGCCTGGGCCCGTCCGCACCGACATTGGACTGTTGATGACTGGAAACATGTTGCCTTGTCGGACGCGTCTCATTTTAGATTGTATCGAGGGGATGGACGTGTACGGGTATGGAGACAACCTTACGAATCCATGGACCCTGCATGTCACCAGGGTACTGTTCAAGCTGATGGAGGCTCAGTAATGATGTGGGGCGTGTGCAGTTGATGTAGTACCCCTGATGCATCTATACGACTCTGACAGGTGAGACGTACGCAACCATCTTGTTGATCACCTGCATCCATTCATGTCCATTGCGCATTCCGACGGACTTGGGAAATTCCAGCAGGACAATGCAGCAACCAATACGTCCAGAACTGCTCCAGGAGCACTCTTCTGAGTTTAAACACTTCCGCTGGCCAGCAAACTCCACAGACATGAACATTATTGAGCATATCAGAGATGCCTTGCAACGTGCACTTCAGTTGAGGTTTCCATCCCGCAGGTCTCTTACGGATTTATAGACAGCCCTGCGGGATTCATGGTGTCAGTTACACCCAGCACAACGTCAGACGTTAGACGAGGCTGTGCCACGTCGTGTTGCGGCACTTCTGCGTGTTCGCAGGGGCCCTACGCGATATTAGGCAGGTGTACGTTTCCTTGGCTCTTCAGTGTATATGTTCCCACAATTTGCTTTGCCTCTTTATCTCGAAGTCACTGTGTACTCTCAACCATCCTCCATAATGACTAGGTGGCTAAGGAAGTCACCTGGGTTGGCATAACACAGTTGGAATATTTCAACTCCTGCCTTGTTTTGGCCAGGCTTTTAACTGGCAGTGTGGTCACTCTTGGAACCGAGTGACGACTTGCACTGTGCTGAAAACCGATCCATAACTAATTTTCACGTGTATCACTATCGCCTTGACTGTGGTACGCCATTCTTCGAGCTCCAGGGCACCCATTCCTCTTGTAAGTAACCGGTCCTCAGCCAGAGACAGTCTCTGTCTTTGTTGTTTGTCGTTTTTGCGCCAGTTGCAGTGTTTTTAAGTAACAGAACCCTCGTAAGTTCAAAGTACAACAGCTCCATTTAGTAATCAACACTTCTTAACTTGGCAGGGAGACTATCATAAATGAAGTATATTGACCACATGCACATGGAAGGCATGGAGAAATATCTGTTAAATATCGGTATATTTGAATAACAGAGCGTATGAGTGCATATGAATTCAAATTAACGGTAACTTAGTGTGGACGAATAAAAGTCGGCTATATTCCGTGGATACCGCCATTTAAGTTTGTCGCATTATTTCAGACAATCCCTGAGATCATCAGCACGGTTAAAAACCGTGGGTATTTCGAGATCAGACGTTTGTTTACCTATATACTTTTCTCTATTACACATAGATACCCGTACAATGCACAGCTTCAGAGAGAATTCAATTTTGACCGCACCAACAGCTACTTTGGAAGTCAAGTGAGGTCCGTGTTAAGGACAGGGCAGATACCAAGACATAACGGGTTAGTATGTGATAGTTATCAACTCTAAAAGCGTACATTTCAATCATTTGCACACAGTCCTTTCATGGGCAATCTGACGTGTATGCACGACGCAAATGTCTATTTACCTGATCACATAACATGTTTTTAGTTCTTCAAAATCGTCGAAAAGTGGTTGCTTATACATTGATACTTCATGCCAATAGAGAGCATATCGAACGAAAACGAGTAACCATAATATACTTATTATATCGAGGTTATGAATACCCCTACCATACATACCTTTCTGAACTATTGGCAGATACAAGCACGGCGATCGTCTGTCAGCTGCAATTCTATTCTGAATGCTTTATAGATCGGAATACTTTCACTAGCATCAAGACCGTAGAATGGCACAAGTGACTAACATGTGATATGCTGTGTGAGCTGTATGGTTCAGAGGACTATCGTTGATTCGCCAAGAAATAATGTAATTTTACCATTTTCTAAGATCGGCGTTGTGTTCTACTCTTTACAGAGCAAACGAGATAACCACTCTGTTGTACCAGCCCCGTTGGACATCCTGAACACCTCTCTACCCTTTACAAATAGTTGCCATCCGCTTGATGCAATTAATGCCACGTAAAGGTGCAACATTACACGTTTCATAGCAAGATGCAATTTTTCCCGCTTAGCTTATTATACATTTATTAATTTCCCTCTGGTTGATCTAATAAGTATTGCCTTTATTTTAATTACATTTTACATGACACTCACGTTGCAAGAGCTCTCAGATTTAGCATGCAAATTAATACTTTGAAGTGTTTCCGACAGAATAAGTAGATACTGTAATCGGTATATGAGAAGGGAATTACGTTAGTTTGTGAAGAGTAGGAAATAAAGACAGTTTACTTTTACACTTCGGGAGCTGTGGTAGCAGTGGACGTGACAGAAATGATGGAAGAAGCAGAGAAAGACAAACGAGGGAAATAAAGAAAAGAAACCGTGAAGATTGGTGACGGACGTCTATTGTTGACATGAAAACTAAATGGGAATCATGAAAATCAGTGAGTATTTGGAAATAATTTAGCTTATTTTTAAATTCACTAGGCTACTGAATTTTGCGTAAATGCAGGCCAGATTATTCAGAGGCTAACAGGAAAAATTTGGAAGGAGTTAGAATGTTTTTTCCTAGATGGATATACACTGAAGAGCCAAAGAAACTAGTACAATTGCCTCATATCGTGTAGTGCCCACTTGAGAACGCAGAAGTGCCGCAACACGACGTAGCATGGACTCGACTAATGTCTGAAGTAGTGCTGGAGGGAATTGACACCATGAATCCTCCATAAATCCGTAAGAGTACGAGGAACCTCCATGAACCATGGACCTTGCCGTTGGTGGGGAGGCTTGCGTGCCTCAGCGATACAGATGGCCGTACCATACGTGCAACCACAACGGAGGGGTATCTGTTGAGAGGCCAGACAAACGTGTGGTTCCTAAAGAGGGGCAGCAGCCTTTTCAGTAGTTGCAGGGGCAACAGTCTGGATGATTGACTGATCTGGTATTGCAACACTAACCAAAACGGCCTTGATGTGCTGGTACTGCGAACGGCTGAAAGCAAGGGGAAACTACAGCCGTAATTTTTCCCGAGGGCATGCAGCTTTACTGTATGGTTAAATGATGATGGCGTCCTCTTGGGTAAAATATTCGGGAGGTAAAATAGTCCCCCTTTCGGATCTCCTGGCGGGGACTACTCAAGAGGACGTCGTTATCCGGAGAAAGAAAAATGGCGTTCTACGGATCGGAGCGTAGAATGTCAGATCCCTTAATCGGGCAGGTAGGTTAGAAAATTTAAAAAGGGAAATGGATAGGTTGAGTTAGATATAGTAGGAATTAGTGAAGTTCGGTGTCAGGAGGAACAGGACTTTTGGTCAGGTGAATACAGGGTTATAAATACAAAATCAAATAGGGGTAATGCAGGAGTAGGTTTAATAATGAATAAAAAATAGGAGTGCGGGTAAGCCACTACCAACAGCATAGTGAACGCATTGTTGTGGCCAAGATAGACACGAAGCCCATTCCTACTATAGTACGAGTAGTACAAGTTTATATGCCAACTAGCTCTGCAGATGATGAAGAAATTGATGAAATGTATGATGACATAAGAGAAATTATTCAGGTAGTGAAAGGAGACGAAAATTTAATAGTCATGGGTGACTGGAACTCGAGAGTAGGAAAAGGAAGAGAAGGAAACATAGTGGGTGAATATGGATTGGGGGAGAGAAATCAAAGAGGAAGCCGTCTGGTAGAATTTTGCACAGAGCATAACTTAAGCATAGCTAGCACTTGGTTCAAGAATCATAAAAGAAGGTTGTATACATGGAAGAATCCTGGAGACACTAGAGGGTATCAGATAGATTATATAATGGTAAGACAGAGATTTAGGAACCAGGTTTTAAATTGTAAGACATTTCCAGGGGCAGATGTGGGCTCTGACCACAATCTATTGGTTATGAACTGTAGATTAAAACGGAAGAAACTGCAAAAATGTGGGAATTTAAGGAGATGGGACCTGGTTAAACTGACTAAACCAGAGGTTGTACAGAGTTTCAGGGAGAGCATAAGGGAACAATTGAGAGGAATGGGGGAAAGAAATACAGTAGAAGAAGAATGGGTAGCTCTGAGGAATGAAGTAGTGAAGGCAGCAGAGGATCAGGTAGGTAAAAAGACGAGGGCTAGTAGAAATCCTTGGGTAACAGAAGAAATATTGAATTTAATTGATGAAAGGAGAAAATTTAAAAACGCAATACATGAAGCAGGCAAAAGGGAATACAAACGTCTCAAAAATGAGATCGACAGGAAGTGCAAAATTGCTCAGCAGGGATGGCTAGAGGACAAATGTAACGATGTAGAGGCTTATCTCAGTAGGGGTAACATAGATACTGCCTACAGGAAAATTAAAGAGACCTTTGGAGAAAAGAGAGCCACTTGTATGAATATCAAGAGCTCAGATGGAAACCCAGTTCTACGCAAAGAAGGGAAAGCAGAAAGGTGGAAGGAGTATATAGAGGGTCTATACATGGGCGATGTACTTGAAGACAAAATTATGGAAATGGAAGAGGATGTAGATGAAGATGAAATGGGAGATACGATACAGCGTGAAGTGTTTGACAGAGCACTGAAAGACCTGAGTCGAAACAAGGCCCCGTGAGTAGACAGCATTCCATTGGAACTACTGATGGCCTTCGGAGAGGCAGTCCTGACAAAACTCTACCATCTGGTGAGCAAGATGTATGAGACAGGCGAAATACCCTCAGACTTCAAGAAGAATATAATAATTCCAATACCAAAGAAAGCAGGTGTTGACAGATGTGAAAATTACCGAACTATCAATTTAATAAGTCACATCAGCAAAATACTAACGCGAATTCTTTGCAGACGAATGGAAAATCTGGTAGAAGCCGACCTCAGCGAAGATCAATTTGGATTCCGCAGAAATGTTGCAGCACGTGAGGCAATACTGACCCTACGACTTATCTTAGAAAATAGATTAAGGAAAGGCAAACCTACGTTTCTAGCATTTGTGGACTTAGAGAAAGCTTCTGACAATGTTGACTGCAATACTCACTTTCAAATTCTAAAGGTGGCAGGGGCAAAATGCAGGGAGCGAAAGGCTATTTACAATTTGTACAGAAACCAGATGGCAGTTATAAGAGTCGAGGGGCATGAAAGGGAAGCAGCGGTTGGGAAGGGACTGAGACAGGGTTGTTGCCTCTCCTCGATGTTATTCTATCTGTATATCGAGCAAACAGTAAAGGAAACAAAAGAAAAATTCGGAGGAGGTATTATAGTCCACGGAGAAGAAATAACAACGTTGAGGTTCGTCGATGATACACTCCTGGAAATGGAAAAAAGAACACATTGACACCGGTGTGTCAGACCCAACATACTTGCTCCGGACACTGCGAGAGGGCTGTACAAGCAATGATCACACGCACGGCACAGCGGACACACCAGGAACCGCGGTGTTGGCCGTCGAATGGCGCTAGCTGCGCAGCATTTGTGCACCGCCGCCGTCAGTGTCAGCCAGTTTGCCGTGGCATACGGAGCTCCATCGCAGTCTTTAACACTGGTAGCATGCCGCGACAGCGTGGACGTGAACCGTATGTGCAGTTGACGGACTTTGAGCGAGGGCGTATAGTGGGCATGCGGGAGGCCGGGTGGACGTACCGCCGAATTGGTCAACACGTGGGGCGTGAGGTCTCCACAGTACATCGATGTTGTCGCCAGTGGTCGGCGGAAGGTGCACGTGCCCGTCGACCTGGGACCGGACCGCAGCGACGCACGGATGCACGCCAAGACCGTAGGATCCTACGCAGTGCCGTAGGGGACCGCACCGCCACTTCCCAGCAAATTAGGGACACTGTTGCTCCTGGGGTATCGGCGAGGACCATTCGCAACCGTCTCCATGAAGCTGGGCTACGGTCCCGCACACCGTTAGGCCGTCTTCCGCTCACGCCCCAACATCGTGCAGCCCGCCTCCAGTGGTGTCGCGACAGGCGTGAATGGAGGGACGAATGGAGACGTGTCGTCTTCAGTGATGAGAGTCGCTTCTGCCTTGGTGCCAATGATGGTCGTATGCGTGTTTGGCGCCGTGCAGGTGAGCGCCACAATCAGGACTGCATACGACCGAGGCACACAGGGCCAACACCCGGCATCATGGTGTGGGGAGCGATCTCCTACACTGGCCGTACACCACTGGTGATCGTCGAGGGGACACTGAATAGTGCACGGTACATCCAAACCGTCATCGAACCCATCGTTCTACCATTCCTAGACCGGCAAGGGAACTTGCTGTTCCAACAGGACAATGCACGTCCGCATGTATCCCGTGCCACCCAACGTGCTCTAGAAGGTGTAAATCAACTACCCTGGCCAGCAAGATCTCCGGATCTGTCCCCCATTGAGCATGTTTGGGACTGGATGAAGCGTCGTCTCACGCGGTCTGCACGTCCAGCACGAACGCTGGTCCAACTGAGGCGCCAGGTGGAAATGGCATGGCAAGCCGTTCCACAGGACTACATCCAGCATCTCTACGATCGTCTCCATGGGAGAATAGCAGCCTGCATTGCTGCGAAAGGTGGATATACACTGTACTAGTGCTGACATTGTGCATGCTCTGTTGCCTGTGTCTATGTGCCTGTGGTTCTGTCAGTGTGATCATGTGATGTATCTGACCCCAGGAATGTGTCAATAAAGTTTCCCCTTCCTGGGACAATGAATTCACGGTGTTCTTATTTCAATTTCCAGGAGTGTATTATAATTCTGTCAGAGACAGCAAAGGACTTAGAGAGCAGTTGAACGGAATGGACAGTGTCTTGAAAGGAGGATATAAGATGGACATCAACAAAAGCAAAACAGGGACAATGGAATGTAGTCGAATTAAGTCGTGTGATGCTGAGGGAATTAGATTAAGAACTGAGACACTTAAAGTAGTGAAGGAGTTTTGCTATTTGGGGAGAAAAATAACTGATGATGGTCGAAGTAGAGAGGATTTAAAATGTAGACTGGCAATGGCAAGGAAAGCGTTTCTGAAGAAGAGAAATTTGTTAACGTCGAGTATAGATTTAAGTGTCAGGTAGTCGTTTCTGAAAGTATTTGTATAGAGTGTAGCCATGTATGGAAGTGAAACATGGAGAAGAAGAGAACACAAGCTTTTGAAATGTGGTGCTACAGAAGAATGCTGAAGATTAGATGGGTAGAACACATAACTAATGAGGAGGTATTGAATAGAATTGGGGATAAGAGGACTTTCTGGCACAACTTGACAATAAGAAGGGACCGGTTTGTAGGACATGTTCTGAGGCATCAAGGGATCACAAATTTAGCATTGGAGGGCAGCGAGGAGGGTAAAAATCGTAGAGGGAGATCAAGAGATGAATACACTAAGCTGATTGAGAAGGATGTAGGTTGCAGTAAGTACTGGGAGATGAAGAAGCTTTCACAGGATAGAGTAGCATGGAGAGCTGCATCAAACCAGTTTCAGGAATGAAGACAGCAACAACAAAAACGAGGAGGTGGAGATCTCCTCTGAAGAGCACGTTGCAAGGCATCCCAGATATGCTCAATAAAGTTCATGTCTGGATGGGTCTGGTGGGCAGCGGAGGTGTTTAAACTCAGAACAGTGTTCCTGGAGCCATTCCTTAGCAATTCTGGAAGTGTTGGGTGCCGCATTGTCCTACTGGAAAGGCCTACGTACCTCGGAATGCACAGTGGACATGAATGGATGTACTGACCGGAATGGATGCTTACGTACGTTTCACTTCTCAGAGTCGTATCTGGACGTATCACTCCAGATACACACTCCCCATGCCATTACAGAGCCTCCATCGGCTTGAAAAGTCCTCTGCAGACATGGATTTATGAGGATATCTCCATACCCGTACACGTAAATCACCTCAATACAATTTGAAACTACACTCCTCCGACCATGCAACATGTTTCCGGTCATCAGCAGTCCAATGACGGGCTCAGGCGAGGCGTAAAGCTTTGTGTCGTGCAGTCATTAAGGTTACACAGAGTAGATCTTCAGCTTCGAAAGCCAATATCAATGATATTTCGCTGAGTGGTTCGCACGCTGACACTTGATGATGGCCCAGCATTATAATCTTTTTCTGCCGCGGCGATGTCGGAGATTTGATGTTTCACCGCATTCCCGATATTCATAGTACACTCGTGAAATAGTTGTACGAGAAAATCCCCACTTCATCGCTACCTCGGAGATGCTGTGTCCCATCGGACGTTTACGGATTATAACACCAGGTTCAAACTCACTTAAATCTTGATAATCTGACATTGTAGCAGCAGTAACCAATCTAATAACCGCACCAGTCACTTGTTGTCTCATATAGGCGTTGTCGACAGCAGTGTCGTATTTTGCCTGTTTACGAATCTCTGTATTTGAATACTTATGCCTATACCATTTCCTTTGGCGCTTCGGTGTATGATTAGTGAGACCTTCTGATTCTGTACTGAAAAGCCGATGAATTAAACAGTGTGACAGCCAGGCAACTAATCTGCAAGTAAAGATCTCAAATTGAAGAGTGGGGCACTGATACCTTCAAACACGCGGATGAAGCGGACGTAAGGCACTGAAGAATCATTAGTTAATTCAGACCGTCTAAATGCGCTCTGTTCGTGTCGTGTTGAATGGCATTGCAACAGTGGAGTTTCAGCAGAAAGAATGAGCGCACAACTTGAACTTTTTCATCCTGCGCAAAAAGAGTTTCGAAGATTCTGGATAGGTTAGCGATACGCTGATGTCTTCCTACTTGTTTCGTAAATATTTTCACTAATCTGAGGTGCCAGTCCAGCTCTCTGAAGCGAATCGCCAATAACTGCCAATGGTTTTCGTTGTAGCACAGTAGGTCAGTTCAGTACTGGCAGTGTCGTGGAACAGACGAGTCGTACGGCTGTGTCTGAAAAAGGTTAATGCTGCCTAAGGAAACGACATAACAGTATGTAGGTAAACTCTCCGTGTGTAGTAAACTTTCGTGTAATTATTCCTCTGATATCTCCGTTGCTCAACGGAATCCTGTGAACGCACTGTGCACTGAAATTCATTAAGAATGAAAGCAGTTTTTAACAGGCTTCTTGTGTTCATAAATTTTTAGCATAACCAGTCCAAATAGTAGATTAAGTGTTGCTATCCCTATCCATCTTGCAGTTGTGGAGTAGACAAATCGTCATAATATTCCCGTTAAACAATGAAAATAGGCTCGAAATGATGCCATTTCATCCACAACAATTTTGCAAAGAGTAGTGTTTTAATGTGAGAGCTACTTTCTTAGGGAGTCTTTGAGTATCATCAGCTGACGCTCGCTATTTATTCATTAATTTCAAGTAACCATAGAGGCAGAGTTCGTCGGAATAATCAGAGACCCGTTGACTGTTGGTTAACCTCAACCGAAGGAAGGAAGGATGAGGGAGGGAGGTGGTACCACTACAGGTATGGAAGCCGTTCAAAAAATAATGCCGCACTATTTTTTCTTAAAACATATTTGTCCTTAAGGTTTAGATTTTGATGACAATCTCAGTCAACATTTCTTTTTTATGTGGTATTTTTCTGTATTATATTCATCATAATATATGTCCTTACGCTAGCATCGTGTAAGAGCACGCATCTCCCACTGGTAGAAACTGTTGTTCTGCGCTTATAGCTTTGTTTTCACTGCATGAACTACGCCCTCATCACCTTCAAAGTATGTGCCACATATAGAAAAAAATTGGAGTCCGACGGCGCCACGTCCGAGCTACAGGATGGATGAAGAAACGATGCTCATTTCAAATTGGCGATGTGTTCTCGGCCGCTGAAACTTGTCTGTCAGCGTCTATTTTCCAGATGAAAGAAAATGTCTTTTAGATTCTTGTCAAACTGAAACAGTACTTGAGCTTGTACAGTTTCGCCACATCTTCCACTGAATTGGTAGTTGACCGTTGACACTTTTATATCAACAGATTCACGAGAATGAAGCCGTCATTATCCTAAAAGCCCGTCATCATGGTTTTACTGTCAGAGGGAACTGATGGAATTTCTTCTTCTTTTGCTAATAATAGGGATTCTATTGTGTCAAAAAGGAAAGTTTCATTTCAACCAATGCGTCTATCTCCATTTCAAAGCATTTTCAGTGATCACTGTAACAATTTGGTTTTTCTTAGTAATCTGGTTGTCCTAATCGTAAATAGTTTTCATGTTTCACCCTACTACTGGTTAACAGCAGTAAATTACAATGATGACTCACAGTCTCTCCGTTCGTACTGCATTTCCAAAGCTCTTTCACGCCTCGTACAGTCTGTTTTGATATTCCGAGACGTGTTCTCATTTGCTCGTTTTCTGTCGTTGGGGAAGCGTCTGATCACTCTCTCTCTCTCTCTCTCTCTCTCTCTCTCTCTCTCTCTGTGCGTGCTTGTGTGTGTGTGTGTGTGTGTGTGTGTGCGTGTGTGTGTGTGTAGGAGAAATACACTTAAGCGCCAAAGAGACTGGCAATGCCATGCGTATTCAAATACAGGAATATGTAATCATGCAGGATACGGTGCTGCGCTCGGCAACGCCTATGCGAGACAGCAAGTGTCTGGCGCTTTGTTAAATCAGTTGCTGCTGCTACAGTGACTGGTTATCAAGATTTAAGTGAGTTCGAACGTGGTGTTACAGTCTGCGCACGGGCGATGGGACACAGCATCTCCGAGGTACCGATGAAATGGAGATTTTTCCGTACGATCATTTCGAGAGTGTACTGTGAATATCAGGCATCCGGTAAAACATCGAATCTCCGACATCGCTGCGGCCGGGAAAAGATCCTGGAAGAACGAGACTAGCGATGACTGAAGAGAATCGTTCAACACGACAGCGGGGCAACGCTTTCACATATTGCGGCAGATACCAATGCTGGGCCATCAACAAATATCAGCGTGCGAACCATTCAACGAAACATCAGCGATATAGTTTTTTTTTATGTCTGCACGACACAAAGCTTTACATCTCGCGTGCGCTCGTCAACATCGTCGTTGGACTGTGGATGACTGGAAACATGTTGCCCGGTCGGACGAATCTCAATTGTATCGAGAGGATGGACGTGTACGGGTATGGAAACAACCTCATGATCCATGAGCTCTGCGTGTCAGTAGGGGACTGTTCAAGCTGGTGGAGGCTCCGTAATGGTGTGGGGCTTGTGCAGTTGGAGTGATTTGGGATCCCTGACACGTCTAGATTGACACATGACACGTACGTAAGGATCCTGTCTGATCACCTGCATCCATTGATGTTCGTAGTGCATTCTGGCGGACGTGGAAAATTACAGCATCAATGCGACACCTCACACATTCGTAATTGCCACTGAGTGTCTTCAGGAAGACTGTTCTGAGTTTAAACAGTTCTCCTGACTTCAAAACTCCCCAAACATGAACGTTATTGAAGATGTTTTTGATACCTTGCTACGTGCTGTTCAGAAGAGAACTCCACTCCCTCGTCCTCCTACGGACTTATGGACAGTCCTGCAGATTTCATGGTGGCAGTTCCCTCCAACACTACTTCAGACTTTAGTCGAGTCCATGCCACGTCGTGCTGCGGCACTTCTGCTTATTCACGGAGGCCCTACACGATATTAGGCAGGTGTACCAGTTTCTTTGTCTCTTCAGTGTGTATGTCTTGTGTCTACACATTATTAGTTCTCGTAAGGTACTTTACTATTATTTTGTGGTGGGTAGTCTAGAGCAGATATGTTGGCTCTTTGTGTGATATTGTTCTGGTGGGGTGGCTAATTGGACTGATATTTATCTCGTACTTGTTTAAGTGATGTTTGACTGTTAAGGATTGTTTGGTTGTTTATTATGTGTTTCCTTTCAAATTTATTTCTAATACGTTATTTGTTGCTATGTCTGATTACTTTCATACCTGTTTCTATTGTGACTGGATGATGGTTTCCTTGTAGGACGTTTTCTGCAATCGTTGTGTGGCTAGTGTCATTCTTCCCTACTCTTTTGTGTTCTCTATATCTGTTTCAGATGTTCTACTGGTCTGCCCTAAGCACAGTGCTTTGTAGACATAGGAGCTGGTATGTGTCAGGCTTTTTTAGTATATTTCAATGATATCTTCCTCCTTGAAATCTTTCCACATTGAATTATTTCTTTGGTAACCTATTTTTATTCCTTGTCTCTTAAGATAATACCAATTGTCAGTCAGCTTGTTTCCATGAGTGAGTATGGACTAGCTTGGCTCTTCAGCTTTAGTACTGTGTCCTTGTCGTTTTAGTGTTGTTAGTGAGCGGGTTTTTCGCGAGTGACGTGAGCCCCAGGATTGCTGTGGTGTTTTGTATTACTTGTCTGGGTTCTTTTATTTTTATGTATTTCTAGATTTCGTTACTTTAAATTTGGAACTGGAGGTTCTTTTTATTCACTAGGTTCTTCTGTTTAAATTGTTATGTCTAGCTCCTTTTTGTGGTTGTGTTTTGTCTATATGTCATGCGTTTGGGAGATGCTTGTTTATGGTTTGAAAATTTGTGTTATATTGCGTCTGTTGTGGTGTTTTCCCTGCAGCTAATGAATATATATATATATATATATATATATATATATATATATATATATATATCACAAAGAAAAATAGCTATTCATTAGCTGCCAGACGCAATATAACACCAATCTTCAAACCATAAACAAGCATCTCTCAAACGCGTGACATATAGACCAAACACAGTACCAGTAGACAACACAACCACAAAAAAGAGCTAGACATAACAACTTATATATATATATATATATATATATATATATATATATATATATATCCTGCTTTTTATTTCTCTAAAGTCACTTTATGCTTTTGCATAGTGTTTGCATATAACTGCTCTGTTTCTGCTTCCCGTTCATCTGTCAATTATAGGGTACCATCCATGTTTCTCTACCAGTATTTTTTGAAATATTTGTTCTCCAGTTTTTCTCACCATTTGCCTGCTTTCCTCAAATGGGGATCCTATTGGCAATCCATACTCTTGTAGATAGAATTCTGTAATAATATGAAAACAGTTTTGTTCAGTAATAACGTGTGGGAGTGTGCTTATCTCTGAGTTTTATTTCAGTACTAACTGGTTATAAGTACCTAGATGTTGTTTTACTATCTTGATTGTGTCCTTGAATGGAATTTTGGAGTATATGTTTTCTATATCAAATGATATCAACATAGGTATATCTAGAATTATGTCTTCCATGCTGTTTATTAGTTCCTCTTGGGTTTTTACTATCCTGTCACTTTGTGTTTTGTGCAGTTGTGCGAGAGTATTTAACATATGTCTGACGTGGGTATATGTGGCAGCATGTCTGTAATGCATGGCCGGTAGCGCGAGTGTGACCATTTTATGTATATTTGGGTGTCACTGGAGTCTTGTAGCGTGACATACAAGCATTGTTTCTCTTCTGCAGTGTGTGTTCTATACTCTACATCACTTTTTTTTAGCCCTGTGTTGCACCTGCTTTTTGGATATGAGTTTAGTTTCGGTGTGGTATTCTTGCTTGTTCTTGAAAACCATCGTGTTCCTCTGATGTTACTTGGTTATGATTGTTTTCTCTGTGTATTTTCTCTGTTAGGGTTTCAGAACTTTACTTTTTGTGGCTAAGTCTCTTGTTTTATGTGTGCATGTCTTGTATCTATGATGTTTGTGATTCATATTGTAACGCCATAGCTTAATACCTTTTTGTTGATTCATTTGGCTTTCTATTTTGTTCAACATCCCAACGTTGAACTTCTGTAATTAGTGTACTATTAATTCGATACTGTAATGAAGTGTAATCTCTGTAATACGCACAATATGAGCAAATGATCTTTTGTCTTTCTCATATAATCTCTTTGGTTATCTTTAAAATTGAATAATTTTATTTAAACAGTTTTTTGTAGAAACACCAATATGTGTAAATGTTCTGTTTTAATTAATATGTTTGGTAGTTATTATGTAATTGCTGTTGCTCACTTAGGATTCATAGTTATTTTGTATATAAAAGGTGTTGTGGTTCCCCTCAGGAGCGGAACTGTGTAGCACCCGCAAATTGTGGTTGGCATAGGAAGAAAAGGTGGAACCAAGAGTCAGTCGGGGACGAGCTACCAAACTATCAGTTGCTGATGTAAAAGTTGTGTATTGTGCTGGTTCCGAGAGAGGCTTTTCCTGACGCTTTCCAATGCCTCGGATGGATGGATAAAGAGCTGAAACTATTCTGGAATTGGTCTCTACCGTCGCCACCAAGAAATGACAGAGTCTAGCAATTCTACCTGCAAATCCCCTACCAACATGCAATCGCCACCTCATTGCGGAATCACTGTAATGGAACACTATAGTAATGTACAGTGAAGGATCAGCTCATAGAATGTTATAGCGCACCCAAATATAAGGTAAAATTTGACTGAACTCTTGTACCTGCCGTGATTTATCCTCAGTCACATATCCACTTAGGGTTCCTCCCACGCTAAAGTGTTTACCGAGTGTCCTTTATTGAAGGCATATTAAAATTAATATGGCAATAGAGTGTGCTAAAATATTGTTTGTTGAAAGGATCTTACAAATATCTCAAATATGTGTTTTACTGCAGTAAAAGTTCAAAACTGCAACTGTTGAAAGTTATATGTTCATGCTTGCTAAGTGTTTCACTGATGTAATGAAAGTGTGTTTAGTTTGCTCTGCTAGAGTGGTCAAGATTAAGGCCCCCCCTCCACTGAAAGCAGTTCAAAGGCACAAAGTTACTTAATTACAGAAAGTTTCAATTACTCTTGCTATTCAAGCAAATTCTGTACAATATTGGGTTTCTCTTGTGTATTAAAAGTTCATATTAATGTTATAACAGAACCCATAGTTTGTCCATTGTGCTCATGCTACATAACGATTAATAGAAAGACAACTATCTATGAAAACAGTGACTTCTTTATTCAAAAGACAGTGAGAAGTAATCTGTTAGTAAATGCCATTAAATATTCATTCTAAATAAAAAGGTGTTTAGTAGTGAGAGACTTAATCCATGCACAATAACTAATTTTGCTGTACACCATATCTATATTTCATGTCAGATAGGAATATGTTTGAAAGTAATATTGAACCTACGTCCGATTTTTGATTCTAAGGAGCACTGCTATGGTAATATTATTGAAACCACACAGTTTGACTAAGCCCTGAATATAGTAGTGTGTATCGTTATCTGTTATATTTATGCAAATAGTTTGTTCTGCTCTAGCTGTCAACTCCAAACTTAACGTTAACATATGTAGGTAACAGAGTTCATTGCACTCGCGTGTGGAAAAATATGGGTTGTGTTTGTGCGTTAAAGTTACTCATCCCTACTTTCTTAAACAAGAATGTTAATCATTCTCATGCCTAGTTAGGCTGGCGACCGTTTTCTTTATTCTTTGAACAGTGTGGATAAGTAAATTATTGTTTGTTACTGTTTGAATATTTACGTAATTCTGACTTTCACTTCCGATAAGCCACCTCCGTTAGGTACAACACAGTAAACAGAACAAAATTCCTTTCAGAGGGTAACACTGCTCTGCTTCTTTATACTGTAATTGCTTTAGTAGAAATAATTTCATTACACGAACTGCCTTCAGCTTTGAGGTTATAGTGTAACAGTAGCAGACGGTAGTGTTATAGTATGCCTAATAATTCCACAGTTATACCCACGTTCACGGCGCTTGTGTCCTTCCTCTGTTCATCAGGAAGTGTGTCTTTTGATTCGATGACCAAATTTTCTATGTAATTTTCATTTACTTCTCCTTTTACATTACGTTTGCAACCTTTCTGTAGCAGTTGCGTTTCTTCATCGGTAGGTTTGGTGACTGTGAGTCTTAGGAGGCGTGTGTGAGGTTCATGAGGTCTGGTGTCTTGGTGGTTACAGGCGGTATGGTTCCAGTAACTGCCTTGTACTCTCCAGCTCAGTGTTATCCACCCAGATTTCGTCACCTGTAACGATCCGCGACAGGAAGGCCTCTCCACTGACCTTAAACTGCTACAATACGCAGCGCATTGGACGACCTATCATTTGTACTCAAGTGATTCATGTGTAACGGTTCCGACGTGATTATAGCCGGACGACGCGAATTAACATACTCCGAACAAGGTGTAGCAACTGTACGCAAGGGACATTCAATTTAGGAAATGATTAAGGAATTCAATATTCCGAGATCCACAGTGTCAAGTGTTGTCGCTGCGGTTCCGGGTTGGATAAGGATAGGGTGGTGTGATAGGTGGGTGGCCTGTTTCCTGTCACTACAATACAAAATGCACACATAGTTAAAATACACTTTATTACAGGAACCAATTGAACAGTTAACTTCTGTCTTGTACTTGTCCGCCGGCCGGAGTGGCCGAGCGTTTCCAATCGCTTCAGTCTGGAACCGCGCGACCGCTACGGTCGCAGGTTCGACTCCTGCCTCGGGCATGGTTGTGTGAGATGTCCTTAGGTTAGTTAGGTTTAAGTAGTTCTAAGTTCTAGGGGACTGATGACTTCAGATTTTAAGTCCCATAGTGCTCAGATCCATTCGAACTAATTGTACTTGTCCGTGTCCATATCAAAAATATATACAACGACTAACGTTAACTCACGGCAAGGTAAGGTTCGAAGCGAGCACATTGGGACGTAATGAGGTGCAATGCGAGCTGAGTCTTGATGCGACGTACTGAGGTACTGAGAGGAGAGACTGATTGACTGAGATAGCTCCGTCGGCGGCCTATATGCACGCTGCTCAGGGGGCGTTGTTGGCGCGTAGCCTGGGGGCCTGTCTCAAGTTTCTCTTGTCATAGGCGAGCTTTGTTCAGAGCCTGATATTTTAGACAATGTTTCCTAGTGCCCACCGTTGTGCTGGAGAAGGCTCGCGTGAGCACATCAAGAGTGCGCCGAGAGTAAAAAATTTCGGTCATTACCTCTCACCAACGACAATGTAGTTGCCGAGGGCCTCCACTTAACCACCAAGAGCACCGGTGTTTGCGTACTGTTGCTAAAATACAAGCAACACTGCGTGATATGTTGTTGTTGTTGTTGTGGTCTTCAGTCCTGAGACTGGTTTGATGCAGCTCTCCATGCTATTCTATCCTGTGCAAGCTTCTTCATCTCCCAGTACCTACTGCAACCTACATCCTTCTGAATCTGCTTAGTGTATTCATCTCTTGGTCTCCCCCTACGATTTTTACCCTCCACGCTGCCCTCCAATACTAAATTGGTGATCCCTTGATGCCTCAGAACATGTCCTACCAACCGATCCCTTCTTCTGGTCAAGTTGTGCCACAAACTACTCTTCTCCCCAATCCTATTCAGTACCTCCTCATTAGTTATGTGATTTACCCATCTAATCTTCAGCATTCTTCTGTAGCACCACATTTCGAAAGCTTCTATTCTCTTCTTGTCCAAACGATTTATCGTCCATGTTTCACTTCCATACATGGCTACACTCCATACAAATACTTTCAGAAATGACATCCTCACACTTAAATCTGTATTCGATGTTAACAAATTTCTCTTCTTCAGAAACGCTTTCCTTGCCATTGCCAGTCTACATTTTATATCCTCTCTACTTCGACCATCATCAGTTATTTTACTCCCCAAATAGCAAAACTCCTTAACTACTTTAAGTGTCTCATTTCCTAATCTAATACCCTCAACATCACCCGACTTAATTCGACTACATTCCATTATCCTCGTTTTGCCTTTGTTGATGTTCATCTTATATCCTCCCTTCAAGACACCATCCATTCCGTTCAACTGCTCTTCCAAGTCCTTTGCTACTGCGTGATATAACCGCAGAAATAAACGTGGGACGTACGACGAACGTATCCGTTAGGACAGTGTGGCGAAATCTGGCGCTAAGGGGCTGTGGCAGCTGACGACCGACACGAGTGCCTTTGCTATCTGCACTACATCGCCTGCAGCGCCTCTCGTTGAGTCACGACCATGCATGCTGGACCCTACACTACTGGGAAACCGTGGGCTGGTCAGATGAGTTCCAGTTTCAGTTGGTAAGAGCTGATGCTAGTGTTCGAGCGTGGTGCAGATCCCACGAAGACATGGTCCCAAGCTATCAATAGGATACTGTGCAAGCTGTTGGTGGCTTCATAGTGGATTGGACAGGGTTCGCATGGAATCGTCTGGATTCTCTGGTCCAACTGAACCGTTCGTTGACTAGAGATGGTTAAGTTCCGCTACTTGATCATTTGCAACCGTTCGTGTATTTCATGTTCCCAAACACGATAGATTTTTTCTGTATGACTTTGCACCATGTCACAGGGCCACAATTTTTGGCGAGTGTTCTACATTCTGGACAGATCGAGCGAATGATTTGGCCACAAAGATCGCCCTAAATGACTCCCATCAAACAGAGACGTAATGGAGAGGTCGCTTCGTGCACGAAGTCCTGCCCCGATAACACTTTCGCAATTATGGCTGGCTGTAGAGGTATCATGTCTCATTATTTCTGCAGGGAGCTTTCGGCGACTTATTGAGTCCATGCTACACAACTTGCTGCACTACGCCGGATAAAAGAAGGTCCGACACGATATTTAAAGGTACCTCTCGACTTTTGAGGCTTATTATCGGCTGCAAATTTCTTTTGGTTATCATTTACTGAACGATTTAAGGTTTAAATCGGCTTACAGCTTACAAAGGAAAATTTTTAAGCGGTGCAATTTCTTATGGGAAGCTATAATTCAACGGAGGTGAGATTTAACTAGACCGGTAATAGATTGAGTAGGATAAAGTGTATTGCCCGGTATCGCCGATGAACTACGCTACTGGCCGTTAAAATAGCTACACCAAGAAGAAATGCAGATGACTAACGGGTGTTCATTGGACAAATATATTATACTAGAACTGACATGTGATAACATTTTCACACAATTTGTGTGCATAGATCCTGAGAAATCAGTACCCAGAACAACCACGTCTGACCGTAATAACGGCCTTGATACGCCTGGGCACTGAGTCAAATAGAGCTTAAATGACGTGTACAGGTACAGCTGCCCATGCAGCTTCAACACGATATCACAGTTCATCAAGAGTATTGTGACGAGCCAGTTGCTCGGTCACCATTGACCAGACGTTTTCAAATGGTGAGAGATCTGGACAATGTGCTTGCCAGGGCAGCAATCGAACATTTTCCGTATCCAGAAAGGCCCGTACGGGACCTGCAACATGCGGTCGTGCATTAACCTGCTAAAATATAGGGTTTCGCAGGGATCTAATGAAGGGTAGAGCCACGGGTCGTAACAAATCTGAAATGTAACGCTCATTATTCAAAGTGCCGTCAATGCGAACAAGAGGTGACCGGAACGTGTAACAAATGGCACCCCATACCTTCACGCCTCGGGCATGGATGTGTGTGATGTCCTTAGGTTAAAGCAGTACTAAGTTCTAGGGGACTTATGACCTCAAAGTCCCATAGTGCTCCGAGCCATTTGAACCATTTTGAACGATCACCCCGGGTGATACACCAGTATGGCGATGACGAATACACGCTTGCAATATGCGTTCACCGTGATGCGACCCTCATGATGCTGTAAACAGAACCTGGATTCATCCGAAAAAAATGACATTGTACCATTCGTGCACCCAGGTTCGTCGCTGAGTACACCATCACAGGTTCTCCTGTCGGTGGTGCAGCGTCAAGGGTAACCGCAGCCACGGTGTCCGAGCTGATAGTCCATGCTGCTGCAAACGTCGTCGAACTGTTCACGCAGATGGTTGTTGTCTTGCAAACGTCCCCATCTCCTGACTCAGGGATCGAGACGTGGCTGCACGATCCGTTACAGCCATGCGGATAAGATGCCTGTCATCTCGACTGCTAGCGATACGAGGCCGTTCGGATCCAGTACGGTGGTCCGTATTACTCTTCTGAACCCACCGATTCCATATTCAGCAAACAGTCATTGGATCTCAACCAACGCGAGGAGCAATGTCGCGATACGGAAAACCGCAATCGCGATAGGGTGGAATCCGACCTTTATCAAAGTCGGAAACGTGATGGTACGCATTTGTCCCCCTACACGAGGCAACACAACAACGTTTCACCAGGCAACGCCGGTCAACTGCTGTTTGTGTATGAGAAATCGGTTGGAAACTTTCCTCATGTCAGCACGTTGTAGGTGTCGCCACCGGCACCACCCTTGTGTGAATGCTCTGAAAAGCTAATCATTTACATATCACAGCATCTTCTTCCTGTCGGTTAAATTTCGCGTCTGAACAACGTCATCTTCATGGTGTAGCAATTTTAATGGCCAGTAGTGTATTTATTCGACTCGTAAATTGTCTAAAGGGTGACTGGGTAGCGCCTCGCGCGGCCAAGTTGGCAATATTGTGAGGCTAAACCTGCCAGCCGGCTGGTTACTGTGTCGGGCAGAAAGGAAAGCCGGTCTAATCATTTCATAAAAGGGAGGGCGCCACGCAGCCGTGGCTGGGGCTGGGCTGTCTCATTTGCCAGCGCTCTCCGCCAGCCGCCAGCATCCAGCCGCCAGCTGGGGTAACGCATCCGCACCATTACGCGTTATGAAACCAGAGCGCCCGCACTGCCGAGCCGTCATTAAGTCCCGTACCGTCACGACGGAGGGGAGGGGAAGAGGCAAGCACATTTTGCTGCGGCTTGTCGGGGGACCAGTCTGTTCTCACGACGCGGCTCCATCTGTGTCCACATTTCTCCCTCTGGTTGCTATGCGCATCTCTTATGACGTTGTGTCTGTTACTACTGGCAACTTGCTTCTTGTTATTTTGAAACAACGTTGGCAAAGAAGATCAAAATATTGTACACTTTGTCAGAGAGATACCAATGTCTCTAGGGCAAAACAGTGCATTGTATATTTACACTGTGAGTCAGCTGCTCCTACTGATTGTTTTATGCAACCCGTAGTGCCTACAAAAACCGTGTGTGACATTTCATATTCTCTCGCTCGCTACATGCAAACTACTAGTGCTACAGTGAAAATGAGCAGCAACTTCTTGTAGGAAATTAATGTAGTTAAATTTTGTGGTAGGATATGTTTTCACTGGAGGCCAAAGTTTATGAGTTACTCAAGAAAAACGCTTTTGAAGGTAACTTTTATGCGCTTTTCTTGAATAATTCGAAAATTATGACCTCTAGCGGAAATGTACCCAGTACGGAATTTAACTACATTAAATTTCCTACAAAAAAGTTCTGTTTTTTCTGTAGGACTGTTGGTATGAGTATAGGAAACGAAAGAATGTAACGAACTTATACATGTATTTGAAGGTGTTGCATACGACCCATTGGTAGGTGCAGCTGAATCACATTGTATACTGAAGTACTTACGTATGTTATTGTTGTCGCCATAAGTCTGAATACTGTTTTGAGGCAGCTGTCTAGACCAGAGCATTCTTGAGAAGCCCCCTTATCTCTGGATAACTGCAGCAGCTTATATCCATTAGAACCACACTTACTGTATTCAAGCTTTGCTCCCTCTTCAGAACTTTTACACCCTGCACTTCGTTCCACTCTCAGACTGACGACTTTTTCATGCCTGAGGATGTCTTCTGTCAAACTTTAATCGAGGTGCGCAACAGTATGTCCTCGATAATAGCTTTACCTACCCGTCTGATATTCACCTTTCTTCTTGCCAAATGCTTCTATTATCTTATTGTCTGCGATGTTTACTGTCCATCTTTTACTCCCACTCTACAGTCCAAATGGCTCTGAGCGCTATGGGACTTAACTTCTATGGTCATCAGTCCCCTAGAACTTAGAACTACTTAAACCTAACTAACCTAAGGACATCACACACAACAGTGCCCGAGGCAGGATTTGAACCTGCGACCGTAGCGGTCGCGCGGTTCCAGATTGTAGCGCCTAGAACCGATCGGCCACCCGGCCGGCCTCTACAGTCCATATGAACACCTTAACAAAAAGTTTCCTATGGCATAATTAATATTATATGTCAGTAAATGCCTTTATTTCAATAATGATTTGCTTGCCATTGTCAGTCTGCATTTTATGTTTCTCCTCCTTTCACCATCATCAGATTTTTGCTGCCCATACAGAAAACTCATCTTTTACTTTTAGTGCCTCATTTCCTAATTTAAAAAAATGGTTCAAATGGCTCTGAGCACTATGGGACTAAACATCTGAGGTCATCAGTCCCCTAGAACTTAGAACTACTTAAACCTAACTAACCTAAGGACATCACACACATCCATGTACGAGGCACAATTCGAACCTGCGGCCATAGGAGTCACGCGGTTCCGGACTGTAGCGCCTAGAAGCGCTCGGCCACCGCTGCCGTCTTCCTAATTTAAAACCATCAATGTTACCTGACTTAATTTCTCTATATTCCATTACCATTGTTTTACTTTTGCTGATTTTCATCTTATAAACTCACGCGAAAACGCTATCCACTCCATTTAACTGTTATTGTAAGTTCTTTGGCATCCTCTATTTAATTACAGTGTCATCGGAAAATTGAACTGTACATCCCTTTCCACATTTCTCCGTGGTTTCCTTTATTGCTTGCTGAAAGTACAGACAGTAGCATGAGGGAGAGGCTACAACTCTGTCTCACTCCCTTCTCAACTCAGCTTCCCTTTTGTGCCCCTGATTGCCACAAATGCAGTCTGGTTTCTGTGCAAGTTGCAGATATCTTTTAGGTTCCGTGTTTTACCCCTCCTACCTTCACAATTTGTAAGAATATATTTGAGTCAACATGGTCAAAACCGCTCTCTAAATCCACAAATGGTATGAACATCTGTTTGTCTTTCTTTAGCCTAATTTATAGTATAAGTGGCAGGGCCAGTATGGCCACGTGTTATCTTAGGTTTTTCAAAACCGAAACTGGTCTTCCCTAAGGTTTTCCCATTCAGTCAGTGGCGTCAGTACCTTTCAACATTGGCTTATTAAGCTAGTGGTTTAGTAATACAAAAAAGGAAACAACGGTGCGCCACCATAGAATTACTCGAATGAGACGGAAATTTATAGATGTGACGTACATGTACAGACAAACACGCGCTCATAATTTCAGAAAAATTGGATAATTTGTTCAAGAGAAAGAATTTCACAAATTGAGCAAGTCAGTAACGAGTTCGTCCAAACCTGGATCTTATGCAAGCTTCACCTTGATTGATAGAGTTGTTAGATATTCTCCTGAGGGATGTGCAAAATTATGTTCAGCTGGCGGATCAGAGGGGTTGGAGGGCATTGCCCGTAATGCTCCAAACGTTCTCAGTTGAGGAGAGATCCGGCGAACTTTGTGGCCAATGTACAGTTTGGCAGGGATGAAGACAAGCAGTACAAACTCTCATAATGTACAAGCGGACATTAACTTCCTGAAATGTAAACCCGAATGGCTTGTTATGAGTGGTAACAAAATGGGGCGTGGGGTACCGTCGAGTATCGCTACGCTGTAAGAGTGTCGCAAATGACAACGGAAGAGGTTCTGCTATGAAACGAAATTGCGCACCAGACAATCACTCCTGGTTGTCGGGCCGTATGTCAGGGGCATTCAGTTTGGTATCCCACCGCTGTCTGGGCCGTATCTAGAAATATTTTCGCTGACCATCGGAGCACAATTCGAAATGGGACTCATCGCTAAAGACAGTTCTACTCCAGTCTAAAACATTCCAGGCCGAAGACGTGTTTGCAGACGCCTTGGACAGCGGTGGCAGCCAACCTACTGGTCGCACGCCATTCGGCCCGATAATCAGGAGTGCCTTTTCTTTCCATAGCAGAACTTCTTTGATTGGCATCGGCGGCAGCCTTACAGTACAGTGGTACTCGACGATATTCTACACCCTGTTTTGGTGTTCTTTATGACAAGACATTCGGCCCTACATTTCATAACTTCGCCCACACGGTAGCAGTTTCTACTGCTTTCCTTCATACTTGCCGTCTTTGCGTTGACCAGTAAAGTCGCCGGATTTCTCCCCAACCGAGCATGTCGGGAGCGTTAAGGGCAACGATCTCCAACCACCTCGGAATTTTGACGATCTAACGCGCCATTGAACAAAATTTGGCACGAGATCCCTCTGGAGGACACCCAACAACTCTATCAGTCAGTGCCAAGCCGAATAACTGCTTGCATAAGGGCCAGAGGTAGACCAAAGCGCTACTGACTTGCTCAGTCTGCGAAGCTGTCTCCCTTCAATAAATCACACCTACCGATTTCCGTCCCACTGTGATATTTCGTTCGTATTGCGTCCTTTGTTTTGTCGTAGAGTATATTCAGCAGCCGCCTCGTTTGGAACAGAAGTTACTACATTCTTCTTTGTGGGTATTCGCCTGTCTGATTTATCTTGTATATGAGGTGGAATAACATTTTCATGGCTGTCTCTCACAAGGGTCTCAGTAATTCTGAGAGAATGCCGTCTACTCCAAGGGACCCGTTACGACTTGCAGGGGTTGGACTAAAATGTGGAAATACCGTGTGAAATGCATACTCGAAGGAAGATGCAGGTGGTTTGCAGGTGGCCCTGTTATGTTGGTCCACGCCTGTACAATGTTCACAATACGTTGCAAGTGTCAGTCACGGTCTAAACAGCCTTCTGTGTGGCTGTCAGTGTATTATGTCGAAGCTGACTGAATTCAAATGTGGGCAAACTCTTGGTGTTCGTATGCTGATATTTCGAGAGGCACGGTGTCAAAGATTTATATTTCATACAGGGTAAGCAGGAAAACATCATCCGATAGTTCACAACTAGGACGAAAGTGTTTGTTGGGTGATAGTGAAAGACGATTAGTTAAAGAGGGCTGTGACGAAAAATAAAAGAACGACAAATGCAAAAGTTACCGTAAATCTAACTATTGTACTCGTGCACACTGTCAACACAAAAAAGAACATGAATGGAGCTCCATAAGCTAGGAATCGCAGGGCACTATGTATTTCCAATGGCACTCATCAGTAATGCAAATGACCGTAACGGGAAGACGTAGTGCCGAAACAATAAAATCTGGATTATGCAGCAATGGAAGAAAGTCATTTAGTCGTGTGAGTATTGATTCATACCGTTTACAACTTCTGGTGGAGTTTATGCCTCAAGAGGGAAACATGGCAGTGGTTCGATGATGATTTGGACAGCCGTATCGTGGTATTCCATGTGCGCAGCGATTGCAGTGTGAGGTCACATTACTCAACGAAATATGTCCCATTACTCGTATTTTAATTCCTTTGCTTGCTACCTCCTGTCAAAGTTCATTATCAGCAATTTCCCTTTTGAGAGTGTATTATGCACGGATTTACTGAGTTTTTCTCGAGTAACAACAGCATACCCCAAGTTCGAAAACAACACAGTATGAATTCTGTGTGCACTTTATCATGTAAAATTTTGTGACATGCGGTTAGCATGAAAGCAAAGGAACTTGGTGCCCACAGACCCGATGTAAACCTGAGGCAAGAACAAAAATTGTGTAAATCCACTCGTATTTTAGCAGAGCAATATACAATGGAGCCGAGTGATGAGTGTGTTTCACCCCTTGAAATGCATATTTTTGTAATACGCAAGTATAAATACGACAAATACGGTTTGTAAATTACCGTGGCAGTTGTTCGGATAACTCGGATTACCACGTCAAATAAACATCAATGTTTCGTCATTCTAACTCGTCAACGCCGCGGTTTGTGCACACAAACATCTAAGCAACAAGTTAGTTTCTGCGGTCATCCTCCGCAGCAAGCGCATAAATACTTGTTTTCCTTTTCCTGCTGCTGGTTACTTTATTTTTCCCATACGCATTTCGCTTTCTCCTGTTCTAAGGCATCATCAGTGGAATCTATAACGACACAGTTTTGTTAGTTTTAGATTATTAAACAGTTTACTTCACGATTTTTTGGTAAAAAAAGTAATTACTTACGATTTGCTGACCTGCGTTTCGTCACATCTGGTCTCTTTGTGTTATCGCCTGTTCACCATGTTTCTTACTTTTTTTTGTGATGTACTATTCTTCTTTTGTCGCTAGATACAACTATTTCGTCGTACACTGTTTTTCACAACGTAAATATTGGGACTCCATTATGTGTTTCATCTTCTTTGGTATGTTTGCCTATTTGTTGCCAACCTAACGAAGTATATGTTCGAGACTAACTTCTGTTTATGATGTTTATACCGTGTGTCTGGATGAGTGAGAGAGAGGGGGATAGAGCCGACGAGGCTTTTTTTTTCTTGTTTTTTTTTTTTTCTTTAAGTTTAGAAATGAAAATATGAAAGCCATTAACCATGCATCGAAGTTAACAAACTTCTCACTAAAGATCTCTTCAAAACGCGTCTTTTAGTACTGTTTGTCGTGGTGAACTGTAGGGAAATGTGACGATGGTCGATAGATTTTATCTTGGAGTTAGCTTCTGATGTTATTTACCAGTTGATTTTGAGACTGAAAGAAGATACAGTTTGTAAACGTCTGACTAGTGCGTGATGTTGCCCCCTCCCTCCTGATACCTTGGTTGTGGTGACGGACTGATCTGTAGCGTAGCCGAGGTCGGAGTTATTTCCGGCCGATAAAGGTCGCAGCCTCTCTCAGTGTGGAGACCAGCAGCCGCGGCTGATGCGATATTACGTCAGATCAAGCAAATCAATGACGGCATTCGCAAACATGTTTTATAGAAAACTACCTTACACCATTCTGTTTAGTTCTGTGTCTTTATTCTCTTCTACAAACAAATTAAATTATCGTAAATGACTGTATCTGTCTATAATATTGCACCTGAATTCCTTTCCCTGGCTTTATTTTGAGCGTTCCTGGTGCTGTATTCAGCATTACACTGATCGTAAATATATAAAATTTCTCCATCTGTCATCGTCAGTTTTCTGCTATATGAAAAGGTCTTTTTCTCTACATTTCCTGCGATCCGTTGCTTTCTTCTATGTGCTGCCGGCTACCACATCATTTAGGATGTGAAATCTCTTGCCTCCTCAATTTACTTTCACTCCCAAACACTTCTCTGAGGCTGTTTTTGTAAGTTCCTCCTCCTATATTAATACATGTCTGATCCAGTTTCGTTTACTTCTTTTTATTACATTCAGTAACTGTCCTTGCTCTACCATTGATCTCATTACTTCTTTACATTCCACTTTATACATTCAACTTATTCTTTCCAACGTCAACCCCCTCGAGATCTCAGAAGTCTCCAGCTTTGTTCTGTGTTTCTTCCTCAGTATAAATGTTTCCATTCAGAAGGATACCCCACACGAAATATTTTATCAACCTTTTCGTCAATTGTTTGTCCATGACGCTGCAGAAAAATTTATTTTTAATTTCAAACACATTTTTCGCCTTTCCTACCGTAGTTTTTATTTTTGTGCTGCTCATGCAGTCAGTTTCTATCCTACATCCGAGGTACTTAAAGCTTTAGACATGTTCTAATATTTCTCCATTCAGCATTACTTTTGTCCTTGTATTTCCCCATAGCGCCATTTCTTTACTTTATATTGATTTTCTTCCATAAACCTTTCCTTCACCTTCAGAGGTATCCACTCCATCACGTAATTCTTTTTTATCTGTTGCTAGAATTACCTTGTCATTAGCAAACCTCAATCATCATGTTCTTGTTCCTCCAGTTTTAGCTCCCTTGTCATCTAGCAGGCAGTCGTCTAACCATACTTTCTAAAGAAAAATTGAGAAAGGTATGACACACACAGGTGTCTTGTCGTACTTCTCTTCCTAGTACTATCCAATTGGTACTTTCTCCTCTCACTTCCACAGATAATTTTTGATTAAAATATGATGAGTTTGTAGGTCTTCTGGTTTTCCAGTCCGCTCTCTTCTCCCTCATTATAGTCGCGAGCTTATCACGACCCACATTACCTAATGCATTTACCAGGAGTATAAAACACATACATTGGCCTCTTCTCTTTTCTGTCCTCTCTACCAAGATTCTCAAGCGTCCTGTTGCATCTCATTTGCCTGTATTACGCGTAAAACAAAATTACTCCTCAGCCACCTTCTCCCGCTTCACTTTTTCCAGTCTTCTGTTAATGATCCTTCACATAACATTGACTTCATGTGACAGGAACCTGGCTGTCCTGTGCTCTGCATTTGTAGGCTCCTTGCTTCTTTGGAACTGGAATCATTACTGTTGTCAGAAACTCCTTTAACCATTGCATTTTGTCATATATTTTGATTCGTAATCTCAATATTTCTCTTTCTCATTCTTGATTCAAATATATTAGTAGTTCTCCTGGTATCGTATCATTACCTACTGCTTTCCCATTTAAACTGCAGCTCCTTCACACTTTAGTTTTTCTTTTATGACTGTTGCTCCTTTCCTATCATAATTCGAAGTGTTCAAGGATTCAAGTTCCTGAGTTGTTGATATGTGATTTGTATGGTACAGCTCTTTTAAATAGTTGTCCTATGTCTGCAGGACGTCCTCACGATATTTGTACTCAACATTTTCGTCTTTATTGAGAATTTAAATTGTAGAGTTTACTTTATTCTACGATAAATCATATCTTCCTTTCCTCTCCAGTTCCTCAGTTAAGCTGCACTCCTCTTTTAGCCATTTTTCCTGGCCTGCTCTGTTTCTCTATGCAGTTTGAATTCAGCCTTCGGTACATCTTTCCTGCATTTTAATTGTTCTCTTTTTTTAAATTCATTTCTCTCCTCCAGCTTCGAAATCATTTCTTGTGTAAGCCATGGCTACTTTGGTGTTTTCCCGTTTACGTGTCTAACACTTTTCTGTCTGCTCTTGTGATTCCTTCCTTCAGTGTATCTCAATACTCGCTGACATTTTCAGGTGGCTCCTTGTCTCGTTAAGTCCTTTGTATTGTAATGTTTCCACTAGGCTAACCAAAACGTAACTCAAGATCGTTTATAATTTTCCTAGAAACGGAGACAGTCGCACAATGAAAGCAGAAACATATGTAAATTTTCATTAGCGTAGAAGAGGTGGGTGGCAAAAGTGAAGCACAATACATTCATCTCGCAGTGGCGCGGCATGCCATACGACATAGTTAGCGACAGGCCGCTGCCTCATTACTCTGTGTGTGTTCCACCTGAAGTTGCAAGCTACATGCCTGCCTTTGACTGTGGGCACCCTGCCGAAGCTATAGGAGCCAGTGCATGCAGCTAATCCACCACTTTGACACCTAACGTGAGTTTGTACGTTGGCAGACCGCAAAGTGGAACTTATTGCAACAACGGTGACAGCATTCAGGAAGTTAGATGGAGTAGGGCCCTTGCAGCCCCGCCGCAACACAGAAGAGATTTTTAACCGAAATGGTGGCAGGAGGTCAACGTTCTAACTGACATTTCCTGTAGAAGACGTGGGCTAGCGATAGACATAAAGACCACGAAAAAGATTCGAACGATTTTGTTTATGACTTCGGAAGTGGAACTGCCTAATTCTTGACAGGAAGATGACGACGATGGTGAAGATTATGATCATGAAGATGATCAAGACCATTCAGAAAACTTCTATGTGACATGTCGCAACAGATAAAATATGCTCGAATATCAATAAAAGCATCGAACTTGGTCGATAGCAAATGAATTTGAAAGTTGTACAGCCATAACGGACAACGATCACATTCGAAAGAAGAAGAAGAAGAAAAGTATCACGACTACTGTTGACTCACTTGCACATAAAATTGTCAAGTAGTAGCAGTTGTCTGGAGGAATAGAGTGAGGATAGAAACCCGTGTCCGGAAACGTCTTCCAACGACGTAATGAAGTGTTAAAGGAAACAGTATGCTAGCATATAGCATATACAACAAACTGTTGTGTCTTGCGAGGCAGGCATGACACTATACATATTAGAAATTCCGAAAAACGCTATTAATATAGTAACAGGTCAGTAAAGACCATTCGAAATTGTGTCAGTGATCCTCAGATTTGGAAATTTGTGGTAAGTTCCTGTGGGACCAGACTGCTGAGGTCACCGCTCCCCAGGCTTACAAATTCTTCAATCTAAAACTATCTTACTCGACGGACAACACACACACCTATGCCCGAGGGAGGACCCGAACCTCCGACGGGGGCAGCCGCGCGAACCGTGGGAAGGCGCCCTAGAGCGCACAGGTACACCGCACGGCGATCCTTAGGTAGGAATCTTTAAAAGAATGACAGCGTTGTTCCCATGAAAGCCTTTTGGCTAATTTTAAGAGTCATTATTAACGGAAGACTGTGTAACTGTACTACTGTCACCATCATCTGTACTGGAGAAGTATCATAATAAGGGGGACTGTAGCAGTCAGATAGGTGAATAAATAGCCATTTCTGATTCGCATCATACGCGAATAAAATGGCACAGACAGTCATTAATAGAGCTATGAAATAATCTCCAACATGTACTGTAATCTGGTCCATCGCATACGTTCTTCAGTATGCCATCCAAATTTCCAGTAGGTGTTCATTGATTCACGTAAACGTAGACACCGAATTAGTTCAGGAATGAGCAAATTATTACATGTCAGTTGAGAAGTAAAATATTTCTGAAGAAAGGAACTACTCATTTGTCTACTACATATGCTAGTATACATTACATCAAATTAGATTGCATATACTTCTTTTTTCTATATCCCTACAGTGGGAAGACTGATGTAAAGCTTCTCATGAAATAGGAACACATAATACATATCTACAAATGACAGAATATATTGAAAGATGTGTGTGTGTGTGGGGGGGGGGGGGGGGATGATGCACCATTCATTAGATTAAATACAAGGAGCAAGAAGTTCTGAGAAGTGAATGCAACAAATAGTATATTATCAAAGAAGCTAAAAGATAATTTTCCCACCCTACAGGAATATTTCAAATGACAACTAAAAAATTTAATTTAACTAACCAAAGCTACATTGAAATATATGACTTCAGGAGAGTTTGAAATCTTTCAATATATAACAACATTGTGATGCAATGATCAGCTTAAAACCAGATGTAAGCAGCAATGTATGAGCATGTACTACAGTGCGGAAACACATGATCTTATATATATATATATATATATATATATATATATACCAAGCTTTACAGTGAATATTTACAAATTATCTTCGCCACGCAAAGGTAACCTTCTTCACAGTATATAAATTGAACTGATCTCACCTGATTCCTTATGCATCCTCTCGAGCAATGTATTCCACAGTAACTCGCCGGTTTTCAATAATGAGGTCATACATCTGTTAGAAGCTAAATTTTGTGTGGCGTTCTACATCACACGTCATCTGTTAGCGACAGCCGTCTTTCCTTGACTGCTTATGCCACGCCTTGACCCTTGCATCGGACATGCGGTTATCTTCGTACACTTGGGCCATTATGTGACGAAATTCCATTCCTCGCCTTCCTTCCCCTGGTAGGAAACGCACTACACCCATTTCTCTTCTTTTGGAGCTTCCATTTCGGGCGGTCTACATCCTCGCTCTGTCGTCAGTTGGGTGTTCATCCGTGTCCCTCTAGCAGAGGTGAGAAAAAAGTCGTGTGACAGCGATTTGCACATATACCTATGGTGGTAGTACAGCGTACACTAAGTAGACTTGGGGGAGGGCACTGGTGGAGCTGTCGTTTGCATCCAGGCGATTCATGTGAAAAGTCTTCCAACGTGACTATGGCCTCGCGGCAGGAGTGGTATTTGGAGCTAACCACATGGGACATTCCATTTCGGGAATAGTTAGGGAATTCAATATTCCAAGATCCACACTGTAAAGAGTATGCCGAGAATACCA
Source organism: Schistocerca serialis cubense (assembly GCF_023864345.2). NCBI lineage: Eukaryota > Metazoa > Arthropoda > Insecta > Orthoptera > Acrididae > Schistocerca > Schistocerca serialis. The sequence continues at coordinate 787,612,395 of NC_064642.1, forward strand.
ATGTTCTGCATTACCTCTCACCACGGACAACGCAGTGGCCGACGGCCTTCAGCAGTGGCGTTCGCGTAGAGTTTTCAGTGCTAGCAGAGAGGCAGCGCTCCGGAAAATAACAGCAATAATCAATATTTTACGTATGATGAACGTCTCCCTTAAGACAGTGCAACTAAATCTGGCGTAAATGGACCATGGCAGCAGACGACCGACGCGAGAGGCATTGACAACAGCGCATGACCTGCCACCTTTCTCTGCTGCGCTTGTGATCATGTCGGTTGGACCCTAGTTGACTGAAAAACTGTGACCCTCAAGCTTTCTGGCAGATTGAAACTGTGTGGCGGACCGAGACTCGAACTCGGGACCTTTGCCTTTCGCGGGCAAGTGCTCTACCAAGTGAGCTACCGAAGCACGACTCACGCTCCGCCCTCACAGCTTTACATCTGCCAGTACCTCGTCTCCTACCTTCCAAACTTTAGAGAAGCTCTCCTGCATAGGTCCCGAGTTCGAGTCTCGGTCCGGCACACAGTTTTAATCTGCCAGGAAGTTTCATATCAGCGCACACTCCGCTGCAAAGTAAAAATCTCATTCTGGAAACATCCCCCAGGCTGTGGCTGCAATATCCTTTCTTTCAGGAGTGCTAGTTCTGCAAGGTTCGCAGGAGAGATTCTGTAAAGTTCGTAGAGCACTTGCCCGCGAAAGGCAAAGGTCCCGAGTTCGAGTCTCGGTCCGGCACACAGTTTTAATCTGACAGGAAGTTTCATATTAGCGCACACTCCGCTACAGAGTGAAAATCTCGTTCTGGAAACTGTGACCTTGTCGGATGAGTCCTGATTTCTGTTGGTAAAAGCTCAGAGCAGGGCTTAGGTGTCGCGCAGACTCCAATGTGACAGAATGGGTTACCAGGCAAATGGAGCAATGTAAGGCTAGCAGGTTAGTAGTGTGGCAGACCTCCATTAAAGTACAGTGTGTTTTGAGATTCTTTTTCGGAACATAGTAAAATTATGTGCTGCATTCCACATGGAACGTTGCTGTGCTTGATACACTTATGACTTATAGATTTACATCAGCCATATGATCGTTGTGTCACAGCAGGACACATTGAAAAAATTCTTAGCAGTATTTACCCTGGTGTAGTTTTTATCTATTCTACATTTGGACATGGAATGAACGTTTGAGCAAGCATGGCGATAACTTGTAGTGATGTGGTCGTGTCATCATTACCTCGGGTGCCTGATCACATTATTTCTCGTACTTTTTGTAGGTGTATGGTCATAGTTCTCATTACATATTTTCCAACTGATGTTTTACATTTGATAATGACGACGTAGTTCGTTGAAACTTGCAATTTAACCCTTCTTTCTTTTAAAGAAAAAAAATATGTGCTTGGACAATGGCTTCCCTATTGTAGTGTTAAATAGACATTGAAGATATACTTCGGTCACACTCTTAACGACAGTTATGTCGGAATATATAATCCCATTAATACTGTTTATTGTTGACGTCAGTTCTGAGGCTATTAATAACACTCGTGAATCATGTCAGTGGTCCGAAGAAAACCGCCACTTTCAAGAATGCTTTTCTGTAAATATGTAGTGGCGTAAGACAGACAATCACTTTACTGGTCCTGTTGTGTTAACGCATTTTGTTACAGAATCCAGTTGACTAGACTTCCCCGAAAACGTGCTTCCAGCCTCATTGTAAGTGGTATCTCTGGTTACAAGGATGGAGTTGTTCTTCCGTTATGAAGGTGCCCGTGCACATTTTGGTGGTCGGGAAACGCGAAGTAGCAACCACAGTTAGACCAAAACCAAGCTGGGTGGCTGTAAAAAAGTGATTAGGGCGTGTATCCGTATTGCGCTCAAGAAAGCGATAAATGCCGAAGAATACGAAAACATGTTATAACACCGTGTACTGCATACAGCAGAGGGAGAGTTTGGGTATGACCACTGTTTATACCAGCATGATAACGCACCCTGTCATAAAGCAGTATAGTGGCAATGGTTTGTGGACAATAATATTCCTAAAACGGACAGGCCCGCACAGTGTCTTCACCTGGACCCTTGGAACACCTTTTGGTATGAGTTACAACGTCAACATCACTGTCCCCTGGTTTCGGTGTGGAGAAAAAATGGGCTGCCACTCCCCCAGAGACATTCAGATACGTCATTGAAAGTGTCCTCAGCAGATTTCAAGCCATCAAAAAAAGAAACGTAGATACACACATACTAACGTCCAGTAGTAGGTGTATGGATAATTTTGATCAAACGTCAAGAAGAATATAATAATTCCGATCTCAACGAAAGGAGGTGTTGGGAGGTGTGAAAATTACCGATCTGTCAGTTTAACAAGTCACGGTTGCAAAATACTAACATAAATTGTTTACAAAAGAACTGAAAAACTGATAGAAGTCGACCTTGGGGAAGATCACTTAGGATTCCATAGAAATTCTGGAACAAGTGAGGCAGTAGTGACCCTACGACTTACCTTAGAAGACAGTTTAAAGAGAGGTAAACATACGTTTCTAGCATTTGTAGACTAAGAGAAAGCTTTTGACAATATTGACCAGAATATTTTAAAGGTGGATCGGGTAAAATACAGGGAGCGAAAGGCTATTTACAGTTTGTGTAGAAACTAAATTGCAGTAACAAGAGTTGAGGGGCACCGAAAGCAAAGTAGTGACGGAAAAGGGAGTCAGACAGGGTTGTAGCCTATCCCCGATTTTATTCAATGTGTATATTGGGCATGCAGTAAAGGAAACAGAAGAAAAATTTGGAGTAGCAATTAAAATCCACGGAGAAGTAAGAAAAAGTTTGACGTTTGCGGACGACAGTGTAATTCTGTCAGAGGCAGCAAAGAACCTGGAAGAGAAGTTGAACGGAATGGACAATGCCTTGAAAGGAGGATAATGGAATGTTGTTGAATTAAATCAGGTAATGCTGAGGCAATTAGATTATCAAATGAGATACTTAAAATAGTAGATCAGTTTTGCTATTTGGGGAGCAAAATAACTGATGATGGCCGAAGTAGACAGGATATAAAATGTACACCAGCATGACAAGGAAAGCGTTTCTGAAGAAGAGAAATTTGTTAACATAGAGTATAGATTTAAGTGTCAGGAAGTCTTTTCTGAAAGTATTTGTACAGAGTGTAGCTATGTATGGAAGTGAAACATGGACTGTAAATAGCTTAGACAAGAAGAGAATAGAAGTTTTCGAAACGTGGTGCTATAGAAGAATGCTGAAGATTAGATGGATAGATCACGTAACTAATGCGGAGGCACTGAAGAGAATGGGGCGAATTTGTGGCACAACTTTACTAGAAGAAGTGATCAGTTGGTAGGATACCTTCTGAGGCATCCAGGAATCACCAATTTATTATTGGAGGGCTGCATGGAGGGTAAATATAGTAGAGAAAGACCAAGAGATTAATACACTAAGCAGATTCAGAAGAATGTAGGTGGCAGTAGTTACTCGCAGATGGAGAGGCTTGCACAGGATAGAGTAGCATGGAGTGCTGCATCAAACCAGTCTCTGAACTGAAGACCACAACAACAACAGAGTATACGATCACTTCCTAAAACAATTATTATTCCCTCTGAAAAGACCTCCACGTGAAAAGTTCAAAGAAGCGGCGTGATTCCTCACACATTATTGTAATCACTACTCAAATTAACTATTAGATGCGTACGCAGTGGCGTTGGCTTTCACACGTCTAACAATTTACGACAGAGCACTGTCTGTATACCACAGTTTTTTATCATAAGTCGCATGTTAGTGTACGATCCGACCGACATTTCTATAATTATTTGCGGAAGGATATCTGAACATATAGTTCGGCAACGCTATAGACTGTCGAGAAGAGACATGCTCGCATAGCATCGTGAAGACCGATACCGCGATTCCTGGACTGAGGTTGTGCTCTGGTCTCACCTCTATGGGTCGGGATGTTCCCCCGTGTTCCCTTTGAGCATCAAATGCTGATACAGGCTTGATGGAAATCTGTGTGCAGTTCCATTATTGTTTCCTCTTTGAGAGTGGTGCTCAGCTCCACAATAAAAGCACGATCGATTCATCGAGTGTTTTAAAATTCCATCTCTGCCTTTATTGGACAGACCTGAATAGCACCGACAGCCGCGGAATTGTCTGATACGCTGATTGTGTCGGATTAGAATTTTTTTACAAACATTTCTTCAGGTGTTATTGCTCTCATACGCATTCCTATCAGGACGAAATTAGTTATCGATGCTGTGCGTGGTATCACGAAATACAAATCGTACTGGATTTTTTTCGCAATAATTGTCTGTAGATATGGAAACTGTCACAATTCGGTAATAATTTTTTTCCAAAGCATATGGCTGCATTAATATCAGCGGGGAAAAGCTTCAGGGGGTGTGAAGAGACACCTACTTTAACGCACATATTTTATCGTATATGATATGCGTAATATACATTATTTGACAACAGTAACAAAAATGCGACAGATTCGTAGCTCATATCACGACGGTCTGTAGGATTGCGATGTACCCCTCTTGAAACTTATCCCAAACTACGTCTAGCTTCTGTATACAGGGTGGTCCATTGATAGAGACCGGGCCAAATATCTCACGAAGTAAGCATCAAACGAAAAAACTACAAAGAACGAAACTCGTCTAGCTTGAAGTGGGAAACCAGATCGCTCTATGGTTGGCCCACTAGATGGCGCTGCCATAGGTTAAACGGACTGCGTTTTTTAAAAATAGGAACCCCCATTTTTTATTACATATTCGTGTAGTACGTAAAGAAATATGAATGTTTTAGTTGGACCACTTTTTTCGCTTTGTGATAGATGGCGCTGTAATAGTCACAAACGTGTAAGTACGTGGTATCACGTAACATTCCGCCAGTACGGACGGTGTTTGCTTCGTGATACATTACCCGTGTTAAAATGGACCGTTTACCAAATTCGGAAAAGGCCGATATCGTGTTGATGTATGGCTATTGTGATCAAAATGACCAACGGGCTTGTGCTATGTATGCTGCTCGGTATCCTGGACGACATCATCCAAGTGTCCGGACCGTTCACCGGATAGTTACGTTATTTAAGGAAACAGGAAGCGTTCAGCCACATGTGAAACGTCAACCACGACCTGCAACAAATGATGATGCCCAAGTAGGTGTTTTAGCTGCTGTCGCGGCTAATCCGCACATCAGTAGCAGAAAAACTGCGCGAGAATCGTGAATCTTAAAAGTGTCGGTGTTGAGAATGCTACATCAACATCGATTGCACCCGTACCATATTTCTATGCATCAGGAATTGCAAGGCGACAACTTTGAACGACAGTTCTGCCACTGGGCACAGGAGAATTTACGGGACGGTGACAGATTTTTTGCATACGTTCTATTTAGCGACGAAGCGTCATTGCCCAACAGCGGTAACGTAAACCGGCGTAATATGCACTATTGGGCAACAGAAAATCCACGATGGTGTGACAGATGGAACATCAGCGACCTTGGCGGATTAATGTATGGTGCGGCATTATAATTGGCCCCCATTTTATCGATGGCAATGTAAATGGTACAATGTATGCTGATTCCCTACGTAATGTTCTACCGATGTTACTATAAGATGTTTCACTGCATGACAGAATGGCGATGTACTTTCAACATGACGGATGTCTGGCATATAGCTCGCGTGCGGTTGAAGCGGTATTGAATAGCATATTTCATGACAGGTGGATTGGTCGCCGGAGCACCATAACATTGCCACACGTTCACCAGATCTGACGTCCACTGATTTCTTTCTGTGGGGAACGTTGAAGGATATTTGCTATCGTGATCCACCGACAACGCCTGAGAACATGCCTTAGCGCATTGTCAATGCATGTACTAACATTACGGAAGGCTAACTACTCGTTGTTGAGAGAACTGCCATTACACGCATTGCCAAATGCATTGAGGTTGACGGACATCATTTTGAGCATTTATTGCATTAATGTGGTATTTACAGGTAATCACGCTGCAACAGCATGTGTTCTCAGAAATGATAAGTTGACAAAGGTACATGTATCACATTGGTACAACCGAAATAAAATGTTCAAACGTATCTACGTTCTGTATTTTAATTTAAAAAACCTACCTGTCACCAACTGTTCATCTAAAATTGTGAGCTTTTTTTTGTGACTATTACAACGCCATCTATCACAAAGCGAAAAAAGTGGTCCCACTAAAACATTCATATTTCTTTACGTAATACATGAATATGTAATATAAATGGGGTTTCCTATTTTTAAAAACGCAGTTGATATCCGTTTGACCTACGGCAGCGCCATCAAGCGGGCCATCCATAGCGCCATCCGATTTCCCCCTTCAAGCCAGACAAGTTTCGATCTTTGAAGTTTTTTCGTTTGACTCTTATTTCGTGATATATTTGGCCCGGTCACGATCAATGGACCACTCTGTATGCATATACAGAGTGGTCGGAAATTCCGTTACAAACTGCTATGACATATAGAGGGTAGTGAGTACAGAACATTTGGAACTGGAACCCATGTCCGGAAGAGTATCGTTTCCGTTGTGCGACAATTTCAATTCAGATATGTACCTCGTCAGCGTCTGCTTAGGGCAAAAGAAACGTCTCAGTGTTCCCTGTCCTGGTATGCAACAGGGCAGACAGGATGACGTGTACCACGTCAAACGATCCCTAGATGTCACTTACTGTCCGCTTTGCTGTGAGACCGATTCAATTCCTGTGCATCACCGATAGAGGAAACATGGTGCAGTAGACGTTTGCGGAATACACAGACATGCTCCTTGTGTATGGCGAAACTGGAGGTAACGGAAGAGCTGCTAGTCGGCTGTATCACGAACGTTTTCCACGCCGTCACGCTCCATCGCACAATCTGTTTGCCCATGTTATACAACGGCTACGAGAAACGGGTACATTCACCGTGAGGAGGCAGGACTGTGGTGCTCCACGGCGACGCCGCACTCCCGAATTTGAAGAAGGTGTACTGCGCCGCATTGAAGATAGCCCGTCAACGAGTTCGCGAACAATTACGCGTGCAATGGCTGTTAGTCAGTACCGTCTTGGACGTTCCGCTTGATCAACAATTACACCCGTACCACTTACAAAGGGTACACGCTATGGGTCCAGCAGACTTTCCACAACGCGTCGCCTTCTGCACATGGTTCCTGCACCGTTGCATCGACTGCCCTGTTTCCACGACGTGTAGTCTTCACAGATGAATCTAGGTTCACAAGGGACTGTGTTCTGAATGCTCGAAATAGCCATGTCTGGGTGGACGAAAACCCTCATGCCACGCATGTTCAGGGATTTCAAGACAGGTTTGGAATTTACGTGTGGGCAGGTATTCTGGACGGTCATGTGATTGGACCATACCTCCTTCCATCTAAGCTCACGGTTCCCGCATACTTAGTCTTCCTACGACACGTAACTGACCCGTTCTTGGAAGCTGTGCCATTGAGTGTCCGTCAGGAAATGTGGTTTCAGCATGATGCAGCACGACCTCACTTTTTACTGGCTGTCCGGAGACATCTCAACAGACCGTATGGTGAAAGATGGATAGGCTGTGGTGGTCCAACCCCGTGGCCGCCACGACCGCCTGATTTAACCCCTATGGACTACTTCTTGTGGGGTCGTATGAAGAGCCTGATTTATGATACACCTGTAGAGACAGAGGAACAGCCGGCCGGAGTGGCCATGCGGTTCTAGGCGCTACAGTCTGGAACCGAGCGACCGCTACGGTCGCAGATTCGATTCCTGCCTCGGGCATGGATGTGTGTGATGTCCTTAGGTTAGTTATGTTTAATTAGTTCTAAGTTCTAGGCGACTGATGACCTGAGAAGTTAAGTTGCATAGTGCTCAAAACCATTTGAACCGTTTTTGAACAGAGGAAGATCTGCTGGCACGAGTTCTGCCCGCGGCACAAGACATTGAAGAGGCAACATGTGGGATGGAGAGAGTGTACCCGAACATGCTTCGGAGGGACAATGTCACTAACAACGTTGGTGGTCGCCACATCGAGCCGCTGTTGTAATCCATCGGTACACCGCTGCTGGTGCCGTAGATGCTGGGTTCTTGTTGTTGTCGTCTAATGTAAACCATAATGTGTAAGTTGTAATGCAAATGCCTAAGTAATAACGGAACGAGTCAGTTTTCTTTTCAAATGGATTGCAACAATTGTACTGAGTCACGCCTAAGTACATTCCTCACGTGGGTGTGGATGAGATAATCATCTGCATTGAAACTGTCGTAGAACGGAAACGATACGTTTTCGCAAATGGGTTCCCATTCAAAATGTTATGTTCTCACTACCCTCTACATGTTGTAGAGAATTTCGGACCACCCTGTATATTTATACGCCGCAAGTCACTATACAATTACATTGTACCGATAGTATCGATATTACTTCCTAGATCAGTCACCCACTCAGTGAGAAAGAAATTACTGTGTGCCTCTTATTTTCATTATCCCTAGCCGGCCGCGGTGGTCTAGCGGTTCAGGCGCTCAGTCCGGAACCGCGCGACCACTACGGTCGCAGGTTCGAATCCTGCCTCGGGCATGGATGTGTGTGATGTCCTTAGGTTAGTTAGGTTTAAGTAGTTCTAAGTTCTAGGGGACTGATGACCACAGATGTTAAGTCCCATAGTGCTCAGAGCCATTTGAACCATTTGAACCATTATCCATACGTGAGAATGGGAGAGGCAGCATAATACACCGAAGTGCCAAAGAAACTGGTATAGGCATGCGTATTCAAATACAAAGATATGTAAACAGCCAGAACACGGGGCTGCGATCGGCAATGCCTACATAAGACAACAAGTGGCTGGTTTTTGCGGAAGACAAGTCATGCGATCGTCAGGGAGAGGATACATCATACGAGGTATGAACTGGATGCCAACGCTCGGTCTTTATATAGTTGCCATCTGTTTTTGTCTGCAGTTTTGTCACCGTGGGACTGGGAATGGGTAGCCACGACCTTGGCTGCACATCAGCGATCTAATTTAAGCAAGACTACAGCAAAACAGGCTGATAAATTTGTGCGCCTAAACCGTGGAAAAGGAATTTCTGGGCCCATCGACGCACATAGCACTGTTATCAACTTCTCCGACAAGGAAATTGACGACGCCACCATCTCGGTTCTCAGTAAGGGACTGAACTTTTCTCCAGCTCCAAAAAAGCTACCAGTGGCCGAGATTATCAGTGGAGTAGAACAAGCGGTTCGTCACCTTCCTGAAGAGGCAGCAGATGAGGTAAGGCTTGAAACTAGTCGGATTTTAGCAACAGCCAAGCCTCCTAAGTCCAATGTGAGTAGAGTGAAGAAACTGGCATTGAAATCGTTGGGGAAGGATGAAGAGTTAGTTATCCTCAATGCTACTGATTATCATACGAAAGTGGCCATATTATTGGAAGATGTCACATACCGTATACTTAAAGGGGATCCCACAGCAGCACTTAGTAGGAAGACAGGGGAGCTACTGAAGGACTCTGGCCTCCCAGAAGAACTAGTCAAGAATCTACGACCAAGAGCACCAAGGCCACCCACGTTATATGGTGTACCCAAAGTCCATAAGGATGGGGTTCCGTTCAGACCTATTGTTAGTGCTATTGGGTGTCCTACATATCGGTTGGCAAAATACTTAACCAAAATATTAGCACCTATAGTCGGCCACTGTAGCCATCGTATTAATAACTCAAAAATGTTTGCTGACATTACAAAGCAGATGAGGATAGGTCCGAATGACATCATGATCAGCCTAGATGTGGTCTCTTTGTTTACAAAGGATCCAGTGGAAGATACGTTAAAACTGTTGGCTGCTCATTTCTCTCCTGAAATACTGAAGTTATTTCGACACACTTTGGCGACCACCTATTTTTTGTATGGTGGAAAATATTATGAAATGATTGACGGAACAGCCATGGGTTCGCTACTGTCACCAGCCATAGCTAACTTCTTCATGGAGGATTTCGAAGAACGAGCGTTACCTCCATCCTGCTTCTTCAGGTATGTTGACGATACATTTTTAATCTAGCCACATGGCAATGAGGCACTGCAGCAGTTTGTTGATCATTTGAATGGTATACATCAGAACATAAGATTTACAGTGGAGGTGGAGAAGGATGGAAAGTTACCCTTCTTAGATGTGCTGGTGCAGCGAAAATCAGATGGACGTTTCGGACATTCTGTGTACAGAAAACCGACGCATACAGATTTACGTCGAAAAACGCGTAGTTTTCACCACCCAGCTCAGAAGAGAGCTATGCTGAACACCTTGGTACACAGAGCAATGACTATTTCGGACAAGGATCATCTCGGATCCGAGATTAACCGTCTGACGACGGTATTCATAAAAATGGTTATTCCGATCGTGATATCAGATCTACTCTGGCGAAGAAACCAAGAAAGGACGCTGTTCGAACAGATCAAGAGGACCAACACATCGCGCGGCTACCATTCTGCGGTGCAACGACCAGCAAGATCGGCAGGGTCCTGAGCCAGCAGGGAATCAGTCCAGTCTTCCGGCCACCCAGGAACACTAAGGAAATGCTGCGACCCGTAAAAGATAATCCTGGCCTGAGAGTACCGGGAATTTACAGCATTCCTTGCGAGTGTTGCAAAAGTTATGTGGGCGAGTCTATAAGAACTGTCGCCGATCGCTGTGTGGAACATCAGCGTCACCTGAAATACAGGTACCTAGAAAAATCAGCGGTGGCTGAGCGCAGTTTGTTAAATAAACATAAGATTTTATTCGATGAAACAAGACTACTTGCTCACGCTTCAAACTATTGGGACTCTGTCATCAGGGAAGCAGTTGAAATTAGACTCTGTGAAAATAATTTCAACAGAGACTCCGGTTATGCACTCAGCAACGCATGGAAGCGCGCGATTGATAAAGAAAGAGCGCAGAGGGGGACTTCTTACATTCCTCGCAGTTCTCCGCCTGTTACGATGGATGGCGCTGCAAGCAACGCTGGATAAAGTGCGCAAACAAAATCTATGGATATAGAGGCCGCCACCTCAGTACGCGCCGGTTTCACCGTGACGCCATCCAGCCAATGAGAAGCCGTCCACTGCTTATAAAAGCGGAAGCCTCACCGGTCCACGACTGTCAGTTTTACTCCTGACGAAGGTGACGGAGGTAGTCATCGAAAGCTTGGGATTTTATCCAGATTTGACGCGGCAAGTGAACCGAGAACTTTTTATGCATTGTCTGGTGCAGTTGTTAGACCGGTTACTGCTGCTACAGTGGCAGGTTATCATGATTTAAGTGAGTTTGAACGTGGCGTTATAGTCGGTGCACGAGCGATGGGACACAGTAACTCTGAAGTAGCGATGGAGATTTTCCCGCACGAGCTTTTCACGAGTGTGCGGTGAATATCAGCATTCCGGCAAAACGTCAAATCTCAGACATCGCTGCGGTCGGAAAATATCATGCAAGGACGGGACGACTACTGAAGAGAATCGTTCATGGGACAGAATCACAACCTTTCCGAAAATTGCTCCAGATTTCAATGCTTAGTCATTAACAAGTGTCAGTTTGCGAAGCATTCAACGAAACATCATCGATGTAGGCTTCCGGAGACGAAGGCCCACTCGTGTACCCTTCATGACTGCACAACACAAAGCTTTACGCCTCGCCTCGGCCCGTCAACACCGAAATTGGGAAGTTGATGACTGAAAACATATTTCCTGGTCGGACGAGTCTCGTTTCAAATTGTATCGAGCGGATGGACGTGTACGGGAACGAAGACGACCTCGTGAAACGATGGACCCAGTGGACTGTTCAAGCTGGTCGAGCCTCTGTAAGGGTGTGGGGGGTGTGCAGCTGGATGGATATGGAACGCCTGATACGTCTAGATACGACTCTGTTAGGTGACACGTACAGAGGAATCCTGCTTGATCACTTGCTTTCATTCATGTTCGTTGTGTATTCCGACGGACTTGGGCAACTCCAACATGACAATGCGACACCCCACACGTCCAGAATTTCTACAGAGTGGCCCCAGGAACACTGTTCTGAGTTTAAACACCTCCACTGGCAACAAAACTGCCGTTCAGAAGAAATCTCCACGCCCCCTCCCCACCCCCCGCGCTCTTACGAATTTGTGGACAGCCCTGCAGGATTCATGGTGTCAGTTCCCTCCAGCACTGCTTCAGACGCGGATTACGCCCCCCTCCCCCCCTCCCGAGGTACGAGTCCTGCCTCGGGCATGTGTGTGTGTCTTGTTCTTAGCTTAAGTGTGTGTAAGCCTTGGGACCGATGACCTCAGCAGTTTGGTCCCTTAGGAATTCACACACATTTGAACACACATTTGTGGTTTCGTAAATTGATCAACTGTAGTTACACATATACGTTTCACATAGGTTTTGGTGGCAACCTAATTTGTAGTGGGTTCACTCAAAGATGCACCTACAGTGGTGGCAGACTTGAGAATTGGTAGGAAATTCTGCTCTCCCGTACAGAGATGAGATCAACCGAATGACCCTTAGCGACGCATCGACATTTTTCGTCAGTCGTCCTCCGGATGGCTGAGGGAAAGAACAGTCTCGGTTCAGGTGTTCGTCAAGCAGTCTGATAAATTTCAAAAGTATGAGTTAAGGTGTAGCTACAATTACTAACCTGCACTTTTTCAGCACCATCGTAGTCAGGGTTGTGTTGCAACCACGATTTTTATTCATTTTACGAGTAAAATCACCAATTAGGACTTAGACTTTTAGCGAGAGCATGGTGCTGACTTTAGTCGAGTCATACGAAGTTAATCCTGTAATACCTTCAGCACATTTGATGTTTATTGAGTTCTTTTAGTTACCTGGCGTTTATTTATATTACTTAACTTGTTTGCTGAGTAACTGATGGATTTCCTTTGTAGAAGTTCCCTAGACCTCAGTCAGCCACGTGGTCGCAACCGTCGTAACAATGATCAGGGAATCTCACACAGTGTTTCCAGTTTAGGCTTTTTCGAGTGAAGTGTGATATATATAAGTAATCCTGCGTGTGAAATTATTTGATTTTATTTCTTTCTCATTGCAACGGTCATTGTCTCCTTACTGCCACGTATGTAATACTGCATGGAGAAGAGATTATGTGCATCCTGGGTTAGAAACAGGACTTACATGTGTAGCGTGTGAAATTTTGCTACTAATTAGAGAACGGTTCATTTGGTGAGTACACATTTGAGCCATTGATTTACAACATCCCACGAGGAGTTGGCTACGCACATTACGGTGGAAATACAAAATAGGTTATGTCTGTGAAACTGTGTGGCCAATCCAAGAACGGTCGAACATGGTGAGTAAATGTCTATGACATCGACTTCCGACATCCTGAATGATGTTGCCCGCACGGTCTTCGCACAGTTATCGTTATTATGGAATTTCATGACAAAGATGCGTGTAAGGAATTTTTTACGATGTATTATTGACAGGTATATATATTATCTGATCAAGAAGGTATACGGAGCTGACCTCATTTTACGAATGATGAACTAACAGTAAACCAGGGAAGGTATTAAAATTACATCCAGGCGACAGGAACATGTGTTGGAAGAATAACTCTCAACTCCAGCACGCATCTTTTTAATTAAGTAAGAGTGATTTCAGATGTGCCGCAGGGGAGTGTCGTAGGACCGTTGCTATTCACAACATACATAAATGACCTTGTAGATGACATCGGAAGTACACTGAGGCTTTTTGCGGATGATGCTGTGGTATATCGAGAGGTTGTAACCATGGAAAATTGTACTGAAATGCAGGAGGATCTGCAGCGAATTGACGCATGGTGCAGGGAATGGCAATTGAATCTCAATGTAGACACGTGTAATGTGCTACGAATACATAGAAAGGAAGATCACTTATCATTTAGCTACAATATAGCAGGTCAGCAACTGGAAGTAGTTAATTCCATAAATTACCTGGGAGTACGCATTAGGAGTGATTTAAAATGGAATGATCATATAATAAAGCAGATGCCAGACTGAGATTCGTAGGAAGAATCCTAAGGAAATGCAATCCGAAAACAAAAGAAGTAGGTTACAGTACGCTTGTTCGCCCACTGCTTGAATACTGCTCAGCAGTGTGGGATCCGTACCAGATAGGGTTGATAGAAGAGATATAGAAGATCCAACGGAGAACAGCGCGCTTCGTTACAGGATCGTTTAGCAATCGCGATAGCGTTACGGAGATGATAGATGAACTCCAGTGGAAGACTCTGCAGGAGAGACGCTCAGTAGATCGGTACGGGCTTTTGTTGAAGTTTCGAGAACATAATTTCACCGAAGAGTCAAGCAGTATATTGCTCCCTCCTACGTATATCTCGCGAAGAGACTATGAGGATAAAATCAGAGAGATCAGAGCCCACACAGAGGCGTACCGACAATCCTTCTTTCCACGAACAATACGAGACTGGAATAGAAGGGAGAACCGATAGAGGTACTCTAGGCACCCTCCACCACACACCGTCAGGTGGCTTGCGGAGTATGGATGTAGATGTAGACGTAGATTTGTCGTTTCAGTAGTATGTAGTCGTCCCATTATCGACCACCGCGGGCAACGGTCTTCAAACAGATTCGATAAGCCTTAAAATGAGAGATCTGTAGAATAACAAATATAATAACAACATAAGTAAGGTAGAAGTTCAAGGTGTGCTGATTTTTGGCGCCAATGTCCACCACCAGTCGAACATGCCAGGAAGACTGGAATCCACCCGCAAGGTTTCATGCCTCAGCCGTCAAACGAGAACCTAGCAACCAACCAATCCAGGTACAAGTAACTCCTAAACCAAGTATAAGAGACAGTTGTAGGGTGGAGATCAACAAGTCGTGTGTTTCCACTGTGGACACTCGGTTATGGCGTACGCTGCTGCAGAGAAAGGAACCAAGATTTCGACAGGTATTACACAGCCAGACGTCAACCACCACATCAGTTCTATTCACGCCAGCCAACTACAGACGATTATAGTCGACCTGTGGGCCAGAGCCCATCGCCGCACCTTAACCAAGGTCGCTCCCCAACACACCATAGAACTTCCTCGTCGCAGTGCAAAGGTATCAGCCGCTCGCCTAGCCACCGAATTCAAGAAAGCTGATACGACCATCTACGGACCGCCACAGATGAAAATATTCCATGGAAGACATTTATCGACATGAGAGGAAACCTCATCGACATAAGCATCGACAGACATATCAGGGTGTTAGTCGACTCGGGGGCTATTTTTTCTGTAATGCCAAATGCTCATCGTCATCAGATAAAGAAGACTATGTTACATGATACGAAAGCGATTGTGCTGAAAGTAGCAAATGGAAAATACACCCAGTCGACAGGAACATGTATTGCAAACTTTTTAAATTGTTGTTTCAGCAGTATGCAGTCGTAGTGTCATTCTCGGATGGAACTTCTTGCGGGCATCACAAGCAGTCACAGACTGTGTAAGATTGAAGCTCCAGACTGACGAAGCTATTTCAGCAAGCACACTTTGCACAGGTTTCTCTGGTCCCGAAGGTACAACCATAGGGAAACGACTAAACTGAAACGCAATACCGACGGACAGGGACATTTGGGCATTGCGGACTGCGGTTGTAAAAGGTCACATGAAGTGAGAGGGAGGAATCACTTTCACGTTCCAAAGTGCTACCAGTAGTCCAGCTAGCATAATGTGAGTGAGGAGTCAGAAAGAATAGGTTTCAACAGTCGAACAGCTCATCCTAAGCAACACGAATCTGTAGTAAAAAGTCACATGAAGTGAGAGGGAGGAATCACTTTCACGTTCCAAAGTGCTACCAGTAGTCCAGCTAGCATAATTTGAGTGAGGAGTCAGAAAGAATAGGTTTCAACAGTGGAACAGCTCATCCTAAGCAACACGAATCTGTAGTAAAAAGTCACATGAAGTGAGAGGGAGGAATCACTTTCACGTTCCAAAGTGCTACCAGTAGTCCAGCTAGCATAATGTGAGTGAGGAGTCAGAAAGAATAGGTTTCAACAGTCGAACAGCTCATCCTAAGCAACACGAATCTGTAGTCAGTGCTAGACCATACGTGACGTGGTGTTAACAGCTACGTCACTGGATAGTGGGCGGCTGGAATCAAGTGAGTTGGAATGATGAATTACGCTGTACCCTGTGGCAATCGGCCAGAGTTTGGCGGATTCTTCTAGAACATTATATGCCCGTTAGGTGTGTAATGAAGTGACGGTATACAGCGTCTTTATCGTGGTTAGTGTGTGGTACCCTTATTGCGATCGAGAAAGCGCTAAATAACGAAGGATATGAACATATTTTACAGCATACTGTCTCGTGTACAGTGGAGGAACACTTTGGAGACGATGACGGTTTGTATCTGCATAACAATACAGGCAGTCACAAAGCAGCATCTGTGAGGCAATTTGTGGGACCACAACCATTCTGAAATAGACTGCCCTGTATCCAATGAAACACTTTTGGGATGATATAAGTTCTTAGGCTTCCACGACAGGTATCTATTTAACCAAAATAATTTGGGGTATGGGCTGCGTCGATGAAAACTACACTCATCCTCATAAATTAAGGATAATTGCACAATGTGGCGCCACACAACGTGGCACTACACTACGCTAATAGCATAGGCGCATAGGGAACACACACGACACAGTTCTGTAAGTCCACGGTATTAGTGATGGTTGATAAAACCGTCCCGAAACACATGTGCTACAAAACCCCACTGTTTCCTGCGCATGTACCCCGACATTAATGTGGGATATGATCACCGCGAACACGTACACAGGCCGCACAACGGGTGGAAATACTCTGGATCAGGTGGTCGAGCAGCTGCTAGGGTACAGCCTTCCATTCTTGCACCAGTGCCTGTCGGAGCTCCTAAAGTGTCCAAGGGGTTTGAAGACGTGCAGCGATACGTCGTCCGAGAGCATCCCAGACGTGCTCAATGGGGTTTAGGTCTGGAGAACAGGCAGGCCACTCTATTCACCTGGTATCTTCTCTTTCAAGATACTCTTCCACGATGGCACGTCGGTTGCGCCGTGCGTTATGATCCATCAGGAGGAAGGTGGGACCCACTGCACCCTTGAAAAGGAGGACACACTGGTACAAAATGACGTGCTGTACTGAAGAGACAAAGAAACTGGTACGCCTGCCTAACATCGTGTAAGGCCCCCACGAGCACGTTCAAATGTGTGTTCACATGGCACCCCATACCATCACGCCGGGTGGTACGCCAGTATGGCGATGACGAATACACGCTTCCAATGTGCTTTCACCGCGATGTCGCCAAACACGAATGCGACCATCATGATGCTGTAAACAGAACCTGGTTTCATCCGAAAAAAATGACGTTTTGCCATTCATGCACCCAGGTTCGCCGTTGAGTACACCATCGCAGGCGCTCCTGTCTGTGATGCAGCGTCAAAGTAACCGCAGCCATGGTCTCCGAGCTGACGGTCCATGTTGCTGCAAACGTCGTCGAACTGTTCGTGCAGATGGTTGTTGTCTTGCAAACGTCCCCATCTGTTGACTCAGGGATCGAGACGTGGCTGCACGATCCGTTACAGTCATGGGGATAAGATGCCTGTCATCTCGACTGCTAGTGATACGAGGCCGTTGGGACCCAGCACGGTGTTCCTTATTACCCTACTAAACCCACCGATTCCATATTCCATAGTCATTGGATCTCGACCAACGCGAGCAGCAATGCCGCGATACGATAAACCGCAATCGCGATAGGCTACAATCCGACCTTTATCAAAGTCGGAAACGTGATGGTACGCATTTCTCCTCCTTACACGAGGCATCACAATAACGTTTCACCTGGCAACGCCAGTCAAGTGCTGTTTGTATATGAGAAATCGGTTGGAAACTTTCCTCATGTCAGCACGTTGTAGGTGTCGCCACCGTCGCCAACCTTGTGTGAATGCTCTGAAAAGCTAATCATTTGCATATCACAGCATCTTCTTCCTGTCGGTTAAATTCCGCGCCTGTAGCACGTCATCTTCGTGGTGCAGCAATTTTACTGGCCAGTAGTGTAGCTCTAAGTCTAGGGGACTGATGACCTCAGATATTAAGTCCCGTGGTACTTAGAGCCATTTGAATCATTTGAACCCTCGGACGAGGAGCTGCGCGCCTGTGTGCAATCATGGTTTCGGAGGGAATCGCACACATTTTTCCACAAAGGCATTGACATTCTCGTCTCACAATGCGATAAGTGCATTAATAAAATAAAGGCGATTACTTTTGAAATAATGTAGAGTTTACTTACTTTGTTTCCACCTGTTTCGTTTTTATTTCACTGCGCCTTATAAATATCAGATCGTGAATCCCGCCAACTTGCTTGTTCTGAGCTAGTATCGCATCATGAAACGTTATCAGGACGACGAACTACCTGCTGCTCTGAATATCATGAGGCAAACACATTTTCCACGATGCACAAAATAAATGACCTAAATAGCAGCCTTACTGGATCGCACAATGCTGACGATATGAAATGGTTGTCACCGAACTGATTAGCAAGCAGGAGGCGTAAACAACCACGTTTGTGATTTTTAAGCAGGGCACTAGAGCAGTGCTGACCTGTGCGTGACACGTCTTCCTGCCATCATGTATTTTACACCCTGTTTTTTTTACGTACGTCCACCTCAATACGTTACGCTGTCACTGAGTTGGTGCTTTGCCTGACTGTGACCGGGGCTAGTAGCGCGTATCGATATATCCCCTCTCGTAGTATCTTTGCTCGAATGCTATTGCTCCCCGGTCGTTGTCTGTTGTAAGTTCGGGTGGCGAGTTCGGGCTGCCTGGCAATTGGAACGCATTGGGAGCGCAGTCCGAACCCGCCAGTCTGGGAGTTGCAATGAGGCACTAGTGCAGTCGGGTTGGAGCAGCAGTGAGGCCTGCATCGACATGGCTCGCCCGACCTCTGCCACCACGCATCACTTGAGCCGGGCCACGGTCTTGGTGGATCGTCGGTCGGTAGATCGTTAATGAGTCGGCTGTGTGTGTCTGTGCATCGACTCCCGATTTCTCATCGTGCGTGCTTAGTCACTGTTGGGTATCGTTCAGGTCTTCGTGTAAATGTTTGTCAGGCTGCGTGTGTACTTGGCGTTATTTCCACTGACGACTATTTTAGATGTTGGCAGTCTGTGGGCAGTCGGTCGGTTGCTACGGACCACGGAAGTTAACTCCGCGCGGTGCAGTCGGCTGGGTCCGCTGGCGATCCATGAGCAGTGTCGGAGCGTGTGTGGAGCTGTCACATCGCTACGAGCTACGAGCGACCCAGGACGTCAAAGATGAGTAGTGGTTTCAAGTACCCAAGACACGTTCATTCATGTTGTGTGGTTCGTTTCGGTGGTTCGCTGCTGTGGAGCTTTTCCTGTTAGCAACACCGAGTGTTTGTATTGCTAAAATTTAGTAGCCATGTGGTGGAATTAACTATATCGGTTGACTACAATTCAAGTCCACCAGCGAAATTTTCTGCCTTGTGGCCGTTAGTATTCTGGTGACCTGCCCTGGCCACTAACGTAACTTCAGGTAGCCTCATTTCCTCACCGGTTGTCGCTGTCCAACACGATGTGTAGTTTTCACAACTTAACACATATACATATTTGATTGTGGATAATCACGCTCGTAACATTTTGTGTTTGAATTCTTATGTACCGATTGGTGGCAAGCAAGTCGTTTGTCGGTCGCTCCGTGGCTGCCCTTCGTTGGGTTCCGACGGATCAAGTGTAGTTGGGTTCACCACTTGTTTCACTTAAGTGAACGAGTGCAGACCGAATCCCTTCAGGCTTCTGAGTGCTGTTGTCTTTACTGTACCTCTCGCCGGTGTTCAATTGTCTGTTTATAATCCATTATAGCCAATTATAAAAGAAAAATTCTTCGTTTTACTGCGTTTTATGTAAGTAAGTTTGAATTCCGGCAAGCGGATATTTGCTAAAAGGTTATTGCCGTTATGTTGTCTTTCCTTTTTTTCCGGCTTCACCTTCTTAAAATTTAAGGCTTATGTTTATATTCTTTTAAATCATCATCATCATCATCATTTAAGAGTGATTATGCCTTTCAGCGTTCAGTCTGGAGCATAGCCCCCTTATAAAATTCCTCCATGATCCCCTATTCAGTGCTAACATTGGTGCCTCTTCTGATGTTAAACCTCTTACTTCAAAATCATTCTTAAGCGAATCCATGTACCTTCTCCTTGGTCTGCCCCGAATCCTCCTACCCTCTACTGCTGAACCCATGAGTCTCTTGGGTAACCTTGCTTCTCGCATGCGTGTAACATGACCCCACCATCTAAGCCTATTGGCTCTGACTGCTACATCTATAGAGTTCATTCCCAGTTTTTCTTTGATTTCCTCATTGTGGACACCCTCCTACCATTGTTCCCATCTACTAGTACCTGCAATCATCCCAGCTACTTTGATATCCGTAACCTCAACCTTGTTGATAAGGTAACCTGAATCCACCCAGCTTTCGCTCCCATACAACAAAGTTGGTCGAAAGATTGAACGGTGCACAGATAACTTAGTCTTGGTACTGACTTCCTTCTTGCAGAAGAGAGTAGATCGTAGATGCGCGCTCACTGCATTAGCTTTGCTACACCTCGCTTCCAGTTCTTTCACTATGTTGTCATCCTGTGAGAATATGCATCCTAAGTACTTGAAACCGTCCACCTGTTCTAACTTTGTTCCTCCTATTTGGCACTCAATCCGTTTATATTTCTTTCCCACTGACATTACTTTCGTTTTGGAGATGCTAATCTTCATACCATAGTCCTTACATTTCTGATCTAGCTCTGAAATATTACTTTGCAAACTTTCAATCGAATCTGCCATCACAACTAAGTCATCCGCATATGCAAGACTCCTTCTTTTGTGTTCACATATCTTAATCTCACCCAGCCGGTCTATTGTTTTCAACATATGATCCATAAATAATATGAACAACAGTGGAGACAGGTTGCAGCCTTGTCTTACCCCTGAAACTACTCTGAACCATGAGCTCAATTTACCGTCAACTCTAACTGCTGCCTGACTATCCATGTAAAGGCCTTTAATTGCTTGCAAAAGTTTGCCTCCTTTTCCATAATCTCGTAGAACAGACAATAACTTCCTCCTAGGAACCCGGTCATATGCCTTTTCTAGATCTATAAAGCATAGATACAACTCCCTGTTCCACTCATAACACTTCTCCATTATTTGCCGTAAGCTAAAGATCTGGTCCTGACAACCTCTAAGAGGCCTGAACCCACACTGATTTTCATCCAATTGGTCCTCAACTAATACTCTCACTTTCCTTTCAACAATACCTGAGAAGATTTTACCCACAATGCTGATTAAAGAGATACCTCTGTAGTTGTTACAATCTTTTCTGTTTCCATGTTTAAAGATTGGTATGATTACTGCTTTTGTCCAGTCTGATGGAACCTCTCCAGACTCCCAGGCCATTTCAATTATCCTGTGTAGCCATTTAAGACCTGACGTTCCACTGTATTTGATGAGTTCCGACTTAATTTCATCCACTGCACTGCTTTATTGCACTGCAATCTGTTGACACATCGTCCAGTACGCCTTAGATATTTCGTACCGACTAAGGTCCAAAGCGAGGGGAAAGATCCACCGTGGTATAACAATCATGTACGAAAGGTACTACGGAAACAAAGAAAGCTTCATCATAGGTTTAAGAGTAGTCGAATCATAGGTGATAAGGAAAAGCTGAACG
The DNA here is from genome assembly GCF_023864345.2 of Schistocerca serialis cubense. Classification (NCBI taxonomy): domain Eukaryota; kingdom Metazoa; phylum Arthropoda; class Insecta; order Orthoptera; family Acrididae; genus Schistocerca; species Schistocerca serialis. The sequence goes on from NC_064642.1 coordinate 787,634,078, forward strand.
AAGCGAAAAAGAGCGTAAAGAGAGCAATGAGAGAAGCATTCAACGAATTCGAACATAAAACATTGGCAAACAATCTAAACAAGAACCCTAAAAAGTTTTGGTCATATGTAAAATCGGTAAGCGGATCTAAATCCCCTATTCAGTCACTCGTTGACCACGATGGCACCGAAACAGAGGACGACCCAAGAAAGGCAGAAATACTGAATTCAGTGTTCCGAAACTGTTTCACTGCGGAAAATCGTAACACGGTCCCTGACTTCAGCCGTCGCACGGACGCCAAAATGGAAAATATTGAAATAAACGATATCGGAATTGAAAAACAACTGCTATCACTTAGTAGCGGAAAAGCATCCGGACCAGACGAGATACCCTTAAGATTCTACAGTGATTATGCTAAAGAACTTGCCCCCTTTCTATCAGCAATTTATCGTAGATCGCTGGAAGAACGTAAAGTACCTAGCGACTGGAAGAAAGCGCAGGTCGTTCCCATTTTCAAGAAGGGTCATAAATCAGATGCGAATAATTATAGGCCTATTTCGCTTACGTCAATCTGTTGTAGAATAATGGAACATGTTTTGTGTTCTCGTATTATGACGTTCTTAGATAATACAAATCTCCTTCATCATAACCAACATGGATTCCGCAAACAGAGATCATGTGAAACTCAGCTCGCCCTATTTGCCCAAGAAATTCACAGTGCCGTAGACACTGGCGAGCAGATTGATGCCGTATTCCTGGACTTCAGGAAGGCATTTGATACGGTTCCGCACTTACGTTTAGTGAAAAAAATACGAGCTTACGGAATATCGGACCAGGTTTGTGATTGGATTCAGGATTTCCTAGAAGAAAGAACACAACATGTCATTCTTAACGGTTCAAAATCTGCAGATGTAGAGGTAATTTCGGGAGTACCGCAGGGAAGCGTGATAGGACCTTTATTGTTTACAATATACATAAATGACTTAGTTGACAACATCGGTAGCTCCGTGAGGCTATTTGCAGATGACACGGTTGTCTACAAGAAAGTAGCAACATCAGAAGACTCGTACGTACTCCAGGAGGACCTGCAGAGGATTAATGCATGGTGCGACAGCTGGCAGCTTTCCCTAAACGTAGATAAATGTAATATAATGCGCATACATAGGGGCAGAAATCCATTCCAGTACGATTATGCCATAGGTGGTAAATCATTGGAAGCGGTAACGACCGTAAAATACTTAGGAGTTACTATCCGGAGCGATCTGAAGTGGAATGATCACATAAAACAAATAGTGGGAAAAGCAGGCGCCAGGTTGAGATTCATAGGAAGAATTCTAAGAAAATGTGACTCATCGACGAAAGAAGTAGCTTACAAAACGCTTGTTCGTCCGATTCTTGAGTATTGCTCATCAGTATGGGACCCTTACCAGGTTGGATTAATAGAAGAGATAGACATGATCCAGCGAAAAGCAGCGCGATTCGTCATGGGGACATTTAGTCAGCGCGAGAGCGTTACGGAGATGCTGAACAAGCTCCAGTGGCGGACACTTCAAGAAAGGCGTTACGCAATACGGAGAGGTTTATTATCGAAATTACGAGAGAGCACATTCCGGGAAGAGATGGGCAACATATTACTACCGCCCACATATGTCTCGCGTAATGATCACAACGAAAAGATCCGAGAAATTAGAGCAAATACGGAGACTTACAAGCAGTCGTTCTTCCCACGCACAATTCGTGAATGGAACAGGGAAGGGGGATCAGATAGTGGTACAATAAGTACCCTCCGCCACACACCGTAAGGTGGCTCGCGGAGTATAGATGTAGATGTAGACCATTTTCTCCACTTCCTCAAATGTGATCCTATTTCCATCATCATTCCTATCCCTTTGTACCTCGAAATCTGAAACATTACTGACCGTATTTTCACCTACATTGAGCAACTCTTCAAAATATTCCCTCCATCTGCCCAAGGCATCCACAGGATTCACCAGCAGTTTTCCTGACCTGTCCAAAATACTTGTCATTTCCTTCTTACCTCCCTTTCGAAGATTGCTAATTACACTCCAGAATGGTTTTCCAGCAGCTTGACCCATAGTCTCCACCCTGTTTCCAAAGTCTTCCCAAGATTTCTTCTTGGATGCTGCAATTATCTGTTTGGCTTTGTTTCTTTCTTCAACATAACTTTCTCTGTCTACCTGAGTTCTAGTATGTAGCCCTTTTTGATACGCCCTCTTTTTCCTTTTACAGGCTGCCTTGACTGTGTCATTCCACCAAGCTGTTTGCTTCATCCTACCTTTACACACTACTGTTCCAAGACATTCTTCAGCCACTTCTAGTACTGTGTCTCCGTACCTTGTCCATTCCTTTTCCAATTACTGTAATTGACTACATTCAACTAACTGGTACCTTTCTGAGATCGCTGTTTGTACTTGTGCTCGATTTCCTTATCCTGAAGTTTCTCCACTCTTATCCTCCTGCATATTGACCTGACCTCCTGCACTTTCGGCCTCACAATCCCAGTTTCACTGCAGATTAAATAATGATCAGTGTCATCAAAGAATCCCCTGAATACACGTGTGTCCCTAACAGCATTCCTGAATTCCTGATCTGTCATTATATAGTCAGTGACAGATGTGGTTCCCCTGCCTTCCCAAGTATACCGGTGAATGTTCTTATGTTTAAAAAAGGAGTTTGTGATTACTAAGCCCATACTGGCACAGAAATCCAAGAGTTGTTTCCCGTTCCTGTTGGCCTCCATATCCTCTCCAAATTTACCCATAACCTTTTCATACCCTTCTGTTCGATTTCCTATTCTGGCGTTAAAATCACCCATGAGCAGAACACTGTCCTTGTCCTTTACTCTAACAACTACATCACTGAGTGCCTCATAAAAACTATCCATCTTATCTTGATCTGTCCCTTCACAGTGCGAATATACTGACACAATCCTAATTTTCTTGCTAGACGCTGTCAAATCTATCCACATCAGTCGTTCGTTTACATACCTTATTGCAACTACGCTGGGTTCCATTTCTTTCCTGATGTAAAGCCCTACACCCCATTGTGCTATTCCTGCTTTGACTCCTGACAGGTAGATCTTGTATTCTCCCACTTCCTTTTCTTTCTCACCCCTTACCCGAATGTCACTAACAGCTAAAACGTCCAGCCCCATCTTACTTGCAGCCTCTGCCAGCTCTACCTTCTTCCCAGAGTAGCCCCCATTGATATTAATACCTCCCCATCTCATTACCATTTGTTTGCCAAGTCGTATCTTAGGAGTCCCTGGTTTGTCAGTTAGAGGTGGGACTCCGTCACCTCCAAAGGTCCGAGTCATTTTGCTCTGATTGTTGCCAGCATCATATTTAAAGTACCATGGAAGCAGGTTGCTAGCCTTACTTGCCCCGAGTCCCATTGGGTATTACCCCTAACGGCTGAGGGACTAACCAGTGGATTTGGTAGTCTTTGCCGTATTAGCACAAAGGTGACCACGACTCAGAATATGTCCGAGGCGCCCAGCCTTATTCCAAAGTAACCGGTATCCCGACTGTCGGGACCACGTACTTGGCCACTCATACGTTGCCCGTGGTTCATGAACTAGGACATGATTACAGGAACCCACACCATGAACCACCATACATTTTTTTAATTTTAGAAGATTAATTGTGGGGTCTTGAGCCTTGGAACCTTATTCTTAAATTAGCTTCCATGCTTAAACATTACAGCCTTCTGATTTTGAAAGATTATGGTAATATATTTTAAAATCTTTAAATTTAATCGCGGCCTTCAGCCGTTTGTATTGCACCTTGCATATGTTTGTTCTATTTACTTTGCCTTCAGTCTTTCAGCCTAGCTGTGATGTTGTTGTTGTGGTCTTCAGTCCTGAGACTGGTTTGATGCAGCTCTCCATGCTACTCTATCCTGTGCAAGCTGCTTCATCCCCCAGTACGTACTAAAGCCTACATCCTTCTGAATCTGCTTAGTGTATTCATCTCTTCGTCTCACTCTACGATTTTTACCCTCCACGCTGCCCTCCAATACTAAATTGGTGATCCCTTGATCCCTCAAAACATATCGTACGAACCGATCCCTTCTTCTAGTCAAGTTGTGCCACAAATTCCTCTTCTTCCCAATTCTATTCAATACCTCCTCATTAGTTATATGATCTACCCATCTAATCTTCTGCATTCTTCTGTAGCGCCACATTTCGAAAGCTTCTATTGTCTTCTTGTCCAAACGATTTATCGTCCATGACTATACTCCATACAAATACTTTCAAAAACTACTTCCTGACACTTAAATCTATACTCGATGTTAACAAATTTCTCTTCTTCAGAAACGCTTTCCTTGCTGTTGCCAGTCTACATTTTATATCCTCTCTACGTCGACCATCATCACTTATTTTGCTCTCCAAATAGCAAATTTCCTTTGCTACTTTAAGTGTCTCATTTCCTAATCTAATTCCGTCAGCATCACCCGAGTTAACTCTACTACATTCCATTATCCTCGTTTTGCTTTTGTTGATGTTCATCTTAAATCCTCCTTTCAAGACTATTTCCTTTCCGTTGAACCGCTCTTCCAAGCCCTTTGCTGTCTCTGACGGAATTACAATGTCATCGGCGAACCTTAAAGTTTTTATTTCTTCTCTATGTATTTTAATACCTCCTCCGAATCTTTCATTTGTTTCCTTTACTGCTTGCTCAATATACAGATTGAATAACATCGGGGAGAGGCTACAACCCTGTCTCACTCCCTTCCCAACCACTGCTTCTCTTTCATGTCCCTTGACTCTTATAATTGCCATCTGGTTTCTGTACAAATTGTAAATAGCCTTTCGCTCCCTGTATTTTACCCCTGCCACCCTTACAATTTGAAAGAGAGTATTCCAGTCAACATGGCCAAAAGCTTTCTCTAATTCTACAAATGACAGAAACGTAGGTTTGCCTTTCCTTAATCTTTCTTCTAAGATAAGCCGTAGGCTCAGTATTGCCTGACGTGTTCCAACATTTCTACGGAATTCAAACTGATCTTCCCCGAGGTCGGATTCTACCAGTTTTTCCATTGGTCTGTAAAGAATTTGTGTTACTATTTTGCAGCTGTGACTTATTAAACTAATAGTTCAGTAATTGTCATATCTGTCAACACCTGCATTCTTTGGGATTGCAATTATTATATTTTTCTTGAAGTCTGAGGGTATTTCGCCTGTCTCATACATTTTGCTCACCAGATGGTAGGGTTTTGTCAGGACTGGCTCTCCCAAGACTGTCAGTAGTTCTAATGGAATGTTGTCTACTCCCGGGCCCTTGTTTCGAAGTAGGTCGTTCAGTGCTCTATCAAACTCTTCACGCAGTATCATATCTCCCATTTCATCTTCATCTACATCCTTTTCCATTTCCATAATATTGTCCTCAAGTACATCGTCCTTGTATAGACCCTCTATATACTCATTCCACCTTTCTGCTTTCCCTTCTTTACATAGAACTGGATTTCCATCTAAGCCCTTGATATTCATAGAAATGGTTCTCTTTTCTCCAAAGGTCTCTTTAATTTTCCTGTAGGCAGTATCTATCTAACCCCTAGAGAAATAATCCTCTACATCCTTGCATTTGTCCTCTAGCCATCCCTGCTTAGCCATTTTGCATTGCCTGTCGATCTCATTTTTGAGACGTTTATATTCCTTTTTGCCTGCTTCATTTACTGCATTTTTATATTTTCTCCTTTCATCAGTTAAATTCAATATTTCTTCTATTACCCAAGGATTTCGACCAGCCCTCGTCTTTTTACCTACTTGATCCTCTGTCGCCTTCACGACTTCATCCCTCAAAGCTATCCATTCTTCTTCTATTGTATTTCTTTCCCCCATTCTTGTCAATTGTTCCCATATGCTCTACCTGGATAACTGTACAACCTCTGGTTTAGCCAGTTTATCCAGGTCCCATCTTCTTAAATTCCCACCTTTTTGCAGTTTCTTCAGTTTCAATCTACAGTTCGTAACCAATAGATTGTGGTCAGAGTCCACATCTGCCCCTGGAAATGTCTTACAATTTAAAATCTGGTTCCTAAATCTATGTCTTACCATTATATAATCTATCTGATACCTTCTAGTATCTCCAGGATTCTTCCATGTATACAACCTTCTTTCATGATTCTTGAACCAAGTGTTAGCTATGATTAAGTTATGCTCTGTGTAAAATTCTACCAGGCGGCTTCTTCTTTCATTTTTTACCCCCAATCCATATTCACCTACTATGTTTCCTTCTCTTCCTTTTCCTACTATCGAATTCCAGTCACCCATGACTATTAAATTTTCGTCTCCCTTCACTATCTGAATAATTTCTATTATGCCATCATACATTTCTTCAATTTCTTTGTCATCTGCACAGCTAGTTGGCATATAAACTTGTACTACTGTAGTAGGCGTGGGTTTCGTGTCTATCTTGGCTACAATAAGTCGTTCACTATGCTGTTTGTAGTAGCTTACGCGCACTCCTATTTTTTTATTCATTATTATACCTACTCCTGCATTACCCCTATTTGATTTTGTATTGATAACCCTCTATTCACCCGAGCAGAAGTCCTGCCTCTCCTGCCATCGAACTATATCTAACTTTAACCTATCCATTTCCCTTTTTAAATTTTCTAAACTACCTGCCCAATTAAGGGATCTGACATTCCACGCTCCGATCCGTAGAACCCGTTCTCTTTCTCCTGATAACGACGTCCTCTTGAGTATTCCCCGCCCGGAGATCCGAATGTGGGACTATTTTATCTCCGGAATATTTTACCAAAGAGTATGCCATCATCATTTAACCATACAGATCAGCTGGATGCCCTTCGGGAAAAATTTCGGCCGTAGTTTCCCCTTACTTTCAGCCGTTTGCAGTAGCAGCACAGCAAGGCCGTTTTGGTTAGTGTTATTAGGCCAGATCAGTCAATCATCCAGACTGTTGCCCCTGCAACTACTGAAAAGGCTGCTGTCCCTCTTCAGGAACCACACGTTTGTCTGGCCTCTCAACAGATACCCCTCCGTTGTGGTTGCACCTACGGTACGGCTATATTTATCGCTGAGGCAAGCAAGCCTCCCCACCAACGGCAAGGTCTATGGTTCATGGGGGGGGGGGGGGGGGGCAGCTGTGATGTTCTTACATTTTAATTATTTTATTCCAATTTTAACTGCATTTTATCTTGTTGCCTTTTAAGATTTTTTTTTTTTTTTTTTTTTTTTTTTTTTTTTTTGGCCTTCAGCCGTGAAAAATTTGGAGTTTGGAACTCGTAGTTGTAAAAGTTCGTCTTTGTACCGCTTTGGTTGTAAATGTTTTATTAAATTATAATAAATTACAATGTTAAGGTGAAACTAACCCCAACCTTATGTGGCCGTTTCCACAATCCTAATCATCAGTTCTGCCCAGCGGGTTTAGCGGGCGTATCAAATGCCTCATAGTACCTCATTGCTATGGTCTTGAAGAATTATTGTTCTTTCAAATGAGTATGACATTATGTTTAACAGTGTAATTATTATTAGGTACCAAGAATACAAATGTTTCACACAGAACAAGCACATCTACCCCACAGCACTCGGTACCCTTGGCGCAGTCAACAATGGCCTGCAACGTAACACAGGTTGAAAATCTAGAGGAAAGTTGAAAGCGTTTTGGTGAACGAAACACAAGCTTATTAAACTCGTTACCGAATAAAGTACTGCCCATAAACAGAACAGAATACCGACATAAATCTTAACCGCAGATATATCTCCGCTACCCATCTGGCCTTAGTGCCCACGAAACCTCATTGTTACAACATGGTTCGTCAAGCTTATGGCTGTAGAAAAGTATTACCTTTTTTTCAGAGTAAATTCATCAAAATACCTGTACATAATTCTAATTATAGCGTCATTAATAAGATCCCGTTGCTTCTTTGACACAAAGCTCTTTCTCTTTCTCGTGATACGAGGAGGAGTTTCGTATTTAACGTCCCGTCGATAACGAGATCATTGGAAACGGAACACAGGCTCGGATTAGGGAAGGATGGAGAAAGAAGGCAGCAGCGCCCTTTAGAAGGAACCATCCCGGAATTTGCCGTAACCGATTTAGGGTTAGGTTAGTGTTGTTTGACGTCCCGTCGACGACGAGGTCATTAGAGACGGAGCGCGAGCTCGGGTTAGGGAAGGATGGGGAAGGAAGTCGGCCGTGCCCTTTCAAAGGAACCATCCCGGCATTTGCCTGAAACGATTTAGGGAAATCACGGAAGACTTAAATCAGGATGGCTGGAGACGGGATTGAACCGTCGTCCTCCAGAATGCGAGTCCAGTGTGCTAACCACTGCGCCACTGCGCTCGGTAACCGATTTAGGGAAATCGCTAGAAACATAAAGTAGGATGGTCGGACGCGAGATTAAACACCCGTCCTCCCGAATGCGAGTCTAATGTGATAACCACTGAGCTAGCACTCGATCCTTCTTACGCTAATAAAATGCAGCTACATTCTGTGGTACATCATATGACACACACGCAAATTCAGAAATTCAGCTAATAACAGGATGGAACAGAGTAGAAATGAAGGAGAACGCTTTGTTCCCATTCAAAATTCGCAAAACATGTGGAGAGTATCAGCGTCCCCACTTCTCATTGGTCGAAACCACACTCGCCTCAAAGGTTTTAGCCTTTCAAACCAGCGTAGCATACGTAGTGCTAGATATATGGAAGTCGACCATTAGGTTCTTATATGAATTAAGGATTGCTGGCTAGTAGTGGATATGTAACAAACATAACGTATGGAAGTTGGAAAATGTAACGGACAACTTTCACTTGTTCAAATACGAAGTCACATTGGAACAATTATTGTACGTTACGTTAGGGGAACAAAAGACTATTTAACCTGAAAACGTAGGACAGTTCCAATACACACTGAAAAACAGTGTCAGATTTTTAATTGTGCCTGCTGCATAAAATGAGTGACTACTTTTCACTCAACACTGAGAGGTACTAGAACTCTGGAAGATAGCGTTTACTTCTCGGAGAGACTATACAACACAAATAATCATGATGCGACGTAGAATTTCTAAACCTAACTGCAGTGGCATTTATCGATCTGTCGCTTCCCTATTTATACTCCCATGAACTGAATAAAGTTAAAAAAGTTAACGAAATGAGCCATGACTAGAGAAAAATAATTTCTACTCTGCTAGTTAATCGAAGCATTTTCTGTAATTTCGAGTAAGTGTTAGATGAAGGAGAAAACGAAATATATTGCCTTCTAAAAAGGAAACTAATATCAGCACTGACGAAATTCAAGCCATTTTACTGTCAGCGCCTGTAATTGGCAAGTCATAGACAAGTTCAGATATTTGCTACACATTTATGAAAGAGATAATCAAACCGTAATCTCAGTGTAAACTAACCTAACACCTTGCTGGAGCATATTACTGCAGCTAAGACCATCGGAGTCACCGCAGCCGAGCCCTTTATGGTTCAAATGGCTCTGAGCACTATGGGACTTAATTTCTGAGGTCATCAGTCCCCTAGAACTTAGTACTACTTAAACCTAGCTAACCTGCGATCGTAGTAGTCTCGCGGTTCCGGAAGCGCCTAGAACCGCACGGCAAGCCCACTATCACAAATGATTAGGCGAATGTCTTATCATTCTAAAGCTTGCTGACAGTAGTTGATGAAGCTAAATGAGTAGTACTAACAACTTATGCCAGGGTAGACTAGCCTGGCGTGTTTATGCAAAACAAGTAGGATGAGTAAAGCAGGTAATTGGATCGTTAAAATAAACATCTTAGGAAAAATGGCACACCCGTCAGACTGTAAGTTCCGCTGAGTCACCAAAGATAGTTAAAGAAGTGGAATATGGATAAGGCATCAGAACTGAGTGGAAGATTCTGAGAATCTGCCAGGCGTATGAAGATATTCTTTATTGACATTTTAGATAACGCGAACTTTCCCCTACATTTCAACGTCGTATTACTGGTGGAAGGGTGGAGGGAGTATATAGAGTGTGTATACAAGGACAATGTACTCGATGGCACTATTATAGAAATGGAAGAGGACGTAGATGAAGATGATGTGGGAGATATGGGACTGCGAGAAGAATTTGGCAGAGCACTGAAAGACCTAAGTCGAAAGAAGGTTCCGGGACTAGACAATATCCCATCAGAACTATTGCTAGCCTTGGGGGAGCCAGCCACAACAAAACTCTTCCATTTGGTGAGAAAGATCTATGAGACAGGTGAAATACCATCATACTTCAAGAAGAATGTAACAATTCCAATCCCAAAGAGAGCAGGTGTTCACAGGTGTGAAAATTACCAAGCTGTCAATTGAATAAGTCACGGTTTCAAGATACTAACACGAATTCCTTACCGACGAATGAAGAAAATGGTACAAGCCGACCTCGGAGAAGATCACTTTGTATTCCGTAGAAATGTTGCAACAAGCGAGGCGATGCTGACCATACGATTATCTTATAAAATAGACTAAGGAAAGATAAACCTGCGATTCTAGCAGTTGTACACATAGGGAAAGTTTTTGACAATGTTGATTGGAATACTCTCTTTCAAATTCTGAACGTGGCAGGGGTAAAATACAGGAAGCAAAGGCTATTTACAGTTTCTACAGAAATCAAATGACAGTTATAAGAGTCAAGTTTCACGAAAGGGAAGCCGTGATTGAGAAGGGATTGGGACTGGTTTGTAGTCTATCCTGATGGTATTCAGTCTGTGTATTGAGCAAGCAGTAAAGGAAACAGAAGAAAACTTTGGAGTAGGAATTAAAATCCATGGAGACGAAATAAAAACTTCAAGCTTTTTCGACGGCATTATAATTCTGTCAGAGACAGCACAGAACCTGGAAGAGCAGTTGAACGGAATGGACAGTGCCTTGAAAGGACGATACAAGATGAACATCAACAAAAGCAAAACGAGGATAATGGAATGTAGTAGAATTAAGTCAGGTGATGCTGAGGAAATTAGATTAGGAAATGAGACACTTAAAGCAGTAAAGGAGTTTTGCTATTTGGGGAGCAAAATAACTGATGATAGTGGAAATATAGAGGATATAACATGTAGACTGGCTATGCCAAGGAAAGCGTTTCTGAAGAAGAGATATTTGTTAACATAGAGTATAGATTTAAGCATTAGGAAGTCCTTTTTAAAAGTATTTGTACAGGTGTAGCTCTGTATGGAAGTGAAAAATAGACGATAAATAGTTTAGACAAGAAGAGAATAGAAGCTTTCGAAACGTGGTGCTAAGAAAGAATTCTGAGGATTAGATGGGTAGATTACGTAACCAATGTGTAGGTACTGAATAGAATTGGGGAGAAGTAGAATTTGTGGCACAACTTGACTAGAAGAAGGGTAGTTCTAGGACACGTTCTGATGCACGAAGGGACCAATCAATTCAGTACTGCAGGGAAGCGCGGAGGGTAAAAATCGAAGAGGGAGACAAAGACATGAATAAACTAAGCAGATTCAGAAAGACGTAGGTTGCAGTAGTTACCCAGAGATGAAAAGGCATGCACAGGATAGAGTAGCATGGAGAGCTGCATCAAACCAGTCTCTCGAGTGAAGACCACAATAACAACAATATCATATTCACTGCTGGAACACCAGCACATGATCCTCCATTCTCTGACTTAAGTCAACACCCGTCCCCTACTTTTTGAATAAAATATATTCAACTGAGATTTTACCGTTAAAATTGCTAGAGCGAAAGTTGTCTACCTCGTCAAACGAAATAAGTTGTTGTCAAATCCCTCTTTTTCAAGTCAACATTTATTATACTATAAGAAAATCATTCACAGTAGGTAATGGGATACCATGGGCTGTCTGCTTGCTCCAAAACTTCAGTTTTTACACTAGTGATTTGCCTGTCACAATCAGCTTCAGATACTGGCTTGCTGATGGCTGTGATTATCTATTCATAAAGAGGACAGTAGGTGAAGAAGAAATTGTTTTGGTCGAATAATTAGCTTCTCAGAATTTTATTACAGAAATCTGAGAAGGCATTCAAGAATGTGTGAGGGAAGTACGTGAATACTTAAACAACAGATTATCGAAACAATAACAGAATATAACCTGGTTCATTTGTATGTAAAATACATCCATAGCCATGCCCCGCTTACTTTAAAAAAAATGGTTCAAATGGCTCTGAGCACTATGGGACTTAACATCTATGGTCATCAGTCCCCTAGAACTTAGAACTACTTAAACCTAACTAACCTAAAGACAGCACACAACACCCAGCCATCACGAGGCAGAGAAAATCCCTGACCCCGCCGGGAATCGAACCCGGGAACCCGGGCGTGGGAAGCGAGAACGCTACCGCACGACCACGAGATGCGGGCCCGCTTACTTTAGCATGACTTTCCATTACAACCTAAGCCGCTAAATAAATGCGAAAAATTATGGCCGCATGCTCAATACAGACAACTATATTATTAATAAACTAATTAGTACAATCTACAGATGAAGCATCGACGGATGTCATACATTTCACACTAATTTACACAAATGCTGATTATTACCCTCCAGTCTGGGCAACGGTGTTATCGTTCTATGTAGAGTAATTTTAATCTTGATGAATGCATGATAATTATTAGTGATAGTAACGCTGGAATCAGACCGATTACTTTGATGCAAAACATCATTAACATTTTGGCTCTGGAAGTCATGTGACTGGATGTAAACACACAAGAGCTGAAGAAATTACGTAACGCGTTCATCCTCTATGTCTCCAGTTCCGTGGAAGATTGAATACTAGAAATTCTAATGGATAGTTCTGTTTGGGAGCAGCTATCATATTGTTTCTACTTTCAGGCCATGTTATCAGAAGATGTTCCTGCTGTGTGGTCCAGCATCTGACGTGTACTTTGGAAAAGGATACGATGGAACGATCTTGTTTTATTTAATTTTAATCAGCAATGTCTTCCGTTTACCTGTCACGCCTTGAATAATTTCTTTGATATGTGGAAGTGTAGTGAGTAGTTCCAGGCGTACCGGCGGAGGTCAGAGAAGTTTAACTTCCTCAGAGGTAACTAATACCAATCTGCCTGGGTGTCCAATAACATAGCGCGCTCTATACTCAGAGCTTTCCCACTTTTTTTGGATCATTCGATTGACTAGGTCCACAAAACGGAGTCCTCCAGAGTGAGGCTTCGACTCCATTGGTCGTCCGGTAGTCCGTTTCCTAGAACAACATTGGTTGGGGCCGTCGACTCCTATCGGCAGTCTTTGGACCATGCTTCACTGTAAGTTCAGACTGCTTTGCGTACTTTAAAAGCTCGATTACTGTGAAGGAAGAACCACGTTTATACCTGTTAACCAGTAACCATTATTTTTGATGAATATCGCGGTTTATTCCCATTACATCTGCGTAAATAGTGCATGATCTTGTGACATGCTTTGTTTGTAGTCTGGATCAGGTCATGTGCCCTCATCATGTCCGTTTTGGCTAAGTTCAACGATTTCATCTCTAATAATTAGTACCTGTTAGTTCGTGGAGTGTGAATTTGTTGTACTATTAATGGAGTTTCCTTGATATGGTACGATTAGTGTATTATGAGCAATGGCCCCTGTTCTGGCTTCCAGTTGTTTAAGGTTCCATAATCTTGCTGTTAGTTAATCGCCTTCCGTGGTTCACGAGCAACATTTGCATGCAATACCCACTGGTTTATTGTGTTCCCACTGTCCTATGTCCCGTAGGTTGAAGAGGTCCTTTGCGTGGTACCGACCATCAATCGAATTCACAAGTACCTAATAAAATGAAACACCTAGAGCCGTCGTTTTGATGTTATTTTATTGTATTTCAAACAGTTTCGGATAATACACCATCTTCAGACTTTAACTGACGCTGAAAGGGTGAACTCCAATCGCATACGTGATCCCATTAGCAGCCTATATCTATGAACTGGATTCCGCAGAATACTGTAAAAGCGCTGTTGTGTCTAAATTGAAACCTTCGTAGAACGGAAACGGTACATTTCCGGTGTTGGGTTTCTTTTCAATACACATTGATGCGCCAAAGAAACTGGTTTAGGCATGCGTAATCAAATACAGAGACAAGGCAGAATACGGGGCTGCGGTCGGCAGCGCCTATATAAGACAAAAAGTGTCTGGTGCAGTTGTTAGATCGGGTACTTCTGCTACAATGGCAGGTTACCAAGATGTAAGTGAGTTTGAAGGAGGTGTCGTAGTCGGCCCACGAGCAATGGGACACAGCATCTCCGGGGTAGTGATGAAATTGGGATTTTCCAGTATGACCATTTCACGAGCGTACCGTGAACATCAGGAATACGGTAAAACATCATATCTGCGATATCGCTGTGGCTGGAAAAAGATCCTGCAAGATTGGGACCAACGACGATTGAACAGAATCGTTCAAAGTGACAGACTGCTGAAGATTTCACTGCTGGGCCATCAGCAAGTGTCAACGTGCAAACCATTCAACGAAGTATCATCGTACGAGCAATCGGAGCCGAAGGTCCAATCGTATACCCTTGATAACTGCACAACGTAAAGCTTTACGCCTCGACTGGGCTCGTCAACACCTGCACTGTACTGTTGATGACTGGAAGCATGTTGTGTTGCCTGGTCGGACGAGTCTCGTTTCAAGTTGCATCGAGAGGATGGACGTGTACGGGTGTGGAGACAGCGTCATGAATCCGTGGAGCCAGCATGTCAACAGGGGACTGTTGAAGCTGGTCGAGGCTCTGTAAGCGTGTGGGGCGAGTGCAGTTGGAGTGATATGGGACCCCTGATCCGCCTTGATACGACTCTGATGGGTGACACATACGTAAGCTTTTTGTCTCAGCCGGCCGAAGTGGCCGTGCGGTTAAAGGCGCTGCAGTCTGGAACCGCAAGACGCAAGACCGCTACGGTCGCAGGTTCGAATCCTGCCTCGGGCATGGATGTTTGTGATGTCCTTAGGTTAGTTAGGTTTAACTAGTTCTAAGTTCTAGGGGACTAATGACCTCAGCAGTTGAGTCCCATAGTGCTCAGAGCCATTTTTTTGTCTGATCACCTGCATCTATTCATGTCAATTGTGCATTCGGACGGTCCTGGAAAATTCCTGCAGGGCAATGCGACACCCCACACGTCCAGAATTGCTACACACCACACGTCCAGAATTGCTACAGAGTGGCTCCAGGAACACTCTTCTGAGTTTAAACATTACACGATATTAGGCAGGTGTACCAGTTTCTTTGGCTCGTCAGTGTATATGTACTCTCTCCTCTCTTACAAGTCCTGGGAGTTTGTGCCGGGAAATTCCGAACACCCTATATTACTGTTATGTACATGAGGTGTTTTGATAAACCTCGAAGTCTCCTAACAATTAAATAAGTGACTGAAACATAAACACCTTTATTTACAATTATGTGCAGTATAGTATAATTTCACATATCATTAGTATCACTGGTTGTTTGACCCCATGCTGTTTCAGAAATAATTGTGGGTGGTCACTGAACATGAGTAACGTCGTAGAATGTTAGTAGTCGTGTTCTTACTGTGAGTCTCCGAGACCGGGACGGACTCCTGCGAGCGGTGTCTTAAAAAGACGCGTGTTCTGCGGAGATGCGTCTTCTATGGATATGTGGGAGGCGCTTAGCACGCCGTACGCGATCGACATAGACACTTTCCAAACCGCTGTTTCAATTCTATAAGAGCTTTCTCTGAACCAAAGCTATTTGTAGGAACTGCAGAATCCTACAACAGAAAACAGATTCTGGACAATTTCTGTACAAGAAGTATTAAGAATTGAAGGATTATTAAACGGAGTTCCGTTCATACGGATGCGGCAGTTTGTGGACGGTAAAGCGGCAGTCATCTGAATTACCAAGTTATTGGCTGTCCAGTAGCGATAGTGGATACTTTTCTTCAGTTGTATTTATTGTTGAAACTATGGATGATTTCATCGTTGCAAACGAGTATATCGTAGTAATTAGAAGACTGAATGAAAAAAAACGAGCGGTAGCTACAACTGTAAAAACAAATATTAAGTTTTTATGTTTCAGATGAAGAATCACTTTCGGAATGCCAATTCAAGAATATCGATAAAGCCATCACAGAAGCGTACGAACTGTGATCGATTTAAGATTCCTAATTATGCGCAAAGTGAAAGTAGGTTTTATGGCTGTCTGCAATCTTCCTACATATAGGAAATGGACAACTCGAAGGAAGCTACGCACACTAAATAGTAAAGGTATTCTACACCTGTATACACTGCCTACCGGGAGGGTAGGAGCTACAGATATGAATTCTTTACAGGGTAGGTATCTTATGTTACTTCAGTGGCAATATCAGCCGATTTGTCAGAGTAATGTTGCAGGCGCTCTGGTCTCGATTCGTACACTGCTTCACTTGCGGAGAGTGTCATAACGCGTGTAAATTCGCTTCTGAGGCTAGCTAGGCCGCAATTGTCGTAAGTTGTCCTTGGTGTTCATACTGGCAATGGGACAGCTATGACGTCCGAGCTCGTCCCGCACATGTTGTTTCAAGGGAAGGCCACGTGGTCTTGCTGGTGCATGGAGTCAGCAATTCCAGTACCCTACTTCTTCACTCTTTGCACTTTTACAGTACTTTAGCAGAATAATGAATGTTGTATATGTCGTCTAAGTCAACGGCAAGTTATATGGAACTGGGAAGTCTTATAGACAGGATATGTAATAACTTCGGTGAGCGACAAAGTTACAAGATCTCATCTTATCCTGTCACTAACTTTAAATACATTATTGTTATTGTATCACTTTTGTGTTAGGTTTGCTGGCGGCTGTGACAGAGTGGTTCTAATGCCTTCAGTCCGGAACTGCGCTGCCGCGACGGTCGCAGGTTCAAATCCCGCCTCGGGCGTGGATGTGCGAGATGCCCTTAGGTTAGTTAGGTTTAAGTAGTTCTAAGTCTAGGGGACTGATGACTTCAGATGTTAAGTCCCATAGTGCTTAGAGCCGTTTGAAGCACTTTTGTGTTAGGTTTCGTTTACGTTTTAGTGTGTACTGTAATTTGTACTATACTGTAATACCGTAATTTATACAATGTTACATTCTCAATCTTTACGTAGTGACCAGATCAACTGACACCTTCATTTTTGCTTTTCGTTATGTATTTTTCTGTGTGTCAGGATGGCATGACTGTATTCAACAAATATTTATGGCAAATGAAATGTTTTAAGTGAATTTCGTAAATACACTGAAGCTTCAAAGAAACTGGTGTAGGCATACGTATTCAAATACATATGTAAACAGGCAGCGGTCTTCAACCCTTGCATACGACAATGTGTCTGGCGCAGTTGCTAGATCGGTTACTGCTGCTACAATTGCAGGTCATCAAGATTTAAGTGGGGACTTTCCCGTACGAACATTTCAAGAATGTACCGCAAATATCAGGAATCCGATAAAACTTCAAATCTCCGACATCGCTGGGCCCGGAAAAGGATCCTGCGAGGACGGGACCAACGACGACTGATGAGAATCGTTCAGTGTGACACAAGTGCAACCCTTTCGCAAATTACTGCAGATTTCAGTGCTGGGCCATCAACAAGTGTCAGCTTGTGAAGCATTCAACGAAACAACATGAACATGGGCTTTTGCAGCCGAAGGCCCACTCGTGTACCCTTGATGACTGCACGATACGAAACTTTACGCCTAGCCTGAGCCCGTCAACACCGACATTGCACTGTTCATAACTGGAAACATGTTGCCTGGTCGGACGAGTCTCGTTTCAAATTGTATCGAGCGGATGGACGTGTATGGGTATGGAGACAACCTCATGAATCCATCGACCTGCATATCGGGAGGGGACCGTTCAAGCAGGCGGAGACTCCGTAATGGTGTGGGGCGTGTGCAGTTCAAGTCACGTGGGAGCCCTGATACGTCTAGGTACGACTATGATAGATGACACGTACGAAAGCATCCTGTCCTATCACCAGCATCCATTCGCGTCCATTGTGCATTCCGACGGACTCGGGCAATTCCAGCAGAATAATGCGACCCCCCTACACGTTCAGAATTGCTAGGAAGTCGCTCCAGTAACACGCCTCTGAGTTTAAACTCTTCCGCTGGCCACCAGACGTAAACATATCTGCGATGCCCAGCAAAACGCTGTTCATAAGAGATTTATGGACAACCTTTGATGGACAGCCCTGCAGGATTCATGGTGTCAATTCCCTCAAGCACAACTTCAGACTCTAGTCGAGTCCATGCCACGTCGTGTTGTGGCACTTCTGCGTGCCCGCGGTGGCTCCACACGATATTAGGCAAGTGTACCAATTTCTTTGGCTCTTCAGTGTATGCTATTATGCGATTGCTAGGCGCCAATGTGTGTTGTCATAATGTTGTCCAACGAATTGAAATGTTGTTTTGGTAGGTGCCAGATGATGGCTTATCGTCGAAAATGGCAGCACAAATAAAATCTAGCTAATGCAGCTCCGTGTCATGAATTCTTTTGAAACAAGTATCGACTGCTGAAAATTGTTTAAGAAAAAGCATCCATTTGTGTTGTTATGTTTTGGGCTGCCTGCGCATGGGACGAAATTACTTTGTCCGATTGCCATTAGTTCCCAACCAATGGTGCAGGGTGACAAAGACTAGCGCAACGTTCCATTAGTTGTTCCCATATGACAGGCGAATATGTTAAGGGGTTACGATGTGCTTGGTGCAAAATATGGCGAACTTCCCTTTTTGTGGTCAGACGTGGTCGACCGCAGCGTTCACGATGAATATGCCAGCGATCAGATTTTTATGCAATCCCACACTGAACCACTGTCACATCTGAACGCTCCACAAATCTGTGTATCGCAAGGTTCGACCAGCCGACCAAAAGCAGACCCACAACGACGCTCTTTGAAAATCTGTCAGCTGTCGATAACGTTGTCTCTCACGAGTACACGTCATCTCCATGTGTTTCGCAGTGATCACTCTCCATGCACAGTGCTTACGCCAGTTATGCACCCTGACAGGACAGGTAAAGGCGACGCTAACGCATTGTGGTGTCCATTCTACGTGTCACAGAGAATCGCAACGCTAATCAAATACAAAATTTGATAGTGTGTGCCTGTACGAAGCTACGTTGATATCCGACTACGTATTCTGTGTGCTTCAAATTTTTTGTAAACTAGTGTGCTCAGGAAAGTGGTCGGCCTGTAAGCGTAGTTGACATAAATTTTCCTTACAGTTACAGTTCACAGTTAAAGAGTTGACACTATAATGGAATTACTTTCTGAATAAAGGAACCCAGTTTCATGTACCATCACAGCAAATATTTAACTTGTCTGTTTAACGAACTCTTGAGACGACTAAACTCTTATTTTCATACTGATTTTTTTTTAGTTAGTTTTCCAATTGATTTGATGCAGCCGGTCTTGGTTTCCTATCCTGTGGCAGGCTCTTCATCTCACAGTAACACTTATACCCAACATTCTTCATCATTTGTTCTATGTATTCAAATGTCTGTCCTCACTTACAATTATCTGATTCTACTTGTCAGTGTGGCTGTTTTCCGCTTTTCGCAGTTTCCGTTAAAACTGGCAAATAGGTCTATTAGTAATGACTTAAAATTTTCTTGTGATCGCTTTCTGTAATACTTCTGTTTCTGATCTAATGGCTACGAGAGGCTAGATTAATGACTACAGATATTATAAAATATTTCTGTTCGTTTACGTTATTATTAATAAATGTTCCTAGATACGTCATTGAACGCCGAGCGCGCACAATGTCACCCAGTTTTACCGATCAGCTTCAGGAATGAGCTACGTTAACCGCACAATTAACACTACCTGTAAGTAACTCTGTTGAAGCTGGGAGAGATAATCGTGGCGCTGAGAACCCTAAGGACCAAACACACAGCATCATATATTGTTAGATTGTAGCATATATGCATGCTCTTGACTATAGTTGATTTCATGATGAGTCAGATTTACCCGTAGCATGTATACATGCTTTGACACTAGTTGATTTTATGATGACTCGAATGTACCCGTGCTGTAGGCCCAAACTGTATATGTGAACACTCGCGAAAAGCCGCCTCAACGATTTCTCTCATACTCACTTCCATATGGTCTCGACCAACCTATGGCTTAGGTCCTTACGGTTCTCAGCGCTTCAGTTATACTGCTATCTTACCGAAATTACGTTACCAATAATATCAAGGAATTAAAAACGTTCGTTCAGAACATAGCACAGTTGACTATAATATTATCTGAAAACCAATAATATAAAGTAATTCCTCGACGTCCGTTCTCTCATCCTCGTAGCAAATGCCGGTTTTTCGTAATTCGAGAAGTCGTATTGCGCCGCTGGCTGTTCCCGACGTCTGATAACAATTTGCATCAGCGTGCTTTGTAATGCAAGTATCGTAGCCGCTGAGCAGCTGTTGTGGCCCGACATCTCTGCTATTGTTGGCAGGATACTGGGAGGCGGCCGTCCGCCCCTGGGGGCGGCTATCTGCCCCGCCTTCTCAGCGGCGCCTCCACCACGGGCTGTGCAGCGCCCAGTGTCCGCTGATGCTGGCCGGCTGACAGTCGCCCCAGAAGACGGGTGGGCTATCCTTCCTCGCTTCCTCCCCAGCCGCTTAATTAATCCCCTGCCCAGTCTGGAGGAAGGGACGGCCGCTCGCTGGAATAGTATCTGCTCGTCACTGGCTTATCGGATTTTCGCCGCTGGCATAGACTTCTACGAATAACCATGATTCTGTGGTGTAGCGTTTCGCAGCCGCGTATTGTTTGATGTCAGTACCTGAGTGGAGCACACAAATAATTGGAGTTACTGTGTTTGCTGAACTTGTGGCGATGCGGTTTCTGCTAGTTCGCTTACTCCGCCACGCCAGAGAGAGGGTTAACTTGAGCTTCCTAGGATCGAATTCAAGTTCATGGAAGGGAAAGAGGAGGCTTGACATTAATTACGTCAGTCACTGAGTAAGTAGATCCCATGGGAAACATAGACTTCTCTTCGGAATCAGCAGGCGGTTTGCTCATATCAGTTAACGCATTATTTACTTACACACACGTAAATTACACGTAGATGGTATAAACGAGAGGGGAGGGAGACACACCACACATCTAAGATAAAATAATGACACTTATCCATTTGTTGCTTGGAGTCCTATAACTTTATTACTGCAACCACTCAGCGAAGCAGAGGAGTGATAAATTGCAAATCATGCCCATTTAACACTGGCGATCGCTTCTGGGTACTCCTAGCGTTTCGGATAACCGATGACGCATGTCCACTACCGCGCTTATACGAAACCATGGGAACGTGCGTGATCCGGGATTCAACTAGAATTAGGTATTGTGTTGTTGTGGCCTTCAGTACGAAGACTGGTTCGATGCAACTCTTCATGCTACTCTATTCTGGGCCAGCTTTTTCATCTACAAATAACCGCGGCTTCCCATGAAACGCGTGGCTCACCCCGTCGGAGTTTCGAGTCCTTCCTCGGACATGGGCGTGTGTGCTGTCCTTAGCGGTAGTTAGTTTAAGCTAGATTAAGTAGTATAGTGTATATTGAGCAAGCAATAAAGGAAACAAAATAAAAATTCGGAGTAGGAATTGAAATCCATGGAGAAGAAATAAAAACTTTGAGGTTCGCCGATGACATTCTACTTCTGTCAGGGAGAGCAAAGGACTTAGAGAGCAGTTGAACGGAATGGTCAGTGTCTTGAAAGGAGAATATAAGATGAACATCAACAAAAGCAAAACGAGGATAATGGAATGCAATTGAATTAAATCGGGTGATGCTAAGGGAATTACATTAGGAAATGAGAAACTTAAAGCATTAAAGGAGATTTGCTATTTGGGGAGCAAGATAACCGATGATGGTCGAAGTAGAGAGGATATAAAATGTAGACTGGCAATGGCAAGGAAAGCGTTTCTGAAGAAGAGAAATTTGTTAACATCAGGTATAGATTCAAGTGTCAGGAAGACGTTTCTAAAAGTATTTGTATGGAGTGTAGCCATGTATGGAAGTGAAACATGGACGATAAATAGTTTGGACAAGAAGAGAATAGAAGCTTTCGAAATGTGGTGCTACAGAAGAATGTTGAAGATTAGATAGGTAGATCACATAACTAATGAGGAGGTATTGAATAGAATTGGGGAGAAGAGGAGTTTGTGGCACAGCTTGACCAGAAGATATGTTCTGGGGCATGAAGGGATCACCAATTTAGTATTGGAGGGCAGCGGGGAGGGTAAAAATCGTAGACGGAGACCAAGAGATGAATACACTAAGCAGATTCAGAAGGATGTAGGTTGCGGTAGGTACCGGAAGATGAAGAATCTTGCGCAGGATAGAGTAGCATGGAGAGCTGCATCAAACCAGTCTCGGGACTGAAGGCCACAACAACAACAAGTAGTGTGTAAGGCTAGGGACCGATAACCTCGGCAGTTTGGTGCCATAGGAACTTAGCACCAAACCTACAAATAACTACTGCAACATGCATTATTATGAATCTGCTTCTCGTATTCATCTATACAATTTTTAAACCACGTTCTTCCCTCCAGTACTAAACTGTTGACCCTTGATGTCTCAGAAGGTGTCCTATCAACCGATCCTTCCTTTTAGTCAAGTTGTGTCGCAACTCCAATTCTGTTCAGTACTTCCTCATTAGTTAGGTGATCGACCTATCTAATCTTCAAGATTCTTCTGTAGCACTACATTTCGACTGTCTCTATTCTCTGTTTGTCTAAAATGTGTATCGTCCATGTTTCACTTCCGTACATGTCTACACTGCAGACAGATACTTCCAGAACATACTTCCGAACACTTAAGTCTATATTAGATGTTAACAAAGTTCTTTTCTTCAGAAACGCTTTTCTTGCCATTGTCAGCCTTCATTTTATATCCTCTCTACTTCGGCCGTAACCAGCTACTTTTGTGCTCACCTACTACTTGAGGTATATCGTTTCCTAAGCTAATTCCGACAGCCTCAATTGGTTTAATTCGATTACATTCCAGTATCCTTGTTTTGCTTTTCTTGACGTTCATATTATATCGTCCTGTCAAGACGCCGACCATTCCGCTCTTCCAAATCCTCTGCTGTCTCTGAAAAAATTGCAATGTCTTCGGCAAGCCTCGAAGGTTTTATTTCTTCTCCGTGAACTTTAACTTCTATTCCAAACATTTATTTGGTTTTCTTTACTGCTTGCCCAACATACAGATTGAATAACATCGGAGACAGGCTACAGCCATTTCTCACTTCCTCCTCAATCACTGCTTTCCTTTAATGCCCTTTGACTCCTATACTACCATCTGGTTTTTGTACAAATTGTAAATAGCCTTTCGCTCCCTTTATTTTACTCCTGCTGCCTTCAGAAACTGAAAGTGAATGTTCCATATAACGCTGTCGAAAGCTTTCTGTAAGTCTACAAGTGCTATAAACGTAGGTTTACCTTTTCTTAACCTGTCATATAAGTCGTAGGATCAGTATTGCCTCTAATATACCTACATTTCTTCGGAATCCAATCCGATCTTCTTCGAAGTTGGTTTCTATCAGTAATTCCATTCTCCTATAGAGAGATAGTGTCAGTATTTTGCTACCATGACTTATTTAACCGATAGAGCGTAATATTCACATCTTTCAGCACCTTTTTCCTTTAGAATCTGAATCATTACATTCTTATTGTAGCCTGATGGTATTTCGCCTGTCTCGTACATCTTGCACACCATATGGGAGAGTTTCATCACGGCTATCAGTAATCCGTACATCTTGCACACCATATGGGAGAGTTTCATCACGGCTATCAGTAATCCGATCTTCTTCGAAGTTGGTTTCTATCAGTAATTCCATTCTTCTCTAAAGAGATAGTGTCAGTATTTTGCTACCATGACTTATTAAACCGATAGTTCCGTAATATTCACATCTTTCAGCACCTTTTTCCTTTAGAATCAGAATTATTACATTCTTATTGAAGCCTGATGGTATTTCGCCTGTCTAGTACATCTTGCACACCATATGGGAGAGTTTCATCACGGCTATCAGTAATCCTGACGGAATATCGACTGCTCCCGCGGCCTTGTATCGATTGTTGTTGTTGTTGTGGTCTTCAGTCCTGAGACTGGTTTGATGCAGCTCTCCATGCTACTCTATCCTGTGCAAGCTTTTTCATCTCCCAGTACCTACTGGAACCTACATCCTTCTGAATCTGCTTAGTGTATTCATCTCTGGGTCTCCCTCTACGATTTTTACCCTCCACGCTGCCCTCCAATACTAAATTGGTGATCCCTTGATGCCTCAGAACATGTCCTACCAACCGATCCCTTCTTCTGGTCAAGTTATGCCACAAACTTCTCTTCTCCCCAATCCTATTCAATACTTCCTCATTAGTTATGTGAACTGCCCATCTAATCTTCAGCATTCTTCTGTAGCACCACATTTCGAAAGCTTCTATTCACTTCTTGTCCTAACTATTTATCATCCATGCTTCACTTCCATACATGGCTACACTCCATACGAATACTTTCAGAAATGACTTCCTGACACTTAAATCAATACTGGATGTTAACAAATTTCTCTTTTTCAGGAAAGCTTTCCTTCCCATTGCCAGCCTACATTTTATATCCTCTCTACTTCGACCATCATCAGTTATTTTACTACCCAAATAGCAAAACTCCTTTACTACTTTAAGTGCCTCATTTCCTAATCTAATTCCCTCAGCATCACCCGACTTAATTAGACTACATTCCATTATCCTTGTTTTGCTTTTGTTGATGTTCATCTTATATCCTCCTTTCAAGACACTGTCCATTCCATTCAACTGCTCTTCCAAGTCCTTTGCTGTCTCTGACAGAATTACAATGTCATCGGCGAACCTCAAAGTTTTTATTTCTTCTCCATGAATTTTAATACCTACTCCGGATTTTTCTTTTGTTTCCTTTACTGCTTGTTCAATATACAGATTGAACAACATCGGGGAGAGGCTACAACCCTGTCTTACTCCCTTCCCAACCACTGCTTCCCTTTCATGTCCCTCGACTCTTATAACTGCCATCTGGTTTCTGTACAAATTGTAAATAGCCTTTCACTCCCTGTATTTTACCCCGGCCACCTTCAGAATTTGAAAGAGAGTATTCCAGTCAACATTGTCAAAAGCATTCTCTAAGTCTACAAATGCTAGAAACGTAGGTTTGCCTTTCCTTAATCTTTCTTCTAAGATATGTCGTTTGGTCAGTATTGCCTCACGTGTTCCAATGTTTCTACGGAATCCAAACTGATCTTCCCCGACGTTGGCTTCTACTAGTTTTTCCATTCGTCTGTAACGAATTCGTGTTAGTATTTTGCAGCTGTGACTTATTAAACTGATAGTTTGGTAATTTTCACATCTGTCAACACCTGCTTTCTTTGGGATTGGAATTATTATATTCTTCTTGAAGTCTGAGGGTATTTCGAATGTTTCATACATCTTGCTCACCAGATGGTAGAGTTTTGTCAGGACTGGCTCTCCCACGGCCGTCAGTAGTTCCTATGGAATGTTGTCTACTCCGGGGGCCTTGTTTCGACTCAGGTCTTTCAGTGCTCTGTCAAACTCTTCACGCAGTCTCATATCTCCCATTTCATCTTCATCTACATCCTCTTCCATTTCCATCATATTGTCCTCAAGTACATCGACCTTGTATAGACCCCCTATATACTGCTTCCACCTTTCTGCTTTCCATTCTTTGCTTAGAACTGGGTTTCCATCTGAGCTCTTGATATTCATACAAGTGGCTCTCTTTTCTCGAGAGGTCTCTTTAATTTTCCTGTAGGCAGTATCTATCTTACCCCTACTGAGATAAGCCTCTACACCGTTACATTTGTCCTCTAGCCATCCCTGCTTAGCCATTTTGCACTTCCTGTCGATCCCATTTTTGAGACGTTTGTATGCCTTTTTGCCTGGTTCATTTACTGCATTTTTATATTTTCTCCTTTCATCAATTAAATTCAATATTTCTTCTGTTACCCAAGGATTTCTACTAGCCCTCGTCTTTTTACCTACTTGATCCTCTGCTCCCTTCACTACTTCATCCCTCAAAGCTACCCATTCCTCTTCTACTGTATTTCTTTCCCCCATTCCTGTCAATTGTTCCCTTATGCTCTCCTTGAAACTCTGTACAACCTATGGTTCTTTCAGTTTATCCAGGTCCCATCTCCTTAAATTCCCACCTTTTTGCAGTTTCTTCAGTTTTAATCTACAGGTCATAGCCAATAGATTGTGGTCAGAGTCCACATCTGCCCCTGGAAATGTCTTACAATTTAAAACCTGGTTCCTAAATCTCAGTCTTACCATTATATAATCTATCTGATACCTTTTAGTATCTCCAGGGTTCTTCCATGTATACAACCTTCTTTCATGATTCTTAAACCAAGTGTTAGATATGATTATGTTGTGCTCTGTGCAAAATTCTACCAGGCGGCTTCCTCTTTCATTTATTAGCCCCAATCCATATTCACCTACTATGTTTCCTTCTCTCCCTTTTCCTACACTCGAATTCCAGTCACCCATGACTATTAAATTTTCGTCTCCCTTGACAATCTCTACAATTTCTTTTGTTTCATCATACATTTCTTCAATTTCTTCGTCATCTGCAGAGCCAGTTGGCATATAAACTTGTACTACTGTAGTAGGTGTGGGCTTCCTATCTATCTTGGCCACAATAATGCGTTCACTACGCTGTTTGTAGTAGCTTACCCGCATTCCTATTTTGCTATTCATTATTAAACCTACTCCTGCATTACCCCTATTTGATTTTGTGTTTATAACCCTGTAGTCACCTGACCAGAAGTCTTGTTCCTCCTGCCACCGAACTTCACTAATTCCCACTATATCTAACTTCAACCTATCCATTTCCCTTTTTAAATTTTCAAACCTACCTGCCCGATTAAGGGATCTGACATTCAACGCTCTGATCCGTAGAACGCCAGTTTTCTTTCTCCTGATAACGACATCCTCTTGAGTAGTCCCCGCCCAGAGATCCGAATGGGGGACTATTTTACCTCTGGAATATTTTACCCAAGAGGACGCCATCATCATTTAATCATACAGTAAAGCTGCATGCCCTCGGGAAAAATTACGGCTGTAGTTTCCCCTTGCTTTCAGCCGTCCGCAGTACCAGCACAGCAAGGCCGTTTTGGTTATTGTTACAAGGCCAGATCAGTCAATCATCCAGACTGTTGCCCTTGCAACTACTGAAAAGGCTGCTGCCCTCCTTCAGGAACCACACGTTTGTCTGGCCTCTCAACAGATACCCCTCCGTTGTGGTTGCACCCACGGTACGGCTATCTGTATCGCTGAGGCACGCAAGCTTCCCCACCAACGGCAAGGTCCATGGTTCATGGGGGGGGGGGGTTGTTGTATCGATTACTCCGTCATATAGTTCTTCCACTATCATATCTCCCATCTCATCTTCATCTAAGTCCTCTTCCCACCCTATAATACTGCCTTGTAGAGATCCTGTACCCTGATGAGCCAGAACATTACGTCCCCCTACCTAATAGCCCTTTGGCCCGAATAACAGCAGCGACGTGCCGTGGTATGGAAGCAATGAGGCCACCGTAGGTCGCTGGAGGATGTTGGCACTATATCTGCACACAGTTCACCTTTCCCGTAAATTCCCGGAAGGGGGGCGATGAGCTCTGATGCGACGTTCGGTCACCTACCGGATGTGCTCGGTAGGCTTCAGACCTGGCAAGTTGAGAGGGCCAGAGCATCAATTGTAACTCGCCACTGTGTTCTTTGATTCACTTCATCACATCCCTGGCCTTGTGACAAGGAGAATTATCTTGCTGTAAAACGCCACTGCCATGGGGAAACACGATCGTCATGAAGGGATGTACGTTGTTATCAGTGTAAGACACTTCTTGTCGGTGCTGGTGCCTTGCACGAGCTCAACGAGACTTATGAACTCCCATGTAAATGTTCCCCATAGCGTAATGGCCCAGCCACCAGCTTGTCTCGTCCGGCAGTGATAGAGATGCTCCCCTGGAAGACGACGGATTTGGCGCTCTCCCTTCGGCATGTTAAGTAAGGAATTGGGATTCATCAGACTACGCTGCAGTCTGCCACTGCGCCAGTGCCCGGTGCCTATTTCAGCCGTGGTGATATTAATATTGGCACAAGCATGGGCCGTCGGCTGCGGAGGCCCATGGTTAGAATTTTCTGATGCACTGGGTGTTCAGACGCACTTGTATTCTGTCCACCAATAATGTGTGATATTAGTTGCGCCACAGTTCGACACCTGGCCTGTTTTACCAGTCTGCCCAGCCTACGACTGAAGTATTAATGAGGAGTGGCTGTCCAACACCCCAAGACATATGGACGTGTTTTCACCCCGATTTCGCCACGTGTTGAAGACACTCACCACAGCACTCCTCGAACACCTGACATGTCGTTCAGTTTGCGAAACGCTCGTGCCGAGCCTCCGGGCCATCACAATCTGCCCTCGGTCAATGTCAGATTGATCGCGCGTCTTTCCCATTCTACGCACGGACAGAACGCTCAGTGATGCTACATGCACTGTACGTGTACCCGACTAGCATTCACTCCTCGCCATGTGACGCTGCTATCACCTGGACAGGTTCATATCAACAGTAGGGCGGCGGTCATGATGCTCTGGCTGCCCACTGTACGTACTCTTTCCACCTTTCAGCTTACCCTTCTTTACTTAGGCCTGTCTTCCATCTGAGCTCTTGATATTCATACAACTGCTTCTCTTTCCTCCGAAGGCCTCTTTAATTTTCCTGTAGGTGGTATTTATCTATCCCTTAGTGAAATATTAATTTAAATCCTTGCATTTTCTTCTAGCAACTCCTGCTTAGCCATTTTGCACTTCCTGTCAATCTGATAACACTACTGGACGTTTGTATTATCTTTCTCCTGCTTAAATTGCTGCATTTTATATTTTCTCCTTTCATCAATTAAATATGAGGATTTCTACCGAGCGTCAGGTTTGGCGTTAGTTTAAACTATGCTCTGTGCAAAATTCTATGAGGTGACTTCCTGATTCATACCTTTCCCACCGTTGATATTCGCCTACTATTTTTCCTTCTCTTCCTTCTCCTGCTGTCGAACTCCAGTCCCATCACAATAAAGTTTTCGTCTCCCTTAACAACCTGAATAATTTCATTTATATCATCATACATTCCTTCGGTCTCTACATCATTTGCGAAGCTAATTGGCATCATAAACTTTTACTGCTGTAGTAGGTGTGGGTTTCGTAACTATTTTGGCTGCGTCAACGCGTTCACTATGCTGTTCATAGTAGCTCAACCACATTCCTCTTTTGTTATTCACTACTAAACCCACTGGTGTATTACTCGTATTTGGCTTTGTATTTGTAATTCTATATTCATCTGACCAGAAATCATGTTCCTCCTGTCACTGACCTTCATTAGTTCCCACTATATCTAAATTATACCTATCCATTTCCTTTCATTAAATTTTCTAACCTATTGTGCGATTAGAGGATCTAATATTCTACGCTCCCATCCTTATAACGCCAGTTCTATATCTCCTGATGACTACACCCTCCTGCACAGTCCCCGCTCGGAGTTCAGAATGGGGACTATTTTACCTCGGGAATACTTTACCCAAGAGGACGCCATTCCCATTCAATCAAAGAGTAGAGCTGCATGCCCTCGGAAAAATTACGGTGTAAGTCCCCTTGCTTTCAGCCGTTTGCAATACCATCACAGCAAGACAGATTTCGTTGAGTTCAAGTCCTGGTCAGTTGCTCGTCTAGACCGTTGCCCCTGAAACTATTGAAAAGGCTGTTGCCCTCTTTAGGAACCACACGTTTGTATGGGCTCTCAATAGATACCCCTCCATTACGGTTGCACCAACGGTACGGCTATCTGTATCCCCGAGGCACGCAAGGTAAACCTAGGGAGAATCAAATAAAAATCGTCCTCTTACAACCTCGGTCCTGGAGGTGTGATATAAGAAGTAATTCCCTCCACAGCCATCACAACTGCCCTGTGGCGGAAGATACCCACCTTTGTCTTTCTACTGGGGCCGTTGCACATTTACGTAAAAGGTATTCCGCGCGACGGCAGAAACGTGTTTGTTAGGAGAACTCACGCCACTTCTTTGTAAGATGGATTTCCAGGAGCTCCTCTGCGCAAAATTTTTTTCGGAAGTGTTCTGTCGTGGCCATTTGAAATGAGCTGTACACCATATACACACTCTATTAAACATTTAAAAGTGACATGGTAACTATACAGAAACCCTTAAGATATAGCCGGCCGGTATGGCCGTGCGGTTCTAGGCGCTTCAGTCTGGAACCGCGTGACCGCTGCGGTCGCAGGTTCGAATCCTGCCCCGGGCATGGATGTGTGTGATGTCCTTAGGTTAAGTTAGGTTTATGTAGTTCTAAGTTCTAGGGGACTGATGACCACAGCAGTTAAGTCCCATAGTGCTCAGAGCCGTTTCTTGAACCCTTAAGATAGTTGTACATTTCCTAAAGACCGTACTGGAATGCTAGGAATTAGGCCTACGAAACTTTTAATTCCTAGCAGAGTGTTTGCTCTAGTTAAGAATTGTATTATCACTGTTGCTCTTTAACTTGATCACAGCATCCAGTAGGTAAATCACTATCGTCGAGGAGAAAAATTGTAGCACTGATTCACTTTTGTGGCCTCGTTCTTAGCTGAGAAAAGTTATTTTTTCATTTCGCATTGCATATTGAAACTGACCGTACTTTGTATACCCGCACATATACATCTGATAACGTCGTAGTATATTTCATTCACTTTGTACAACTTTGCGATGAGGCGTTCGTACCTCTCTTTTTACTTCAGTTTTACTTTACCCTTGTCGTTTGACAGTAGGTTAACACATCATTTTAAGATGGTAAACCATCTAATAATTGAAATGGACGACGGTAACTGTCATGAGCAGAGACTGACAACATCATTGTTCCGAGCCTAATGACCGAATCAATTGTAATCTCTCTTGCATGAAATATAAGCAAGATACAGGGCCACTGATTGTTGTGGGAAAAGGTAAATTAACGACTGAACGCAATAAGCCTTCAGTCATTACCTCTCTTCACTCTTGATCTGCTGACGTTGCTGTTTCCTGGTCTGAAAAATATTTAACAACTGCACAGGTCATGTAACCATCCGCACTAGGAGTGAGTAGACTTAACAGAATAACAATATTTCTCAACAGGTCACATTTAATTCCTTTGGTCCAGCAAACGCTATATTTTAAACACAGCTTACATAGCGTGTCTGTCCTCTGCGACAGACTACTGGGCAAAGACAAAAGAAGAGTGAGTGACGTCGTGTTATTACGCAAAATGAGAGTAATACAGCTGATCACTGATGAATTTCCAGCACGATGTCATGGAATTCAACTGCTACCATATTGGTTATCAGACACTGTGTGAGGTTACTTATTCTTCGTTCAACAAGAAATGCTTCAGCGCAATGTGGTTATCATTGTTTGAAATGGTATTAGGCTTCAAAATAACTTGCGTAAACCATTTAAAAATGTTTTATTTTTTAAATTTTCCTTTTAGCGTGTCATTCTTACCTATTCATAATCGAACCAATGCGGATACAAAATGCGTAAGAGAAGACAAGTGTGAGTAAGATCTAACAGAAAAACACGTTCTTGAACGTGTACAGGTGCTAACTGAAGGTGAACAATCAGGGAAAACGTTACCCAGTAGGTAAGCAAAATCCCACAAGAAGCTAACTCAGAAGAATATATTACTGTCTGAAACTTCGTAATTGCTGAACATGCCAAATATTTCCGAGATTCTCTAATGCCGGCTAAGAGACATGAGAGGTAACGTGAAGTTCTTATTTCACTTACGTAAGCCTTAGATTAATGGTGCGTTTAATGATCAAACGCTGGAGAGGAATACTCTAGAATGGGCCGTACGAGGAATCTGCAAGCTGCCTGCTACATGAATGAACTATAGTTTCGAAGGTTACTTCCAATTAATCTAAATTCGACATCTATATTCCTGACCTTTCTTTTTGTTAGTGGTTTTCTTTTGCGTTCGATGCGGACCTCAACGGCTCCGTACGTCAATTTCTTCAACTCAGAGTAGCACTTACAGTCCTACGTGACAATTATTTGTTGGATGTATTCCTTTACAGTTTCCTCCGGACTCTAGTAACATGGAAATAATTCCTTGATGTCTTAATATATGTTCTATTATGCTCTCACTTCCTTAGGCAAGGTTTTCAATACATTCCGTTCCTGGACGATTCTTCGGAGAGCCACTTCAATTGTTATCGTACCCGTCCATTTAAGTTTTAGTTTTTTTCAATGACAATTCTCTTTTTTTTGGTTTCACCGCAGTCCTGCAGACCTCTTTTGGCGAGAAATCTTCCCTTTCCATGTGTTACTCTCATAGCCTGTTTGTTTCATCCACCATACGTAATTTTGCTCTGAGGTAGGAGAATTTTCATCACTTACGTGTTCCCCATCTCGTCTTCTGATTACGTTTCTGCTGCCCCTCAACACCTTCGTCAGTCTGTAGTTTACTTCCGGTTCATATTCTGCTCTCAGTAGTCTGTTCACTCCATTCCATAGGATTTGCAGTTCTTCCTCACTTTCAGACAGGACAGAAATTTCATCAGCGGGTGTTACCATTGAATCCCTTTCACTCCTGAATAGTCGTTACCCCATGATACTTCATGTTAATTGCTCCTTCCGTCGCGGTTTGGTACACGAATTTCCTCTTTATACAGGAAAAGCACAGCAGTGTGAATTTTCTACAGTATTGATTTATTAAATTAAACAGTTTCCGGCCTCCGAGTACATCATAAATCTATACTCTGAGTATGGCTTTTTAAAATCGAAACCAGGTTAACTAAACTAATTAGTTCTGTCCAACACTAATGTTTTTGTGATTGTCACCTAGAGTACTTTCTTGTGTATAACACGACGCTACTTTCTCATGTGAGTATTTGTCTCGACTCTATTCTGTTTAACTCTTCAGCCATTCACTGAGCTGGTCGGATATTTTGGAAGCACGTGCTTTGTTCACCGAGCACTTTGGAAGGCACCGGTGAATGTAATTGTGTCTGTAATGCAGAAGCCAGCGGCGCGCACGTGCGCTATCAGTCAGCCGCGGGGTTACACGTGTCAGAGGAGGCGCTCAGCGCATCGCAATGAGCAGCGCACGTGCTGCCCCCCATTAAGGATTCACGAGGCCACAGCGTTCCGCACACGCCCCCTCGCAGCTATTCAATTGTCGGCCTGCAATGCCTCCCTCCTGCGAACCCTGCTGACAATATTCACTGCCGCGCCCATATTGCACCCCACCTGTGTCTCCAGCTCTGGTAAAAATTTGATTGCCCTAACGTAGAGTTACTGCGGAAGCGCCTGTGTTTCTGGCGAGCATGTGTGTCAGTTGTAAAACCTATTTCGTTCTTCTATCACTCACACATCAAGAATGAGGAAGGACGCAACGTCTTTTGACATCGAACATTTGTCCGAGCAGCTGAAGGCTTTGCCTTTATCTGCAAGGCTTTTTTCTGCTGATATGGACCACGAACACGGCTGTAACTTTTATACTTGTGCTCCCTTGGATCACAGTGGGACTTAAAAACAAAATTTGCTGGCTTGTCACACGAACCTTAAATTAATGAGTCAATCCGATAAACAGAGCAATAATTTTGGTGGCAGAGATACCAGGTGTGTCTCCATTGGGAAAAGGAAATTTTTAATAAATGTAAGTCCATTAACACTTATGACATGTCACCTCACATACAATGGTAATATATACGCCTTGATGGCATTTCACATTACCTTGGGTTTGAATGTACCCTTAGGTCCGAGGCTTGCAGGACTCATGCCAAATGCTGAGAGTAACGAGGATGGTTGAAAGGGTCGGTGGAGGGGAGGAGGAAGAAGGGGGGAGCACTACGGAAGTAGTGTGCTACAAGTTGGGAATTTGGATTGATAGGAAGTGTGCTAAGATAGCTGAAGTTCTTATGATGACTGCTAGTGCAAAGTGGGAAAGCCCAGTTCGAGTCCCAGTCTGGCATAAATTTTCACTTTAAAAAATGAAATTTTTTCTCTATAAAGAGGTTTTTCTCAAACGTAACAAATGCCCCAAAACTGTTACTTCTATTACATTAGATCTTAATTTACCTTATAAGGATGTTCCTTTAGGAGTCTCGATCTTGTTTATCTTCTTTCTCCGCACCAAGTGTTTTCATTGTTACAGTAATTGTACATATGGAACCAGGTGGTCGTGGGGTGTCCTCTTTTTTCCCTCTGGTTCCCGTTCCAGGATCACAATTGGTATTCTAGTGTCCTCAAATCTTCTTACATGTCTGCACCATTGTACCTTCCTTCAACCTATCACGTCATGTATTCTTTCTCTTACTTCCATTCTCTTTATTATTTCGTCGTTACTTCGTTTCTCTCTTCTAGAAATCCTTGCTGATCTTGTCCAGAAGTCCATTTCTACCGTTTGTAGTTTTTTTATGTGTTTCATATTAGCAGTCCTTGCTACACTCCATATACAACTTTCCTCTCTGGTATCGGTTTGTATATGATTCTCTGAATTTTTATTACGATTCTGCTCCATAAGATTTAGCTGAGCACCCCAATGACCTTCTGTCCACTGCTGATCCTTTCATTAATTTCTACATCTGATTTTCTCTTTATCTCCAAAATGGATCCCAAATAACAGAAAGTATTCACCTTCTTAATTCTCCTGAGCTCTGTGAATAGATCATCTGGATCCTTACTGAGGCATTCTGCTTTCTGATAATTAATCTTTAGTCCCCGATATCTGTACTTCATATAATTTCCATAGTCCCCATTTTGTGCTATAACTACTTGATCATCAACAAATAGGTGATGTAAACTAACTCCATCTTCAATATCTAGCCCCAATCCATTGCATTTACGAGACCATGTCTTAAGACTAATGTCTATACACATTTTAATTAATGTTGGTGAACCGACGCAGCCTTATAACAGACCTTGCTGGTTCTAAATTTTTGTAGAAATGTATTACCAATTTTCACTTAACATATGTTATCCTTATATATATCTTGGATTATATTAGTTAAAACACACTTTTTTTACCTTTTCCCTTATGTTTCTCTAAAGTTTATATGGTCTACGCATGATCTACCAGTTGTGAAACCACATTGTTCTTCCTGGGTTTTAAAATTTATTTCTAGCTTATTTTTAATTATTTTCCCGACAATTCTAATTATTGGGTTTATAACACAGATCTATCGATAGTCCTAGCAGCTTTTTTAATCCCCTTTCTTAAATGTGGTTTTAATTTATCCTAGCCTCATTTCCTTGGGTAGTGAATCTCCATGTAACATTTTCTTGAATAACCGCGTTATTAGTTTGACTGTTTTGTCACCAGCATATTTTACGAACTCCAGACTGATACCGCATGGTCCAGGTGATTTAACATTCTTCACTTTCCTTAATATCTTACTCACCTCGCTTTTGAAACTTTAGATCTCCTTTCCTTTCGTTTCCTCTCTTCCCACTGTTCCTGTCCTCATTTCGTAATTTCCTGATTGGCTTTCGTCTCTTATCGAAGCCTTTTTAATACTGAACACGCTTCTTTCGCTTTCCCAAATACTAGTTTGCTACTGATATTAGAACATCTGTTTCCAATGCTTCACTCTTTGCTAACCTTATTTTCTCATCCCTTTGTTCTCCTTTTCCTTATAGACTGTTCTAGTTGCTTCCGATTTAGCCTTCATCTGCTGAAGGAATGCGTTCCTCTTGTCTTTAATTGCCACCTCTATTTCCTCTGACCACCATTCTGGGCAGTCATTGTTTCCCCTGACGCCTAGCACCTCTGTTGCTATATTTATAACACTGGTCTTGAAGTGTCCATAAATTTCCTCTGTTCTTCCTTCAAATAAGTCTTCCAATGTCCTTTCAATTCTGGCAGCAAAGAATGTTCATATACTTTCGTTTTGTAGGCTGTCAATACTGAAGTATACATAGATCTTTAGATT
This sequence comes from Schistocerca serialis cubense, assembly GCF_023864345.2. Lineage (NCBI taxonomy): Eukaryota > Metazoa > Arthropoda > Insecta > Orthoptera > Acrididae > Schistocerca > Schistocerca serialis. The sequence continues at coordinate 787,669,983 of NC_064642.1, forward strand.
TCTCAGCACTGTTGCACTTCGTTTTTGTTTTGTTAGTATAATTCCTTGCATTCTTCCACGGCCAAAAACTCTTAATATTTACTAGATAGTGGTCTGATCCACACTTTAATCCTCTTTAAAATCTAACATCTGCTGATATAATATGTTATAGAGCGAAGTTCTCTGCTATTGCAGAGTATATTCACGAGTATCGTAGTGTTTAAAAAATGTAGTGGTAATTTTCAGATCAAACTGTTCACAATTTCAACCACTCGTTCCCGTTGTCTTTATCCTGTCTCTCCGTGTTTACCACTATCTCACATTGTTCTCTACTTCCTTTCGTATCCCCACAACAATCAGTTACTTCCTTCTTAAGATATTTTTCTATAGTCTCCCAAGGACTGTCTAGAGACTATCTTTCTCCAGGTTTCTTGTATCATTCGTGGGTATATATGCTTCATTAATTACAAGTTCCCTGGCAAATAGAGTCATTTCCTCCAAATAATACGTACACTAATAAATTCCAAAATTGTGATTCTCTTCAAATTATGATTAAACCGCATCCCTTAGCTGCCGACAGGTGTTGATATACATCAATAGAATCATTTCCTCCAAATAATACGTACACTTATAAATTCCAAAATTGTGATTCTCTTGAAATTATGATTAAACCGCATCCCTTAGCTGCCGACAGGTGTTGATATACATCAATGGGGACATGTTGAAAATGTGTGTCCCGACCGGGACTCGAACCCGGAATCTCCTGCTTACATGGCTGACGCCCTATCCATCTTTTTTTTTTATCTCACTTTGTTCGTTATAGTTCGTTGGAATTGTTCGTGGCGGACGTCACCTGACGCCCGTTGAAGTTCGCTATTGATCCATTCACTCAGTTTTTTTATTACAGAGTGCAGCTAACCTTCTGACCAAACACGCTGAGGTACCACGCCGGTGTCCATCTGAGCCACTGAGGACACAGACGATAGTGCGACTGCAGCGACTTATCCCTTTGCATGCTTCCCGTGAGACCCACACTCCCAACTGTACACAACCTACATTTGTAGTGCTCCTAATAGATATTTGCCCGTTCACTCATTACTTGCGGCAGGCTAAGCTGCCGAGTCCCGTAAGAGTTCGGGCAAAGCGCGTGCATTCACACTGAAGAAGGTCAATGGCTGGGCAGCTTTCACATAATGAAGACTCCTTTAAGTGAAGGAGACTCCTGTTTTAACTCTTACCGTTTTAGACATCCCACTCCAAATAAGTACATAATTACAAAGCTCTACTTCTACTTTACATTTCCTCTTGTTCTCAGAGACAACGACGACAGATATTTTGAATCTGTGAATTTCTGTTGCTAATATATTTAATTATGTGGAGATACTTTACACGTTACAGCATCCAAATGTCATTTTCCTTTTTTCTTCGCCAGGTCATCGTTCAAGATAATAATTTTTTTCGAGGCAGATTGTTAGGTCTTTTGGCATTTTAATTTTTTTCTCGTGGGTAAGGAGCTGGCCCACTGCACATCCCCCCAACGTGAGGGACCAGGTGATATATTCTCAAGATTTTCTTCCCTTAGCCTTTGATAATCTAATACCACGCCACAAGGTGGCAGTCTCTAGTTTCAGTTCATCCGGGGTATTTTATTTCCCCTGTGGGTGGTCATTCATCAGTCTTATGACTGGTTTGATGCGGCCCGCCACGAATTCTTCTTCTGTGCTAACCTCTTCACCTCAGAGTAGCACTTGCAACCTACGTCCTCAATTATTTGCTGGGCGTATTCCAATCTCTGTCTTCCCCTACAGTTATTGCCTTCTGCAGCTCCATCTAGTACCATGGAAGTCATCCTCTCATGTCTTAACAGATGTCCTATCATCCTGTCCCTTTTTCTTCATCAGTGTTTTCCACATATTCCTTTCCTCTCCGATTCTACGCAGAACCTCCTCATCTCTTACCTTTACAGTGAACCTGATTTTCAACATTCGTCTGTAGCACCACATCTCAAATGCTTCGATTATCTTCTGATCCGGTTTTTCCAACAGTCCATGTTTCACTATCATACAATGCTGTACTCCAGATGTACATTCTCAAAAATTTCTTTCTCAAATTAAAGTCGATATTTGACATTAGTAGACTTCTCTTGGTCAAGAATGCCCTTTTTAGCATTGGTGGTCTGCTTTTGACGTCCCCTGTACCCACCATATCTCATGAGCATTCCCCTATCCTCCATATGGGGAGGCGCCCACTGTGAAACTAGCAACTCCACGAGGGACTTCCACTTTTTGTTTTTGAATTATTTCGCTGTACTCATGTGGGTGACGTCTGAAATTGTCTTTCGTCATACCTATTTGAGATTTTCAGCTGAAAAAATGAAATCCATGAGCAATATAAAAGAAAAAAATTCGCCAAATCTCGTGAAAACACATTTAGAAAAAGTAGATCAGTTTAGTAAATTTAAATGTCTTGGAGAAACTATAAAGGAAAAAGGGCCAGAAAATATATAACAGTTAATAAAATGGGAAAATCGCTAGGTTTTGCAAGACATTTCTGCTGCAAAAAAAATGTTCAGTTATAAAACAAATCTAAAAAACTATATCACAATGTTAAGACCACAATATTTATGTGTATTTCAATGCTTAACGATGAACCCTAAGCTGGACTTAAAGGAGGTAGCTGGTAGACGGATGCTTAGAAATATAATTGGTAAAATGCAAACTACAGTTAGTTCCAAAATGAGAGGTAACTAGCAGAGCCACAAAAACGTAGAGAAAGTATCGAACGTAATGGCAAAGCGAAGATTAATCACTATGGAATGGATGAAAATAGGCGAATGAAAAAGGCATTTCTGGATAAAGAAATCAACAACATAGATTGCAGAAATACGAAAAGAACTGAAAGCAAACAACGTGATACAATCGGTAATAACAGAAGAAAAACTGTTTAAGATCAAGAATTAAAATACTAATTTTCAAAGCTTTTGAGACAAAAACGAAATCAGGAACAACATGGACATAAGAAACATGGGGAGAAGACTGAGTACTGGAAATGTAGAAAACAACATGTCCAGAAGCGGAACTGAATCTATTACGTGATCCCAGTCAGTAGATACGAAGATTTTAATCTTTTGATCACCCTGTGGTACCGCAAAACTGTTTACAGCAGCCTACATGACAATGGTTTCTGGGCCGTCAAATTAAATAAAACCACCCTGCGTCACTGCCATCAGTTACAAAATGCATTATACAGTCAACAGTAAAATCTACTGACCCAGATATTAAGTCTTTTTATACTGTCCACCAGGTTCCATCTTTTCGTATGGAAACAATCTCCGTACTGAACTGACGTAATTTTATAATATCTGAAGATAATCATATAATTCAAAGCGATGGACGATAAAGAATTATTTTAACAGGAATGCATGCTTGTTCTCAGGATGATATCTTAATACGATTTTTTTACATAAAAACAGTGCAGTTTCATCTGAATTAAATACAATTTAATGAAACTTGTATTTCTCCGTGTTTTATTATGTAAAATAACCATGAGTTATTTAAATGGGTTGATAGGGCTTATTTCGAACACTTCTATCTATATTCGAGTGCTGTCAGTGTACTACTTACCTAATGTTCCTTGCTCATCCGGTTCATCAAGTTTATTTTGATTCCTTCCATAGTCGAAAATATACACTGACACTTGCGAAACATGGCGATCAGAAACTGTATACTACAGCCATTTTGCGATAATAACAAGCGAAATCCAACTCGTACTTTTCTCTCTTGACATCCTGAAAGCCATAGATCTAGTCGATCAGGATTGTGCAGACTCTATCGACTATCGGAAAGCATTTTGATGGGCACCACACCTACGTTTATTCTCAAAAGTAAATCTTACAGGGGTGCAAGACGCAGTTTGTGACTATATTGATGATTTCTTGCTGAGGAGGACGCAGCATGATATCTCGGGGGGAGAGTGATTGAAAGAGATAGATTTAACTTCAAGTGTGCCCAACTGAAATGTTTTCGGATTCTTGTTATTTATAAGGTATGTTACTGACCTTGACGACAATACTGATAGTAATCCCAGACCTTTCGCAATCATACACTTAACTACAGTGGGATACTGTACGAAAGGATCCGCATAAATAGCCGTTCAGATCGCGATAAGATTTAAAAGTGGAGCAAAGATTGACAACTCACTTCAAATTGTCGTAAATTTGAATCTGTGCTCGCCACAAAATGGAAAAATTATAAGTATCCATGCGAGGTGCCGGGGCTAGCAGTGTATTTAACACTAAGTTCTTCTAGAATCTTCATATGTAAATGATGCTCTAAGCCCCCCCCCCCTTTCTAACTCCGACATTTGTTGTTGCACATGGATTAAGAAGAAACGCGAACTGAGTGTAATCGACCCTACAAGTGGAGTAGAAAAGAGTTTGGCACCTGCAATTATTTAATTTGATAGAAATTAATTAAATAAAGCAAAGTTTCATTAACATAGTGAGAAATGAAAGGGTTGCTCTACCGATTAACAGAATGAAAATTCTGTCCAAAATAACAATTTGATTTATTGTGACTAAACTTAAAATAATAAACAAAACACATAAAACATTTACAATACATCAGATTGGATACTCAAATAAATGCTGTGGAGGTGAAGTTGTCCATAAACTAGATTGTGACATTTATGACGAAGTGGTATGTGGAGCCAATTCCTTGCCACTCAAATCTTAAGAGAAACACCCAGCTAACCCAGCATTAATTGCTGCTGCAGTAGTAAGAACTCAGACAATGAACACCCAAGACAGAACAAAGTTACAAAAGACGAACAGAATCGCTCTTCTGAGTTCTGATTATCACCTAGCAAAATTCCCTAATTTGCTGGTGCTGCAGACATACATTACCAAGCTGTCTTCTTAACTGCAAGAACACGATCTGGCGTACCGGAGGCGATGGCTGGTTGCTTTGACGTCCCGTCGTGGTGATGATAATGTTGCGAGTATAGCCCGAAAAAATTTATCCTGGTCTGGTTGTTCCAGACTAAAGACTTCCTAGCAATTCAAATGCGCCTCGGAGGGAGACGAAGAAGGCCCACCACACAATCACTGACGGTACAGTGATTCATTTTAACAAGCGAAGTCACACAGTAACTCCGATACAGTCAACTTTGTCCAAACTGCTAAAGGTAGACAACATATGCCGCTTGTACGCAGAACGCTAAATTGCCAACTGTACTCGGAAAGTTACATTGAAGTCTAAACTTCAGCAACTTCGTCAAACAGTTACAATTAAGTAAAAGTATATTAGACAGCCATCGGAAGGCAGGCTTTCCAGAGCAGCGAGACCTCAGTCTTGTAACCTTCTTCGACCGAAAGGCGAGGGCCGACCCCCTCAAGAGCACCCATACAAGCTGAACACAGAACTTTCCTGCCCCCATGACAGTGGCCATGGTTAAATGTTCCAATCACCAACTTGAAAACTGGCGGAAAATTCCACTCTATTGCCGAAGCACTACCATTCCACCAATGGAGATTCTTTATGCCAATTTCTGCGCCGATTTTGCTACATCACGAAACTATGCCATGAGCAATCCAATCACAGTTACGATTTTGCAGAAAACGCGGGAGTATGCAAGCCAAGACTGCTTGGGAACACAAGTCATTCCCAAGCCTCGCTGGTAGCCCGCCAGAAAGTGTTTTACTAAGTTTTTGCGAAGTAACGGAATCTATGGGCTAGCTGTTCCTTCAGGCCCCTGTGGGCGTGTCGCTCCCGCTCTTATGACAATGTCAGCGTCTGGAAAGTATCCACTCGACTTCCTCACACCCGTCGGCTTAACCCTTTCAAGATCAGCAGTTCCCGCCTGTCATCAGACCACCCGGGTGACGAGAGACGCTGCATGTGAAGTCCACGTGTGAAGGAATAGCAACTTTTCGCCGCATGCAATTAGAGAGGAAAATCGAATTACTCAGAGTAAGATAGAAATATGAGAGGGGGCTCATGCCACCTCTCATAGCACCTATGCCATTTTAGATTGTAATTGGTGTGCGGTTGGCTCACTTAGGAGCAAGGTAGTGAGTCAATCGCCCAAGAACAATCTTACAAACTGACTCCACATGCCGCACTCTATAAAAAAAATCACTGCAAGAGGAAATGCAGTTCATAGAAGGACGATTATTTATGATGTAGCCAACTTGACCTCATTAATATGGAAATATAACACTCACATCACACATCCATGCCCAGGGAGCCCCTTCCAAACACCGGTTCACACAGACATTCACGCTCTAAATATGGCCCGGGCATGTGACCCAAATATGGATCAGTTTATTCTTTACAATCAGAGTTGGAGTGCTCCACAATTAAATCCCCAAGATGTTACAACAATTTCAATCATTACACTAACCTGAACTCAACCACATATGATAGTATTTAAGTTAACAATCTCTTTGTGAGCTTTCAGAATCTAATTACAACCCCTGATTCATTCTGTCTCCCTGCATTAAGAATAACCTTTACAAAATGTTCCCTGAACTGATGGTCCAGGGTATCTGCTTTAGTTTATGGGGACTTCAGGCACACTGTTTGCATACAGACAACAAAGAATACATAATACAAATAAACATGGTGTAGGGAACAATACAGTAATTTGTGCGCCCTACTCTATCACTTACATAAGAATTACAGTGCAAAACACAAACACATACAAGGTATAACATACATTACAAAAACAACCCTAGAGAAATAAATTTAAGAAAAAAACAAGGTTCATGGGGTGTCAAGTAGTGCTTGCACATTGCACAATGTTCACGACTGTGCTGAGAATGAGGCACTACATCACATTGTTAGAAATATTCGAAGCACTTCACAAATTCGTTGGTTTCTCTGAGGGGTTTAGTATGTTGAGTCATATACACTGATGCACGTGGTTCTATGTCTTGAGCATTGGAGGGGGCTTTTGGGATGGGGACATAGTACTGACATCACATAGGGCTAATCGTCGGGTGTTATTGCTACATTGTTGCAACAGCAATTGGGTGTGCTGCAGCATCTGCGGTACGCTGTTGAGATTGCAGCAACACCCACGCATATGATCACGGCAGTATGGTAGGAAGACATAGTGATAGGCTCTACTCACATCGATTAATTGTCTCCGAGGTATACTAGTTGGGATGCGTCACTAGTCCAGATGTCTCCTCTCTCTGGACAGTACTTTACATTTCCCAATATTGAGGTTCGATGAGGGATGATGGCATGAGGAATGACTCCACAAATGTGTGAGGTCATCCATGCAGGATCGAACTAGGAGTGACGATTGCTACAACTGCTCTCTAATAGAGAGAAGTTAGAAATGAGGCAATTCATTTGTTAGAGTTTGTGGTACGATACTGCTTTGTGTATGCAGATCGGCCAATGCTAGTGAGTTGTAAAAACTCAACAGGTGAGTATGTAGTGTCCCTTTCTGTCCTGAGGCACATGAGACGCAGGTTATGACACCATATGTGATCTTCTTCGTCTACTCAAGACAACATGGTCTGCCGCAGGGAATCCCTCCAAACGGCTGCCGTGTCTGGAGAGGTAGCTGGCTGTTGAGTGTTGATCACATGTCAGTGACAACGGCCAGTCTGACTTTCGCTTGTGGCCCTGCGAGGGTTGTCCCGTGCCTAATCCCTCAGGTATACGGCCCGGCGACTGTCAGCTTGTAGGACCGGATGCTCCCGCGCCCTTCTCGTTAGGTGGCGTGCTGACGCTCCCCTTCTTGCAGTTAGCCGATGACCTCTTGTTTTTGCTCCGTCTGGCCTCTGCATTGCCATGATACCCGTCATCTGCACAATTCTGACAAAAAACTTATGCCTAACTTTTTCCCATGACTTTCTATGTTATAATAAATTTACATAACGATACATTGATGGTCTGTCATTTCAGACACTCTTATTTTACTTTTATAACTTTTAATCTATGGCTATCATTATAACAAAATCTTGGCGTATCTAATCTAGACACGGAAATAATTTATCTTGATATTTGTGTAGAGACTGATCTCATTACTGTACATGGTGTGTGACAATTGATGCTATGTATTGGATGAACAACTAAACGTGCGGGCTTGCACTAATATTACTATTACTTATATAGATCGACAGTAGACATGCTCAAAAATTAACTACCGCTTGCCAACGATCTACATTCTATGTCTTTTGAATAAATTATGTTATTTTGCTGGTTGAAGTTTTACTGGGCTATAAAGAACATGCAACTATTCTACTTTCGCTCGCCCGTCGTCCCTCCGTCTCGGGTCTGTGGTTTGGTGAACTGAAAAATAGCATCCCAACAGGCGCGCGCCAAACACTTGTGGTAGAAAACTCCCCCAATATTAAGGATCTAGTTATTGTTAAATCCTAAAGTTTAACTTATCCTAGTGTATGGTACTCTCTTTTTTTTTACCTTATACAATACTCTTACGTAACTCCTGTTACGCTGAGATATCTCGCTGCTCGCCGCTATTGACGACAGTGATGTGCGCGCCGTACGACGTGGCCTCCGAGTTCTCACTACGCCTCACTGAAACTCCAGAGACTGGGTTAGCCATGGCTATACAAGACAACAAAATTTATAGTTGCAACTTCTTTTTCTATGTGATGCTGTTTTAGTGATCAAAGTGCACCTTTCCAGAGGCAGTTCAAAATGGTTCAAATGGCTCTGAGCACTATGGGACTTAACATCTATGGTCATCAGTCCCTCCAGAGGCAGTGTAATATGACCAAGCCAGGACTGGTTCCTGTTGAGGATTCAGTCGCCCACCAGACGCCAGCTACACGGTATGTCACGAATCTCCAAGTATAATTCCTTGGCTATTCATCTGCGACAGTCACGAGCAGCACGCTAAATCCCCAACCAGCACATTGGCATGGTAGGTTTTATGCCCCCATTTCTACCGTCTAGGGCACCATTGGAGTCAAACGCTCACAGGTTCACCCCGACTTGCAAGACAACGATGCTGGCGCATCACTGTAAAAACTGTACTACCCATATTCATCCTCGAAATCACGCAATATACCACAATCTTGCAGTGCACTGACGCGTGCCTGCAAGCATTGGTGTGAACGTCTCACGAACTGGTTGTGGCCGCTATGGAGTGTATCACGACTTCTCAGAACGCTTCTAAGAGCACGGTCTTGTATGCGCCCGTTTGTGCTACATCTCCTCACTCATCATTACCCCTCAACATGGACACCAGACAGTAAAGGACATAAGCATTGCTCATGGAAAGGTGGTGTCTTCTACTCCATCGACATTGGAAGTCGCGAACATAAACAAAACAAAAACAATAAGTTAGTAGCAGTAAATTCTCATGCGAGAAAACGCAGCGTGTTAATATTTTAACAATCTTAATCTATTAATGCAACGATTATTGTTCTCCGAAGAAAGGTTCATATATTTGGCTGTTCTACTATGTACACCACTTAAACTACTATTATTCTACGAACTTCTTTGTGTGAGAGATGTGGTGGAGTCCTATGGACTAGCGCCAATCCCTTGTTAAACTCCCCCTTCTCTGACGTGCATTAGGATTTGCAGGTATAATTTCAATCTCATTGTTCTCTTGTTGTCCTTGGTTTCGCTCTCTCCAATTACGGTCGCTTTGACGTTCGTTATTCCTCCTATCCCAGATTCCTTGTCTAGATTGACCCTGTTCCTTGACGTTCTGGTTTCCGTGTCTCTGGTTTCCATGACATTGCATAGCGTAACCTTGATTTCCGTAGCTCTGGTTTCCTAACTGACCAGTGCGATTGTGCGATCTGTTGTCGTCTTCCCTTGCTGGCCCGTGGTATTTGTTATTTTGAGTTTTCTTCCTGTCCTTTGCGTCTTGTTTGTCAAAGAGTACTTCGAGTTCGCGCAATAGACTCCTGAATGCTTCTATGTCAGATCCACACTTCCCGACAAGTGTCTGTTGGTACCTAACTGGCAATTTGGAAAAGCAAAATTTAATGACTTCTCCGTTGCTATATGGACTATCTAAAAACTGATTCTTCTTGAGTAAATCATCAAAAAATTTGGTTGCGCTGCTATGCCCGGACACTTCCAGTTCAGGACACAATATTATTTCCTCTTTAATCCTGTCTTGCGTTTCTTTTGTTCAATAGGTCCGCAGGAATGCACCAACAAATTACTGATAAGTCCGACACGTCGCTGCCACACCCCGCACCTTTTCCGCGGCTTGGCCTTCGATGTGTCCACACATGAATTCTAATTTTGCCTGGGTTGGCTATGACGGTCGTAATGAATTTGTAAACTGCATCACCCAGCTCTTCGGATGCATCGACCCTCCATTATCTTTGAACTTCTGGAATTTTAGTATCGACAGGAAGTGATTCTGATCAAAATCCTGTCCGATCCTCGCACTGGTTTTGTCACTCGTTTCCGATACTTGCACGTCTGCAGAGTGTCCTGATCTATCTTGCTGATAACTGTGATGTGCTGCCTCTGTATCACAATGGAAGTGGCACTCCAAACTCCCTCTCCTAAGTGGGCTAGAGTTATTGGAGCTATTACTCGCTGTTTCTGCGTGTGCATTGTTAGTTCCGCATTAACGCGCGACGGGCTTTTCCTCAGAGACACAATTCTGTGTACTCTATCATTGGTTTCCGAACGCGCAGTGCTCGTGTGCCCTTTTCGTTCTAGTTTTGCTATCCGACTCTCTACTTCTTTCATTCGTTTCGTGATGTTCGTAACCGCATTATTACCTTGAGTTCTTAAGGCCGCTAGCGATTTTGAGTGGGCTTGTGTCGCACGTCGCAAGCGCCCTGCGAGTTGAGAAGTTACTTTTGCGATTTTCGTTGCCCCTGTTGCTGCCGTTTTGGCTAACCTGCTACTTTTTGTGCTACTATTGACATTTGTTTAGCTTCTCCACATTTTTTTCTTTATTGTTAGCAATTCCCCACGAATTTCCCCTGTATGCGAAATTATTGCCTGAGTGTCCTTGCGCTGTTCGTCAGCTTCTTCCTTCTCCTTGTTACGTTGTTCGTCAGCTTCTTCTTTCATTGATCGTAGGAAACTCAGTATTGGGTTAATGTCATCTTTTAGATCCTCGTCACACATGGGCGAAATAACTCTGGACACCTGGGCGCTAGAGTTCTGACGTGACCGAGCTGGCCTCTGTCTGCTCTCGTTCGTTTGACTATAAACGTCTGCTACCGTCTCGACCTGTGTGCCTGTCTCTGTTTCATCCTCTACCTCACTATCATAATCACGGCCGCGACGTTGCTCTAAGATCGCGTCCAAATCACCTTCCTCATCAATGAGTCTGTCGTCCTGTCCTGCTCAAATGTGCCCATCTCATCTCTGAACCCGTCAGTAACCTGCCCCTTATCCATTATGCTCTCCTCTTTTGTTATAGCTTCACTCGCTAATAGTCGTGACTTACTTCTCGTGATAATTCATGAAAAACAAATGCACGATGAAAATAATCTACACTCTACATTTTTACACATAGACATAAAATTTCAACAACGCCGTTCCAATGCTGTAATTACATGCACAATTTGTTGTGGTACAGAAACCGCACACAAACCCGACAAAGTGTGATGTGGTACGGACACCACGTCAAAGAAACACAAAAAACAATGAACAAACAAAAAATATATACACTGAAAACAAAAACTGTAATCATTTGTGGCTACTTAAAAACTAAATGCGGAGCTACACAGGAAAAACTTAGGTATTAATTAATAGAAAATTAAGTAAAAAATTTTTGAGTGTTCCTGCTGATAATACTGCTTGCTTATCAGCGATTCACAGGAAAGATCCGAGGCTAAGGATCGCCATTTTATGCGAGGTACCGGGACTAGCAGCGTACTTAACACTAAATGCTTCTAGAATCTTCATATGTAAATGATGCTCTAAGCCCCTCCTTTTCTAACTCCGACTTTTGCTGTTGCACATGGATTAAGAAGAAACGCGAACTGACTGTAATCGACCCTGAAAGTGGAGTAGAAAAGAGTTTGGCACCTGCAATTATTTAATTTGATAGAAATTAATTAAATAAAGCAAAGTTTCATTAACGTTGTGAGAAATGATAGGGTTGCTCTACCAATTAACAGAATGAGAGTTCTGTCCAAAATAACAATTTGATTTATTATGACTAAACTTAAAATAATAAACAAAACACATAAACCATTTACAATAAATCAAATTGGATACTCAAATAAATGCTGTGAAGGTGAAGTTGTCCATAAACTAGATTGTGACATTTATGACGAAGTGGTATGTGGAGCCAATTCCTTGCAACTCAAATCTTAAGAGAAACGCCCAGCCAACCCAACATTAATTGCTGCTACAGTAGTAAAACTTAGACAATGAACACCCAAGACAGAACAAAGTTACAAAAGACGAACAGGCGCGCTCTGCTGAGCTCTGACTATCACCTAGCAAAATTCCCTAATCTGCCGGTGCTGCAGACATACATTACCAAGCTGTCTTCTTAACTGCAAGAACACGATCTGGCGTACCGGATGCGATGGTTGGTTGCTTCGACGTCCCGTCGTGGTGATGATAATGTTGCGGGTACAGCCCGAAAGAAATTATCCTGGTCTGGTTGTTCCAGACTAAAGACTTCCTAGCAATACAAATGCGCCTCGTAGGGAGACGAAGAAGGCCTGCCACACCTGCCACACAATCACTGACGGTACAGTGATTCATTTTAACAAGCGAAGTCACACAGTAACTCCGATACAGTCACCTTTAGCCAAAACTGCTCAAGACGGACAACATATGCCAGTTGTGCACAGAACGCTCAATTGCTAACTGTACTCGGAAAGTTACGCTGAAGTCGAAACTTCAGCAACTTCGTCAAACAGTTACAATTAAATAAAAGTATATTAGACAGCCGACGGAAGGTAAAGTATATTAGACAGCCAACAGAAGGCAGGCTGTCCAGAGCAGCGGGAGCTCTGTCTTGTAACCTACTCCGACTGAAAGGCGAGAGCCGACCCTCTCAAGAACACCCATACAAGCTGAACACAGAACATTCCTGCCCCCACGACAGTGGCCGTGGTTAAACATTCCAATCAGCAACTTGAAAACCGGTGGAAAATTCCACTCTATTGCCGAAGCAATACCATTCCACCATTGGCGATTCTTGGCGCCAATTTCTGCGCCGATTTTGCTACGTCACGGAGCTATGCTCTGAGCAAGCCAATCACAGTTACGATTTTGCAGAAAACGCTGGAATATGCCTGCCAAGACCGCCTGGGAACACAAGTCATTCCCACGCCTCACTGGCAGCCCGCCAGAAAGTGTTTTCACTAAGTTTCTGCGAAGTAACGGAATCTGTAGCCCAGCCGCTCCTTCAGGCCCCTGTGGGCGTGTCGCTCCTGCTCTTATGACAATGTCAGTCTCAGGAAAGCATCCACTCGACTCCCTCACACCTGTCAGGTTAACCCTTTAAAGATCAGCAGAACCCGCCTTCACTAGACCACCCGAATGACGAGAGACGCTGCGTGGGAAGTGCGCATCTGAAAGAATAGCAACTTTTCACTGCATGCAATTAGAGAGGAAAATCAAATTACTCAGAGTAAGATAGAAATATGAGAGGGGGTTCATGCCACCTCTCATCCTACATTACCAAATATCATGGCTGGAAGCAGTCGACTGATACAAGTACATCAGTGTCACTTTTTCTAATGACCAAAATTTCCATCATTATGGCTCAGTTCCAGGAAAAGCAGGAGGCGGTCTTAAAATGAAATCAGTTGACAATGGATAGCGCTTACAAAGCTCTTCTACCACCCGCGCAATTTTAGGACTAACAGGTGACATTGAACATATCCAAAGAGTGGTCGTCTAAATGAGAACGTCCCAGAGATATTGTAAAAAACAAGTGGCAGACTCTTGAAGCTAGGCGTTAACTACTCTCTTAAAGCTTACACACTATGTTTCAAGGACAAACAAGAAATTCAGGTATGTACTACAACCACCTACCTATCGCAACCACAGGGATCCCAAGGATACAACGAACTTCTTAGTGCTTCGCAGATAAGTATTATATATGAAGAATGATTCATTAAAATATTGTCAGCTCATATTCATCATGCTCTGTTTCCAATGTGTCCTCTTCGCTGTTCCAACAACTGCTACGTTGACTTGAATTCCACCATCTTAAAGTATTCCTTCATTGACTATAATCGTTTTATAATGCAGAAGTAATTTTCGTTTCTTTTTTACCACGAAAAATTAATATTACTAGGTGAACAGTAGGTGAAATAGATATAGGAGTAAAATTCGTCTAGAGTGCTTTTGCTAAACCAGTTTCCAATTTGCATTTGGCAGCGAGACATAAATTCTGAATTAAATAAACCACTTGCAAATTGCGAGTTACTCGGCTAGCACTGGAGAGATATACCATCGGATGTGCTGGGAGAGTAAGGAAGAAAAACTAATGAAGCATCGAGCAGACTAGAGTGGACGACACAGCTAGCTAATGAGAATTTAAAAAGCATTAGCGTGACATACGGCTAGACAAATTGAACGCAGATGGAATATCCAAGTTCTTCGTCGAATTCCAAGAAGTAAGGAGAGATCGATGAGACAACATAGTTAAATTGTTTTGTTCATTATAAAATATCATTTGTTGCTGCTGGTAGCAGTTTTCCTTTATTTACTCTTGGGCGACGCGTTTCGGGAAAAAATTGCCCTAATCAAACCACGCCATTCTGGAGCCTTTTGCTGTAATATAAACAGGGGAATTTTTTTTGTCATAATGTATCTTTCTCTCTAGATAATGGATAATTTGGAAATAATCGTGACATACGGAATTCTTGTTGTCCTCTTATACAGAAACTATGCATCATTTACCGAAATGACACTCCACATTCCACGTTAAAAACAGAAGTACAAAAATAAACAGTTGCAAAGACTATTCTGTGGTATTTCGATTACGTAAGTGAAATACGATACGTGTTAGTTTATGTAAAAGTAGAAAACAAGAAATCCTCGCCATTAACTATACAAAAAAATAAAACAGTAATTATAGAAACACACTTGTTTGTATTAGAGCGAAGACAAGTAACACATCGCAAACATCAAGTCTAAAAACGTCGGAGTAGACCAAAAACGCACTTGATAACGGAAATTATTTTCCAAAACGTGTTGTGCAGGAAATAAATGTTGTACCTCATTAATGGTGGCAGTAATATTTCACATCAAAGAAAATCTTTGTTTTTGTTTCAGTTGCAGACTTTCATCAACCATTTATAACAGATAAATTAAAAGAAACTAACGGAATGTGGCTAGAAATTAGAACAGCGTTGATGTTTATTACTGGAAACCTTAACATGTGAAAATCTAAAAAGGAGGCCCTTCACTCAACAACACGAGTGCATGTCTAATACGAAAGCTGTGAGTCAAATAAATGTTGGATTATACTGGTAGTGAAAGAGTGATACAAATTATTTAAAAAAGTTAATTTCACAATTGATATGTAATCTAATATCTTTTGAATCGGAAGAAAATGTCATTTTATCATTAATGAGTAATATCTCCTCCCTTGTTATTGCGATCATCTCCCGGATTAGTTTTTCGCTTCAGAAGAAATCCACCACCCGTTCTAAACCGAACTTTCTGATTACGAAACCTACAGAGTTCATAAGGGTTCACTAGTGACACGAACTGCATCCCATCAACCGCCACCAATGACTGGAACCTCTGATCACATGTAAGGGACCAACCGGTAACAATGTTCTCATTCTCATTAAATAGAGCACTTCATGTCTCCAGACATTAAAATAAGTATAACATCTGTGATTAAACTTGTCCCAAACGAATTGTTCTTGGTTGTGAAAGAGATTTATTCTGTATTGGCTTTTTGATATTTACCTTTGGATTGAGAGTATTTTTACTGATGTAAAGTAAACCGAAATTCCATCGACAAAATATTTAAGTTCCTTCAGGCATATTCTATGGATGTTTTGGCATAATGGAACAGTGACCTCCGGTGACTCACTACAGAATTAATGCATTTTCTTTTATATCTGGACACATTTATTTTTATCAATGGAAGACAAAGTCTGTATATGAGTCCGCGATCATTTTATTTTTAGCACTTTTATTTTCAGAAGTCCGTCTTGACTACATAGATTTCTTTACACTAAGCATGTTTAACTTAACGATGATTTATATCAGAATGTTTTAACGATCTGAAGATGGCGACAAGCCGAAACCGGTCATAAAGTGTAAAGAAATCTATGTGATCAAGACGAAATTCTGAAAATAAAAATACACTTATTTTTGTAACTGTTTTGCAGTGAAAGTTCCTCTACAACAGGGTATTTTGACGGTATTCTCGGTGTACCTTGTTTGTCAAAATACTTGCTCCATTCATTCCTGCTGCTGTCAAGCTTGCATTCAGTGGTGCTCTTCTCTGTCTTGAGTTTATTTTTCCGGTAGAGTTAGATATCCGTTAACAGTGAAACAGCAATATGATAGTTCCTCCACTGTTGATGAATTGGCTGAGATACTCCTCGTATATGGTCACACTGGACATTTGATGTTTTCATTGACAGAACAGACTGATCAGTCAGTCATAAGGGTGTATGTGTCTGTTCTGAGCCTCATTTGATACTCTGTGTTTTGTGTTGCACGCTTTGGTGATTTTCCTATTATAAGATTTTTCGTTGTCGTGCTTATTTTTACACAGCCAATGCTAAATAGGGTAAAGATACGAGTAGGCCTTTTTTTCGTTACTACACCGCACCGAGCCACGAGACACTGGAGACCCCGGGTCACCTGCATACAGCTACTTCAAAAATATTCGTCTAATACATGAGTTGATGTGTAGATAGTGGAAAACTGTCAGAATGATATGCAGTACAGCCATGGACTAGTTTATTAGTCAGTGAAAAGGAGAAAACAATGAAGAAACACAGATTTATGTTTGCATATTCACAGTGAAACATTCAAAAGTAAAGACAGGAAATTTGAGATGCAAAACAAGATTCGTGCGGAATACTGAAAATGATACTCTGCACATGTAACTTTGTGGTTAGTATTTAGTAGGCTCTCCCTTCCGTTTATAATCTCTTGCATTCTCCTCGGCATGATTTTCACCAAAGATTCTGCCATTTGCACGGTAATTTTACTCCATCCCTCTAGCAGCCCGTTCTTTATATCGTCAGTGTTGGACAACTGATAATTCGTGATATTTTCGTCGTGTACATCCAAGAGATCCTCTGTTAGATTAATGTCTGCGGATTGCGATGTTACGGGCATCCAGTGGGGAGTGTTGCATAACAAGCACAGCCTTACATCAAGAGCTGTATGGTTTGAAAAATTATCTTGTATGAAAATATAATCCCCAGGAACATCAAAGCTATTCACATATCTGGTTATGTGTGTTTTTAAGACGTTTTTTGTAAACCTTATGGCTCATAATTCCATCAATGAGACGCAGCCATCTCATACCATTTGAATATGGTTTTGCCCCAGATTAAAACTGAACTTTCTCCTTTTTTAACTGAGGCTGTTTTATATCTCTCTTCAAGTCCACACTGTTTTTTGTCGACACTGTTGCTCGTCCGTTACATTCTGACAACTCTAATCGACTGTTGTCAGTAAATACACCCTTCTTCCGGAAATCTGAACTATTGGATTTATGTTCTCTTGCAAATGCAACTCGCTTACTTCTTATACTTTAGTGATGTATGGTTTTTGCCACGGGCTGTTCGGCATTGATACACAGCTTTATAAGGCACATTTCCTACGGTTTGTCCTGAAGAGACTTTCCTGTATGCATTATAGTTGCAGTAGCAAGTTTTGTAGCACCAAGTTAGGAAATTCACTTCTCTAAGTAGTTGTCATTTTTCCATTCCGGACAGAAGTGCAGGACAACCGCTTCGTCATTTGTTTTCGTACGTATTCGTTTGATTAAACCAGAACATAGCAGTATTCACCGTATCTGTGGATCTGCAAATCTCCGATTTCTCTAAAAGATTTATCTTTTGGAAACAACGTGATGCAGATTTTTCTCTTTTCTTTTGCAGTTTCGCGAGGTCTCCGATGCTTGTTACTTAAATATCACTCAACAGCTTGAAAAGAGAGGAAATATCCGGTACAGTAGATGAAACGCAGCTGTATAAGAAAATGGAGGAGGATGGTATGCGCCAGCGCCGCACTCTAGCTGGAATCTTGTTTACTAGACGAATAATCGTTTGACATCAACTGGGACATGATTTTAAATAACATGGATTTGTTCATAAGTCAAGAAACATGTGAATCGAAACATCGCTTTATTTCTGAATGTTGATACGAACCGATGCAAGGAAACAGTTATTTTTCCTTTCTTAACTACACTTTTATGATTGTGCTTGTTATATTTATGCGCTATGGTCTGATGAATATTTTTTGGAGTCACTGTATGTCTCCATAAGTGAAGTGTGAAGATTTCTTTACGATTAAGCCTCGTCTTCTTCTGTAAATCATCCAACACTGAGTTCAGGAAACGTGCTTTCAATCCTCGATTTTACTTAACTTATGAAAACTAGTAAAGGTTCAAAAATTCTTTCGAGCTTTATACCCTTGATTAACTCATTTCTCTTCTTCAAAACGGGACCTATATTCAACAGACATTCGATTGATTTCTCTAGATTTTCCCTCAGTTTATCATAGCACACACACTGTAAGCAATAGTGAAAATAAAGGAATGACGTAAGAGATAAGTGTTTAGTCAACGTAGATTTGATGAGAGGCAGAGCACTAGCTCAGGTAGAGAAAAATCGGACAAGAAATTGACCTCGCATTTTCTGACGTAATCATCACTCGATTCAACTGATGAAATGTGTGGAAACCATGGCATTTAAGGGATGCTCAGCAAGGTGTCCACCAACCAAGTCCTCAGAAATTTTTGTGAGTTAACGAGGAAGTCATTAACAGAGCTGGCCTACCACCTCCTTTCTCTATTACGATTCACTGGAAGGTTCTAGAGCAAATTTCTTGCCATAAAAAATAATTCACAAACTATCAATGAAAAATGAAGCACAAAAAAAAAAACACAAAATAAGGAACGAAACAAATATAGTTACAAATTCCGTGTTCGTTGGTAGCTAGAGAATGTAAAGTGTATCTAAGACTACATATCACTAAAGGAATATGATTAACCTCGTTGAAGGTGGATCTGAATCAGTGGTATGGAAAGACTATTCAAATCTTGATAGTTTGCCGAAGTGGAAGGAGAAAGACATCATAACAAGTTAAGAAACGCATCTAAGGAACAACTCCGGTAGCAAACACAGTATCATTTGGGTGCGAGAAATAAGCTCATATCCGACAGACACGGAAGCACAGGCGCGGCAAGAACAGGGAAGGAGATGGAACTGTATGGACCCGCACGGGAGGATAAACGGCAATATGAATTCTTCACAGGCGGAGTAAACGCGCGCTCGAGTGTTCGGTTTACGTAACAACATTCCGGGTAAAGCAATATCCGCCCCGTGGGTTTTATAGGAGCCGGCAACATCTCTTGTTTCTCGGTGGGTTAGGTAACAGTACACGGAAGAAGGAAAACAATTTTACGCTCCAAGAAGGCTCCCAAGTATCTCGCTGTAAGCGACGGCCCGCGGAGGAATCTCAGACAGCGGCGTATTCCGGCGCAAGATTCTCTTACGTCTGTTGTTGCAAACGCAACCTCTCACGTTAATCCTGCGGCTCTTACCGTAGAACTTAATTGTGCGTCTTGAAATTAATTGTTTTCTCCTTTTGTCCCGGTAAATTGTGCATCGCATGGTATCCATGTTGTATAAGGAAATTTGTGTTACTTCTAGCAGCCCTAGCAATGCAAAAAAAAAAAAAAAAAAAAAAAACATATAGTGGAGCAGACACCAGTTTTAATCATCACCTTGAAGAAATAAGTTTGAGAAATTAATTTCTTGCCTGTTTACAGGAGCATGTTAGCACCGTAGCACATACTGTAATTCCCGCGACACAGTACCGTATCACGCCACTAGAAGAGCAAAAATAAAATGACACCAGCCTATGATAAAAGAGAGAAGCTGTTCACATTCTCGGCTTACACAGAAGTGACGTCAGAATGACCTGTACTTGTGTACATGTCCTGCAGCACATTCCTGCCACCAGCTTCTCCCTCGAAAATCGCAGAAACAACAGATAAATATTTTACTCGCAGCAATTTCAGTTGTCCTCTTTAGGTACCTGCCTCATTACTCGCTCAGAAATCGCGACATATCCGAAAAATGGCCAAATATTTCTGACAAGCTAGAATGGAAACCTCACTGCTCGTCGTTCCATTGCAGCAATTTCATCCAGCATTTTGTAATAAGACAAAAGTCACAAAATCGAAGAAAGTCATTCTTGAGAGCGTACTTTTAATAACATCCAATATTTAACACTGGTTTTACATTCGTTGAAAAATTTCAGAATGTATTAAAAACGTTAAGATGAATAAATAAATAAATAAATTGTAAAAGCACGCGAACTTACTTCATTCAGCTCTATCATCCACGTCCTTAACTATTGCGCTACACCAAAGGCAAGAATATTTCAGCTTCATTGTAGTTCATGTTAGTGTTTATTAGAGAGAAGGGTGACGTGCTTGTGACAAACTCTCAATGTACCCTTGTCTTGAAATAGCATACTATTACTGCATGTTACAATAAAAAATTGGCCAATTCTGAGATGAACTCGTGGTCTGAAGATTTCGTATAAACTTTATTATGTAAACAGAAAGTTCATCCAGCCCACGAATCGCGATCTGAACGGTTTTTGTCTGGCACCTGTGCATCTGTGTTGATTTTGGCAGTGTGTCTGTCACGATAATCCCAGTAGTTTCGAGAATCTTAAAACTAAGTCTAAAGTTTAAATTACTTGTCTACTTTCGCATTTGCTAGTGCAGTTTCTCACTTTATTTACTAATTCTGGAGTAATATTAACATCCTATGCTAAGTAACCACACCAATCATTTGACCTTATTTTAAAAATTCGTTACAAAATAATGTCTGAGATAGGTGAATCTATGATTAAAGATCAGTGAGCGTAATTTTTTGCAACCCTATATGTTCAAGAATCGTTTAGGTTTTTAAATTATAACAATCAAAGTATCTTAATTGTGATAGAAATAAACTTATAGATACCTCACTTCCAGCGATAAGGAATTCTGAAATTTATTCCAAGGTTTTCATTTACCGTCAAAACTAGATGTATATGATTTAGTAACAAATATTTCAAGAAAAAAACAATCCCCAAAATGTATTAACTTCAAGATTGGTATCTTGAAGCTGAGAGAGATTAGGTATTTAAAAGACCAGAGCGTATTCAGTCTTATATTCATTCATCATAACGAGAGAATGTGGTCAAACGCGAGCTTATCACTTCATAAGAAAATCGTAAATTAAATTAAAACGATAACGTTAGTGTTAAATTTCGACCAAATATATGAGTGATGACTGAAATAAGAGTGAATAGTACGACATCTTGTATCAAATTTGAAAAAAAAACCCTGTCGATAATGGTGGTATCTCTTCTAGTGCCTTGGATTATTAATGGTAATGTGCCCTTGGAGGAGAAATATAGTAAAACCGTATTTTGGGTTTTGGTTTTAAAGTGTGTGTTGAAATTATCTACAAGAATCAGACGACATATGTAACCGTTGCCTTTGTCGCATTGTCCCTGCATGCCTCAGCAACACCGGTTACACGTAGTGCATACCTATTAAACAGCAATCAACGGGACCTCCAACAAATCAGAATGTACACAATGACAACGGCTATTTGCAGCGCCTGGTTTGTATAGGCATTACGTTTTACATGGTCCATCTGTCACAGCACCTCTTACATTGTAATATACATACTCAACAGATCTGCATTAGCTACTGCTGTGCACACCTCATCCGAACCATCAAGTTTGAAAGCGTCAATACAACATCCCCGGGCCTCAACAGACGGTGTCGCTTGGGAAGAAAGAATAATGGGTTCTGTGATGAGCCGTAGAACTTCGTATGTGATATAAATTTCAACTCATTTAACGGAGAGGAAGCGAAACAGCCGGATAAAAATGGACAAAAAATTTTCTTTCGTGTGATATAAATTCGCAATTTTCGAATTTTTTTTCCTTCGCTTTTACTACGAAACCTTGTTTTCTGACAAATTTCTTGGTTCTAGGTCAACGGAATGTACCCAATGGGTTCTGCTGATTGAATTTTGACTATCAAGATACACGGCATAAATGCATTGCCTTAGATGCCTAAATATCCTAAACAGTCAAGAGACTATAGACCTCAGTGTGATATAAATTTCAGCTTGTTACGGGTATTCGTTCCTGAGAGAAATGGGTCTTAAAAGCCGGACACTCAGAGAGACAAACGAACAACATAGTGATCCTACGAGGGTTTCGTTTTTACGGAGTGAGGTACGGAGCCCTAAAAAGCAGCAAAACACGGCGAAATCAATACGGCGTTTGTCGTGTCGAATGACATATCATTAAGCCGTGTAACATATCTCTTGATAAAACGGGTATCCTATGGTAATCGGTTTTCTGCATGTGAAGAAAAACAAGGCTCCAACAATCAGTACTTAGTTGGTGAAAGGCTATGGTGCAGTAGTTAGGTGGCAAGACGATTCTGACGTTCTCTAACTAGTCTGTATGATGAGGAGCAAAGTGGCAGACCACCTCTCTGTGAAGAAACTGGAATCGCAGAAGAAGTGGGGGCTATAAGGTTAGAAGACCAGCGTATTTTAATGGAGACAAAACAGAAAAAATTTGAATATCAGACACGGATAAATGCTGAACATCCTGCGTGGCATTTTGAGCGTGAGAAATATCTCCATCTGCTGTGTGCTGAGACTACTTACACTGAACGAAAAAGCCCGTCGATCGGAGGAAGCAGTGAAAAAAATCCAGATGTTTCGGGACAGTTTTGGTGATTTCTTCAGCTGCTTGATCACCATGGACGACTGGTGGCTACATCACTATATCCGTGAACCAATGATCAAAAGAATCCGTGAAAACACGTGGATTCATCACTACCGAAAAACACAAAGAGCCAACTATATTCAACCAGAGTAATGCAGGTTTTCGGAACTGCATTGTGTTACTGGCGCACAACACTCCTAAGTGACAAACCGCATCGGGGAGGCACTACCGAAATACACTCCTGGAAATTGAAATAAGAACACCATGAATTCATTGTCCCAGGAAGGGGAAACTTCATTGACACATTCCTGGGGTCAGATACATCACATGATCACACTGACAGAACCACAGGCACATAGACGCAGGCAACAGAGCATGCACAATGTCGGCACTAGTACAGTGTATATCCACCTTTCACAGTAATGCAGGCTGCTATTCTCCCATGGAGACGATCGTAGAGATGCTGGATGTAGTCCTGTGGAACGGCTTGCCATGCCATTTCCACCTGGCGCCTCAGTTGGACCAGCGTTCGTGCTGGACGTGCAGACCGCGTGAGACGACGCTTCATCCAGTCCCAAACATGCTCAATGGGGGACAGATCCGGAGATCTTGCTGGCCAGGGTAGTTGACTTACACCTTCTAGAGCACGTTGGGTAGCACTGGATACATGCGGACGTGCATTGTCCTGTTGGAACAGCAAGTTCCCTTGCCGGTCTAGGAATGGTAGAACGATGGGTTCGATGACGGTTTGGGTGTACCGTGCACTATTCAGTGTCCCCTCGACGATCACCAGTGGTGTACGGCCAGTGTAGGAGATCACTCCCCACACCATGATGCCGGGTGTTGGCCCTGTGTGCCTCGGTCGTATGCAGTCCTGATTGTGGCGCTCACCTGCACGGGGCCAATCACGCATACGACCATCATTGGCACCAAGGCAGAAGCGACTCTCATCGCTGAAGACGACACGTCTCCATTCGTCCCTCCATTCACGCCTGTCACGACACCACTGGAGGCGGGCTGCACGATGTTGGGGCGTGAGTGGAAGACGGCCTAACGGTGTGCGGGACCGTAGCCCAGCTTCATGGAGACGGTTGCGAATGGTCCTCGCCGATACCCCCGAGCAACAGTGTCCCTAATTTGCTGGGAAGTGGCGGTGCGGTCCCCTACGGCACTGCGTAGGATCCTACGGTCTTGGCGTGCATCCGTGCGTCGCTGCGGTCCGGTCCCAGTCGACGGGCACGTGCACCTTCCGCCGACCACTGGCGACAACATCGATGTACTGTGGAGACCTCACGCCCCACGTGTTGAGCAATTCGGCGGTACGTCCACCCGGCCTCCCGCATGCCCACTATACGCCCTCGCTCAAAGTCCGTCAACTGCACATACGGTTCACGTCCACGCTGTCGCGGCATGCTACCAGTGTTAAAGACTGCGATGGAGCTCCGTATGCCACGGCAAACTGGCTGACACTGACGGCGGCGGTGCACAAATGCTGCGCAGCTAGCGCCATTCGACGGCCAACACCGCGGTTCCTGGTGTGTCCGCTGTGCCGTGCGTGTGATCATTGCTTGTACAGCCCTCTCGCAGTGTCCGGAGCAAGTATGGTGGGTCTGACACACCGGTGTCAATGTGTTCTTTTTTCCATTTCCAGGAGTGTATCTTGTCAGGACGAAACGTCGTGGGAAGCTGCCCAGTGTGGTGTTTATGCTGCACCACAATGCCGCGGCTCATTCTGCGCGGGATGTATCACCCCTGCTGGATCTTTGGGCTCTCAAAATTTGCCTTAGCCTCCATTTTCTGGAGTGGCAAACAGTGAATTCATCTTCTTCCCTTGGGTGAAGGAACCGTTGCATGGCAAGCATTTCCTGTACTGTGACGAGATGATTCTCGATGTGGGACGTATCCAAAACAGGCGAAAAGAAGGCTTTTGCGAGGGACGTCTACCTTAAGTCACGAAGTGCCAGGAAAAAACGAAAACATTCTAGAGCGAATATGTCGAGAACGGCTAACAGAATAAAAGTTTTCAGTTCACTTTTACTGTAAATAAAAAGCATAATGTATTGCGCTTTCTTGTATGTTAAGAAGAATGATAAGTTTTATAAAGAAGAATTACCTGCACTCGTGTGCCACTACATTGTGTTTTCGTAAATCATTTGACGTGGATGCAATGATTATTCCTTGAAAAAGGCTACGGCCTAACTCCTTCCCCATCATTGTTCAACTGGAACTTCGGCCTACATTTACGTCGTCGTGTATGGGATGTTACTCTGTGAAGTCAATTTTTTTCATGTGCAGGTTTTAAGCGATCACTTCCTGATGGATGGTATTCTCTCGTGTAGTATGTAATTTGCGTTCATGAAACGTCAAAAAATATTTTTTCAGTACTTTGTAAGTACTACTAACAATGCCAGCTTAGTCAGGGTCTATGCCTTCACGTAGGTAATACTCTACACATTATACAGAGTGTACAATATCTAATGTGGTATCATGTGTTGATACCAACCCACAGGCATTCCGAAGTTGACAATGGAATTACAAGTTTGCGTCCGACGCCGGTAGCTGTCGTACAGGACCTCGCGGGCCCAATGGAGCACACCTGGTGAGCCACACCTCCAGCAGCTCTGCACTGCGGGCGTCCTCTGCCGTCGCAATATAGGACTCTCACCCTCTTCACTATGATGCTGTCGTTCGTGCTTAGTGCAGCGAGCCCCACCCTCGTTACGATTGTACGAGCTGGACTCAAATTCTAGCTGTATTATTTGTAATGGGTGTTCATATGCTTGGACAAATACAAGTAAATTTTTTGTTTGTTGTGTTAACTTGTTCGCTAATAGTTTCTGCTCCTGTCCAACTCTACAACAACGACAGTTGCCACACCACTCTGCAGCCTACCTCTCATTACTATTGTGTACGAAATCGTACACAGCATAAAATAGTGAAAACTATGCTCGGTGGAAATATACAATAATACACTGAAGAGCCCGAGAAACTGGTACACCTGCCTAATATCGTGTAGGGCCACCGCGAACACGCAGACTTTGCGCAACATGACGTGGCATGGATTCCACTAATATGTGAAGTAGTGCTGGAGGAATCTGACAATATGTATCCTGCAGAACTGTCCTTAAATCCTTACGAGTACGAGGGGGATGGAGACCTCTTCTGAACAGCACATTGCGAGGCATTCCAAATACGCTCAATAATGTTCATGTATGGGGAGTATGGTGACCAGCGGAAGTGTGTGAACGCAGCAGAGTATTCCTGGAGCCACTCTGTAGCAGTTCGTGGCGTGTGAGGGTATCGCATTGTGCTGCTTAAAATTGTCAAAGTCCGTCGGAATGCACACTGGACATAAATGGATGTTCGTGATGATACAAGATGCTTACGTACGTGTCACTTCTCAGAGTCGTATCTAGACGTATCACGGATCCCATATGAATCCAACTGGACACGCCCCACACCATTACAGAAACTCCATCAGCTTGAACAGTCCCCTGATGACATACAGGATCCAGTGATTCATGAGGTTGTCTCCATACGCGTACAAATCCATCCGCTCCATAAGATCTGAAACGAGACTCGTCCGACCAGGAACCATGTTTCCAGTCATCAAAGGTCCAGTGTCGGTGTTGTCGGGCCCAGGTGAGGCGAAAAGGTTTGTATTGTGCTGTCATCAAAGGTACACGACTGGGCCTTCGACTCCGAAAGCCGATATCAGTGACGTTTCATTGAATGGTTCGCACGCTGACACTTGTTGATAACCCAGCATTGAAATCTGCGGCAATTTGCGGGAGAGTTGCACTTCTGTCATGTTGATCGATTCTCTTCAGTCGTCGTTGGTCCCATTGTTCAAATGGTTCAAATGGCTGAGCACTATGAGACTTAACATCTGAAGTCATCAGTCCCCAAGAACCTGAACTACTTAAACCTAACTAACCTAAGGACATCCCACACATCCACGCCCGAAGCAGGATTCGAACCTGCGACCGTAGCGGTCGCGCGGTTCCAGACAAAAGCGCCTAAAACCGCTCAGCCACACCGGCTGGCGGTCCCATTCTTGCAGGATCTTCTTCTGGCTTCACCGATGTCGGAGATTTGATGTTTCACCGGATTCCTGACATTCATGGTACAATAATGAAGTGATCGTACGGGAAAGTCCCCACTTCATCGCCACCCCGGAGATCCTGTGTCCTGTCGCTCGTGCGCCGACTATAATCCACGTTAAAACTCACCGAATCTCATAACCAGCCGTTGTAGCAGCGGTAACCGATCTAAAAACTGTGCCAGGTACATGTTTTCTCATATAGGCGATGCTGATGGCAGCGCCGTATTCTGCCTGTTTACATATCTCTGTATTTTAATACGCATGACTGCACCAGTTTCTTTTGCTCTTCAGTGTATATGCATACATGTTCCAACAAATAGGATGTGGAAACGAGTCGTTCTGGTTTTCGAACCCAGAGATAAAACAAGGTGCAGGCATCCGTTGACGGTATCGAACCTGCGAGCAGGGACTTTTCTTAAATAAAAATCGGCACAAATTTCACGGCTTGGTCTATAGAAAGCGCTCCTGGGGAAGGTGACAACTGACTGAACTGGGCCATTAAGAGTATGTGACTCCAAAGAGTGCAAAAGATGACGTATAGTGAGATCGGTAGGCTGTCACAGAGAACACCTCTAATCTTTGAACCACTGCTCTGGTCCCACCTTCCGGCCCCAAGTGATCATTGGTAAATGGCTACACCCGACGTTCCCCTCTGTCATCATTAGTTCCCAACTAGGTGAAGCAGAGAGTTCTGTTAAACAGAATTCCGTACATATTTCATGGCTAACCTTATACAGGATGCTCCTAGGGATGGTGCCAACAGATTGAAGCGGCCATTACGGAAAGTGAATCGGGAGAATAAAGCAATAACGCGTCTTGTCAGGTCGAGAGAAGGCGACAAGGAAAGGTAAACTTTCTGTGCTGGCGTAACCTGTCGCCAGCAAACCGGTTGGCAAAAAGGTTGCGAGAAGATCGGTAATAGGCGCTGAATCAAACGCGTCTATCAGGAGAGAGCAATGCCCCGGCAACGCCCCCTCGACCGCCGGTATTTACATCGGAGTGAATTGCAGTCACGGTCAGCTCAGTTACAAGCTCTATCACTATTCTAGTTGGAGTCTGTCAATTCACGTCAGTCGCTACGAGAGTGTAGTGTTTATAGTGGGACTTCAGAAGGGCGAATTTCGAGCAAGTTAAGTTACTTTTGTTTCAAGTGGCATAAACACACAATGTAAGTTGATTTCAAAGTTTGAGGGTACAAAGAATAACAGGGGGCTTTAGCGTTGGAGCTTCCTTCGACACGTCAGGC
The DNA here is from genome assembly GCF_023864345.2 of Schistocerca serialis cubense. NCBI lineage: Eukaryota > Metazoa > Arthropoda > Insecta > Orthoptera > Acrididae > Schistocerca > Schistocerca serialis. The sequence continues at coordinate 787,698,223 of NC_064642.1, forward strand.
CTCGGAGAGCTCTTGAGTGGCAAGCTAATATCTACATTGATACTCCGCAAGCCACCCAACGGTGTGTGGCGGAGGTGAGATGTAGTGGAGAGTCCAATATCTTGTTGATGGAGGAAGGGACCACTGGCCTGGTAGTGCGTTCCTCAGGAAAACTGACGACTGACACTCCGCACAATTGGCATGCGGGGGAGGGAGGGCGAGGGGTTGCCACATAATACAAATATATGCTATGGAGGGAGTTCTTTTTCATTAATGGCCTAAATAATCAAGTAAAAGTGAATTTTTAAATACGAACGCATCTGGAACACTTGAATTACAGTCAACAATTTAGTGAGGCGTGTGGGACAGGGGGGAACTTCATAGGTTTCACCTTGGTACCCTTACAGCATATGAACAAATAATTTTATAGGCTACAAGGAATAACAGACGAAGGAGTGACTACAGTGTTGCTGACGTCAGATTAGCTTAAAATCTTAGTTCAGTGTAGTGCCAGTTTCTGGTACTAAGTGAAATGATGTGACTGTAATAGGGCAGTTATATAGTTAACTTAAATAATAATAAACATTACATAACGCATACCTTTTGTCCTGCTACTCATGTGAACTGAAATTGCCACATCTGTATGTAGGTTTGTAATGACGAGGAAAAGAAAGGAATACCGCTCAGTTTCAGTATTTAATTAGTGAATGCAGATGTTTTGTCTTATCACCTATCGTAGCCTTAACATGAAAATCTGTTGATATTTGTTCTTTAAATAAATATACGTAGAATGTGTTGTTCTGGTTGTCTGTGATTTACAACCATCTGGAGCTTCTCTAAGGCAAACGTACATATATCGGGAACAGTTATATGATGAGAAAGTCACTCTCAAAATTTAAAAAACATTAATGAACCTTAAGACTACTATTATAAACGTGTCCTTTCTGAAACGTAGTAATATAAACAGAACTTCATCAATTACTGTTCATTTATGAACAGCAGCCCCTGTCAATCAAAAATACTCGAATTTTAGTAATCAATTACTATAGCTATTCCATAAAATATACAGGTGTTGGCGGACCAACACTAAAATCCTATTCTAATTTCTAGGCACGATTTCTGCTGAAAAATTTCTGGTGTCCTACTATGGTATGTTGAATTCTCTATACAAATATGTTCTTCAGTCACTACAGTGAGCATATAGCAAGAGAAGATTCAGTACTTAACCCAAATCGACAACAGTATAGCTCGTCTTTGCGGTTCGACAATAAATCAACATCTTGCAGTGAGTTACAAAAATGGAAGAATATTCGTCTGGGCTTTACGTATAAGTACAGCGTTTGAGGTGATACGTGCCTCGTTTTTCAAACGATTCTTGTCGAGGATAATGAGCTGCTGATTGCGGCTGAGGAACTACTTCCTTAGGCAAGCTACAGCATAGCTTACAATATCCTAGGTTGTCGGTGAGCGTACCCATACGCTAAGGTTGTCATTCAGCCAAGATATTTTTATATTAACAGCAGCGTAGTAGTGAAGAAAGAACGGCTCTCAAATCGGATAAAATATATGCAAAGGGGCTACGACTTGAACGGTTAATTTAGTTAACGCGTGTCGGAGTAGTTCAGAAGGCGCTCAACTGGGGCTAATTTTATGTTGCAGCCCACGTTGGATAGCAGAATGCAGCGCACTCACACGTAACCGTGAAGCATGGGCGTTATGGAGGAGGATCTGCAAGGCTTTGATCATTGCCATCGCAGCTGTTATGTGGAATAATTCCCCATGTACCAATGTGAGTTGATGTTCAACATTGTTTTCAAGTTTTTCATAGTGTTACCCTAGTCCTGTGGCATGTGTCGGGTATCGGCGAGTAGTTTATTTTACATGTGTGTTAATAGTTCACATTGTTCGAAAAGGGTATCTTGAGCGTTAATAGCCAGAGGTGTTGCATGGTGGACGACTTCATTCCATCGAGTTGCATCCGAATGATCGTGTGTTCCAACTAACTTCTTGAGTAAACCAAGCACTGTCAGTACGACGTTGGGGTATCACGTCGGCAGCACTGCATAGTTGTGCAGCACATTGATCAGCTTGTATCGTTCTAAGGTATTATTCTTCGTATTACTTAGAATAAAAGTGTAATGTTCTTCAAAATTTTCTTCCTTGTATTGCATTGCATGACTGCCTCAACTGAGAATGCATACAAAGCTGGAGTTATCGTGTAGCACGCTGTAACTGCAAGTAGTGTTCTTACTCTGTTTTATTGTTAGCAAAAGACTTTATACGAATTGATTAGGCAATACAACTCCCAATGTCAGTTGAGAAATACAGTCAACGCAAAATACATTCAGCTCCTTAGGCACTGAATCCTCTCGCCCTGTTCATAACTGGTAATTTTACTCCCGGTGCACATAACAAATCAATAAAGCTGCCTTACTTCTAAAACAGCAACGGTGGATCACGATATATTCTGGTCTGTCATGAAGAAGAATAAAATATACTAGCTACCGGCTCTGTGGAGTGCAATGCTGCACGCATTACTTTGAAACGTACATGACATTCCTTTGGCTCATAAATGATGTCTTTTAAAGACATATAACCTGGACAGGGAGGAGGTAGTGATTTGGGTTAATTACTAACGCTGACCTTCTCAATAGTGAGATTGTATTCGAAGTTAAGTTTGGCTTTCCGAAACATCTGACAATTGAAATTACATTACTGGGAAAAGTTACATCCTTTTTACCAACTGAGTCACAAGCAACGAGATTTATACAGCAAGTGTTATCTAAACTCACTAAAAAATCATAAAGACAAAACATGAAATTACGTGTACCTGTGTTAACAAATCTTAGAAACATTACAAAATGGAAATATCGAACTAGCTTTTACATCAAATCTGTCTACGTAAATTCTGAGGTTATTCAACAATTTTTCTTTATCAGTCAACTCGTCTACAATGACGCACTGGCAAAACGAAAGTCATAAAAATTTAACATATTAGCCTTGCTTGCGAAAAGACTTGTGCTTCCCGCATTTATACTTCCAGTGATACATGTACTCACAATTCCTACATGATAATCTAACGCTTGGTGGCTTCATAAAGCACACCACAGAAACTAACTACTGCATCCTCTTTCGAACACAGACTGCCACCCACTGCTGTGCGCCCAGCGCTCTCTTACTGCAACACTACAGTCTCAGACTAGAAGCAGTATCTTTGGCTCTGCGCTCATGTGCAATCAGCGACCAGCTTTACGGAGCCCATCAGAGACATACATCATTTATAATAAAATAGTTTCATTCCAGTTTACATTATTGTAATTACAATATTCGGGCGCCACATATAAGTGTTCCACAGTACACTCCTTTCAAGCTCTCCTAAGTCTTATAATGAACAGAAAGTTGCTTTTTGACCAGAACGGCTCAAAACAGATACACAATCTAGCAACTTATCGACTGTATGTTGTTGCTGAAATTCTTTCACTGTAAGGAGTGCTAGATTAACCTCATCAAAACTTATTTAAGAAGTTGTTCATTAGTTCAAACATCTAATGTAGAGAGCCTTACGCGGAGTAGTGGTGTGCGAAGGTTGGTAATTAATAAAGAAATCAGAATACACCAATTCGTTTCGGTGGTCAAATGCAGAAACGTGAAGTCATCGCACTACAATTAATAACACAGCTGTAAAACCAGGTGTTTCAGTGCCGACGTCAATAGGCGGAATACGTAAGTAATGACATGTAGCCGCCGAGTGTAACAAACAAAACCAGAGTTTAATACGATGAAGTAGCCAAAGTGTCTAACTGGAAGATGAGGAGAAATTTAAGTTGTTACCTGTTTGGAAGGCTGGCAACAAACGCAGGAACAACTTGCCGCTATTCACGCGCCTTTATGAATTTTTAAGCACACACTGGATAATCAGTCGATTCGATTGAAAACCCATGGATAGCGAAACGAAGGGGACAGTAGCGGAGAGGGGGGGGGGGGGGGAGGATGTTGCCGTGCTGCAGTTGCCGACAAACCAAGAAGAGCTTGTTCCTGATGGAGGGTCAGCTGCAATGGGAAACTTGGCATCTGTTTCCTACAGATTGGCATAGACCCATGTAAACAAGGAGATTCCCGGTCCTCCTGAGAACCTGAAGTCAACTCGAGAAACAAGGACAGGGTACCGCTACTCCCGAGAATCTAGTCAGCTCGAGAAACTTCAAACACTTATAGCGTGGAATTCAATTTCACTACTGCCAGCTGAAAAGAAAGGGGGTGTAAATTTGAATCCGTACGTTACAACTTGGCTCATACCTGCTGTTACTAGACAAATGAAGCAATGCAATGCAACTGTGCAACAAATAGTGTCGTACATATACCATACGCGTTGCATGTCCCTCACAGAGGTGGACAAAGGAGTTCACAGTGGAGGATCTGACGAATAGGATTATGTTACTATATTGAGTTAACAGCGGAATCATAGCATGAGAAAGGAGTGACTGTATTATCATGGGTATCCTTCAGAATGTGTATGTGCATTCATACAAACACTACGTGACAACTTGCAACAGGCAGATTGCAGAAAGAAGTACAAAAATCAACGAACGTGAAGTCATGTCCTTACTGATCCATGCAATGCATCACTGGCACAGGTTATTATTGCAGACTGGTTAAAATATGCAATTACTAAACCACTTCACAAGAAAGGTGACCAGACAGACTTAAAAAGTTACCTTCCACTTTCCTTACTGACACCTTTTCGCAGAATAAGTGGAAACAATTTACGTAGCATATCACGGTTTGGATTCCAAAAGGTTGCTCGACTGCGAATGCTATTTAAACTTCACTCATCAAATAGTACAATCCTTAAATAGTAATATACCGCGAGCTGGTACTTTCTGTGTTCTTTCCAAGGATGCATCCATCCGGGAAATTTCTGCTGATGTGGGACAAAGGGTTTCGGCAGTGTAACGGGGGTGTGTGCAGAATGGTTCACGGAAGGCCGTAGAACACTTCGGGATGTGTCAAGTCGCACCACCCAGACCAGCCCACGAGAAGATCGATACCTCATAGGAGTCTCATTAAGGACAGATTTGCGTCCTCCTCGCTTTGGTGCAACAGTGGAACAGAGAAAATCTACCTTTTTCTATATAAACAAAAGCAAAACAAAATTAGCATTAACTAGTCAATCTAAACTCTAGTAAGTCAAGTTAACAGTTATATTAATGGTTATGAGCCGAAAAAAATGTTTCAAAAGCTGAAAATTGAAAACTAAATACAGTGAAAAAGTGCTATTACTTTTACATGTTAAATATAAAATTACCATTCCAGATCATTATACTAAAATCTTTCCAGGAGACCATGTTAAATTAGAGAAAATTGTTGGATTACCCTTTATTTACTGAGGAAAAACGAAATAAAGATCGTTCTATTCATTTCAGAATTTTTCTTTTTAAAATTAACTTTTTTGAATATTAAATTTTAATTCTGTAAATTTAGCTTTTTATGTAAATGAAATTTTCGTTCACAGTTCTATATGAATTTTGAATGGAGGAAAAGAAAAACAAGCATCTTGTTTCTAAATCTGAGAATTTTGAAAAAATATTCTCTTTGATTCACAATTGTCATAAATATGACTGTTATTCATGAAAAAGAATTATTTGCAGCATAAATTCTACGCCTTAAAGAGGCCCCTTCCTTTTGGTATACATTTTTACCTAAACAAAAATGCATTTGGAGGACATGTGATTCCTTCCCCCATACTCACTGCCTGTCTCTGCTCTCCATCCACAAGTACTAAAATTCATACTTTTTCTCCTCTCATTTACCCACCATGGAGCACATGTGTTATCTCCCCCCATACTCACTGCCTCTCTCTGTTCTCCATCCACAAGTATTAAAATTCGTACTTTTTCTCTTCTCATTCACTCACCATAACTTTGCATCTCCCTATGTCTCTCATATTCATTTTCTCTCCCTCCCCCTCTCTATCTGCAATCCATGGCAGCGAAATCCAGGCATCAGATAGCTGTACATGGTATAGTGCATGATGATGTTCAAGTACTCCAGGTGTGGGCGGTCTCTTCGGTTTAATACAGCCAGTTTTCTGAGAGATTCAAATGCACTGTCACAGGTACATCGTGTGCAATATTTCGGAACTCTCAAGTGGCATGAAGTTGCAACTTACGTCAGTAAAGCGGGAAACTCTACCAGATACACTCATGCTCAGATATAACAAGAAACTTTGAATAAGAGAAGACAGCTGATTTATATTTGCGTGACATGTACTTTAGAATGTACTACAAAAATTATTAGCATTTAAGTCACCTTGGTTGAACATGTGTCCTGTTGCCAAATAGGCACAGAATCTGCCATGGGCCTGATAACAGCGATGGTATAGCCATCCATGCTGCATTCACCTGGTTCCAAGTTCATCTGATATGCTTGCCATTGTCTCACTGCACTGCACTTATCCTTTCACCATATCCCACACATTTTCGATTTGTTGGTGAAAGAATATACTAAAAACCATTTGAGTTTATTTATATCTATGATATTAAACAACTAATAGATAGATTAACAGTAATCCATTGAGAAACATTATCTGGCAATAAAAATTATTATAATATAGAAGGTGGAATAGCATAATGTTTACTGATAGATTTAATGGTTATATAATTAACAATCCAAAAGGAATTTCATATTATATTACAATTTTGAATAATTAACAACATACATTTTAGGAAATTGAATATGAAAAAGAAATAGTAAATTGGATTTTAGATAATTTACCATTGCCTCAGACACATCATCCTGGTTATAATTACTGTGGATCATTCACTAAATTAGATTAAAGATTAGCTAGACGTGATAAGGGAATTAATTCACTAGATGAAGCATGTAAAGGTGACGATATTTCTACACAGATATTAAAAAATTAGAAAAAGGCATGCATCTGATAAAAAACTACACTTAACAGAATTCTTCAAGAAAGAATGTCTGCTTCAGATGCTTTAATTGGTGAAAAATTAGCTGCAATTGCAGTTAGAGGAATAATGTACAGAAAACAAGAATTATGAGTGGGAATATATGTTGATGAAAATGGCTGGGTTTTATAATATTCTTAATCGATTTTTTATCTACATAAATGTATAACACTAGTATTGATTGTCATTTGCTACCACTTGGTGAAATAAAAATAAGATTGACAAAGTTAACTTGAATAATGAAGAACTCAATAGTATTGGTCAATTTATAACTGATGCACAAAAAAGAAAAACAGATAAAAGGCTGTTGGATGTTTACCTATATAATTAAGTATACCTGTAGTGGTTCAAATGGTTCAAATGTCTCTGAGCACTATGCGACTTAACTTCTGAGGTCATCAGTCGCCTGGAACTTAGAACTAATTAAACCAAAGTAACCTAAGGGCATCACACACATCCATGGCCAAGGCAGGATTCGAACCCACGACTGGAGCGATCGCTCGGCTCCAAACTGTAGCACCTAGAAGCGCACGGTCATTCCGGTCGGGATACCTGTAGTAAAAAAAATTGTTAAATGTGGATTTTTATCTTTATTTGCAGCTGAATTATTATTAATATTTAGTCATGCTATGGTATCTGCATCAAATGCAAATACAGATATAAACAAGGAAAAGCTCATAAAGCACTAGAATAACAGAAAAGACGTAATTTAGTAATGGAAGGCACAGGAAAAGCCTTGAAAAATGAAAAGAAATCAAACAGATAATCAAAAAATTTAAGAATCTTTTGTCTAATTTTCATGAAGAAGAATTAGATCAACAAATAAAAATTGAATATTTTTATAGCATATTTATGAGTGATGACTTATGTGATAAACGAACAAATATAGGAAGTGGAATAGTAAATTTAGATGTATTTCAATAATGTTGGTACTCTTTGGATTTGTTATTATTAAAGAAAGATAAATATTTTTTATACGTTTGGAGCAAATATACCAAAAACACGTAAATAATCTAGAAAAATGATTTATTGTATAACAATGAAGGTATACAAAATTGTAAAGAATTTATTTATGGTCATTCAAGTCTATTTGTTTTAAAAGTATCATTTATAAGTTTTAGGTTTAAAGATATTTTAAATTTAATAAACTGACATTGTGGAAATAAGATAAATACACAAATTAGGGGAGAATTAAAAACTGAATTAGCATCAGTTGAAGTTACTGTAGAAAAATTAATTAATTCAAAAACACCAAATATAATTTCACATAGAATTTTGTAACATTTCTTAAGTAACTAAAGCGTACATCGATTTTAAAGGTAGAAGAATATTAGATACAAAATATCCAGTAAATGGTTATGAGGCTGTTACTAAAAGATACTTAGTAAAAGAATATGTTACAAAACCTGAATATACAAGTACTTTAAAGCAGCTGAATAATTATGTCAGTAAAACAGTTTTTATTAGCTTACTAATTACTTTACAGAAATGAAAACAGGAAAAAAATGTTAAGATTATTTCTCAAAAGTGGATTTAACTCCTTATTTAAATGAGTTGAGTAATCTTAAAGATGAAGTATATGATAAAGAAATAACTGAATTTACTTTTGTTATTGGAGGTGGACAAAAAATTTACAATTTTGGGTATAGATTTATCTTTTTAAAATTGTTTTTTGTCATCAAAACATAAATATAGCATAATCATTTAACGTTATTTTTTAGTGATTTTGAAAACATAATGTATGAAAATCTTTATGCAATAACTTCTACTAATAAGCCAATAATATTACATAAGTCAAGTTTTCTAAACATAATATTAAAATATCCTGTTAAAACTGTTCCAGCTGGTATAACATTAATTACATTTAATGAAATGAATTGATTATTTTTTATTTTACATCAATTGATAATAATATTTGTGTGTACTTTTTTGAAGTCTAAAAATGTTTTGCATAACACATAATCCTCATAGATTAACTACTACAAATGGTAAACAAAGATTTCAAAGTATTTTTTAAATTTGGAAAACTAAAAAATTAAAATGTGTAGAAAAATTTTAGTAAATGTATTTATTATTTGCAAAGAAATTGTTGATAACTTACATAATACAATAAGGAAAGTTTTTTATAAAATATAATTTATTTTGAAGAAGATGACTTATGGCAAGATGATTCAGTCAAAATAGATTCTGGGAAATTAAAATAATTTCAAAAATAGATAATGGACATAAATATGCACTAACTGTTATCGATATATTTTCAGAATTTGCTTGCAAATTCCAGTAAATTTTAACTTATTCGTTTTGAAAACTATTCAAGTCGAGAAACCATAAAAAAATTACTAGCATACAATAGTAAAGAATTTTATAATAAAAAATTTCCAGAATTTATGAAACAATTTAATATTAATCATTATTCAGCTTTTAGTGAATAAAAAGTAACTGTTGCTGAAGATTTTAATACTACATTAAAAAATATGAAAAAATATTATTTGCAAGAAAATTTTGTATGGGTTAAACTAATTCCGAAAATAGTTGAAGAATATCATAAACAAAACATTCAACAAAATAAATGTAACCAAAAGATGTAAACTAAGAAAATGAAACAAATATGCAGTAAACAATTCATGTAAAAAATTTATTAGATACTAACACTAAATATAGAATTTCTGATAAAGTAAGGATAAGTAAATAAAAAAGAATTTTGTAAAAAGGATATTCAGCAAAAGGGTAAACAGAAAGTTTTGAAAATTAAACGATTTAAATGTTAAGAAATAAAGGGAAATTTTTATGAACACAAATGACTGAAAACGAGTTTTCCAGATGTTTATCTTGTTGAAGACATTTGAAATAAGGAAGTTAATAAAGTACATGTTAAATGGTTAGGTTCTGATAATTCACACAATAGTTGGGTTAATGAAAGTAATGTAACTTTTTAAAATGTTGACAAAAATACTATATATTAAAGGAGTTAATTATTGACAATTTATATATGTTTGGTATTGAATATAATTTTCATTATGTTTACTGTTTTATTAAAGAAGACAGACTATATTTTGTTTTTCAAATAAATGCTATCAAACATTATTTAATGTCAGAATTATTTGAAAATTTTAAATTTGTGTTACAGGAATAAACTGGTTTTAATGAATTTTGGTTAGCAGATGTATATTTAAAACTAAATTATGAAAAAAGTGCTTAGAAATTTAGTTTCATATTCTAAGAAACATTTTCTAGGTCAGTTATATCGTCATATACATCTACATCCATCTACGCTGTTCACAATAAAGTCCCTGGCAGAGGGTTCAATGAACAACATTCAAGTTGTCTCTCTACCATTCCATTCTCGAATGGCGCAGAGGAAAAAGAGCCCTTAAATTTTTCTGTGTGAGACCTGATTTCTCTTATTTTATCGTCATGATTACTTTGCCCTATGTAGGTGGATAACAACAGAATGTTTTCGCAATTGGAGGAGAAAACTGGTGATTGAAATTTCATCAGATGATTCTGTTAGAACGAAAAATGCCTTTGTTGCCACTCCAATCCATGTATTGTGTCCATGGCGCTGTCTCCCATATTACGCGATAATACAAAACGAGCTGCCCTTCTTTCTACTTTTTCGATGTCATCCGTCAGTTCCACCTGATGCAGATCCCACAATGCACAGCAATACTCCAGAATAGGCCAGATGTGTGGTGTTAGCATTCTCTTTAGGACTCTACCCACAACACTATTTTTGTTATCATTTGAATTTAGGTTATTTGTAATAGTAATTCCTAGGTATTTAGTTGAATTTACAGCCTTCACATTTGTGTGACTTATCGCGTAATCAAAATTTAGCGGATTTCTTTTAGTGCTCATGTGAATATCTTCACACTTTTCTTTATTCAGCGTCAATTGCCACTTCTTGCACCATACAAATATCATATGTAAATCATTTTGCACTTTGTTTTGGTCCTCTGATCACTCTACAACACGGTAAGTGACAGCTTCATCTGCAAAAAATCGAAAGTGGCTACTAAGATTCTCTTCTATGTCGTTACTATAGATCAGGAACAATACTTCGCCTTTGTTGGTGAAGGAGTTTCAGAAAACCGTGATTAATAACTCTGCTTTAGTGGCACTGTCATCAATGTCTTTACCATTCTTGCCATTGGTGTGCTTTGTGTATGACCACCATAAGTGTGGGTTTTCTATCAGATTCCGAGACAGAATTTCGCTGCAGAAGTTATTAAAAGCATGTCACAATGAGGCAGGCACAATGTTTCGAACTTCTGCGCAAACTCAACCAGTCTTGGAGATTTTGCACTCTTTTGAATTTGGCATGCTTTTTTCACTGCTTCAGCCATAGTGATGTAACCTATTTTGTATACATGGGGTCCAGTACCACCACTTATTACTTTATGTGGTATATATCTCTCAATTGCTGTCGATACTATCTCTTTGACATCATTCCACAACTTTTCTATGCTGACATGATCAGATCAGAATGAATGAAGATTGTCTGTGAAAAACTGATAAGAATATTTTATCAGCTTTTTTTAAAAATAGATATACTTTGAATCTCTTTTTGATGGCTGTTGGTTTCATGGTATTCAGCCTAGCAGCAAGTGCCTTGTGGTCGCCAATCCCTGTATTCGTCCTGATACATCCTATTTTCCAGGATTATTTGTTGCTAAGACGTCAAGTGTTCTTTCACAGCCATTTAAGCTTTGAGTAGGCTCAAGAACTAATTGTTGAAAATAATTTTCTGAGAAAGCACTAAGTGCAATTTCAGATGAGGTTTTATGCCTGCCATCAGCTTTAAATGAATAATTTTCCCGGATTATCTTGGGTAGATTGAAGTCAGCTCCTGCTGTAATTGTATTAATGGGGTACCTATCTGAATTTAGAATTCTTTTAACTGTTCAGTAACCATATTTTCTGAGTCCGGGGGTCGGTAAAGCGATCCAAGTAATAGTTTAGTCCACTTGCCTACCCATACTATTTCGCAGAAACTATCTACTTCAATTTCACTGCAAGGCAAACTACTACTGGTAGCAATAAATACTCCACCACCAAACTGCATATAATGTATCCTTTCTGAACTCTGTTAAATTGTTTGAAAAAATTTGGGCCTAACTTATTCCCAGCTTAAGCAGCTTTCTGTATCCATAATTATTTGAGCTCGAGTGCTTTCTATTCGGGCTTGGACCTCTGGTTGTTTCCCAACTAAGATACAACAATTTACAACTACAATACCGATCGTTTCTACAACTATGTAACTGTGCCCCCTTTTAGACAAAAGCCCTTTGTGGTTCCCTGAGACCCTCTAACTTTAATAAATGAAAAAGAACCGCCCTGTCCCTTTCCCACAGCCCCTGCTGCCTGTGTAGTCAGCTACTGTATGTAGTAGACCCTTGACTTATTAAGCGAACTTGGAAACCCACTACCCAACAGTTCAATTCAAGGAATCTGCAGCCTACACAGTCACAGAACTGACTGAGCCTCTGATCCAGACCCTCCACACTGCTCTGCGCCAAAGGACCACAGTCAGTTCTATCGACGATGCTGCACATGGTGAGCTCCACTTTCTGAATAATTATTCAAAGTATTGAAATAATTTTGACTTCAAATAATTCTAAAAGTTTCTTTCCTTCATTAATATAAATTTACTCAATTTGGCACTCAATTAGTTCTTGAATGTTCTTCACAATTTGGATGTCTATTTCTCATAATATTTGTTTGTTTTTCAAAAGGGAATACGATAATCATATTAAAAATTCTTACCACGTAATCGTAAAACAACCAAAGTAGGTCTTAAATTTTCATCAGTTAATTGAGGAACAACATTTGGTAATAAACTAGTTATTTGTTCATTGCTTTTATGTTAAATTTCTACAGTTCTGTATTTCATCTGATTCTTTTGGTAATTATCCTTTATTTTATTTATATCTATTAATTGATTTATTTGACACTCACAGACATTCAGACAGTTGTACATAAATGTTTATTCTATATTTACATATTCTCTTATTGACAGTAAAATGTCATTAGTAAACCATTATTTAAATTATTTTTCTTCTTCTCTTTTATGTTTTAAAATGAAAGTATAAAGATTTACTTCACTGATGAAAATTTAACATTTCTAATGTAACAGTATTATCATCATCAATATGCTGGAAGGCTTTGTCTGGATGATGTATTCTAAAAGTTTCCTTTATTAAGTTTAGAGAAGTTGTTTGTTTTTCTAGTTTTACAAATTGTTCGAAGCCCTTTTATACTTCTGCATCTTAGTTTTCTTTTCTTCATTTCTTCAATATTAAAATAAATGATAAATTCATCTACATCTTGTTTAAATACATTTGAACAACCTTTTTCTTTAAAATAATTTTCTAAATTAGCATAACTTAATCCATAACTTTTTACAATAATTTTCCAAGTTTTGAAATAGCTCAGCTTTGGAGTACATTTTGTTTTGCCTTTATTTACATATAAAAAACGACCTTTTCGTAAATTAAAACATTTACAACTGAAATGTACTTTGAGTTTTTAACTAAAATTTCGATCACTTATGCAGATAGACAAAATCTGATAGAGCTTTTTTTATAAAGAGACGAATTTATTAGATTTTTATTTCTTAAAACATGAAAATTTGCTTCAGGGATATAGATAAACACGATCTTGAGTTCATTTATAAAGAAGAAAACGTAATAAATGTTTAGTTTTTAATTAAATGGAAATTTCCTTCACAGATATAGGTAAATTTTTAAATGGGTGAAACAACAATGTAAAAATCTTCTTTTTCAATCATAGAATTAAAAAAATATACTCTTTGGTACAGAATTGTCATAAATATACTATTAAATCGAAGAGTCCGCCAACACATTGAGCATCCACTCCTTCATCAATACCATGCCAGACCACACATGAGCACTGCATTATCTGCAGCTATCTAATGCTTTTATTTTACTGCCAAGACGTCAGGTGCCCATTCACAACCATTTAAGCTTTGAGTAGGCTCAAGAACTAATTGTTGAAAATAATTTTCTGAGAAAGCACTCAGCGCAATTTCACATGTTTTATGCCTGCCATCAGCTTTAAATGAATAATTTTCCCGGATTATCTTGGGTATAGGCAGAGGGAGAGAGACAGAAAACGAGTGTGAGAGACAGGGGGAGATGCAAAGATGTGGTGGTGAAAGTGGAGGAGAGAAAATATGAAATTTAGTGCTTGTGGGTGGAGTACAAAGAGAGAAACTGAGTATGGGGGAAGAAACGTCAACACCTAAATTACTCCAAATCATTATTGTTTAGGTAAAAATGTGTACCAAATGAAAGAGACCTGGTAAGGCATTTAATTTATGCTGCAAATAATTCTTAGTCATGAATATGAGATGGGAAAAGTATATAATTACATAAATGAAAGTGTCATACTTTTAATTGTCAAAGAAGAGGATCAAAAATTGGGTGTCATTGGCGATGACACATATGAGAATGGAAAAAATAATATTGACAGGAGATTTCAGCCCTACTGTAGGAAATAATCCGACCTCAAAGCTTGTAGCAATGATGGAAGAAATCATATACAACCATACAAGATAACCTAGAAATTTTCTTTTTATGAACTAAAGGTAACCAATTCTTTCTTCTGAAGAAAATTACCCATAAATGTACATGATCAGCTACATGATTTAAGTGTCTTATTCACCTTCTTAGCAGTAATAAAAATTTGAAGACGTAATATGGGATGCACGACACTGCAGGGGATATTACGTACATTCTGATCATTTCTAGCTGCTAGCTCAAACAGATATGTACACCAAATGGAGAAGTAGCAGAACGTTGCCAGAAGAAACTAGGAGGGGATAAATCTACAAAATATGTCTACTAAATGCACACAGCATATGAATTCTCCATCTGAGGAGACTTAATCGAGAAATATAGCAGAAGAAACATGGAGGAAAAATGAGAAACAAATGAAAAAGTGTAGAAACAGCAGCTATGAAAGAAGTTGGTGAAGTCTTAGGAATAAACAGAAAGATAAAAAAAGAAAGAAAGAGTTCGTAGCCACAACAACGAAGTAAGATAGTGTTATAACGAAGAAAAAAGAGACATGCCTTAAATCTCTCAGAGAGCCAACAGAGAAGAAACATCAAATCTACAAACAAGATAAAAATGCAATGAGGATGACTGGCTCATCCATGGTTTTTGTAAATGGTCAGCCAGTTACATTTTTCTGTGCCTTTCTTTTAGCTCCTTTGTCGATTTACTTGTGTTTTAATCTGATATATAGCTACTTTTACTCATTCTCCAGCTTGTGAGTTATTCTCATCGAGCAGAGACATAAGACGATAGAATAGTCATTACTATTATTATTATTATTATTATTATTATTATTATTATTATTATTATCATCATTATTCTTGATTGTTATAATTATTTTTTTATTGTTGTAATTATCATTGTACTACTGTTATAATCTCTATTTTTTTCCTTTTTTTTCTTTAACATCAATACTGTATAATACGTTATATGTCCCTAATGTTAGAGGAAGAGAAATAGAAGCTGTGATGGAGAGGAGAAAGAAAGAGCTGAGAGGGGCACAACAATGGTGGCTATACCATCCCTAATATGTAAGTTTTGAGTTCCCTCTTGAATGTTGAGTGGTTCTGGATAAGACGCAGATCACAGGGGAGCGCGTTCCATAGTTGTATGGCTGAGATGGAGAATGACATGGAGAAAGATTTTGTGTTATGTAAAGGTACAGCCAAGATGCTAGACGTATCCGATCTGGTATTGCGGTTGTGGAATGATGATAGGTGTTTAATGTGAGAAGATAAGTATTGGGGGCACCAGTGGCTAAGAAATCGATGAAGTAAGCACATCGTGTGGAGATCGCGTGCCTTATGTGAGCGTATCCACCCTAGCTGGGAGTATGAAGGACTGATATGATCATACAACCGAATATTGCACACGTATCTAATGCAAGCATTCATCACCAGCTCCAGGCATCTAGAATTTTCACTATTTGTGCCGTGTTGAACTACATCACAGTAGTAGAGATTAGGCAAGACTAGCGTTTGGACTAATTTTTGTTTAACATGGGTTGGAAATATTTTTCTAAATTTTTGAATTGCGTGTAGGGAGGAAAGCGATTTCTGGGAAGCTGTGACTGTTTGTTCTTCCCAGTTTAGGTGTTCATCCAAGATTATTCCAAGGTCTTTTACTGTTTTTTGGTATGGTAGTTGGGTACCAATGAGGAGTATTTGAGGGACTGTTTCGCGAAAGTACCGACTGATTAACTTTGGATGAGATATAAGTACGACCTGGGATTTCTTGGGGTTTAGTTTCAGACCTAGGTTCACTGCCTATCGAGAAACAGAGCAAAGATCTGCGTTCATACTCGCTACTGCGTCAGCAATGTTCTTGGGGCTTGCACTTATGTACAGTTGGATGTCGTCGGCATATAGATGGTAGTTTCAGGTGTGAATCACTGAAGAAATATCATTAATGTACAGTGAGAAGTGTAATGGACCAAGGACGGAGCCTTGTGGAACTCCAGAGCGCACGTTTTTCCATGATGACTTTTCCGACCCACAAACGAATTGTTAACTTCGGTTTTTGAGGTAGCTGTCGAACCAGTGTATTGCGCTATTTGAGAAACTCAGCTGTTTCATTTTAATTAGTAATATATCAAAGTCATCTGTGTCAAAAGCCTTGCTAAAGTCAAGCAGTGTTAGGATGGTAGCTTCACTTCTGTCCATAGCATGTTTAATGTCATCAGTTACTTTGATTAATGCAGCTGCTGTACTATGGTGCTTTCGAAAGCCTGACTGATATTCGTCATGGATGTTATGAGTTTTGAGGTAATCCGTCAGCTGTTCATGGATTCTAGGGCTTTAGATATTGCAGGTAGTATGCTGATCGGCCTGTAGTCACCTGGCGAATTAGGGTTGTCAGTCTTGGGTATAGGTTGAATTAAACTTTGCTTCCACTCAGTAGGATATGTACTACTGACAAGAGACAGGTTGAAGATGTCTGTGATAACTGGAATAATAGTGTCTACGACGTTCTTAATCATACCAATGCTCACTCCATCATTTCCTACTGCCTCGGAAGAGATTCTCATAATTGCCTTGTGTACAGTGTCGGTAGTGACATGTTGTAGGAAAAACATGTCTCTCGAGAGATTGATATCTTGGGGCTGGTAATTTGTCGCTGCGTGGCAGTTTACAGCTGTTGAGGAGAAATCGTTTAATTCTTCTGCAGACGCTTGATAAACAGCATAAGGTCATCGCTTCCCTATACCGAAACTGCGCAGCTTTTTCCACAGTACAGCAGGTTTTGATATGCCGCATACGACAGAGCGGGCATGTCTGATTTTGGCATTCCTCACGCTTTGCTTGGTTCTGTTTCGGAGTTTCCTATAAGCTTTGTACGCCTCGGGAGTTGGGTTACGCTTGAAGGCCCTATGTGCAGCACCACGTTTATTCATTAACTGGCGTAATGCAGTGGTGAGCCACGGAGCGGGAGCTCTCTTTACCTTGACAGTGCGTTGAGGAGCACATTTATCATACAGTGCAATAATTTTGCGACATAATTCCCGAATTTTTCCGTCTAAAGTCGGTTCATTGCTTATATCATGCCAAGAGAAGCCTGAGCAATTCTTTTGAAGAGCGTCATGGTTAGCATTTTTTAAGTTTCTGTAGGTTACCAGGTGAGATTTTTCTTTGGTAGTATGCATTGAGTAATTTAAGAATATCACGTCATGAGCAGAGAGTCCCAGAGCGGATGTCTGATTGGCGCGAATTATTTTATCTGGTCGCTTTGTTGCTATTATATCTATGAGTGTGTGGCTGTGTGGCGTGTGATGAGTTGGGTGCAGCGGTGTTAAACTCATATTATAGGAGTGGAACAGTCGCCTTAGTTTTTCTACAGAGGGAGATTTTAACTGTAAGTCGATGTTTGTGTCGCCCATAATGATTATGTGTTCATACTGTGTCACGAGTGAGGACAGGGCAGACTGATGGGAGGACATGGCACCGACGTTTGGAGGTTTATAGATTACTCCAATTAGCAGTTTCTGATTTGATGTATTTATTTCGAAAAACAAGGACTCTGCTTCTCCTTCGCCCTTTGCATCCGATGTGCATAGTACAGTAGGTGTCAGATCAGAGCGAACATAGGCACCCACACCACCCCCGCGTCGTGTTTCACGATCTGCCCTTAGGAGAGAGTAACCAGTGATTCGGATATGTCGGAAGAAATGTTTGGTTTCAACCAAGTTTCAGAGACAAGGATAATATGGAACAGCGATTGGCAGAACAGGTCACAGAACTCGTCGTAGTGAGCCGTTAGCTACTGCGCATTCGCGTGGGCCACAAAGAGCCCGCCGCCGGAACCGGTCCGTCCCATTGTGGCCGCCTGTAGGACCGATCGCGCTCCGTTTACCTGCTGGCCGGAAGAAGGACAAAAGCTGGATTTTGCGGGGAAAGACATATTTACAGGTGTGTCCAAGGTCGTGGCTGACTCGAGCGTCTATGGGCTAAAGGTGAAAAACAGGCGGGAAGGATCGGAGAAGGGAGCGAAAAGAACGATGGAAAGTGACAGTTGTGGTTACGAAAAAGATAATAGTAGTAGTAGTGGTAGTGACGAGGGTGAAAATAACAGATATAGAAAGGCGGTTTTAACGAGATTCCTGTTAATGGAGAATGTTAATTCCCGTTTGACTGATAATATGAATATACATGAGCACTTATGATAGACAAATAAAGAAGCAATATTTATGTGAGACAATTGACTGATTTTAAATAGAGTACTTATGGTACTTAAAGAAATAACGGAGCAATATTCAAGCTAAAAAAAATGAAAAGAAAGAATGAAAATTAACATATATTAGACAGAGTACAATATGAGACGTTGTGTCTCGCGAGATTTCGCTCAGTCTTTCAGTTCGAACATGTTCGTCACCGTTTTCCTCCCTCCTTCCGTCTTGACTACGATCCTGCCATCCTGGGTCCATACATTTTGAAGGCCGAACTGTGTGATCGCAGCGTTCAAAACTTTTAGTCTTTCGCGCGTCATATCTTCCCTCAGGGAACCCCACTCTTGGCGAGTTTTCTTTTCTGAGCAAACACTTCAGCTCTTTTCCGGTATGACACAAATTTAATAATTATGGGCCTGGGTTTCATGGCACCTGGTATCCTGCGCCCAACACGGTGGCTTCTGTCAATATCGGCCACGTCGATCTGCACGCCAAGTTTCTCCAGCACGAGGCTAATGGCCAGGTCGTCGGTGTTTTCATGTTCGTTTTCAGCTACCCCGAACAAGCGCAAGCTGTTCCTTCTCTGATACTGCTCAATTTCATCGGTGGCAGCAGACAGTTTAGCTTCTAGGTCGGCGGCTTTTTTCTCTTGTGCGGCCAGGGACTTTTTAAGAGACTGGATTTCGGCGCTGTTGCGCCCGACAGACTCTTGCAGTTTGTCCATGACCGCGGCCGTCACAGAGTCCGTGATGGATTGCACTATTACGTCTAGCGTGTCTTTACTGTGCAGCGCCGCACTCACCCGGGACCGGACGAGCTCCCCGATGTCGGGAAGCGAGGCCTCACCTGCCGCCGGAGACCGGACGCCCGCGCCGCCTCCGCCCCTGTAGCCTCGCCTGCTGCCGCTTACTCGTGCTTTTCCCATTTTTCACTCACTTATCACTTATCACTTGTGGTAATCAACGGAGAACAACACACCACGGCAAGTAACACTTGTTTAGTCGGATGCACACGTTGTGGACTGCCGTACTTCTCTGTAACACCATCAATGAGCGGAAAAACTCGCGAGCCGAAGAAACGCGCGTCACTCAGTGGCTGCCATCTTAGGGAATATTCACGGAAGGGAAATGATAGCTTATAGAAATCATAATGTTCAAACATAGAAGAAGTTACTTCCATGTGTAACATCAAACAGGTAAATGGAATAGAACTTGTGGTATGAAAAAAATGCCCAACACAGAAAAAAAGGTTAAAATTGAAGTAGGATGTTTAAATAATTTAGATTACTGATGAACTAGGAGATGCACTTAACTCCACAAGGAATAGAACATCTACTGGTACAAATGGCATAAACGTTGAGCTCCTAAAATAGGGAAGCAATCTACTACATAAGTACTTTGTTTATTTAATAGGCGCTGGAATATGGAGTAATTTCACTAGAATGTCCACAGGCAAAAATAATATTACTATTTTAAAAAGGCGACAACAATACTTGTGGCAATTATAACATAATTATCCTTTTGGACAATGTTTATGGAATAATAATATACTGGACGTTAACGACTATAGCTGAAAGTTTATTAGCCCAACAATAAGTTTGATTCTGGAGGGGCAAGTCAACAACAGATGCGGTTTTTAAAATTAATAAATCTAAAAACAGGGCGAGCATAATACGGAAATCCTTTTAACATTTACCGGTTTTATTAAGACAGCCGATAATGTTGATAGAGAGGAATTGTTGAGATTTGAGAGGCCAAGAGAATATCCACAACTCGGAATACACCTTTTAAAGTGTAGGTGTAAATGGTACGATAACACAGACTGTAACCAAAAACAAGGCGTTAGACAGCATTTTACCTACAATTTTTAATATTTATTTACATGATAGACGCAGATTTGTGAATGGGGGGGGGGGGGGGGGGGGGGGTTGACATTGACAGAAATTTCCTTTGAACTGCATTTTATATGCAGATGAGACCACACGGCTGCAGGAGAATCAAGAGTAACGAAAGAGAATACATCTGTTATGTAAGATCTCTAAAGAGTAGCATTTGACAAGTTCAGAAAAGAAGAAAGAAAAACCAAGGGCTTTTAAAAGAAAACAACCTGCATGTAAAAAATTTGATTATAAATAGAACAAAAGAAACTGTAGTTGTTAGTAGTATAAGGGACAGGTGAAAAGTTTTAAAAACTTAGGTCCTGATGTGACATATGAGTATGATGAAGATATAGAGAAGTTGGCAAGGTTTGGGAATATGTGTGGAAAAACAAAACAACGAAAGTATAAGATCGGAATGTTATAAGACGATGGCAGTTTTAATGCTTGTTTGCGGAAGTGAATCATGGGTTGTAAATAAACGCCAAGAAACTAACATACAGACAGTAGGGATGAGATTTATAAGTACATAAAGGGAGGCAGAAGTGATATTTCTAGATTTCCTAAATGCATTTGACATGGTGTACCAGTGCAGACTGTTGACGAAAGTTCGAGAAAAAAAAAACTTAAGTTAATATAGATGAGCAGTAAAAACAAACTCGTAATGTTCGAGTAAAGCATTAATAGTGTCCTGTATGACAGAGACATGTTGTTGAAATATTGGTGCGTATCGCTACAAAGTGTTATGTAATGAAACGAGCATCTGAGCTTGTGGTAGGGAAGGCGAATAGTCGCCTTTGGTTTATTAGGGGTGTTGTGTCAGCTGCTGTGGGATTCAGCACCAAGACAAACATTGAAGAAGAGAAGTTGCGATGGCTGATGGCAGGAAAACAAATTGATCCGTGTATATCATATGCTGATTAATATAACTATTTCTAAAACGAAGAGAACCATTACTTAACTTGCTTCCTGTGCTCGCTATGCCTTCAACATGCAGTTACTTTTATACATTATCACTACTCGCAGAACAAAGGCTAAGTAACTTCTGTCTATTACTCAGAACTGAATTTTCTGGAACCTGCGTCCGAACTGCGTCCGACCAGCGATGGGCGGCTGGTTAAGCCAGCCATTGATAGGGGGCACTGAACTCTGTACTTCCTGGAGGTGTGGTGTTGACCGCTCTTTACCATTGGCGCGCGGTTCAGCGTCTTCTTGAGACCGTTTCGTGGAGCTGTGCTAGTAGCTGTGCAGTCGATGCTTTACGAATTTTGGGAAAGTCTGGTTCAGGACCGCATATAGGATGCTAGTGCGACATATTCTTGAATACTGCTGGAGTGTGTGAATCCTCACCACCTCGAATTTCAATTAGACAACACAGTAATTTAGAAGCGGGCACTAGATTTGTTGCTGGTACGTACAAGCAACAAGCGAATATTATGCACATGTTTAGGAGAGTCCAATGGGCATGCCTTGACGGAAGGCTACGTTCTTTTCGAGTAACGCAATTGAGACAAGTTAGTGAACTGGTAAATAAAGCTGACTGCACAACTACGAGGGGCGTTCAGAAAGTAAACTCCGATCGGTCGCGAAATGGAAACGACTATGAAAATCCGATAAAGCTTTGCACAGATGTGTTGGGTAGTGTCTCTAGTATAACCCCAGTTAGCATCACGTCGCTCTTCTCATTTCTGAGCTCGCAGTGAGTGCGTAAAAATGTCTAGAAAATAGTGTCTGCCGCCAAGTACGAGGGCCTGGTGAGAAATTTCGCCTGAAGCTATGCAGCTAACATTACATAACTGTCGTGCTGTTTCTTCTTCAAGACAATTCTCAGCCGCATTCTGCAGGAGCAATGAAGATGCTCCTGCATCGTTTTCAAATGGAAATGTGAGATTACCCACAATACAGTCCGCAATTGTCTCCCCCTGAGTTTCATCTCTGGTCACATGAACCGCTGTCTTTGAAGACAACATTTTGACACAGACAACGAGGTGTAGTTCAGCGTGGAGAATTGGCGGAAAGCACTGGCGGCTGCCTTCTATGATGAGGCTATTGAAAAGTTGGTACAACGCTATGACAAAAGTCTAAGTCAGAACGGCGACTACGTAGAGAAGTAGCTGAAAGGTGAAGCTAATTGTTACAAGTAAAACATTTCTGATGTTCACTGTGCTTTCAATTTGGCAATCAATCGGACCTTACTTTCTGAACAGGCCTCGTATTTTACTGCTACTTCTGCCAGAATCCATTTCACGTAAGGACCACGAAGATGGGATATGAGAAGTTAAGGCTCATGCAGTGACATACAGACAGTCGTTTTTCCTCTATTTGCGGGTGGAACAGGAAATGAAATTACGAGGAGTAGTAGTAGTAGTAGAAGGAACCCTCCGTCGCACTTCATACAGTGTCTTGCTGAGAGCGTATGTAGTCTTCACTACATTTCAAAACACGGAATTAGAGAATATCTGAATACGTTTAATATTGTCAGTACAATACAGGAGAATAAGAGAAGCTGGAATGAAAGTCTGGAAAGAATGAATCGAGAAAGATTATGTTTTCACATAAGAAGTTTGGAAGGGAAGTCAAGCAGGACAGAGACAAAATACAACGAAGCAAAACAAAAAAATCGCAACACCAAGAAACGGGTTGCGTGAGATAACAACAGTTGATAGGTGTGTCACTACATCTGAGAGATGATGGCTATACAAATTTCGCACCATTCGCATAGAAGTGACACTAGTAGCGCCACTATGAGGGTCAAAATCAAATTTGCTTTAAATACACGATGTAGCGGTCATGAGCATTACTTACCTTTGAGATTTGACGTAGTGGGTTGCTGTTAGTCAAGATTGCTTTTAAGGTGACAAAGACGCCATTATCAACACCTCACTTAGTTTGAACGACGTCATATAACAGGACTACGAGAAGCAGGATGTTCATTCTGCGATATTGCAAAAAGACTGGCACGAGAATGTACAGTTGCAAGAACAGTGGATTCCGAACGGCCACGTGGCACAACCGAGATAGAGGATCATTGTATTCGGCTCATTGCTCTGGCGCATCGTACTGCATGTGCAGCAGCAATTTGAGCAGCAGTTTCCACCACAGCGACACAACGAACTGTTACAAGTCGGTTACTCCAAGGACAGGTCCGGCCCAGACGCCCTGCAGCGTGCATTCCACTGTCCCCCCAAACCACCACCGACTTCAGTACTGCCAAGCGAGAGCTCATTGGAAGGCAGGATAGAGGTCTGTTGCGTTTGCTGACGAAAGCTGGTTCTGCCTCGGTACCATTATGGTCATGTGTTGGTTAGAAGGAGGCGAATTTGGAGGCTGCAACCAAACTGTCTGCGTGGTAGACACACTGGACGAGTACCAACAGTTAAGACGTGGAATAGGATTTCATATGTCAGTAGGAGCGTTCTCGTGGTTGTCCCATGCACCCCAACTGCAAATTTTTGCGTCATTCTGGTGATTCGACCTGTTGTGCTAACATTTATAAGCAGACTAGTTTTCTACAACAGCATAACGCTCGCCAACTTTTCAGTGTGGTGACCAAACATGCTCTATAGAGTGGCGACATATTTCCTTGTTATCCTCGATCACCAGACCTGTCTGTAATCGAGCACGTATATCGGACGACAGTTCCAGCGTCATCCACAGACTGCATTAATCATCCCCATATTGATCGATCAAGGGCAACAGGCATGGAACTCCATCCCGCAAAGTGTCGCTTAGCCCTTGTACAACACAATCCGTGCACGTTGAAATGCTTGTATGCATCAGTCTGGCGGTTATTTCGGTTAATAATGTACCAGCATTTCAGATTTTGAATGGCGTATTTCACGTTCACGTTAACCTGTCATCTTGCGATGTTAATCACTTAAATGTGTTAGTTAGACAAATGTATTCCCAAAAGCTATTTTTTTGTGTGTGTTGAGATCATTTCCATTAGTGTATTACACAGGTAATGTGGTTTTTGAAGTAGCCCATATGTTGTCCCGACGTCCATTGCACAAAAGCGTGTGATATGTTGAGTGGTACTTAAGATAAGTGAATAAATTAGTGAAATCAATGTGAAGTTAAGTACAAATTAGAAAATAAATTAAAAACTTAGTTCAGTTTAGAAGAGTTACACACGGGCAAACAGCGGGCAGAGCAGCAGTGACAGAAGAGCCAATGACCATGAAGTCAGCACGTTCTGGAGAAGCCATCGCCCTCCCCACATAAGCGGAAGCTGTCGATACAGCCGTCAGGGCATCGCCCGACCGGCTCACGTGTTTCTCAATTGTCACATGTGATCCAAGGCCCTTGCCTACATTCCAAGAGCCAATGACCAACGTTAAGAAGATTCTTCGAGAAGCTTTCCAACGTGACAGAAGAGGCAATGACCGTGAAGTCGTTCACCTCCAGTGAACTGAAGTAAATAAATACGCGAGACGCAGTGGGCCCGACAGTAGTGGTTTTCAGTTTAGTTTCGGTGCTGAAAACCGTCCTGCAGGAAGAGACTACATCGTACACACAAGCACCAAGTGCACCGCTGCAGTGGAATAGCAAGCAGCAGCCTCGCCGCCAGAAGACAGGAAGTATTTGAAGACTGATTTTTACGTACCCGGGTGAGTCGTGAGGACGGGAAGGAGACGGCCTGGGATGAAGATCTGATAGCCGAAGACTGGCAAGCGGGAATCCGTTGTTCGAGTCCGGGACACTGGCCTTCCCCCGCCGCGCCGCTCCTCTGGCCGACGCAGGCAGCCCGCATAGAGAGAGAAACACTGGGACGCCACATCGAAGGTATCACCATCCGATGCACGAGTTCGTTCTCAATAACTGAACGGGCCACAGCACGATGCGCGTCTCCAGTCAACTGGGCGAGACGGCGACACGAGATACACACCGCCAGGCGTAATCAGACGCCGCCGCTGACGCAGCATGAAGGCTTCGCAAACGACACAGCTGAAAACCGTTGTACAAATCTTCAATAAAAATTATCTTTTGCAAAATGCTGTTTCATTCTACCTCATACCCGAGCCAAGGAAGAACCCACCGTGCCCACATGTTGTTAAGAGAGAAAAAGTAATTCATTTAGTGTTTTTCACCTTGACGTAATGCCTTAGAATCAAATGCCCTTTGCAGTAATGCTCATCCTGACAACTGACTAGAATCAAAAGAGCAAACTCAGTTACAGATAATAAGGGTCGTCTGCGACGTTACTACCCCAGAAAACAGTAAAGTTTTTCGACTTTTGGTTACGGGACTTTCCGGACGAAGACAAAGTCTTGTGAAGTTGGATGAATCTTTTTGAAGGACCCTGTACACTGAGGTGCGAGCTTTGTAGCAATATGGAAATCTGGCGGACGGCGTGACGTATGAACGCCGTGTGCGTCGCGCCGGGCTTCGATAGCAGGGACCTGGGGCCGCACATAAAGTTTGCCGACACCCTGCGCCGCGCTCATCGTGCATGCGTGGCGTGGCCGCGATAAGCGGACCCACTTGTTGTGCGGATAAATCACGACGCCCCGTCAGCGACACTGCACTGGCGTAGCGCGGCGCGGCGCAGCCGGCGCACGCCTCACGCTCGCCACTTTTCCGCCGGCTGAACAAAGCAGGCGGCGTGCGCGCTTGTGCGCATGCGCGATCTCCGTCCTCAGCCTGCTACTGTGCGGGAGGCGTCACGTTGATGGTAGTGGAACTCGTGTTTTCTCCGTTAAATGGTGCCGTTTCCGTTGCAGGTATAACGTGTCATTCAGTCGAATTAAAGACGTTGTGGCTGTTCCGTGATGTCTATAAACGGTTCGTAGGCTTTATAGACTTGCAAAAAGAGTTTTAAGGTATAAAATAGTGCAAAATCTGAGAAAAGTTGAGCCAAGGCGGTACTGTACAGTTCATGCAATAAGTATGAGCTTACACTAAGACTGGAAGACAAAGAACGAAGTGCACAGAGTAAAACGTGTGTAATCTTTCGCCTCTACGTTCGAAGCAGCACTGACAAAATAAGAGATAGATTCTAGAGTGGAATAAAAACTCAAGATACAAGGATATCAATGTTAATATTCGCTGATGACATGACTCTGCTTAGTGAAAGTGAAGAAGAATTATAGGATCTGTTTAATGTAATGATCAGTGTAATGGGTATAGAATATGGGTCGAGAGTAAATCGAAGACTGAAGTAATGAGCAGTAGCAGACATGACAACTGCGAGAAACTTATCATATAGTTGGTGTTCACGAAGTACATGAAGTCAAGCAATTCTGCTATCTACGCAGCAAAACAATGTATGACGTATGGAACAAGAAGGACTGAAAAGCAAACTAGCACCAGCAAAAAGGGAATTCCTCACAAAGTGATGTCTACTGCTCTCATACATATACATTTGGAGCACAGCATTGTATGTGGTGGGATATAGACTGTAGGAAAACCGGAAGAGGAAAGAATTGAAGCATTTGAGACGTGGTGCTGTTGAAGAACGTTGAAAATTAGGTGCACTAATAAGGTAAGGAACGAGGAGGTTCTCTGTAGAATCGATATACGAAAAACAACTGCGAGAAGAAGGAACAGGATGATAACTTCCACGGTACTATAGGGAGCTACAGAGGGTAAAAACTGTAGAGGAAGGCAGAGATTGGAATACCTCCAGCAGATAATTGAGGTCATAGGTTGCAACTGCTACTCTGAAATGAGAAGGTTGGTACAGTAGAGAAATTCATGGCAGGCGACATCAAACCAGTTACAACACTAATATTAAAAAAAGAAAAAGAGTCCACAGCAATTGGACAAAACTTGGAAACACCGCGAGAAATGTATGCTTCGACAGAAATGCAGATCTTGAATGAATCTTTTTGTAGGGCCCTGTATACTGAGGTGTGAGCGCTATAGCAGTATGGAAATCTGGCCGACGGCGTGGCGTATGAACGCCGTGTGCGTCACACCAGGCTTCGATAGCAGGGACTTGGGGCCCCACATAAAGCCTGCAGGTTCCACTGTTGTGTATGACCACTAACTGGGCATGTGCAATGTTCTCAATATTTGTGTCAGTTGTGGTCACAACAATGTTGAGCGTAGTTGTGAGTGCATTATGTCACAGCTGACCGAATTCGTACGTGGAAAAATTGTCGGTGCTCCACAACGTAGAAAATGAGAGAGTTTGTTGTTCATTTTCCTTTAGGAATGGTCAGTTTCCAGAGCGATTAAAGAACTCGGTAGAAAAGCCCCTTTACAAAAAGGGACAAAGGGATATTTTAGATAATTTTACACCAATTTCTATGCCATCAGTGTTTGCAAAAGTTATTGAAAAGGCTGTGTATGTAAGGATAATTGATCATTTTGTATCACACGATTTGCTATCAAATCCACAGTTCGGCTTTAGAAGTCGCTTAACAACTGAAACTGCTATATTCTATTTTCTCTGTGAGGTACGGGATGAGTCAAACAAAAGGTTTCGAATGCTTGGGAATATTTTTTTATTTAACTATGGCATTTGATTGTGTTGCTCAAAATATTGCTCCAGAAGTTGGACCGTTATGGAATACGGGGAGCAGCTCACAATTGGTTCACCTCTTACTTTAGCAACAGGCAGCGAAAGGCCATTACTTACAATGTTGATAACGGCTGTGATGTGGGGTCTGAGTGATGTACAGTCAAGTGGGAAGTGCCCAAGGGATCAGTGTTGGGGCCACTCCTGTTCCTTATTCATATAAATGATATGCACTCTAGTATTATGGCGTACTCTAAAATATTTCTGTTTGTTGGTGACAGTAGCTTGGTAGTAAAGGATGTTGTCTGCAACATTGGCTCGGTTTCAAATAGTGCAGTACATGGCCTAAGTTCATGGCTTGTAGAAAATAAGTTAACCTTAAATCACAGTAAGACTCAGATTTTATAGTTTCTAACACACGGTTCAACAAAACCTGACGTTTTAATTTCACAAAATGGGAATATGATTAGCGAAACGGAACAGTTCAAATTTCTAGGTCTTCAGAAAGATAGTAAGCTGTCGGGGAAAGCCCACGTTCAGGATCTTGTTCAGAGTCTTAATGCTACCATTTTTACTATTCGAACGGTATCAGAAGTGAGTGATCGTTCGACACGAAAATTAGTCTAATTTGCTTATTTTCATTCGCTTATGTCGTATGGTATTATATTTTGGGGTAACTCTTCCCATTCCAAAACGATACTTTTCGTTCAGAAACGCGTGGTTCGATCGAACCTCTTGTCGACTCATGTCCACGATTCTGGGTATTTTGAGCCTCTCAATATATATATATATATATATATATATATATATATATATATATATATATATATATATTCCTTACTGTCATTTCTAGTTAACAATATTAGCTTATTCCTAAGAATAAGCAGCTTTCACTCGGTTAATACTCGGCAGAAATTTGGATCGGACTTCCTTAACTCTTGTGCAAAAAGGTGTGCAGTATATTGCTGCATCTGTTTTCAATAAGCTACCACTCGAATTCAAAAATCTTAGTAGTAATCCACGCTCTTTCAAATCGAAACTGAAGAGTTTCCTTATGGGTCATTCTATTCTGTAGAGGGGTTCCAAGAAATATTAAGCTGATTCTTATTGTATTGTTGAGTGTGTTTACTTAAACTTATAGACTGACATTTTTCGGGTTCGTAAACGTATATTTCTATCTGTTATTACTTTTATGTTGGAATTTCATGTACTGACATGGAGATTTGTTCCTCAATTTGGTCCTACGGAACTTGGCGTGTAAATAAATAAGAGGCACCTTATCGAAGATTTACACAGCATGGAAACTGGAAAAACATTATCCCCATGTGTTGAGTGATTGCGACGGACGGTCGTTGAAGAGGTTTCTGACGAAAACCGTAAGAACGATACCTGTAAAAGGCACTGCAGAACATAAAACCGTACACATGAACCCTATCGGCTCCATAAGCAGCGAACTGCAGGACAGGCTCGAGTTCCAAATCCACTCATCAGTGATGCGAATGCCCGTTACAGGAAACGTGGTGCCAGAGTCACATAACCTGGACTATAGAGCAAGAATTAATTTGGTCGAATATGTCTTGTGTCACACTGTTCAGAACCAGTGGACAAGTTTACTTCCGAAGAGTGTAAAGTGGCGGGATTTCGGTTATGATTTTGGCACCCATATCGTAGTATTCCACGGGACGAAAAGTCTCACTACTGTCAAGGATTAGAGAACCTTTTGGCTGAACAGCTGCATCCCATGGTACAATGTTTGTTTCGCAGTGCTGGTGCTGTCTTCCAACGCGACAGGTCCTGAAATTTCCTGACAGATTAAAACTGTGTGCTGGACCGAGACTCGAACTCGGGACCTTTGCCTTTCGCGGGCAAGTGCTCTACCAACAGAGGTACCCAAGCACGTCTCACGCCCCGTACTCACAGCTCTACTTCCGTTAGTACCTCGTCTCCTACCAGGTCCCATTTTTACACAGCTCACGCCATCCTGGACTAGAGTTATGACCACAAGGCTTATCTCTCCTGAATACCTCAGTCAGCTTATCTCAATAGTATTGAACCTTTGTGGTCTTCCTTGAAGTGTAGAGTACATGATCGCTATCCACCTCCATAATAGTTACCTGAACATGTCATTAATTTGCGGGATGAGTGGTATACGATTTCCTTGAAAATCATACTTTACATGTACTCAATCATTTGAAGACTGGATGTAGTATTGAACACCAGAGGTTTTCCAACACCATTTCAGTTCTTTCCATTTTTTCCATAACAGTATTAATGTGCTAATAGTAAACTGCAGGAGCGTCTATAGAAAGGTCCCAGAACTGCTCTCATTAATAAACGGTCACAACGCCCATATAGTACTAGGGACAGAAAGTTGGCTGAAACCAGACGTAAACAGTAACGAAATCCTAAACTCAGATTGGAATGTATACCGCAGAGACAGGCTGGACAGTGAAGGGGGAGGCGTGTTTATAGCAATAAGAAGTGCAATAGTATCGAAGGAAATTGACGGAGATCCGAAATGTGAAATAATTTGGGTGAAGGTCACGGTTAAAGCAGGCTCAGACATGGTAATTGGATGTCTCTATAGGCCCCCTGGCTCAGCAGCTGTTGTGGCTGAGCACCTGAAGGATGATTTGGAAAATATTTCGAGTAGATTTCCCCACCATGTTATAGTTCTGGGTGGAGATTTTAATTTGCCGGATATAGTCTGGGAGACTCAGACGTTCATAACGGGTGGCAGGGACAAAGAAGCCAATGAAATTTTTTTAAGTGCTTTATCTGAAAACTACCTTGAGCAGTTAAACAGAGAACCGACTCGTGGCGATAACATATTAGAGCTTCTGGTGACAAACAGACCCGAACTATTTGAAACAGTTAACGCAGAACAGGGAATCAGCGATCATAAAGCGGTTACTGCATCGATGATTTCAGCCGTAAATAGAAATATTAAAAAAGGTAGGAAGATTTTTCTGTTTAGCGAAGTGACAAAAAGCAGATTTCAGAGTACCTGACGGCTCAACACAAAAGTTTTGTCTCAAGTACAGATAGCGTTGAGGATCAGTGGACAAAGTTCAAAACCATCGTACAATATGCGTTAGATGAGTATATGCCAAGCAAGATCGTAAGAGATGGAAAAGAGCCACCGTCGTACAACAACCGAGTTAGAAAACTGCTGCGGAAGCAAAGGGAACTTCACAGCAAACATAAACATAGCCAAAGCCCTGCAGACAAACAAAAATTACGCGAAGTGAAATGTAGTGTGAGGAGGGCTATGCGAGAGGCGTTCAATGAATTCGAAAGTAAAGTCTATGTACTGACTTGGCAGAAAATCCTAAGAAATTTTGGTCTTATGTCAAAGAGGTAGGTGGATCAAAACAAAATGTCCAGACACTCTGTGACCAAAATGGTACTGAAACAGAGGATGATAGACTAAAGGCCGAAATACTAAATGTCTTTTTCCAAAGCTGTTTCAGAGAGGAAGACTGCACTGTAGTTCCTTCTCTACATTGTCGCACAGATGACGAAATGGTAGATATCGAAATGGACGACAGAAGGATAGAGAAAAACAATTAAAATCACTCAAAAGAGGAAAGGCCGCTGGACCTGATGGGATACCAGTTCGATTTTATACGGAGTACGCGAAGAGCTTTGCCCCCCTTCTTGCAGCGGTGTACCGTAGGTCTCTAGAAGAGCGCAGCGTTCCAAAGGATTGGAAAAGGGCACAGGTCATCCCCGTTTTCAAGACGGGACGCCGAACAGATGTGCAGAACTATAGACCTATAGATCTGTATCGATCAGTTGTACAATTTTGGAACCCGTATTATGTTCGAGTATAATGACTTTCCTGCAGACTAGATCTCTACTCTGTAGGAATCAGCATGGGTTTCGAAAAAGACGGCCGTATGGAACCCAGCTCGCGCTATTCGTCCACGAGACTCAGAGGGCCATAGACACGAGTTCACAGGTAGATGCCGTGTTTCTTGACTTCCGCAAGGCGTTCGATACAGTTCCCCATAGTCGTTTAATGAACAAAGTAAGAGCATATGGACTATCAGGCCAATTGTGTGATTTGATTGAAGAGTTCCTAGATAACAGAACGCAGCGTGTCATTATCAATGGAGAGAAGTCTTCCGAAGTAAGAGCGATTTCAGGTGTGCCGCAGGGGAGTGTCATAGGACCGTTGCTATTCACAATATACATAAATGACATTGCGGATGACATCGGAAGTTCACTGAGGCTTTTTGCAGATGATGCTGTGGTGTATCGAGAAGTTGTAACAATGGAAAATTGTACTGAAATGCAGGAGGATCTGCAGCGAATTGACGCATGGTGCAGGGAATGGCAATTGAATCTCAATGCAGACAAGTGTAACGTGCTGCGAATACATAGAAAGATAGATCCCTTATCATTTTGCTACAAAATAGCAGGTCAGCAACTGGAAGCAGTTAATTCCATAAATTATCTGGGAGTGCGCATTAGGAGTGATTTAAAATGGAATGATCATATAAAGTTGATCGTCGGTAAAGCAGATGCCAGACTGAGATTCATTGGAAGAATCCTAATGAAATGCAATCCGAAAACAAAGGAAGTAGTTTACAGTACGCTTGTTCTACCACTGCTTGAATACTGCTCAGCAGTGTGGGATCCGTACCAGATAGGGTTGATAGAAGAGATAGAGAAGATCCAACGGAGAGCAGCGCGCTTCGTTACAGGATCATTTAGCAATCGCGAAAGCATTACGGAGATAATAGATAAACTCCAGTGTAAGACTCTGCAGGAGAGACGCTCAGTAGCTCGGTACGAGCTTTTGTTAAAGTTTCGAGAACATACGTTCACCGAAGAGTCAAGCAGTATATTGCTTCCTCCTACGTATATCTCGTGAAGAGACCATGAGGATAAAATCAGAGGGATTAGAGCCCACACAGAAGCATACCGACAATCCTTCTTTCCACGAACAATACGAGACCGGAATAGAAGGGAGAACCGATAGAGGTACTCAGGGTACCCTCCGCCACACACCGTCAGGTGGCTTGCGGAGTATGGATGTAGATGTAGATTTAGATGTAGAAGCGCGCGATGGTTATTCGTAATACAGTTACGTTTCATATTTTTTGCTTGTAAGTGTAGTGATCGGAACAACCAAATAAAAACAATCGATTCGGTCGTTTGTTGATAAACAATCGACTCGTTCGGTTGTCGTTTTATGTATCGGTTGAATTATGCATTCATTCATTGCGTGAAACCCGTATGCTGGAGAAACCGAATGAAAAAATTCGACGCAGTCCGGCAGATTCAGTTCTGAGAGGAAAGATGGACTTTTTTGCCATTCTGAAATCATTATAGTAGACTGCACTCTGTTATTGCCTCACATCACTGTTTGTCCCACTCCGATATTTTCTTTTTATTGACTGCTAGTATGCAGCTATTAGTTCAATTTTTCCTCCATGTTTACGAATAGGCGTTTTCTTCACAGTGAACTTTGTGTCTGGTTCAGATTGACGAATGGACCAGTGGTGTGAAAACGGAATGTGTCACCTTACTGGATAAAAAAGGATCGTGAAAATAAATTCAATGCGATGTATAGTATCTTCAAGGATGATTCATATTCCGAAACTACGTTAAAAGAATTCAGAAGGAAATTGGCGAGTAATATCAAATATTTCTCGCATAAGACATACTCTCCTTAAGCGAAAGCTTAATAAACTTTAAAAACGTAATCTTAAAAGCTTAAAAAGCAAGTGATTAAATGACGAAACAATTCAAAAAGTTGTGTCTCATATGCTTTCTGTTGAGGTCATCTCAGCATTTAGCGAAATAAAACTGTCGGTTGATTAGTGCAAAACTAGCGAAAAGAGAGAGACAGAGCCAGTTATTAACTTTCTAAAACCAACCGGAAATCTATATTTAATGACGAAATACAAAAAGTTTCTGTTTAACTAAATAAAGACATATTTTTTCAGTATACTTTTTCTTCACCTCCCCTCGAAATAAGATATGTTACTTCTCTCTAAAACAAAAGTTGACAACCATAGTCGTAGTTCATGTACAGGGTGGAGCAGAGAAAACGCATGTTTTTTGAACCGCTAGTACGCAGCGACGAGTTATTGACCTTGAATGA
Source organism: Schistocerca serialis cubense (assembly GCF_023864345.2). Taxonomy (NCBI): domain Eukaryota; kingdom Metazoa; phylum Arthropoda; class Insecta; order Orthoptera; family Acrididae; genus Schistocerca; species Schistocerca serialis. Next base: position 787,732,371 of record NC_064642.1, read on the forward strand.
ATGTTGACAGGCTGTCCATACAATGCAGTTTCAGTCACTATGGAGCGTTAGAGAGTAGAGCATCCTGTGTTCGTTTTCGAGCAGTATTTCAGAAACAATGATTCCATAGTCACAGTGCAACGTCTTTCCTGCCAAAATTTTAGAGTTGGAAGTCGAGGTGCAGTACTTGATCGAAATTCTGTACTCCGATGGGTTGTAGCGTTTAGAAGCACTGGATCTGTGATGAAAAAGAAACCACCTGGACTTCCCCGTTCAGTTCGTACTCCGGAAAATGTAGACTAAGTGAGAACCGCAGTTCTTGCTAACCCGAAACGATCGGCTAGACGATAGGCTGTAGCGCTTCACCGCATCTTACATGAGGATCTTAAACTTCACCCGTACAATATAATGATAGTCCAGCACCTTAGTGAAGGGGATTTTGTGCAGCGCAGAGAGTTTTATTGCGTAGTGGACGAAATTTTTACAGAAGATGCAGATGCTACAGTTTTCATGAGCGATGAAGCACATTTTCATGTAGACGTTTACGTCAATGTTCAAAATCGTCGGTATTGGGCGATGGAGAACCCACATGAATTACACCAGCGACCTCTCGACAGTTTAAAAGTAACAGTGTGGTGGTGCATTTCAAAGATGGGGATTGTTAGAATCCATTTTTTTCGAAGAGGAAGGAACTGCAGTTACTGTGACATCAGAGCGCTACGTTAAAATGTTAAAAAACTTTCCTCGTCCAGAACTTGAAAGGCGTCAAGTGAACATGAGGGAAATACGGTTTCAGCAGGACGGTGCCACAGCTCACACGGCAAGAGCATCCAACGAAGTGGTTCGACAAATGTACCCAGGACCTGCTAGTTTGAGATATGGTGATGTTTACTGGCCCTCTCGCTCACCCAATTTCTCGATAAGCGACTCCTTTTTGTGGGGATATTTAAAATCAAAAGGCTACATGAACAAGCCCTGCACAATCGATGATGTTGGAGACAGCGATGCGTAACTTTCGGGAGAGGATCCAAATTTTTATCCAGCAAGAAGGACGTCATCTCCCAGACATTATTTTTCGAACCTAATTAAAGTATGTATATTTCAAAACTGCATTTAAAAATTTATCCCTTAATGCTTGTTTTTATTATTTTTATCAAACTTTGTCCCAGTCATTCAATAGTGAAAAACATTTCCTCTGTTCCACTCTGTATAACGGAAATTGCTGAAATAGTGTGTAAATGAATTCATTCAATCTCGCAGAGTGAGTCTAAAACATCGTACAGATGACATGGCTGCAGTGGGTAATGTCGTTCGGTTGCTTCATTCAAGTGAATCAAAAAACAATAGACTGTCGAATGTGCTGTTAAAACCAGACGTTTTTGCCACCACTAGGTACGGCTCGACCAGACACTCAAATTAGGCACGACAGCTATCGCTGAATCAAGAGGTTTCCGGTTACACCGGTTCTTTTTTTCTCCATTTGAACCTCACTGTTCGAAACCGCAAATGGAGGATTGTACTTTATTGCTACCGCACTCCGTAAAATATTTTCACGAGTTTTTGAAGAAAAGAGCGCTATAGCTACAAGCCCTTCGTTTATAGGCGCGACTGGTCTTGCAGCATTTCAGCTGCATTATCACGTGCAATTTGTACAAATTAACAGGAAAAAACTCATGTAAGGCAAGAACACGTAAGTAAAATGAAAAGATATACATGTGAACATACAAAATCATGTCATAGTCTGCTCGAGAAAAGAGAATGGGATGAGCCTGCCTTCATAGTAATCAATTTTTCGCTAAGTAGCGGACATCAAATATGAAATAGCATAAAATAACATATGATGGTTCCGTGACATGCTCCCGTGATACCTAGAGAGGACGAAATCTAAAAAGAAGAAATTTCTAATTGATATTCCTTTTGTTCTTCATATACATAAATGATTTGGCGGACAGTGTGGGCAGCAGTCTGCTGATGATGCCACGGTGTTACGGTAAGGCGTCGAAGTTGAGAGACTGACTTAGACAAAATTTTCAGTTGGTGTGATAAATAGCAGCTGGTACCAAATGTGGAGAAATGTAATGGGCGGAGCGGTTCTAGGCGCTACAGCCTGGAACCGCGCGACCGCTACGGTCGCAGGTTCGAATCCTGCCTCGGGAATGGGTGTGTATGATGTCCTTAGGTTAGTTAGGTTTAAGTAGTTCTAAATTCTAGGGGAGTAATGATCTCAGAACTTAAGTCCCATAGTGCTCAGAGCCATTTGAACCTTTTGTAAGTTAATGCGGATGACTAGAAAGAAGAAACCTTAATGTTCGGATACAGTATAACTAGCGTACAGCTTGACATGCTCAAGTCGTTTAAATATCTGGGTATAATTTTGCAAGGCGATATGAGGTGGAACGAGCACGTGAAAAGTGTGATACGGAAGACAAATGATCCACTTCGGTTAATTGGGAGAATTTTAGGAAAGAGGGGTTCACCTGTAAAGGAGTCCGCATATAGGACGCTCGTGCGACCTATTCTTGAGTACTGCTCGAGTGTTTGCGATCCGTACCATGTCGGTTTGAAGTGAGCCAGACACTTGTTGTCTCACATAGCCGTATACTGTCTGTTTACATATCTCTGCATTTGAATACGCACACCTGTACCGGTTTCATTAGCGCTAGTGTATAACGACGTCTTAACTAGGGTATAAAATGATTATTTTTTACACCAGTTACTTATTTTTCAGTCTCCAGAAGTCTGGAAGTTACAACGTGGGCAGCTTCTCAAGAATCCTTTGCAGAATAATGTAAGCCATTCAATAGTTTTATGTTATCAAAAGGAATTTTACAAAAATCAACATGTGAATTGTCCAGCAAATGCATCTTAGTTACAACTATTTACTTAACGGCTTCCACATTAAATGTGGTCTTTTTAGCAATTCATAAATCATGTGTCAGCCGGAACTCTTTTAGCAGTACCATTAATGCGAGGCGGAGCTAGTGCAAACGCAGCAAAGGATTGCAAATTTTTGCAGCAGTTATCTTGAGATGTAGGGAAGAAGAAAATGATTGACCTCGTTCAGTTTGGTTTAATCGAAGAGTGTATTGTCTTCGTTCTTTGGGTATGACCATATGCTTCACTGTATGACCATATTCTCCCCCCATGAACCATGGACCTTGCCATTGGTGGGAAGGCTTGCGTGCTTCAGCGATACGGATAGCCATGCCGTAGGTGCAACCACAACGGAGGGGTATCTGTTGAGAGGCCAGACAAACGTGTGGTTCCTGCAGAGGGGCAGCAGCCTTTTCAGTAGTTGCAGGGGCAACAGTCTGGATGATTGACTGATCTGGCCTTGTAAGACTAACCAAAACGGCCTTGCTGTGCTGGTACTGCGAACGGCTGAAAGCAAGGGAAACCACAGCCGTAATGTTTTCCAAGAGCATGCAGCTTTTCTGTATGGTTAAAAATGATGATGGCGTCCTCTTGTGTAAACTATTCCGGATGTAAAGTACACTGGGCAAGGACTATTCAGGACGACGTCGTTATCAGGAGAAACAAACCTGGTATTCTACGGATCGGAGCGTGGAAAGTCAGATCCCTTAATCGGGCAGGTAGCTTAGAAAATTTAAAAAGGGAAATGGATAGGTTAAAGTTAGATATAGTGGGAATTAGTGAAGTTCGGTGGCAGGATCAAAAAGACTTCTGGTCCTGTGAATACAGGATTAAATATACAAAATCAAATAGGAGTAATGCAGGAGTCGGTTTAATAATAAATAAAACTATAGGAGCGCGGGTAGGCTACTACGAACAGCATAGTGAACGCATTATTATTGCCAAGCTATACACGAAGCACACGCCTACCACAGAAGTACAAGTTTATATGCCGACTAGCTCAGCAGATGACGAAGAGATTGAAGAAACGTATGAGATAAAAGAAATTATTCAGATAGTGAAGAGAGACAAAAATTTAATAGTTATGGGGGACAGGATTTGGATAGTACGAAAAGTAAGCGAAGGAAAGGTAGTAGATGGGTATGGGATGGGGATAAGGAATGAAAAAGGAAGCCGCCTGATAGAATTTGCACAGAGCGTAGTTTAATCATAGCAAACACTTGGTTCAAGAATCATGAAAGAAGGTTGTATACATGGATGAGGCCTGGAGACACTGGAAGGTTTCTGATAGGTAATATAACGGTAAGACAGAGGTTTAGGAACCACGTTTTAAACTGTAAGACATATCCAGGGGCAAATGTGGATTCTGACCACAATTTATTCGTTATGAACTGTAGTATACAGAGAAGTCGCAGCATTAGAAAATTGCAGCGAAATGCAGGAAGATCTGCAGCGGATAGGCGCTTGGTGCAGGGAGTGGCAACTGACCCTTAACAGTGACAAATGTAATGTATGGCGAATACATAGAAAGAAGGATCCTTTACTGTATGATTATATGATAGTGGAACAAACACTGGTAGCAGTTGCTTCTGTAAAATATCTGGGAGTATGCGTACGGAACATTTGAAGTGGAATGATCATATAAAGTTAGTTGTTGGTAAGGCGGGTGCCAGGTTGAGATTCATTGGGAGACCCTTAGAAAAGGAGGTGGCTAACAAAACACTCGTTTGACCTATACTTGAGTATTGCTCGTCATTGTGGGATCCGTACTAGGTCGGGGTGACAGAGGAGATAGAGAAGATCCAAAGAAGAGCGGCGCGTTTCGTCACAGGGTTATTTGGTAAGCGTGATAGCATTACGGAGATGTTTAGCAGACTCAAGTGGCACTCTCTGCAAGAAAGGCGCTCTGCATCGCGGTGTTTCAGGTTTCGAGAGGGTGCGTTTCTGGATGAGGTATCGAATATATTGGTTCCCCCTACTTCTACCTCCCGAGGAGATCACGAATATAAAATTAGAGAGATTCGAGCGCGCACGGAGGCTTTCCGGCAGTCGTTCTTCCCGCGAACCACACGCGACTGAACAGGAAAGGGGGGTAATGACAGTGGCATATAAAGTGCACTCCGCCACATACCGTTGGGTGGATGCAGACTATAAATGTAAATTTAGATGTAGATTAAAACTGAAGAAGCTGCAAAAAGGCAGGAATTTAAGGAGATGGGATCTGGATAAACTGAAAGAACCAGAGGCTGGAGAGTATTAGGGAACGATTGACAGGAACGGGCGAAAGAAATACAGTAGAAGAAGAATGAGTAGTTTTGAGAGATGAAATAGTAAAGGTAGCAGAGGATCAAGTAGGTAAAAATTCGAGGGCTAGTAGAAATTCTTGAGTAACAGAAGAGATATTGAATTTAATTCATGAAAGGAGAAGATATAAAAACGCAGTAAATGAAGCAGGCAAAAATGAATACAAACGTATCAAACATGAAATCGTTAGGAAGTGCAAAATATCTAAGCAGGGATGGCTAGAAGACAAATGTACGGATGTAGAGGCATATATCACTAGGGGTAAGACCGATACCACTTTCAGGAAAATCAAAGAGACGTTTGGATAAAAGAGAACCACCTGCATGAATATCATGAGCTCTGATGGAAAATCAGTTCCAAGCAAAGAAGGGAAAGAAGAAAGGTGGAAGGAATATATAGAGGGTCTATATAAGGGCGATGTACTTGAGGAGGATATTATGGAAATAGAAGAGGATGTAGATGAAGATGAAATGTGAGATATGACACTGCGTGAAGAGTTTGACAGAGCACTGTAAGACCTAATTCGAAACAATGCTCCCGGAGTAGACAACATTCCATTAGACATACTGATAGTCTTGGGACAGCCACCCCTGACAAATCTCTACCACCTGGCGATCAAGATGTGTGAAACAGGGGAAATACCCAAGACTTCAAGAAGAATATAATAATTCCAATTTCAAAAAAAGCAGGTGCTGACAGGTGTGAAAATTACCGAACCATCAGTTTGATAACTCACGGCTGCATAATACTAACACGAATTCATTAAAGACGAATGGAAAAACCGGTTGTAGCCGACCTCGCGGCAGATCAGTTTGGATTGCGTCGAAATGTTGGAACACGTGCGGCAATACTGACCCTACGACTTATCTTAGACGATAGATTAAGGAAAGGCAAACCTACGTTTCTAGCATTTGAAGACTTACAGAAAGCTTTTGACAATGTTGACTGGAATACTCTCTTTCAAATTCTGAAGGTGGCAGGGGTCAAATACAGGGAGCGAAAGGCTTTTTCCAATTTGTACAGAATCCAGATGGCAATTATAAGAGTCGAAGGGCAAGAAAGCGAAGCAGTGGTTGGGAAGGGAGTGAGACAGGTTTGTAGACTATCCCCGACGTTATTCAATCTGTATATTGAGCAAGCAGTAAAGGAATCAAAAAATTAATTCGGAGTAGGAATTAAAATCCATGAAGAAGAAATAAAAATTTTGTAGTTTGCCGATGACATTGTAACTCTGTCAGAGACGGCAGAGGACTTGGAAGAGCAATTGAACGGAATGGACAGTGTCTTGAACGGCGGATATAAGATGAACATAAAGAAAAGCAAAACAAGGATGATGGACTGTAGTCGAATTAAATTAGGTGATGCTGACGGAATTAGACTAGGAAATGATTAGTAGATGAGTTTTGATATTTGGGGAGCAAAATATCTGATGATGGTCGAAGTAGAGAGGGTGTAAAATGTTTACTGGCTATGGCAAGCTAAGCGTTTCTGAAGAAGAGAAATTTGTTGACATCGAGCATAGAGTTAGTGTCAGGAAGTCTTTTCTGAAAGTATTTGTATGGAGTGCAGCCATGTATGGAAGTTAAACATAGACGATAAATAGTTTAGACAAGAAGAGAATAGAAGCTTTCGAAATGTGGTGTAACAGAAGAATGCTGAAGATTAGATGGGTGGATCACGTTAGTAATGAGGAGGTACTGAATATAATTGGGGAGAAGAGAAATTTGTGGCTCAACTTGACTAGATCAAGGTTTCGGTTGGTAGGGCATATTCTGAGGCATCAGTGGATCACCAATTTACTATTGGAGGGAAGCGTGGAGGGTCAAAGTCGTAGAGGGAGACGAAGACAGGAATACACTAAGTAGATTCAGAAGGACGTAGGTTGCAGTAGGTGCTTGGAGGTGAAGAAGCTTGAACAGGATAGAGTAGCATGGAGAGCTGCATCAAGCAATTCTCTGGACTGAAGACCACAACTAAAAACATGACCGTACTTGGTTAAGCTACCCTTTACTTACCGAAAGGCGTTGCCGCTGTTTTAACACCTGTTCCAGTCAGATCACTGAAGTAAAGCACTGTCGGGCTGGACTATCGCTTGGATGGGTAACCATTCGGTCTGTCGAGCGCTGTTGCCAAACGGCGTAGACTTAGACACTGTGAGGCTAACTAAAGAGGTACTTGATTGAGAAGTAGTGGTTCCGGTCTCGGAAACTGACATACAGCTGGGAGAGTGGTGTGCTGACCACATGCCCCTCCATAGCCGGATCCAGTGACGCCTGTGGGCTGAGGATGAGACTGCAGCAGGTCGATACCGTTGGGCCTTAATTGCCCGTCCGGGCGGAGTTCAGTTTGCTCGTTACTTAAAAACAAGTTATTTCAAATTACAGCAGGCGGTTAATGAAAAAATTGAGAATGTACTTCCCATACCTATATTTTTTCGAACAACGGGTCACTTAAGCTAAACAAGAGGCGACCCAGTAAAATGCGGGATGTCTCGTAAACCTACTCTAAGAAAAACTGCAAATGCAAATTGTAAGTGTAAAGATTAGACTTGATCTCAGTACTGTGCGATCATGTCCACTTAAGTAGGTCCGTAGACGCGAGAAATATGTTTTTTTGTAAAAAAAAAAAAAAAAAAAAAAAAAAAAAAAAAAAAAAAAAAAGGAACCTGGTGTGGTTCACAGATACATTGTTAGTAATACCCCTTGGTTTTTTGGTATGGAAATATGGTAACCCTAGAGCGACCTCGTCTGAAGGTGAGGTTCCATTTGACGAAAGCTGTGTGATTGATTCATCGGTGCAGCGGAAACGGCAGAGTCAATAACCAGTTATAAGCAGAAACATTTCTTATAACAGCTGCCTTCCATACGTCACTTTCATGATAGCAGGCCAGGACCCAGACGAGGCTAGTAGGTGGCAAGTGACGTACAGTGCAGCAGTGGACTGCTGCAGTAGCGCAGGAGCAGCTGGTGGCGACAACGACCTCGCTGTCGTGGTGAGGGTTTCAGCTGCACAGTGCAGCGCGGCGGTGCTTGGCGGCTGGGCTGCTCGCTCTGAGCGGTCAGCCCGGAGCGGCCAGCAGGAACGTGCAGGTCAAAGTTGAACCCGGGACCTTCGGAGGCAGCTTGGAGTGTCAGGCGATGACAACCACAGGTCGGCGTCGTCAATTTGGATCCAGTTCGGTAACCGATATCATCAGGTACAGCTGACGGCTCGGATGATACAATAATAGCTTCGACTGTTGCGGAGACGGTGCCTGTCGAATAAACTGTGCCGAATGACGGCTGGTTCTAGATAAGCTGGTAGAAACTCCTACAGGGCGGTTGACGACAGGAGGTAGGCCTGTAGAAATGTTGCCCTTTGCTGAAGCTCGTAGCGATCCAGCTGATCAGGGGCGGCAGAACGCCGCATTGGACGGTGCCGAGCCAGCGCTAACGCAGCGCACAGCTGCAGAATATACGCCGCGGTGGCAAAAGGCATGGGACAGCAATATGCACATATACAGATGGCGTTAGTATCGACTACACAAGGTGTAAAAGGACAGTGCATTGTCGGAGCTGTCATTTGCACTCAGATGATTCAGATGAAAAGCTTTCCCACGTAATTACAGCCGCACGACGGTATTTCACTGAATTTGATGATTTTTTTTTTGGTCATCAGTCTACTGACTGGTTTGATGCGGCCCGCCACGAATTCCTTTCCTGTGCTAACCTCTTCATCTCAGAGTAGCACTTGCAACCTACGTCCTCGATTATTTGCATGACGTATTCCAATCTCTGTCTTCCTATACAGTTTTTGCCCTCTACAGCTCCCTCTAGTACCATGGAAGTCATTCCCTCATGACTTAGCAGATGTCCTATCATCCTGTCCCTTCTCCTTATCAGTGTTTTCCGCATATTCCTTTCCTCTCAGATTCTGCGTAGAACCTCCTCATTCCTTACCTTATCAGTCCACCTAATTTTCAACATTCGTCTGTAGCACCACATCTCAAATGCTTCGATTCTCTTCTGTTCCGGTTTTCCCACAGTCCATGTTTCACTACCATACAATGCTGTACTCCAGACGTACATCCTCAGAAATTTCTTCCTCAAATTAAGGCCGGTATTTGATATTAGTAGACTTCTCTTGGCCAGAAATGCCTTTTTTGCCATAGCGAGTCTGCTTTTGATGTCCTCCTTGCTCCGACCGTCATTGGTTATTTTACTGCCTAGGTAGCAGAATTCCTTAACTTCACTGACTTCGTGACCATCAATCCTGATGTTAAGTTTCTCGCTGTTCTCATTTCCACTACTTCTCATTACCTTCGTCTTTCTCCGATTTACTCTCAAGCCATACTGTGTACTCATTAGACTGTTCATTCCGTTCAGCAGATTATTTAATTCTTCTTCATTTTCACTCAGGATAGCAATGTCATCAGTGAATCGTATCATTGATATCCTTTCACCTTGTATTTTAATTCCACTCCTGAACCTTTCTTTTATTTCCATCATTGCTTCCTCGATGTACAGATTGAAGAGTAGGGGCGAAAGGCTACAGCCTTGTCTTACACCGTTCTTAATACGAACACTTCGTTCTTGGTCGTCCACTCTTATTATTCCCTCTTGGTTACTGCACATATTGTATATGACCCGTCCCTCCCTATAGCATAACCCTACTTTTTTCAGAATCTCGAACAGCTTGCACAATTTTATATTGTCGAACGCTTTTTCAAGGTCGACAAATCCTATGAAAGTGTCTTGATTTTTCTTTAGCCTTGCTTCCATTATTAGCCGTAACGTCAGAATTGCCTCTCTCGTACCTTTACTTTTCCTAAAGCCAAACGGATCGTCACCAAGCTCATTCTCAATTTTCTTTTCCTTTTTTCTGTATATTATTCTTGTAAACAGCTTCGATGCATGAGCTGTTAAGCTGATTGTGCGATAATTCTCGCACTTGTCAGCTCTTGCCGTCTTCGGAATTGTGTGGACGATGCTTTTCCGAAAGTCAGATGGTATGTCGCCAGACATATATTCTACACACCAACGTGAATATTCGTTTTGTTGCCACTTCCCCCAATGATTTTAGAAATTCTGATGGAATGTTGTCTATCCCTTCTGCCTTATTTGACCGTAAGTCCTCCAAAGCTCTTTTAAATTCCGATTCCAATACTGGATCCCCTATCTCTTCTAAATCGACTTCTGTTTCTTCTTCTATAACATCAGACAAATCTTCACCCTCATAGAGGCTTTCAATGTATTCTTTCCACCTATCTGCTCTCTCCTCTGCATTTAACAGTGGAATTCCCTTTGCTTTTAATGTCACCAAAGGTTGTTTTGACTTTCCTGTATGCTGAGTCTGTTCTTCCGACAATCATATCGTTTTCGATGTCTTCACATTTTTCCTGGAGCCATTTCGTCTTGGCTTCTCTGCACTTCCTATTTATTTTATTCCTCAGTGACTTGTATTTCTGTATTCCTGATTTTCCCGGAACATGTTTGTACTTCCTCCTTTCATCAATCAACTGAACTATTTCTTCTGTTACCCATGGTTTCTTCGCAGCTACCTTCTTTGTACCTACGTTTTCCTTCCCAACTTCTGTGATGGCCCTTTTTAGAGATGTCCATTCCTCTTCAACTGTACTCCCTACTGCGCTATTCCTTATTGCTGTATCTATAGCGTTAGAGAACTTCAAACGTATCTCGTCATTCCTTAGTACTTCCGTATTCCACTTCTTTGCGTATTGATTCTTCCTGACTAATGTCTTGAACTTCAGCCTACTCTTCATCACTACTATATTGTGATCTGAGTCTATATCTGCTCCTGGGTACGCCTTACAATGCAGTATCCGATTTCGGAATCTCTGTCTGACCATGATGTAATCTAATTGAAATCTTCCCGTATCTCCCGGCCTTTTCCAAGTGTACCTCCTCCTCTTGTGATTCTTGAACAGGGTATTCGCTATTATTAACTGAAACTTGTCACAGAACTCAATTAGTCTTTCTCCTCTTTCATTCCTTGTCCCAAGCCCATATTCTCCTTTAATCTTTTCTTCTACTCCTTCCCCTACAACTGCATTCCAGTCGCCCATGACTATTAGATTTTCGTCCCCCTTTACATACTGCATTACCCTTTCAATATTCTCATACACTTTCTCTATCTCTTCATCTTTAGCTTGCGACGTCGGCATGTATACCTGAACTATCGTTGTCGGTGTCGGTCTGCTGTCGATTCTGATTAGAACAACCCGGTCACTGAACTGTTCACAGTAACACACCCTCTGTCCTACCTTCCTATTCATAACGAATCCTACACCTGTTATACCATTTTCTGCTGTTGTTGATATTACCTGATACTCATCTGACCAGAAATCCTGGTCATCTTTCCACTTCACTTCACTGACCCCTACTATATCTAGATTGAGCCTTTGAATTTCCATTTTCAGATTTTCTAGTTTCCCTACCACGTTCAAGCTTCTGACATTCCACGCCCCGACTCGCAGAACGTTATCCTTTCGTTGATTATTCAATCTTTTTCTCATGGTAACCTCCCCCTTGGCAGTCCCCTCCCAGAGATCCGAATGGGGGACTATTCCGAAATCTTTTGCCAATGGAGAGATAATCTTGACACTTCTTCAATTACAGGCCACATGTCCTGTGGATACACGTTACGTGTCTTTAATGCAGTGGTTTCCATTGCCTTCTGCATCTTCATGTCGTTGATCATTACTGATTCTTCCGCCTTTAGGGGCAATTTCCCACCCCTAGGACAAGAGAGTGCCCTGAACCTCTATCCGCTCCTCCGCCCTCTTTGACAAGGCCGTTGGCAGAACGAGGCTGACGTCTTATGCCGGAAGTCTTCGGCCGCCAGTGCTGATTATTTATCAAAATTTAGGCAGTGGCGGGGATCGAAACCGGGGCCGAAGATGTTTTGATTAAGAATCAAAGACGCTACCCCTAGAGCACGGGTACAATCTAGCTAGCACTTAGCACACTTCATCTCGGAGGTCGGTAGAGAATTCAATATTCCCAGATCCAAGGCGTCAAGATTGTGCCGAGAGTACCAAATTTCAGCCGTTGCACCTCTCCACGGACAACGCAGTAGTAGACGGCCTTCAGTTAAGCGTTTGTACAGAGTTCAGCACTAAGAGAGAAGTAACACTGCGTGGCACACTGCGTGGCATAACCGCAGAAGCTAGTGGTGGCTCCATAATGTGCTGGGCTGTTTTACGCGGAATGGACTTGGTTGTGGTTATACCCGGATAATTGGAGACCATCCGCTGCCATTCTTGGACTTCATGTCCCCAAACAACGATGAAATTTTTATGGATGACAATACGCCATGTTACCGGCCGACAACTGTTGAAGTTGCTTTGGAGAACACTCTACACAATTCGAGCGAATCATTTCGGAACCCAGATCGCCCGCTGTGATCCCCGTCGAAAATTTATACGATATAATCAACAGGTTAGTTAGTGTACAAAATCTTGCATTGGCAACAATTCCGCAATTCCGGACGGCTGCAGAAAATGGTTCAAAGGCTCTGAGCACTATGGGACTTAACTTCTGAGGTCACCAGTCCCCTGGAACTTAGAACTACTTAAACCTAACGACATCACACACAACCATGCCCCGGGCAGGATTCGAGCCTGCGGCTGCAGCGGTCGCGCGGTTCTAGACCGTAGCGCCTAGAACCGCTCGGCCACCCCGGCCGGCCGGCTGCAGAGATAGCACGACTCAGTTTTTTTGCAGGGGACTTCCAACGACTTGTTGAGTCCATGTCACGTCGAGCTGCTGCACTGTATCGGGCAAAAGAATGACCGACACGATATTAGGAGGTATCTCAAGACTTTCGTCACCTCCGTCTACGTCGATAACTGACCCATACACACCTAGACTGGTCCTAAAAGCCGCCTACCTCTCAATTCCAATTCATGTTCCTGGAAATTTTGAGAAATATTTCAGAGCTAAGGTTGATAACCAACGTTGTGTCAGCTACTGTGGAAGTCAACACCCACACAAACAAGGGAAGTATGAAGTTGCGATGGCCGGTGGCGGGAGTCCAAAATCATGTGTACAAAACGCTTTAAGATTAAACGAACTCTTAATTTCCAAAAATAAAAGAAACCTAACTTCTCATTATGAAGTGGCTTCCTGCGCCTTATACTTACAAGTACTTTAGCCACTATTACTACTCACAGAACTCAGGCTAACTATCTAATAGTACTGATGCTCTCGAAGTCTGCGACTGAATTGGTCCGACCTGCGACGAGCGGTTGGTTAAATCAGCGTTGACAGAGGGCGCTGAATCTGGAGGTGTGGCGCTGGCCGCTCTTTGCATTGGCGTACGAGTAAGCGCCTTCTTGTTGCCGTAGCGGGGCGTTGCGCTGGTCGGAGTGCAGACTGCGCATTCCTACATTCCCCCCTCTCCAGCCAAAAAAATGACGCGCAGTTGTCGTGTAGGGATCTACTTTATGAGAATGGTGCAAGGAGGGGGAAAGCAAGAAGCTGGGCGGCATGAGGAGCCGTGAGCCACAACATGGGACCGACACCGAGCCCCCGTCCGCAACCAGACATCCGTTCTGCGCTCCATCAGTCGGAAAATCCACGAAAAGGCTCCCACTCTCTCCCTGAGCCTGTCAGACGAAAAACGGAGAGGGCGACGACGACAACCATGCGGCCGGGGCCGAGGGGGGCGTCAGGAAGTTGAGCTGCTGCGACGGCGAAGGCGATGGTTACAGCTCCATCGGTTCCACAGGCGGTGCCGGAGAGGCACCCTGGGGCAGCCGCACCGGTCGCAAGTTCCTGGCAGGATGCGAATGTGGGGACAGAAAATCTGCAGCAGACTCTCGCAATCGACAAGCACGAATCTGGTTCTGATGACGGCGCAACAATCCAGCAGAACCGTGAATTAAATTAATGCTTGCAGCCAGATTTCGAAAAATCCTTCCTCTCTCCCAGCTCCTGTTGCGACCAAGAACTAATAGAATTATTAGGCACAGAGCTCTACTTGGGGATCGTGGAAGGCGCCCTGTGCTGCGGTGGGTGCAGCAACTCGAGCAGCGTGCGGTGGAGCCGGCTATGTAGAAGCTCCGCCGGCGGCGGACCGTCGCAGGGCTGTGAACTGATGGTTGCGAGGAAGAGATGCAGCGATTGCTCCCGTGGGTGGGAGGCAAGTAGTTTGTTCATCTGTTGCTTGGACGTTCAGTTTCTCCGTTCGACTGAGTTTGAAACAGAGCACTGGTAACATGAGTGATAGCATTGGCTGTAAAAATCAGTTCAAAGTCCTGAGCAGTAAACCTCGGTCCGTTGCCTGTAGCCAACACTTCGGGCAAACCTTCAAAGCAAAAAATTAGATGATGAAACCTGAATGGTACAACGTGACGTATTCGACTTCATGGGAACTACGAACTACTTGCTAGAAGACCGAACGAGACTTTCGAAAGGGTCAGGCCAAATCAATATGCGCTCGTTGCCGCGGTGATTGAGACTTTGGCCAAGCTGGAAACTTTTGCGGCGTAGCCAATATGGTTTCAGCGCAAGCACGGCATTGTGACATCATCTTGTCAACGTGGACGTCCATGCCCGGCCAAGTATTCGGCCGACGCGCAAACTATTTAGCGCCTACAATTCCCGAATGCCTTTGGTGGAGCAATCGCAAACACGTCTTTTTGCAACACTTTAGGAATAAGCACACGCGGATGTCCAGAATCAGTTGACAATAAAAATCATACCTTGCTTGACGGAGGGGCTATGCCGACGAGCATAATATCGCCGCACAAAAGAATTCTGAATATTTTTCACTGAAAGAGGCCAAGCAGTACGGATGTAGTGCAACAAAAGGGTCAAAACAGGATCTGCTTCTGTGGCCTGTGCAATTTTCCTACAGTGCACAGGAGAAGTCTGTAGACGGTTCAGGGCCCTGCGTATCGATCTGACAAAAAGTTACAGCAGTAGCATCGAATTCAGAATAAGGACCAATAGGAAGGCGGGACGGGACCGGACAATATTTCGTACCGATACTGAGAAAATAACAAGGCCCAACGTTGCAGCTTCTTAGCCGTGCGTGGCAGAACAGGTTTCGGCGGATGAAACAAAGACTGATGTGGCTTATGGTCCGCGGCTAGATAAACTTCCGTCCAAACAGATAACGGTGAAACTTTGTCATGCCATACATAATAGCGAATGTTTCCTTCTCCATATGGGAATGGCCTCGCCTGTGAATCAAATCTGTGCGAGAGCCCAGTTCCGTTCCCATGAGTAGAAGCGTCCATTTCCAAAGCACAATCTCAGTGGGATCGAAATGAACCAGTCGTCTGTCATTCAACAAGGCACTTTTATGTTCCTCGAGTGCATCCTGACACTCTTTGGTCCAAACAAAAGACACATTCTTCCGGTGCAAACGATGCAACGGAGCCGCGATCTGGACTCCGTTGGGTGTAAACCGGCTATACTATGTCAACTTTCCAAATTAAAATGGCTCTGAGCACTATGGGACTTAACATCTGAGGTCATCAGTCCCCTAGAGTTAGAACTACTTCAACTTAACTAACCTCAGGACATCACACGCATCCATTCCCGAGGCAGGATTCGAACCTGCGACCGCAGCAGCAGCGCGGTTCCGAACTGAAGCGCCTAGAACCTCTCGGCCACAGCGGCCGGCTGTCAACTTTCCAGTAACTGGCTGCAGTTCCGTCACATTCCTTGGGGCATGGAGATTCCGGATCGCCAGAAAATATGAGTGAAGGGGAGGAATACCTTGGCTATTAAGAACATGGTCTAAGTACTGATTTTCAACCAGAAAAAAGGCAGTTTGTCTAGACGGCACTTCAAATCTGCAGCTGAAATCACTTGAAAAGGAGTACGAAGGTTACTGATACATTCCTCCGGTGTACTCTTATCACCACACTATAGTCAAAGTAACTTGAACAGAATGGAACTTTTCCAGTGAGCTGTTCTAAGGCACGTTGGAATATGGCAGGTACTAAAGGGCTGCCAAATGTAAGCGCAAAAATTTGAACAACCCTAAATGTGTGTTGACCACAAACATATTCTGAAACTCCTCATAAAGCTGAATTAGCAATTACGCATCGCGTAAGTCAATTTTGGAAATACAGCGGCCTGCACCAAGTCTGTTCGTTAACTCCTCGGGGCGAGGCAACGAATAAGTATCAATTATTGTTTCTGGATTCACAGTGGATTTAAAGTCAACTAAAAGTCGAAGTTTTCCAAAAGCTTTTGATAAGATGACTAAGGCAGAAGCCCATTGACTAGCATGGATAGCAGCAATAACATCCTTGTCGTGCCATTCTTTAACTTCACTTTGTGTCTAGGAGCATCGGGGATGGGACGCACCCGAAAATGCTTAGGCTGCACGTTGTCCTTCATTGTAACGTGGGGCACAAAATTATTTGCTCTGCCAAGTCATTCAAAAAATAAATCAGGAGATTCCACAATCAAGTGACTAACACTGTATTTTGGGTTGAAAACATAAACAGAATACGAAGACCAAACAAATCAAATGAATCTAACCCCAAAATATTTTCACCAAAAGTGAACGCAAAATTTTAAATACCACTGGGCTGGTGTGACACCGGAATGTGGCAGCCAAACTACGTGTACCAATTACTGGAATGTCCTGAGCGGTATACACGGTAAGTTGTGTGCAAGATTTTTTTCATCTGTGGTGAACCCTACTGTTCATAAGTAGCGTGAGTATGCAATGTAACAGAGGCGCCAGTGTCTAATTGAAGTTGCACACTGCGTTTGGCAACGACTAAGTTCACAAACAGTTTGTTTGACTGTCGTTGACCCGCACTTGGGCTGGGGAAGATACGTCCTGAATGTGGTCATTACTAATATCGGTAGCCAGTGTGGCAAAAACTACATTCACTGACAGAGAAGGTGCTCCCTGCTTACGTAAGTGAATATGGGTGGAGCTCTTTTTCTGTTGCAAGCACACAGACGGTACATAACGCGGCCTCTCACAAGCAAAGCAAGTCGCGTTCCACGAAGAGCAATGTTGTCTTTTATGATTAAAAGGCAGCAGGGACATTATATCACAGCAGACACACGCATTGATCTTTACTTGATAGGATGTGGCCTATTTGCGCATGGTGGTCGGTCGCAAGGCCGCACCTGTGTTTTGCGTTAAACTCCAGCCGGGAGCTATCCACAGGCAATGTCACACAGGTCCTAATGTTGCATAATTTGTATCACTTGTTTCAAAGCAGGATCAAAATCTGTGAGGATTTGTTCACAAATCCTACTGTCTGTCACATTGTAAGTAAGTGCATCACGAATCATTGTGTCACTGTAGTATTGCCCACAGCTAAATTGAAAAGGACACTTTCGTGTCTAAATTGAAGCTCAGAGACCCTCTGACGGTATGTCTGTTCTGGCTTTTTCCGCAATCGAAGGAACTTGTAGTGAGATGCAGCAACCTGAACCTGATGCTCGTAATACTTAGTGAGGGCGGATATGAAATCATCAAGAACTACCAAGTTCGGCCCACAAGTCGGGAATAAGTTCTGAGCGAGGCGGTAAACACCTGTGCCGACCATTGACAAAAAAATAAGATAGTTTCACGGTATCTTGCACTTGATGAGGAACACAATGAGCTTTGAACTGAGCGCAGTACTCCTTCCATTACTCTTGTTGTTCATTGAAAGCTCGGAACGGTGGCATGCATGGAGGCGGTGCCGTGGGTGTGGCCGGTTGTTGTGGCGGAGCCGATGCAGCAGCGGCTTGTGGATTAATGAGCTGCTGACTGCCGTCATCATATGCGACATTTCCCGGTTATGAATCTTAACAAACTTCGTTAGATCAAAGTCAGCACCAACCGGAAGCGTAGACGCAGGTGGTGTAGGAGGTGAGTTAGAGACTATTTTAACGAGGGGAGCGCCACAGCAAAGCTATGTAAGCAATTCAGATACACAACTGGTAGCAGTACCCCTCGAAAGGAAAAGAGAAAAATGTTAATGACACGTTGTGACAGAGTCGGTTCCGTAATCCTCGTCGCCAGATGTTGTGTCGGCTGCTGTAGGTGCCAGCACCGATACGGACAAGGGAGGAGAGAAGTTGCTATGGCCGGTGCCACGAATCCAAAATCACCTGTACAAAAGACTTTAAGGTTAAATGAACACTTTTGAACCGTGAATTTACTTTCAAAATCTTTTCTTAAGAATTTACTTTATTTACTAGCGATTCATCAAGAACATTAACACATTTAATCACACTATGTGAGCGTGGAAGTAGCTGCCAGTGGTAACTGATGAAAACAAATTTAAAATTATGATCATAAAGCACCCTCAAAATATCAGGTTACAATTCATTCAGAGGCAGAAAGAACAAATTTTTGACAGTATGAGCTTTGGGCTGAGAACCTTGCCGCTGCCTTTTGACACGGCCGTAGTCACGAGCGCTCACAACAACCTCTGAAAGACTACACTGGTGCAAATTCTGCAGCACACCAGATTACTTTAAACTAAAAATTTTAACAACTCACACAAGCACATTAACTATGCACTCCGTAGGAGGGATGGAAATGGTACAAAACACTAACATTAAAAAATTTAGCTTACCACCGTAGGTGCAACTTCATTTAAAAAAAGAACTCTTAAGGTGGAAGGGTGACCATTTAAATAAAAACTCATGAAATGCAGTCTTACATAAAATATACAAACATGCCCTACATTACATATATACCGCCTCTCAAGATGATAGGCAAGGAAAAACATATTTCAGGAATTTGGCCGTTATACTTCAAGCAATAAATTCGTTAACACCGAATCCGACAAACATGACAGAGGCAGCTAATAACGTACGGCAGACCGACAGACAGACACTAACTGCCTAACAAATGCGGACGAGGGACAAACGAGCAAGCTAGGGACGAGAGACTCACCAAGAGAACAAGTATAATTTAACAAGTAAATGAAACAACATATCACGAATCACTTAACTTCTAATAAACTGCGATTTCTCGAGAAGACCTGGCGCAGCACCCCCAAAACGCTCTCCCGAACCGTCCGCTGTCAGCCGCTTCAACGGACGCAGGAAGGCGTCGCAGCTCGCACCGGCCAGACTGATGTCGTGGGTTGACTCCTGTTGCTCTCGTGTCGGCCGTGAAGCCACTACCCCTCGCTATACGGCGCGGCCCACTGGACTCACGTGACGATCTCACATGCGTCGACGCTCGACAAGTCATCTTGTGTCTCAGTGCCCGACCGACCAACCCATCGATCCAACCGCCAAGGACCATTGCCTGAACAAACTCGAGCAGACTGGCGGCCTAACACATACTAACACTCCGGACGAGAGACAGGCACTGATTGCCGCACACTGACCCGGCTGACCAACTGACCCTAGCGAGCTCCTAGCGCCCCTTAAATGCACGTGAACAGGCAACCTTTCCCCTTTCCCACCAGAGGGAGACACCAAAGCTGCGATAGTCACAGCGGCGCCACCGCCAGGAACGGAGGGCGACTGCTTTACACTACGCGCTGCGGCGCGCTCTTCAAAACATCAAATTTTACCACTGCTCAACTTTATTTCTTAGCGATGATAAATGTAACTTCTCTTTATGAAGTGACTTCCTGTGCCTCGTACTTACAAGTACTTTAGCCGGTTGCAGTTGCCGAGCTGTTATAGGCGCAGCCGGCCGCGGTGGCCGTGCGGTTCTAGGCACTCCAGTCCGGAGCCGCGCTGCTGCTACGGTCGCAGGTTCGAATCCTGCCTTGGGCATGGGTGTGTGTGATGTCCTTAGGTGAGTTAGGTTTAAGTAGTTCTAAGTCTAGGGGACTGATGACCTCAGATGTTAAGTCCCGTAGTTGGGTTCAAATGACTCTGAGAACTATGGGACTTAACTTGTAAGGTCATCAGTCGCCTACAACTTAGAACTACTTAAACCTAACTAACCTAAGGACATCACACACATCCATGCCCCAGGCAGGATAAGTCCGTAGTGCTTAGAGTCATCTGAATCATTTTTACAAGTACTTTACCCACTAATACTGCTGGTGGAATGCGGGGTAAGTATCGTCTTCCTAATAATGAGTACTGACGCTCTCGAAGTCTGCGACCGAACTGGGCCGACCTGCGTTGGGCGGCTGGTTGAGTCAGCGTTGACAGAGGGGCGCTGAACTCTGTCTTCCTAGAGGTGTGGCGCTTCCCGCTCTTTCCATCAGCACGCAAGTCAGCGCCTTCTTTATGCCGTTTACGGGCACTGCGTTGGTCGGTCGGTGCTTTAGGACTACGCAACCAATGCAGCATTGTGTTCGTGTTTTAAAGAGCTTTCTATTGCCGATAAGAATGAATATATATCATTTCATTTCAAAAAACATCATAACTGCTTCAACATCTCCGTTAACGTTTTAGTTATGGAATTCAGTAAAAAGACAGTTTTGATGCAACCTCCACACATCAAGTACATTGACGAAAAAAGTTGCTACATCAAGAAATAATTAATGTAGAGGAATGAAATTTGGAGAATACATTTGTTTAGATATTTAAGGGTACAACCTTGCAAGATCATTGGTTAATATAAGCACGAGATAAGCCACTGAAAATGTGAAATACTGGTACTTTAATAACCTGTGTGACGGCCATACTGTTGAATACAAGCATGCGTGGATGCACTGATTTGTACAGATGTACAGTGCTGCATGTGGGAGGGAGTTCCAAGCCAGTAGAATTTGGTAGGTCACTACGAGGATTGTTAATTCTGTTTGCTGATGACGCTGGAGTTGACCGATGATGTCCCATATGTCCTCGATTGTAGATAAATGTGGTGACCAGACAGGCCAATGCGAAATGTCAACACTGTAGAGAATGTTCGGTTACAACAGCTTTGTGGGCGAGCGTTATCCCGTTGAAAAATACCCCCTGGAGTGCTGCTAGTGAATGGCAGCACAAAAGGTCGAATCGCCAGATTAACGAGCAAATTCAGAGTCAGGTGCTTCTGCCGTCATACGATAACGCACCCCAGAGCATAACTCCAGATGTAGGGCCTATGTGTCTAGCCAGCAGACAGTTTGGTTCAGACCCTCAGCTGGCCTCCTACTACTCAACACACGGCCATCACTGACATCCAGGCAGAACCAGCTTTCATCACAAATCACAAAAGGCCTCCACTCTGCCCTCGAATCAACCCTCGTTTGACTTCACTGCACTCGCAAGTGGTAGTGGTTTAGGTTCCTTGGAATGCACGACACGGGGCGTCTGGTTTGGAGCTTTCCTTTAAGTAATGGACTTGTAACAGTTCTTCGTGTCACTGTGGAGCCAAACTTTGCTCAAGTTGATGCTGCAGATGCAATACGATGCACCAGAGCCATGTTCTTTCCTCTCGCAAGTGCCACGCGCTCGTGCGGAGATCGGTCTGCTTGCAAATATACATTCCCGTGACCACTGCTTCACCGTTGCTAGCAATCACGTACAGTGCCAATATTCCTGCCAAGTTTTTCTGTGTTATTGCAGAACGAACATACAGCATCTCGTGGCCCTATTACACATCCCCGTTTCTACGCAGAGAGGTGCTGACAATGGCGTCTTCGTCTTCTTAAAGGCAGTTTTAACTGACAGCAACTCACCACGCCCGGTCTCAAAGGTAACTAACGCTCACGACCGTTACACCGTATATTTAACGCAAACCTGATTTGCATCCTCATAGTGGAACTACTAACCCCACTCTTATGCGAATGGTCCGAAATCTGAATAGACATCGTCTCTCAGATATAGAAACACTCCTACCAACTTCCCTTTATGTCGCACAACTCGTTCTTGGCACTGCAATTTTTCCCCCGTTGGTTTATATTCCGCGCAAACCTCTACATCTCTGCTTACCTGCAGCAACATACATCCACTTCAGCCTGCTTGCTGTAATGCAGTCTTTGTCTCCACCTACTGTTTTTATTCCTGACTCTTCCATCTGTTATCAAATTTTCAATTCAACTCTTCAAAATTAGTCCTATCAGCTGATTCATTTCTATAACATAAATTTCTTTCTTCCCCAATTCCATTCAGTTCCATGTCATTAATTATTTGATCTGCTCAATGAAATTTCAACTTTTTTCTGTAGCACCACATTTCAAAACATTCCTGTCCTAGCTGCTTGACTCAAACTGGATTAAACAGGCGCCAAATTATACCGAACAGCTCCTATCGCTATCTTGGACAGTTCGAGAATACAGGTGACAACAATTACGTTAGTATTCAGTACGTAAGAACGCATGCGGAAAGATGCCAGCATAATTACCCCCCGGGTGTGTTGCGCTCGCACGGCTCTGTTGCCGAAGACAAATGGAGCAGAGCGCTGAGCCGGGAACGCACGCAGGAGCACTCGGCGCTAGGGCTACAGTTTGTGCCAAGTTCTTCCGCAACGAGGGGCCGGTATCGAGCCGTGAGGAGGCCCGCCCGAGATTTACTGCGGGAAGCTGCGCACCTGTGCCCGCTGCCGGCCGTAATGACGTCAGGGGCGGCACCGCCAGCAGCGCGCTGCAAGCCGCGCTGCCAGGATAGCAGGGGCACGGAAAAAGGTACCGATACGGCCTGGTATCGGCTACTTGCATTTCGTTGTCGATGCATTTTTGCTGTGTACTTTTCTATTGGTACTTTTACTCATATCAATCTTCGTATCAGTACCATAGCAGGTTTGATATCGAATGATCATAGTAATTATTTATTAAATTTTTCTTGTCTACCCAGGTTTTTGTTGCTTGTCCTAGTTCCACTACATTCAACAATCTAAGACGTGAGCACCAATAGGCCAACAACTGGTTAAGCGCTGTGCGTGCAGGCGAGGGAGTTAGTATCTGAAAATATTGAGTCGCTGTGCCAACAGCTGTAACGTTTCGTTTGCAGTTCATTCACTAGGAAATGTCTTGTTTTCACGATTCAGTTTACTTGTTTGCTTCAATAAGGTTGTTTAAAACAGTTTAAGTGCGAGAATTACCGAATCAGCAAAACGAATGGTGCCTACAAAAAGTGGAATTTGGTAGTACTTTGATGAAATAGGTATTAATGATGTGAGATGCAAATTCCTTTTCAGAAATCTGAGGTCTTGGGAAAATCCTTTGGGAATGGAAAGCATGTAAACAAAAAACCCCACCACAACAGCAAGATAAAATTAATTTCTTAACACGATAATAAGAAAGGGAACACCGAACTGCATATCCGTTAGTATAAGTACAGTGGATGGAAGAAAGGCGTAAATCAAAACAATTTAGTTCTGAGGCAATCGCTTCTGTAAATTTTTTTTCTCATCATTCTTCGGACTGGTTTGATGTGGTCCACAACGAAAACCTCTCCTCTGCCCATCTCTCCATCTCACCGTAGCACTTGCAACATACCTAAATTATTTGCTGGATGTATTCGAATTCCTGTCTTTCCCTACGGTTTTTATCTTCTAAAATTCCCTCTAGTGCTATGGAAGTTATTCCCTGATTTTTAACAGATATCCTGCCCCTTCGTCTTATCACTGTTCTCCACATATTCCTTTCCTCGCTGATTCTGAGCAGAGCATCGTCATTCCTTACCTTATGACTGCACCTAATTTTCAATGTTTTCGACATCTCAGACGCTTCGATTTTCTTCTATTGTGCTTTCTCCAAATTCCATGTCTCCCTACCATACAATACTGAGATCCAAACGTACATTCTCAAATATTTCTTCCTGAAATTAAGACCTTCGTTTGATACTAGTAGACTCCTCTTGGTCGGGAATGCCCTTCTCGTCATTTCTAGTCTGCTCCGTCCGTCATGGGTCATTTTCTATTTAGGAAGCAGAATTCCTGAACTTCATCTATTTCGTGATCACCAATCATGATGTTAAGTTTCTTGCTGTTCTGATTTATGCTACTTCTCATCAATTTCGTTTCTCTCAGATTTACGCTCAATCCATATTCTGTACTCATTAGACTGTTCCTTCCATTCAGCAAAAACTGTAATTCTTCTTCGCTCTCACCGAGGAGAACAATGCCATCAGCGAATCTTATCACTGATATCTTCTCACTTTAAATTTTTATTCCACTCATCAACCTTTCTCTTACGTCCGTTGTTGCCTCTCCGATGTATGAAAATGGTTCAAATGGCTCTGAGCACTATGGGACTTAACATCTGAGGTCATCAGTCCCCTAGAACTTAGAACTACTTAAACCTAACTAACCTAAGGACATCACTCACATCCATGCCCGAGGCAGGATTCGAACCTGCGACCGTACCAGTCGCGCGGTTCCGGACGTAAGCGCGTAGAACCGCTCGGCCACCTCGGCCGGCCTTCGATGCATAGACCGAACAGTCAGGGGCGAAAGACAACATCACTGTCTTGTATTATTTTTAGTCAGAGCCCTTCCTTATTGGTCTTCTATTTTCATTGTTCGCTTTTGGTTTGGTACATATTGTGTATTACGCTTTCTTCACGGCGACGAATCCTAGGAACGTGTCTTGATTCTTCTTTAGTCTTGCTTCCATTACCAACCTCAACTTCAGAAATGCCTCTCTGATGCCTTCACTTTTCCTAAAGTCGAACTGGTCGTCACCTAACAGATTTTCAATATTCTTTTTCATTTTCTTCTGTAAATTTTTCTTATCAGCATCCTGGATGCATGAGGTGTTAAGCTAATTCTAAGATAATTCTCGCACTTGTTGGCTCTTGAACTCTTAGAATTTGTGTGGATGATGTTTTTCCGAAAGCCTCGTGGTATATCGCCAGTCTCATGCATTCTACACAACAACGTGAATAGTCGTTTTGTTACCACTACCCAACGGTTTTAGAAACCTCTTTTGCCTCATTTAATCTTGAGTCTTCAAAAGGTTATTTAAATCTCAATTCCAATACTGAATCACATCTTTCTCTTTCCTATTGATTCCTGTTTCTTCTTTTATCACATCATTAGATATGCCCTCCCCCCCCCCTCCCCACACGCACACAAATCTTCAATATGCACTCTCTCCTCTGCATATAACAGTGGAATCGCCATTTCTCTCTTAATGTTACCGCCCTTGAGTTTAACTTCATCGCAGGTTGCTTTTGACTTCTCTAAATGCTGACTCGGTGTCTGCGACATATATTTCCTTTTCTGCTTCTTCACATTTTCGATGCAGCCATTTGGGCTTAGCTTCACTGGGCTTCCCATTTACTTAAATCCTAAGAAACCTGAATTTCTGTATTAAAATGCTGTTCTAGTAAAAACCACCGCTATACGATGTGCCACGGTAAGCTTGATTAACAAGAAGAATTCGCTTTAAGTATTTTTATAAATCAGTGAAATAGGTATTTTTAGGACCGACGGTAAGTAGGAAAAATTAGAAGAATTAAATTTATTTAGGGACATTTGGCTACTATTCGGATGTTTCTCTGATAAGCTGTAATTTAATACGAAAGTTTAAAAAATATTACAACTGCAATTTGTAGTTAAAATAAACACGTTTCTTGTTTTAACGCTCATGTTATTCTATTTAAAACTTACAAAAAACGGTTCTCGGTATTGTAGATAGGTTTTAAAGACATAGACGGCGTGATTGGAGCCAATAAAGAGCCGTATGAGAGAGAAAGACGGTTATCTGAACGTGTAGTTACAAGGCACTTCGTTCGAAGGTGCTCAGTAGAGGAGAGAGACAGAAATTGGAAGGTCGAAGTTTCTATAATGTTATACGAACACGGCAGAGAAGCATCTCCCGTTCTGAGCGTACTATCATATGCATATCTGAGAAAAGATTTGGAAAATTATCTGAACGTTCAGCGAGAAACACATGTTTCGCAGTAACTTCTACAAGTGTATCTACATCTTCGTCATTCTGCACACTAACTATACAGAGAAGTACTGATATTAGATCCGCATTGTAAATATGTCAGTTCATGACATTCAGTACTTAAGGAGATATAAAGTGACTGTATTAGGGTGTGTCTTGTCATAGATGGAGAGTAGGACTTTTCTCGTCGCACATGAGCACAGCTGCCGCTCAGGGTGCTTCGACAGTGAGCTGGCCTATTGTGGAATCCATTCCTTAGATATACTCCCTCTGAATCGAAAGAAATAGTATTAAATTGCATTTCAGCTTCTACACACTACGTATAGAGACTAGTACTGATATTACAACTGCATTCTAAAAATTTCCGTTCATGACCTTCAGAACTTAAGGAGATATAAAAATTTCAAAAAAAAATTTCTATCCTTGATTGTACTACAAGACTGGTCTGGGAGTTCTTATGTATTCATTTGTAATTTCATTTGAAACTATAAATAAAAAGACGCATTCATACACAAATTTCTTCCAGAATGTTCGTTACAATAGTTTGCAGACATAAAATTATCCAATTCAGAAATTATGATTACATTTCGTTGTGTGAGTGTTGTGGAGAGAGCGAGAGAGTCTGTAGGGGGCATGCATGAAATGTGAATGTTTCATTTCATAAAAGCTATGTAAAATATATGCGTGGGGAAGTTCTTTCACAGTCATGAATCAAGTGACGTATGTCTAGTGTGCACGGTTTTGTATAAAAGCATCCAGAAAAAAGGTTTTATTTTGAATCAATTAGTGTTTCATTTCTAAATAATTCGCACTTTTTTATTTAAATTAAATTTCGTTTCTTAAATTCTGAATTTCTTTTATAAACTTCTTTCTGTAATTAATCTGTTGGGTTGAATGCTGGAGGTGTTCCGATTGGCTGTCCAAATCATCAATCAATAGTAATTAAGTGGTACCCGAGCTTTCTGTAGGTGTTTATGCCGCAGTTCTGTGCCTCAAAGCTCTTCTCGGGAGCCATATTACTGTGCAGATTACTGTGGAACCACGCCGCATAACCTTTTGTTAGGGTGAAGAAAATTTTGCTTTCTGTCAGTTCTTTTATCGTAGTTTTTAAATGACTACAGGTTTGAACATCTGAGTGCAGATCTGAGAATTCTGAGTAACTTAGTTGGGAATTACTTGCTTGTGAACTTTCTTCTCTTATTTAAACCCCGGGTGGCGTATTTCAAGAACTTCTCGGAACGTTTGGGCCAGAAATTTTTATGAAGAGGACCACTGAGCGACTGGCAAATAAATGTGGGTCAGGGACTGTATATAACTTGAAAATGATTCCGGTTGGACTGTTAAGATTCTGTCTGCTTTCATGTGAAAACTTACAGTAAAACAGATACTAATTTGCACCAGTAACAGTTCTGGTACAAATACAGGATTGATTGTCATTTACCACTTGCTCAGGAGGCAATAAATCCCAGTTAAGTGAACTTTAAATCTTTTCTCGCAGGTTATTAGACTCCCACATACCGTATATTTTTATGAACTTACAGATACTGCCTCAAAGTTGTAGTTATGCGACTTTTGTTCGGTAGGTATTTAGTCGATTTTTCCTCAACGCTGATTTTCATCGAATGATTTAGTCGAGAGAATTGGATGTGCTTCCAGGAGCTTATCGAAATGGATGAACTGTAGTGTGGGACATACAAGAACGAATCTGCCCCGCCACATATGACACATTTAGTGGCCGCCAATT
Organism: Schistocerca serialis cubense; assembly: GCF_023864345.2. NCBI lineage: Eukaryota > Metazoa > Arthropoda > Insecta > Orthoptera > Acrididae > Schistocerca > Schistocerca serialis. Next base: position 787,759,991 of record NC_064642.1, read on the forward strand.
GTAAAGTTCGTGAAAGCGTGAAATTTAAAAATCTGCAGTGTAAATTCCAAAAAAGACAGACCGACATGTGTGCAGATAGAGTTTCGAACATAAAAGCAAAAGAAGTACTTATGATTGGTGCAGATACGGTTTGCAGCGAACAACAGTAGTGGCGAGTCAAGACACAGCTGGCTTGAGGGGTCAGCGATCTATGACGGCTTGCGACAGCGAGTTGTAGCGGACCTGGAGGCAGGGGTAGCTGACGACCCCAGACAAGTCTGCGGGGATCCATTTCCTACGCTGACGCGGGCAGAATTTGGCGGATGGTCACGCAGTATCATCTCGAAGTGCTAACAACGAGGAGATCTAAGTGTTTTACCTCGCTTACTGTGTGATTGTGGAAAGAAGCTAGTGACAAGGAAAACAATAATGCTTCAAAATGATGAGTCTCAGTTTAATATATCAGGATCAAATAATAGTGGCTGTTCAACTTCAATGTCAGTTAATACTGAATCGACAAATGAACAGGACATGGTGCAAGCTGATGTTAAGTTTACACCATTTTTCGTTCGAGAGAAAAAATGGTAACCAAAATCTGAAGTTGCTGTTAAGTTCACAACTTTTGTTATCAGGCACATTAAACAGTAGCTCTGATTTGAAGGGGATCGCAATTCCGCACCAACTATTGTTCGATAAATAAAATGAATACCGATATTTGAAGCTGATGTTATATTTAGACCATTTACTATTACTGAAGTAAAAAGAGAGCCAATATCAGAGGCTTGTGAGCAGAAAGATAGTATTACAATAATGTTACAAAGTAACACGAAAGAAATAAGGGAACATTGACACTAAATTGAATGAAGTGCATTATCAGATGAATGAAAGGGAATAAAACAGATATGTGTATTGAGTACTGATATAAATAGTATGAATTTTAATATAAATGGTTTGAGTCGTGAACTTAACAGTAAAATGAATAAAATGTTTTGAGAACTATACATTATGAATTCTGAATGCAATCGTGAAGTGAAAGGGTTGAGTTCTGAAATTAATGGGTTAGTTTCTGAGATCAGCCAAAGGTTTATTAACCAGTCAGCTGAATTTGAGCTTAAATTAAAGAATTTTAAAGATGAAATACAGAAGGAAATGGATCACATAATTTCCAGTTTAAGGGATTCTGTGAAAAGTTTTATGTCCATCCTAACGTAGGCTTAAAACGACAAATTGGTGAACTAAACATTGACTGTAATGGTGTGTTACTGCAACAGCGAAAACTTTTCCGTCTGTTTTACATACAAAATAAGTTACTCAAGAGGGCAGATGGTTTGGGGAACAGTTAAATGCTGACCTGCATAAAGTACGGGTGAATAATGTTGAAAAACAGTGTAAGAGGGATGACAATAAAATTTTAGCAAATAAAATTAAAGAAGGAAAATGTAAGAGTGAACTATCTGATGTGTAAGTGAGTGCAAGAGTAATTAACCCGGAAAGTAACTGAACCCTGTATAGTAATGTTGTTTACGAATGAATATGACTGTAGACTAAAAAAAGCAGAACAAAATGTAACTAACAGCAATGGTCATATAACATAAAGTGGTGCTGCAGAATCAACTGAATTTGCGTATGTCATCCGTAGACAATTCTTTAGATATGACCTTAGCACCCTAAGGAATTCTTTCCGGTTTTATTGCCTAGGTCATGGAATGATAAGCAGAAAATTGGTTTTGTAATGTTACATTTCATTGGAGAAGATCATGTGTGGGGACACTCGGCTGTAGATACAGATGACAGCATAGTAAGTTTTAAACGGGCTTTCTTTGAGCAGTATTGGGGTAAATGAAAACTGGTGGAAGTGCTGAAGAGTTCTTGATCTGGTGAAAAGTATAATCTCAAGAAAGATTCTGTTAAGAGGTTTGTACAACACTGGGTAAGTGTTTTATCTTATATGAACACTATGTTACAAACGGAGAAGATTTTTATAGGGACAGAAAATAAACTATCTTGATATTGGAGAAATCAGTTGACTGATGCATCCAGAGATGACATCAATAAATTTATTATTTGTCGAGTGTGAGTAGGGCTTCTCTGGAAGGAAGAAGAAAATTCCTGTAGAAATTTTAGGCCTCCTGTTAGGAAAAAATGAAATCAGGTTAGAAGCTCAGTGCAAAGATCAAATAATTGCAGAAGATGCTACAGAGTACGCGGGTTCTACTGGAAACAGGTATTTTCCCAGGAGAAGCATAACAATTACTGAGACAGGCTGGTGAAGGAAGGCAGGATTCGGTTACGATTGTGGACAGGGTCGTCATCAGTTACTGTTGGTTGGATTTCCTTTTAATCACACAGAGTTTATTTAAAATCAACAACAAATTAAAATAAGGCCAGTAATTTAAGAATTATTTCACTTCTGAAGGCCTTATTAGCAATAAATTAAGAATTAATTAAATTTGCTGCAACTTACAATTACAGTTATTAAAATACAAAAGACAAGTGACCAAGGTCTTAAAGCTCGCTGCAAAAATACAATCGCCAAATTAAAATTTTAAGACAAGTAACGACACTCACGGCTGAAGGGCTTAATGGCAATAAATTAAGGATTGATTAACTTGTTGCAACTTACAAACTACAGTTACTAAAATACTGAAAACAAATCACCAAGGTCTTAAAGGTTAACTGCTAAAACACAATTGCCACTTCAGAATTTTAAGACAAGTAGCGACAGTCACGGCTGAAGGCCTTTAACGCCAAGAATGGCAATGATATTTAAAAAATTTAGAAACATAGAATAAAACAGCAAATATAATAACAATGCTAATTTAAAAGGACAAACAACTGATTACCAAACAGGTGAGACAAATGATCGTAACTTGGCAATACAATAACAAAATAATAAAACACAAGGGCTAGTCACAGACGTTACTCCAGGAATCGACCTCTCAGTAGGTCAGGCCAAAACCACTTTCACGAGCGACGAGAAAGGCAGCCAAGACTCGCATTCACTTCAGAAGATGTCAACGGAGACTAGTGGCAGTCTAACGAATGACTAATGATAATCTGCTGAAGCTACCTAATGTCCTCACCAATGCAGCGATGGGACACCACGCCAAAGCCGGAACCAGCGGTCAGCACTATGTCCTCAAAAAGGAGAACCACTACAACCGGAATAGAAGGAACACCAACCGACCTACAAATCAAGGAAACTTCAAAGCTACACGCCTTACCGGACAGCAACGGAAAGGCAAGGAAACGCCCACTGCCGTTACACACACTGACCTCGAGGGCAGGTCACTGGGGCGTCAGCGGCCACCATGCAGGAAACATACCGCTGGTTGAACTCAGCAAATAGTGACACGTAGAATGCAGCAATTAGGTACAAGAAGTCGAGGGAAGATAATTAGATCCGCCTTCCCCATGCACTCCACTCGCTGCTCTTCATCACGGCGACACTGTGAGCAGCAATACGAACCCAAGTCACTGGAGAATCGCGAGATCTCACAATGCTGGAGGTTTAACTGCTAGGATTAAAATCCACTCAACTTAAACTTGTTGGTTCCGATTGACGACTAGGTCGTGTACCCTCGCGACCACAGCCCTTCCATCCGGCAGTGCGTGCGTGCAGACAGCGGTCCCTGCGTGTTCTGGCACTGCCCTCTTGGCTCCTCCTGAGTCCCCAACCGAACTGCTCACTCACACGACCCGTAAAAACATACTACATATCGATAACACCGCTGCTGCCACTAGCGGACAGGTAACAGTTGCAAAACGGAGTGGCGCCAGTCAACACAAGAACAATACAAACACTCGCCACCATGTCAACTAAACGAAACAGTCTGGCTCCAACAGAGGATGGAAACCTAGAACAGCACCAACGCGAGCCGCAGCGTGGCTCAATTACGGTCATTGTCAGTCATCTGAATTAATAAAGTTCTAGACAGCCAATAGAACGTAATGCCATGGTTAACACGTCGGTAGGAGATGAGGAAAACTGATAACACTCTGTAAGGGGGCTAGCGTTTTCAAGCTGCTAAAAGCAAGTATAAAGCGCTAGGAAAACCCTTTGTAAGCCATAGAGCAACAAACAATGGTGGTAATGGTACAGTAAGAAGTAATATTCCAGGAGAGAGGGGGGGAAGTAAGAATATGTACTTTTCAGAGAACCGTGATGGACTTTTGCGAAAGAAAAAATAGTGACCATGATTCTAGGAACCAGGTCGAGGAACAGAGGTTCAAGAATGGAAGTTTTAGGGCAGTATCTTAGTGTAAACGACCTTTGAAATACCGTTGAGCATCCTATAGAGAATTGTGGAGAAACACTGCAAATTGAGAATCTGTAGCAGAAGGCAAAAGCGGCTTTGAGTAGAATGGAAGGAATATTGTCTGATACTGACGAAACAGTGACAGGCATAGAAGAAGAATTCGTTAGGAGAAAGTGAGGTTTGGCTGATAGTGACGAAGTAATAGAAGTAGAAAAAGCTGGGGGTCATTGTGGAAACTCTGACAACATAGAACTAAGTGTTGCCGAATCAGATAGGATTAGAGAAAGAGATCTTCTGGAGAAATGTTTCTATTTGTCACTAAAACTGCCACAATTAAAGAGGAAAATGATCCCATTAGTATGTGCGTTGTTTCCGCAAAGAGTGTAGTATTCAACAGATGTGAAGTAATGTAAGATTTGTTAAATGAATCGGATACTGAAACTAGTAAAACGGTAGGATATAACCTGTAATTAATGGTACGTTATTTAATGAGGAGATATATTGTTTACCCAACATTGGTTCAGTTTTATGTACAGTGGCACAGAACATTATGAGTATAAAGCCTGATAGTAGCGAAGTGGTTACAAGGTCAGTTTCTGGTGTGAACAGCATTGTAGCCAGAGGAAAGAGTAAGACGATAATCAAGGAAGAAGATATGTTACCTATGAAACATATCCGGATTAAGTATGCAAAAGTTGTTAGCAGCGGATTTCTTCCAAAAAAATGGATTTTGAAAGTAATGGGGCTATCATTGTAGTAAATGGGAAATCATAAATCATTTCTTTGTGTGAAAAAATATGTTGTGAACCAGTGGAAAGGCGTGATTTATCGGTACGTTATTGAAGGAAAAAAGAGGATTTAGTTTGTTATAATGAATAAGTAATTAACTGGCCTTAGAGGCAGGCGATCAGGTGTTTGGGGAACACGATGCAATCCGAGTTAGTGAGAATACTATTTCACTTTCCGTTTCGTATTGTCAACATATCTCTTCTTCTTTGAGAATATTTGCTGTGGTCTTCAATTCTTCCCTATATTGTGTAAACTTTCCATGTTAGAGCTCATTTTATTGTTGTTGTTGTCCTCAGTCCTGAGAGTGGTTTGATGCAGCTCTCCATGCTACTCTATCCTGTGCAAGCTTTTTCATCTCTCAGTACTTACTGCAACCTACATCCTTCTGAATCTGCTTAGTGTACTCATCTCTTGGTCTCCCTCTACGATTTTTACCCACCACGCTGCCCTCCAATGCTAAATTTGTGATCCCTTGATGCCTCAGAACATGTCCCACCAACCGGTCCCTTCTTCTTGTCAAGTTGTGCCACAAACTCCTCTTCTCCCCAATTCTATTCAATACCTCCTCATTAGTTATGTGATCTACCCATCAAATCGTCAGCATTCTTCTGTAGCACCACATTTCGAAAGCTTCTATTGTCTTCTTGTCCAAACTATTTGTCGTCCATGTTTCACTTCTATACATTGCTACACTCCATACAAATACTTTCAGGAACGACTTCCTGACACTTAAATCTATACTCGATGTTAACAAATTTCTCTACTTCAGAAACGCTTTCCTTGCCATTGCCAGTCTACATTTTATATCCTCTCTACTTCGACCATCATCAGTTATTTTGCTCCCCAAATAGCAAAACTCCTTTACTACTTTAAGTGTCTCCTTTCCTAATCTAATTCCCTCAGCATCACCCGACTTAATTCGACTACATTCCATTATCCTCGTTTTGCTTTTGTTGATGTTCATCTTATATCCTCCTTTCAAGACACTGTCCATTCCGTTCAACTGCTCTTCCAAGTCCTTTGCTGTCTCTGACAGAAATACAATGTCATCGGCGAACCTCAACGTTTTTATTTCTTCTCCATGGACTTTAATACCTACTCCGAATTTTCCTTTTGTTTCCTTTACTCATTTTATTACTTCTCTTCCAATCACATTAATCATGGAATGGAAACACACAGCAACCGAACGTACCAGCGTGACTTCACTTTGTTACAGGAAATGTTCAAACTATCCTCCGTTAGCGAGGATACATGCATCCACCCTCCGTCGCATGGAATCCCTGATGCGCTGATGCATCCCTGGAGAATGGCGTATTGTATCACAGCCGTCCACAATACGAGCGCGAATAGTTTCTGCATTTGGTACCGGGGTTGCGTAGACAAGAGCTTTCGAATGCCCCCATAAACGTAAGTCAAGAGGGTTGAGGTTACGAGAGCGTGGAGGCCATGGAATTGGTCCGCCTCTACCAATCCATCGGTTGTGGAGAAGCGTACGAACACTTCGACTGAAATGTGCAGGAGCTCCATCGTGCATGAACCACATGTTGTGTCGTACTTCTAAAGGCACATGTTCTAGCAGCACAGGTAGAGTATCCCGTATGAAATCATGATAACGTGCTCCATTGAGCGTAGGTGAAAGAACATACTGACCAAAGTAAAATGAGCTCCAACATGGAAATTAAGCGTTTCCGGACACATGTCCACATAACATCTTTTCTTTATTTGTGTGTGAGGAACGTTTCCTGAAAGTTTGACCGTACCTTTTTGTTACACCCTGTATAATACTACATTTTCTGTGGAACAGTACAACTGTATATAATCATCACTGATACTGATAACCCAAATCCAGTGCTTAAAAAGCGGGACGATAGCTTCAGTACAGAAACTTCTTGGTTGCTAATGGGCACAGTTTATCACAGTGTCCTGCCGTTGCCTGTCGAAGGAGAAACTCTGACCTTTCAGAGTCTGTTTCAAGGGGCGAAAGATATGGGAGTGCTTTGAGAAGATATGAGGGCTGTAAGTAAGATGTTCTAGGACCTTGAATTGAAATTTATGAAGTAGGTCGAACTTCTTTTTTTGACCACTTATCCTGCCTCAGAATATTGTGCACCTTGTGACATACTGCCCTCCACACACATCTTTCATGTTGCTATAAATTGTGAAGCATGCTCCCCATCTGCGTGAGGAAATTTGATAACCGCTCTGTGTGCAGATGAGGATGAATCCATCACGCAACAAACTGCGGAAACAACCATCAGGAAATGAGAAAATTGCTACGAAGTGTTTAACTGCCCTTGTGCAACTGAGAATACCAATACACCATCCATCCATCAGTAAACAAATTCACCCATTGGGATTACATACAACGCCGCTACAGCATGAGTTTCAAATTCTGAATGGGTAAGAATACCACCCAACTCTACCCAACGGCTGACCACTGAAAACTGTAACATCAAAAGCATGGCACACTAACCAAACAAAAGTATTCGAACACCTGTTAGTAGACATGAATATGAGGTTTGTTCACATTTCGGCTTTATGACACAAGGTATGAGGCCTCTGAAAGTCTGTGGAGGAATGGTAGCACATTTTTCCTCAGGAGCTGAAAGCAGAAAAGGTGGTGATGCTGGAAGCTGGAGTCCAGACTGTTGTAACTCATCCCAAAGGCCCTCCACTGGGCTCAGATCGAGCCTCTGAGTAGGCCACTCGATTCCTGGAATGTTGTCATCCACAAACCATAGCCTCAGAGACGCTGCTTTATGCAGGGTACACTGACATACTTACACAAACAACCACCGCCTCCGAAATGTTCCGCTACTGTACGCAGGACACGGTTCTTAGTATTGTGTTCATATGCTTCCGCTTTCATCACCTACCTGCAGAACAATAATGGGATCAATATTTTAATCACGAGAAACACCTCAACACTGTAACACAACCTCATCCATATGGGAGAGTGATGCACCATGGAAAACTTTTCAATCTTTCACTTCTAGCCAGCCCTGTAATAGAGGTTTAATAAATGTTCTTCTTACCATTTTGAAATGACAGCATTCATTTTGTCTGCTGGAGAATTTTTCCGAAGTTACAAAAATTATTCCAGGAAAGTAAAGTTTCTCGAAAAGTAATAAATTGTTCCAAGGTAGAACATGGGCCTGTTGTAACTTTTCTGAACATAAATAAATAATGTAGTGAATGTTGCGCAGTAAAAAAAAAAAAAAAAAAAAAAAAAAACTGTACCTAGCTGAACTGGTTTCCTATCTTAAACTTCTTGTGTGTGCCTGTGCTGTAATCCCGAACAATACAAGTGATGTACTTACGAAAACGCCATCTGATCAGCACGAATCACCAAAACTATCCCAATCTATATAACTATATTTGAATTAACATTTGTCAAATTAGAAAACGTAAAGCTATATCTTACATAAGTCGTGCTGTTAAACCGTACATTGCACAGTGCCTGAATGCGTGTCGTCGAAGTATGGGACTTGCATTTCCAACATACAAAAAGAATAAAAATAGTTCATGAAATTAGAAAACTAATTTCGAAAGAATAAACAACCAAAAATGTTTCCGTAAAAATTCCCTATTATTCTCCATATGCAAAGTGAGTAAACAATGTTCCGAACACTAATTGATCCACTCTGCAGTGTAAGACTAAGACTGCATGCATATGAAACAAAAAGTGGAACGAACTTTACCTAAACAGAAAGCGATATTAGTTTTGAAATGCAACTCATGAATTTGAATGAATTAACTGTGTCCTGACTGTGTTTTTAAACTGGCCCTAACAAATTTGTGTGGTCAAAAGGATCTCTGTCCTGGTCGAAAGTAACAAACATAAAAAAATACAGCACGGCAGAAAATCAGCTAAATAAAAGGAAATCCTAAAGTAGTGCAATGCATGGACATGCAACTAGTGTAATGCAGCGTCTGTCAAAAAAAAAAAAAAAAAAAAAAAAATTCTTGAAAAGTTGTTGGAAGGTGGAATATACCGAATTTGCTGAATCATGTAAAGACACCAGCATTCATATCCATACTGAAACTCTGATATCTCCATTAACGATTACAATCATCTTTACAATTTTACTCCGCATTACAAATATGACTCTGCCATTAAATTAATTACTGAAATGGTAAGACATTGGTAAATCTGTAACTTCTGAGTTCAAGGCAATTGATCAGATAATTTAACTTATTCACTTCTGCATAAGAAAGTAACTAACCCGAATTAGTAAAGAAAGACCCCACTAAAACCTTCCGTATTCCAAACACAGATTATACTCATGAAAGCAACGCAGCAACAATAACAATGGTGTAATTCTTCACACATCTCAAATGAATCTTTACCAAACGATGACCCCTAAATTCAACATCCACTGTATCTTCATCTCTATGCTCTGTGAGCTATTTCCAGTAGTGTGACCAACATCCAAGTCACTCACTTCTCTCAGAAAGTTATAGCAACGACAATGCTACTGGCGACCAATGACAACAGTGCTCTGTGGCGTAACATATCGACTGCTAAAGATTACTGTTTGAAAAATGTCCAGAGCGCAAATACGAAATATGACACATCGAATGAAAATAAAGAGAACTCATCACATTCTTTGAATACAAAAAATTAACTACATGCCTCACGGGTTACCTAATGAGAAATACTGTATTCAAATTTAAATTTTGTCACTACTGTATTTAATAATTCATTCAATAATCAGCAAGTGATCCAATGAAGAATAAACATTTTCAAAACAAGTAACCCTATTAAGATATTGTAGAAACTCAGATCAGTCGCAAGTATCACGTATTCCATGGTAGAAAACCTCATTCCATCTCAAGGCACAAAACGGTGCACGACAATGAATTCTACTCACAAAAAACTTTGTAACTGAAGAACTAACAATATCCTCTGAATAGTTTTAATACATTATACAGCACTTAAATCAAAGAACTCTTAACACTTAGAGACGCTGCACGAAACAGAAACTTATGGCTCACAACAGCAGATACAGTCGAAAATGCCAGAAACTGCTTATGAAGGTTTATAGTGTGCATTCCTTCAGGTGATACTAAAATCAGTCACTAGACTGAAACATCGACCAGGAAACATCACGTTTTCCTTGCTGCCGTATACTAGAGGTAAGGCACTCTCACCCACTTCGCGGTTGGTAGTATACATGATGACAGATGAATGATATTTTATTCCAGTCTTTGATCACAATATAAATTCCTTTGACGATGACCGGTTTCACTCAGTAATGACCATCTTCAGATCTGTACAGTACCGCCAGTTGCAAAATGATTGTGTGGACGATGTGGCCTATTTTACATCATATTTTAGTTCTACGTGACGATTCTTTGCTGAGTGTACTTATATGTTTTGACGATGCCATTACGGCTTTATCACATTAGGACATGGTGTACCAAAGATCTGACGATGATCATTAATGACTGAAACCAGTCATCGTCGTAATAATTCATATTGTGATCAAAGACCGGAATAAAAGAGAAAATTGACAGTACCTGGATCACTGCTCGTATTCGCGACCATTTTGCAGCAGGTGATAACAGATAAAGTTCGTTAGGTAATCACCGGACCCAAACCGTTCCACCAGGTTGCCACAAGCATGATTCATAATTCACAGTCGTTTCCAGTCATCCATTGTCCAGTGGCGTCGCATTTTCTTGGAATCATCAGTCTTCTTACTGATCTGATGTGCCCTGTGCAACCTATGTCCTAAATTATTTTCTGGATGTATTCTGATCTGTCTTCCTCTACAGCATTTATCCTGTTCAGCTCCCTCTAACACCATGGAAGTTATTCCCTGACGTCGTATCAGATGTTCTATCATCGTGTCCCTTCTTCTTCTTAGTCTTCTTCACATATTACTTTCGTCTCAGATTCTGTGCAGAACCTCCTCATTCCTTACCTCACTAGTCCAGTTAAGTTTTAACATTCGTGTGTAGCACCACGTCTTAAATGTTTCTTTTCTTCTGTTCCAGTTTCGCCACAATCCATTATTCCCTACCATACAATTCTGTGGTCCAAACATAAATTCACAGAATTTTTTTCCTCAAATTAAAGTCTATCTTTGATGCTAGTGGACTTCTCTTGGTCGGAAATGCCCTTTTGCCAATGGTAGCCTGCTTTTTATGTCCCCTTGCTCCATCTACTATGGGTTATTTTGTTGCCTAGGCAGCAGAATTCATTAACTTATTCTACATCGTGACCATCAATCTTTATCAAGTTTCTCATTGTTCTTATTTCTGTTACTTCTCATTACTTCCGTTTTTCTTCCAATTTACTAACAACCCATATTCTGTACTCATTAGACTGTTCACTCCATTCAGTAGATCATGTAAATCTTCTTCACTTTCACTCAGGATGGAAATGTCATCAACGAATCATATCATTGACATCCTTTCACCTTGAATTTCAATTCCACTCATTGGACTCACCAGTCAACGTGCAGGCAAGGAAATCAGACTGTCCGGAAAAAACGTGTCTACTGAGGTCGAAGTAGAGTGTGATTGTGAAGTTATCTTGACACGTTTAACAGGGCTAGGAGAAATAAAGTAAATTGTGGGGTGTTATTACCGGCCACCAGGTACCACCGTGACAGTTCTAGAATCATTCAAATGGAGTCTACATTCTGTATCGTAGAAGTACCCGGATCGTGCTATATTAGTCGGAGGCGACTTCAACCTACCTAGTATAGACTGGGATGCATATGGATTCATTACAGGTGGTACAGACAAGCCGTCGTGTGAATTACATTTGAACACATTATCCAAAAACTGTCTTGAGCAGCTAAATCGACAGCCGACGCGTAATGGAAATATTTTAGATCTGGTAGCCACGAACAGACCAGACTTCATCGACGGTGTCAGTGTTGAGACAGGGATTAGTGATCATGATGTTGTCATTACGACTATGGTTACGAAAATTAAAAAGTCAGTCAAGAAGGCTAGGAGAGTATTCTTACTAGAAAGAGCAGATATGTAGTTGTTAGCATCCCACTTAGTAAATGAATCGACTTCATTTACTTCCGGTACGATTGACGTGGAAGAATTGTGGGCAAATTTTAAACACGTTTTAAATCTCTCATTGGGCAAGTATGTGCCGAAAAAGTGGGTTACGGACGGAAATGACCCACCGTGGTTTAACAGCGCAATTCTGTGAATGCTCAGGAAGCAAAGGCAGTTGCACCCGAGGCACAAGAAAGATCGGGAGAATAAGGACACGCAAAAGTTAGTAGAGATTCGTGCTGCTGTAAAAAGACCGATGCGCGAAGCATTCAACAACTACTACAGTCATACCTTAGCAAAAGATCTTGCTGTAAACCCAAGGAAATTCTGGTCTTACGTAAAATCGGTAAGCGGGTCGAAGGCTTCCATCCAGTCACTCACTGATCAGTCTGGCCTGGCAACGGAAGACAACAAAACGAAAGCTGAAAACTTAAATGTAGCGTTTGAGACATCTTTCACGCAGGAGGATCGTACAAACATACCGCCGTTTGAGTCTCGTATAGATTCCCGTATGAAGGACATAGTGATAGACATCCCTGGCGTTGTGAAGCAGCTGAATGGGTTGAAAATAAATAAATCGCCAGGTCCTGATGGGTTTCCAATTCGGTTTTGCAGAGAGTACTCTACTGCATTGGCTCCTTGCTTGCATTTATCGCTAATCTCTTGCCCAACGTAAAGTCCCGAGCGACTGGAAAAAAGCGCAGGTGACGCCTGTATATAAGAAGGGTAGAAGGACGGATCCTCAAAACTACAAACCAATATCCTTAACATCGGTTTGTTGCAGGATTCTCGAACATATTCTCAGTTCGAATACAATGAATTTCCTTGAGACAGAGAAGGTCCATGCATCAGCACGGCTTTAGATAGCATCGCTACTGCGAGACGCAACTCGCCATTTTTTCACATGATATCTTGCGAACCATGGATGAAAGGTATCAGACGGATGCCATATTCTTTGACTTCTGGAAAGCGTTTGACTCGGTGCCCCACTGCAGACTCCTAACTAAGGTACGAGCATATGGGATTGGTTCCCAAATACGTGAGTGGCTCGAAGACTTCTTAAGTAATAGATTCAGTACGTTTTCCTCGATGGTGAGTGTTCATCGGAGGTGAAGGTATCATCTGGAGTGCCCCAGGGAAGTGTGGTAGGCCCACTGTTGTTTTTTATCTACATAAATGATCTTTTGGACAGGGTGGATAGCAATGTGGGGCTGTTTGCTCATGATGCTGTGGTGTACGGGAAGGTGTCGTCGTTGAGTGACTGTAGGAGGATACAACAAGACTTGGACAGGATTTGTGATTGGTGTAAAGGATGGCAGCTAGCTCTAAATATAGATAAATGTAAAATAATGCAGATGAATAGGAAAAAGAATCCTGTAATGTGTGAATACTCCATTAGTAGTGTAGCGCTTGACACAGTCACGTCGATTAAATATTTGGGCGTAACATTGCAGAGTGCTATGAAGTGGGACAAGCATGTAATGGCAGTTGTGGGGAAGACGGATAGTCGTCTTCGGTTCATTGATTGAATTTTGAGAAGATGTGGTTCATCTGTAAAGGAGACCGCTTAGAAAACACTAATACGACCTATTCTTGAGCACTGCTCGAGCGTTTGGGATCCCTTTCAGGTCGGATTGAGGGACGACTTAGAAGCAATTCAGAGGCGGGCTGCTAGATTTGTTACTGGTAGGTTTGATCATCACGTGAGTGTGTTACAACAACGACGCTGTACTATTGTACATATAAATAATATTTTTTCTTCTCATTTTTCGATAAACTTGTGAAATTGATGTTTTGATTTCATTTCTTTTTTGTTTCATGCCATTGTGTTAAGAAAACTGTAAACAAGTTTCAATGTGAATATTAATTTTTATGTCAAGTGTCAAGTAATACTGTGCTAGAATGAAATGTAACAAATTTTGGAACTGTTGTAAGGTGTTTAAAATTGTAACTGTGCGTCTGATCCATACATTGGCAATGTGTCAGGATATGTAGACTGAAAAACTTCGGGTGAATACCCTGTCTGTAAGGGAGCGGTAAATGGTGGATAGCAGGCGAGCGCTGGAAAATGCGCACGGGTACTGCACGGTACAACGGGCTCAGTAGTAGTAGTTGGAGTTTGGCACTGGTTTGAGCAAGAGCTTCTGGAGCGATGAGGCTCTCCTGGAAGACGTAACTTCACTGAGACCCCGGTATGCTGTTCCAGCGCCCACAGAACATGGCAAAATTCCATAGGCACTAAATGGAAAAGTATTGCGACGCTAAGAAGAATTAAAGTGCCGATACGTCAAGAGTCATAGCTGTGGTTGTATATGTGCTCTGTGCCTCGCCATCTCGCCGCCCGCCAACCGCCGCATCGATACTAGCAGGTTGAAACTTTTAGTACTGTATTCGTATGGAACAGAGAGAGTGAACTGTGCAATAATAACCTAAATTTTACCAGAACTTCCCCATCATTTAATTATCCTCACAACTAACCTAGACAGGGTCCTTTCCAAATGTTGTGCAATCCGAGTGTCCCAAAATGAAAATTAAAATTTGTGTTAATAATAATTATTTGCAGAACTAGCTATGTTAGAATGGTGTTTAAAGAAATGTTTTGTCAATGAACCAGTAAATGAATAACGAAGGTCTAACGAAGTTGAAAGATAACTTTAGTATTGATGTAGTAACGAAGTTTATTATTTCGAGACAGATTTAAAAGCATTTAAATGAGCAGTAGATAAGATGAAAAGAGTAGTAACTTATATACTGGAAATCTTGAACGCATAATAAACTCAGTAATCAATTTTTAAATACAGCGATCATAACAGTTTCGGGGTCCCCCTTCATTCATTTGATTTCTGAAGTGTTCTAAATTGGTTTGACCAGCAAAAGTTAAAGCCAATATAAAAGTAAAAATTTATCAAAATTGACATTTTGTGTGTGACACGAAAGTGCTATTTCTAGGGTAACCTATGCCCGATTTTAATCAGATTAATAGACAGTATAAAGATTTGTAGTATACATTATAGTGTAGTGTTATGTATTCATGGTTTTTCCATATCAGTACAGAACGTGAAACTATCAGTTCAATGGATTTTCTGGTTCTAAAATTTTACTAATTATGCAGTGTTACTACTTGTTGTTTTGCATGAATATATACCAACTTGTATAGGGAAGAAACTCAGTTAATGCCTAATTTGGCTGGCGACCGTATTGTTATGTAATTCGTAGCATCTTCTGGGTTGCTTTTGATCCATCCTGACGTGTAATTGCATTTCGAACTTGCTTGACGGATCATTGTTATTACAGAGTGGATGTAAGTCTGATTTGCCACCATTCAGGTACACGCGGTCGATATCTATACGAAAATCCTTTCTCATAAGGTGAACCCCGCTCACTTACCATAGCACAGGCTTTAACGAGTACAGTGCTGTGTCACGCGGAGGTTACAAGTGTTAAGGAAATGCTTCAGGAAGTCGGGTGGGAGTCTCTAGAGGAAAGGAGGCGTTCTTTTCGTGAATCGCTACTGAGGAAATTTAGAGAACCAGCATTTGAGGCTGACTGCAGTACAATTTTACACATTTCGCAGAAAGACCACAGAGATAAGATAATAGAGACTGGGGCTCGTACAGAGGCATATAGGCAGTAACTTTTCCCTCGTACTGTATGGGAGTGGAATAGGAAGAGGAGATGCTAGTTGTGGTACGAGGTACCCTCCGCCACGCACCGTATGGTGGATTGCGGAGTATGTATGTAGATGTAGATGTAGATGTCTCGGTTCAGCTGTTGTGTTCCTTCGCAGTTCGGCTTGACAGTCACATCACCATTAGTCCATCTGGGTAGCTTTATACAGCTTTAGAAATGTTGAAATTTACCTAATGAATTCGTTGCTTACTTAGCACCCAACGACCAGTTCACGTTCCTAGTCACTGAGCTCTGTTGACCGAACAATTCTGTAGTGGTTCTGTGGACAGTTTCACATTACATGGAGGCCTCTAGATGGTTTTTGTTGTGGATTGGCAAGAGAGCCAACCCACTATGAGAGGAAGCCGAAAGGCACGCGTTTTAGCTCACGCAGGCTGGCGTGAGGTCTGGAACAGGACAAGGAAGTTAGACTTTAGCAAAAAAGGGCGTAGCTGTTGGAATACTTAACTTTAATCCGTAAATGGTGAACATCGCTCTTGACGGTACATGTTTTACAGCATCAATAGTAACTGGTAATGGCGCTTTGCTAGGTCGTAGTAAATGACGTAGCTGAAGGCTATGCTAACTATCGTCTCGGCAGATGAGAGCGTAATTTGTCAGTGAACCATCGCTAGCAAAGTCGGCTGTACAACTGGGGCGAGTGCTAGGAAGTCTCTCTAGACCTGCCGTGTGGCGGCGCTCGGTCTGCAATCACTGATAGTGGCGACACGCGGGTCCGACGTATACTAACGGACCGCGGCCGATTTAAAGGCTACCACCGAGCAAGTGTGGTGTCTGGCGGTGACACTACAGTTTTGATCAGAAAATGTACAACAAACGCCATAACGACATGAAACTTCCTGGCAGAAATAAAATATGTGCCGTTCTGGGATTCGAATGTAGGACCTTCAACTCTTTCAGGCAACTGCTCTACCAGCTGAGCTACGCGAAGACGACTCACGACCCGTGCTCATAGCTTTACTTCCGCCAGTACATCTCCTATTGTGCAAAGTTCATAGAAGTTCTCCTGTGAAAAGGTACAAGATGAGGAGTGGTACTGATTAGTGCTATGGTAGTTCATTTGTTAGAGTACTTGGCTCCGAAAGGGAACTATCGCGGATTCGAGTCCCATTAAGGCACACAATTTTAATGTGTTAGTTGTGTCATAACAGTGCACACTCCGCTGAAGTGTAAAAATTGATTCTCGTCATGCTGATATGCTTACATATGCACGCCTACATTGTCTCAGTGCAACCACAAGTTAGGCATGAGTGATGCTGTTTACATTTCGTATGTAAGAAAATTAAAGAGACCTTTGGAGATAAGAGAACGACTTGTATGAATATCAAGAGCTCAGATGGAAACCCAGTTCTAAGCAAAGAAGGGAAAGCAGAAAGGTGGAAGGAGTATATAGAGGGTCTATTCAAGGGCGATGTACTTGAGGACAATATTATGGAAATGGAAGAGGATGTAGATGAAGATGAAATGGGAGATATGATACTGCGTGAAGAGTTTGACAGAGCACTGAAAGACCTGAGTCGAAACAAGGCCCCCGGTGAGCAAGATGTATGAAACAGGCGAAATATCCTCAGACTTCAAAAAGAATATAATAATTTCAATCCCAAAGAAAGCAGGTGTTGACAGATGTGAAAATTACGTAATTATCAGTTTAATAAGTCACGCCTGAAAAATACTAACGAGAATTGTTTACAGACGAATGGAAAACTTGATGGAAGCCGACCTCGGGGAAGATCAGTTTCGATTCCGATAAATTTGGAACACGTGAGGCAATACCGACCCTACGGCTTATCTTAGAAGCTAGATTAAAAAAAGGCAAACCTACCTTTACTGCATTTGTAGACTTAGAGAAAGCTTTTGATCATGTCGACTGGATTACTCTCTTTCAAATTCTAAAGGAGGTAGGGCCAAAATACAGGGAGCGAAAGGCTATTTACAATTTGTACAGAAACCAGATGGCAGTTATAAGAGTCGAGGGACATGAAAGGGAAGCAGTGGTTGGGAAGGGAGTAAGACAGGGTTGTAGCCTCTCCCCGATGTTGTTCAATCTGTATATTGAGCAAGCAGTAAAGAAAACAAAAGAAAAATTCGGAGTAGGTATTAAAATTCATGGAGAAGAAATAAAAACTTTGAGGTTGGCCGATGAGATTGTAATTCTGTCAGAGACAGCAAAGGACTTGGAAGAGCAGTTGAATGGAATGCACAGTGTCTTGAAAGGAGGATATAAGATGAACATCAACAAAAGCAAAACAAGGATAATGGAATGTAGTCTAATTAAGTCGGGTGATGCTGAGGGAATTAGATTAGGAAATGAGGCACTTAAAGCAGTAAATGTGTTTTGCTATTTGGGGAGCTGAATAACTGATGATGGTCGAAGTACAGAGGATATAAAATGTAGGCTGGCAATGGCAAGGAAAGCGTCTCTGCAGAAGAGAAATTTGTTAACATCCAGGATTGATTTAAGTGTCAGGAAGTCATTTCTGAAAGTATTCGTATGGAGTGTAGCCATGTATGGAAGTGAAACTTGGACGATAAATAGTTTGGACAAGAAGACAATAGAAGCTTTCGAAATGTGGTGCTGCAGAAGAATGCTGAAGATTATATGGGTAGATCATATAACTAATGAGGAAGTATTGAATAGAATTGGGGGAAGAGGTGTTTGTGGCACAACTTGACGAGAAGAAGGGATCGGTTGGTAGGACATGTTCTGAGGCATCAAGGGATCACCAATTTAGTATTGGAGGGCAGCGTGGAGGGTAAAAATCGTAGAGGGAGACCAAGAGATGAATACACTAAGCAGATTCAGATGGATGTAGGTTGCAATAGGTACTGGGAGATGCTTGCACAGGATAGAGTAGCATGGAGAGCTGCATCAAACCAGTCTCAGGACTGAATACCACAACAACAACAATAATGTAAGAAAATATTAACCATAAGAATTCTCATTCGGAAGTTGTGCTTAAACTTTGGCATTTCATCAGAAGATGGTTTAGGGCGTCGTAATTTGGAGAGAAACTATTACATTGCTGACGTATTATGGTCAGTCGATGTGCCATTGTCAGTCACATTGTTAGTTTCTTTCAGTGAGATGTTGGTTGTGATATTTTGACCTACTTCAATACAGACGATGTTCGACTCTAGCACTGGCCTGGGCGTTCCCCAAATGTGTCATCCACGGAAAATTTCTGCACATGGGTGCTGAGAGACAGGCACTCCGCCAGTTATCAGGCACTATTATTAATAAGTGGATGCACCACTCGATGGCTTGACCGTATGTATTTTCCATAGTTCGAGTCTATTATGCCAAGCTGCGTTAGAGCCATTGTTACGGCCAGAGATGACAGCTCTGTCTACTGCTCTTCGTATTCAATACTCTCTCAAATCATCTAAAACTATAAAAATGTATTCCTTGTACTACAGACGAGCATTATACAAAAATTAAATTGCTATTGTTAGTGATACTGCAGTTTTAATAGCCAGTGGTGTATTACTGTGTCGAGTGGGCGTCGACGCGGCTGTTTTCGCTTTAAGGAGGCGCATCGCTTACAGCCACAGCACTCTATTTGTAGCCGTTTGTGAAGAGAATCGCCTTCGAGCACGGGCGTGGTTAAGCGGCGGCCGCCCCCAGCCTCCGTCGCTGCCGTAATGGAGCCGAGGACTCCCGCCTTCCGCCTCCCGCCCCCTGCGGCAGGAGGAAAGCCGAGGCTGAGCCGGCGCGCCACCTGGCCGCCCTCGCTAAAAGCCTCCGACCACCCTCGCGCCGCCCCCGGCACGCCCCCGCAGCCGCGGCCTCAGCCACAGCCGCACAAGTTTTCTCTGGCGCCCCGGCCGGTGCGGTACGTGCCGCGGAATATTTAATGCCGGCGAATGGAGCCGCGCCCGCCGCTCCTCCGCAAAGCGTTCGGAGGCCGGGCCGGCAGGCGGCAGTCGGCAGTCGGCGTGCTGGCACAGAGTCCGAGGCACAGAGGCCGATGGCTGTCAGTCTGGCAGTGTGGTACCCTACCAGCTACACTATTTCATGACAAGACTAACAAATGCACGTCTACGATGTTATACAAGGTGAACTCGAAAAGACAGACTGACTGTGCCGCGCGGAGTGGCCGCGAGGTTAGAGGCGCCATGTCACAGACTGCCTCCCGCCGGATGTTCGAGTCCCCCGTCGGGCATGGGTGTGTGTGTTGTTCTTAGTGATGGCTCTCGATCTTCCACCATAATCAACATTAGGTGGCAAATATGAGGCAGCCAAGGAGGTGGAAACGTGGGATCTACTATGCCAAGACTACTTGGTAGCTACAACAGGAAAACACAATTAATAAGCAGGAGTACAAAATAAGAAAGTACTTATTACTTAACTTTGCTGTGTGAAGAGTTTGCCAGACCACTGAAAGACCTAAGTCGAAAGAAGGCCCCGGGAGTAGACAACATTCCATTAGAACTGCTGACATCCTTGGGAGAGCCAGTCCTGACAAAACTCTACCATCTGGTGAGCAAGATGTATGAGACAGGCGAAATTCCCTCAGACTTAAAGAAGAATATAATAATTCCAATCCCGAAGAAAGAAGGTGTTGACAGACGCGAAAATTACCGAACTATCAGTTTAATAAGTCACAGCTGTAAAATACTAACACGAATTCTTTACAGACGAATGAAAAACTGGTAGAAGCCGACCTCGGGGAAGATCAGTTTGGATTCCGTAGAAATACTGGAACATGTGAGGCAATACTGACCCTACGAATTATATTAGAAAACAGATTAAGGAAAGGCAAACCTACGTTTCTAGCATTTGTAGACTTGGAGAAAGCTTTTGACAATGTTGACTGGAATACTCTCTTTCAAATTCTAAAGGTGGTAGGGGTAAAATACAGGAAGCGAAAGGCTATTTGCAATTTGTACAGAAACCAGATGGTAGTTATAAGAGTCGAGGGGCAGGAAAGGGAAGCAGTGGTTAGGAAGGGTGTGAGACAGGGTTGTAGCCTATCCCCAATGTTATTCAATCTGTATATTGAGCAAGTAGTAAAGGAAACAAAAGAAAAATTCTTATTAGGTATTAAAATCCATGGAGAAGAAATAAAAACTTTGAGGTCCGCCGATGACATTGTAACTCTGTCAGGCACAGCAAAGAAGAGCACTTGAACGGAATATACAGTGTCTTGTAAGGAGGGTATAAGATGAACGTCAACAAAAGCAAAACAAGAATAATGAAATATAGTCGAATTAAGTCGGGTGATGCTGAGGGAATTAGATTAGGAAATGAGACACTTAAAGTAGTAAAGGAGTTTTACTATTTGGGGAGAAAAATAACTGATGATGGTCGAAGTAGAGAGGATATAAAATGTTGACTGGCAATGGCAAGGAAAGGGTTTCTGAGGAAGAGAAATTTATTAACATCGAGTATTGATTTAAGTGTTAGGATGTCGTTTCTGAAAGTATTTGTATGGAGTGTAGCCATGTATGGAAGTGAAACGTGGACGATAAATAGAATAGAAGCTTTCGAAATGTGGTGGTACAGAAGAATGCTGAATATTAGATGGGTAGGTCACATAACTAATGAGGAAGTATTGAATAGAATTGGGGGAAGAGGTGTTTGTGGCACAACTTGACTAGAAGAAGGTAGGACATGTTCTGAGGCATCAAGGGATCACCAGTTTAGTACTGGAGGGCAGCGAGGAGGGTAAAAATCGTAGAGGGAGAGTACACTAATCAGATTCAAAAGGATTTAGGCTGCAGTAGTTACTGGGAGTCGAAGAAGCTTGCACAGGATAGAGTAGCATGCAGAGCTGCATCAAACCAGTCTCAGGACTGAAGACCACAACAAGAACAACAACTTTGCTGTAGTCCATGATCAGTTGGTTGACTATTACAGAAGACGCGACTAGACTAAGCGTCTGTAGAATGACATAATTTACAAGTCACAAACCTTGCAGTGACGAATTAATCTCTTGTAATCTTGAATGTCGAATCCGGTGAATTTGAAGACTACCGTGGAACGGAGCTACAAAGACTTGATGGCAGCAATGACTGAGCTGCAGACGATGACTTACATCGGCGCTGCCTGACCACTGAACGCGGCTACGAACTGTAGACTGGCACAACTGCACTTCTCTCCTGCTGCATATGAAGTGGCCTCGCGGCGAACATAAGTACTGCGACTGGCTGTGTACTCTTTGGCTAACACAGCCGTTCTTCTGTTCCTTTTATCGAGAGAATCGCATCCGGTGGTTCGATCTCTCAGGCGGCGGTGTGGTCGTATGACTGACGACATCATAGTTAGCAGAACTTGTGTGTAAGTATAGGGACCAATGGCTTCGGCAGTTTGGTTCCTTAGAAATTCACACACATTTTTGACGCACTCACTGTCTTCCTCATGGCTTGTCTAACTCGCGTTACGACATCGGCTCTGCTAACGAGGGGGACACGTCAAGTGCCATAATCGTATTTCCCAGAAACATCACTCAGAGAAGGAATGGTCTAAATAAGCGAACACCTATATCCGCTTAAACGTAGATATGTGGTTGTTTTCTCCAAGCGGGTTAGCGCAGTTGTTCGCACACTACACTCGCATTCGGGAAGACGACGGTTCAGAGCCACGTCAGTACCCAAACCGCTGAAGGCAAATACTAGATTGGTTCCGTCTAAAGGGCACGGTCGCTTCTTCATCCTTCCATAACCTCCGTCTCTAACGATATCGTGGTCGACGGAACGTTAAACACTAATCTCTTCTCTCTCTTCGACTGTTTCTAAGCGGAGTAATTTTTTTGTGGGGTGGGGGGAACTATATGTGCCTCGTAAAACGTAAATAGTTCACTCGAAGTGGCAGCAGAGTGGCTAGTGTCGCGGGTTCACACTTCGGCGACCCGTAATCGAAAACCGATTATTATTTAACATTCATTTATTCTTTTTATCATTTATCTACCAGTATCCGCAGAAGATTAGTACTAAAATGTGTAAAACAATAAGTGAATGATAAAATTTGTAATCGTTTTCAGTGAAATGCCTGTTGTGTGTCTTGTCAATAATGTTGGTGGTTGTACGTACTTCCCCAGAAGCGGGTTTCGGTCGGCCACAAAGGAAAGTAGTTTATTTCTGTAGTTTGCAAAGAGGGTCTTCTATTCAATCGATCCTAGCCTGTCCAGCTGAATTGGTCCTATTGTAGGAATCTGCAAGGGAAACACATCATTCCCGAATTGCTTATCAAAGTGAACATATGGACCATACACACAGATATTCTACAATAAATGTATGACACATACTGTGAAACATAACTGTAATTCTGCAACTAACATAACGCTCTTACATACACTAATGTGTAACGTTTCACGGTAATGGGTAAATAATGAAAAATAAAACGAAAACTAATCGAGTTTTGAACATAGGGAGCAAAACTGTGAGGCTGTGAGTCTCCCCTCTGTGTCAACGTCTCAGTTCGACGTAGCACCCAATAAAAGACATCTAACGTGTCGTCGTTTGCTCAGAAGCAGTGGAGTATCTAATACGCTGAGAAACGTTTTCGTTTATTTAAAACGCTCTTCCACTGAGGGACGTTCCTGGGAAGTCGGGTTATTACAGTTCTCGTGCTCTCCCTTACGCAGGAGAACACGGTGGTCGGCCTTTGGCGATTAACAACAACTTTTGTTCAAATGGATCTGAGCACTATTGGACTTAATTGCTGAGGTCATCAGTCCCCTAGAACTTAGAACTACTTAAACCTAACTAACCCAAGGACATCACAGACATCCATGACCGAGGCAGGATTCGAACCTGAGACCGTAGCGGTCGCGCGGTTCCAGACTGTAGTGCCTAGAACCGCTCGGCCACACCGGCCGGCAACAATAACTTTTGTATTAGACTAAAGAACCGTCTTTAATGTCCTCTTTTATCATTTCTTGGTGTTACCATATGTTTCATTATCGTACCTCGTAATGTATGCACCCGCAAGACGCTCAATAATACTGCGCCGCCTCGCTGTTTCAGCAGTTGAGACGAATGCGTACACTCGGTGCCTAGGAAAGGTGGTAGTAAATAAAAGTACATGATTAGTAGAAGTGGACTGTATATTTCACAGTACATTGTGAGACACAGTTAAAGGTACGACTTTGCGGTTTCACGGTCAAGGCCCATATCTCTTACTTCTGCCATCATCCGGCCGTCCCATTGGGTGGAAGGCCACGTAGAAATCCTTGCCGGCAGCGACTGTCCAGTCACTGCTGCGTCCAAGAGAGGGCACCTTGCACCATTACAGAACACTCAGCCCACCTAATTTAGCCAGGGTGTCCAATCTAACTCTGCCTCACATATTTCCGACTCGAAACAAAATGTGAAAAATGCAATTGCCCAGTGGTGCAGCTATGTCGTGAGCGCACACAACGGGCAGGAATGCATAACCCATAAATGAAAACAAATATCATTTTCAACAGAAAGTTACGTTGTTTTAAATGGCACGTGTATGTTATCTGCACGGAAGTGAAAACCAGAGATACAAGTAGTGAAGGCAGACATGTTTTGAGTGTTCTAAACCTCATACCAACTGAAATACGTAGACTTGAAACGATACGAATGGAGCTACATTTTCTGCCTTAGTGCGGAGAGCAAGCGTTCCATGCAGCAGGTCGTAGGACAGTGCCGGCAACTCACATTACTGCATTACAGCATTACTAAACAGACTGTGGCACCGTTAACATTATTTGAAGCGTAAGTATTCCAGAAGGTATAAGTTTTAGAGCAGCGAAACCAAGTCTGTGGTAACTAACTGTGCCTCTAGTTTTATTTCGTTCAAAAAACATAAATGAGTCTTTAAAAAAAATGTAATGTTGGGTTACATTTCTTGATTCTGCATTCGCGCCCAGTGTGTGAGCCTCTGACATAGGTTCATAACAATAATAGCATTTTTCACATGTTGTTTCATTTCGGAAATATGTGGGGTGGGAACGTTAGATGGGACACCCTGAAGAAATTACACAAATACAAATAAACGTTAAAGAAGAAGTCAGATAAGACCAACAAGATCATAAAATCGCTGAGGAAATCATATAAACTGTAACAAATGGAACTCAAGTTCAGTTACTTAATGAACGGATATGAGCACTAGAGTCCATGTTTCTTGTGGAACAACACAGGATATTTTATTGAGTCAAGACAGTTTTTAATCCATTTTAAAACGGGCACCAAAGCGTCAGGACCAGGTTGTGTGCGAACAATCGCCACAGACAGCCGTACGAAAACTGGCAAGTCATATCTCTCTTCTCAGGAGAACCAGTGTACTGAACATTAGTCTGTCTCTCGCTGATGTCAAATAGTTCCTTGCTGCAGCTGTGCTAGGTTCTCTTTGACCACAGTTTCCTCACGTGCTACTTACAACTGATGGACGAGCTGCTATCTCGACAAACTGGTTGATGGCTCTGAAGGGAAGCCTGTCTCTGGGACTGTTATCAAGGGTTCATCAATATGAAAGTGGCCTGGATTAAGGTATGAGAACTCTTCTGAGTTCTCAGGATATTGCGTAATGGGTCGGGAATTCAAATGCTCTTCAGTTTGAGTTAGTATTGTGTAATTCTTCAGACGTCAATACTTTGTTTCCCAATACTCTCTTTAAATGTGTTTTGATGGATTTTATTCCTGCTTCCCACAGTCCACAAAAACGCGGGGCGTGAGGCAGGATAAAATGCCACCGTTTCGCATTACGGGATGCGTAGTTCTGGATTTGTATCGCGTGGAGTTGATGGCTGAAACGTTCGTGCAGATCAAATGGCTTATTCCTCCCTCTCACGAACGTCTTCCCATTGCCACTGTACACACTTGAGCAAACGCCTCATCGTGAAGTAAATCTCCGAAGAACAGTAATGAAAGCTCGAGGGATCAGATCAGTGACAAGTTGGATGTGTAAGCCTTTGTTGCCAACGAACAAGTAAATGTAGACTTTCGCCTTAATTTAGCTCCTCTTTCCTCAGTTCCTGATGTATAGTGGTCCTCCATATCCAACTCCAAAATTAAGGAAGACTGAAGAAAGTTGTCCCATGAGCTAGGTTGCAGTGGTTGCCTTCAAGCGGTAGCAAGTAAATCACTTGTGAAATGTGGTTACAAATTTTCTGTTAGGTATCCAATACTTTTGTTTGAGGCTTGCTAACAGGAATTGAGGTTCAACATGCAGCAAACATAGATACCCGCCCATAATTATCGACTTAGTTACGTGATGCTTAGGAGGATGAATCAAAGGATGCTTCTGACTATAAGAAGCCTTTGATTGTTCCAGACTGCCGCCCAGTCTTAATAACTGTACTTCGGCCAGCAAGGCATGAAGTGAGCTATGTTTGCTTTTCTTGGGGATTGTTCGGCCGTTGTGTAGTCTTCGATCTCCTTGCAATAGTCTTGTTGTTGCGCTGTATGAACGAACCCTTCTTTTGTTGTATTAAGTTCTCCTGCGTTCAATTTTCTTCTGAATGGTTAACGCAGATTGGTCCTCAATTAATTGCTTTTCTGCCGTGTGCACAGGAACAGATTTCATTTCTTCTCGCTACACAAATTAATCGAACGATGAATCATTCAAGGTTGGGTGGTTGTCTCTTCGTAGCTGACCAGGTTTCACTACGTTAAAAACTATCGATGGGCCAAGCAGAAGATCAGTCTCGCCAGTTTTATTGAACTATTAATCTGCTAGCCGTATATTCTTAGGAAGTTGCCATGTTGTAACCTCCCAACAGATTAAATAATGTATGTATAGCATTCATTCACATTCAGCTTAACACAGTTAACAATACCTCCCAACAGCAAAAAATATAACATTCGTATTAGCGTAACCTACCAAAGGATAAATTTCGTAACCTATCAACAGAAAAAAATACGTATAACATTGACAGTTAGTGTAACCTAGCAACAGTTTATTATTCCGTAACTGTCCAATAATAACGTGACAAATCTGCCAATAAAAAAATGTGATACACTTATAACCTTTCAATAATTGAGTATGAATTTAAACTGGTAAATTTTGGACGTCAGCAGTGCTGCGTCATGGCCCTGAAAGATCATTCTGAACAAATTGAAAATTCTTACCTCAGTAAGGTCACCGGATAACGCGTATATATCTGCTCCTATAAGAAATTTTTTCTGGCACAGCCCTGTGCAATGCTGGCCGATAAATCTGTCATGTTTAAAAGGAAACGACTGATTTTTGTTTACAATAATCTGGATGACCATGGATTGGAGAAATTAGTAATTTTTTTAAATTGAGATGAATGATTGTCAAAAGTTACTTGTTACGAGAAAGATTATTATTAAGAGATTTTTTTAGACATTTGCTTGGTACTTGATATAACAATACTACGTATGCGCGATGCTGCTTTTACCTTATACTACAACGCTCAGGCACCGCCATCGCTCCCCACGACCGGCCCAGCCAACTCGATACATCAGACTGTTAGCTACTACTTACTCCTAATGACTACTGACACTGCTCTTACTGCATACAACACTGCTCTCTGGTCTGAGATTCTCTTATAGCTTACATATCGCAGGCTGCGCGTGAGCAATCCATTAAAATTACATCTGCTCGAGTGCGCTAGCAACAAATTCCTTAATCTTGGACCTCTTACAAGGTGGAGATTTCAAGGTTCAAATGGTTCAGATGGCTCTGAGCGCTATGGGACTTAACAGCTAAGGTCATCAGTCCCCTAGATCTTAGAACCTAACTAACCTAAGGACATCACACACATCCATGCCCGAGGCAGGATTCGAACCTGCGACCGTAGCGGTCGCGCGGTTCCAGACTGAAGGGCCTAGAACCGCTCGGCCACTCTGGCCGGCAGATTTCAAGGGATGCTGTTGGTAGTGACCCTGGTATGCGTGACAGTAATGCACAGAGAGGAGGCGTGTGGTAGTTGGCAACTCTCGAGGAAATGTACACTATGATTTCACAGCACATTATGTTCGCTGTTGTGATATACCGCTTATTGTTTTCTATTGACACTACAACTGGCCTGTTCCCTGTGCAGCGGCGTCTTGTGGTTCTTGTTACATCTGGTTTCTAGAAATGTCACCAGATCTTCAATACGGGGAAATGTGGTGTCAGCCGTTTTAGATTCCCATTGCTGCTCAGACTGACACTAATGTGATCCTGCAAAATGTGCGACAGTAATACCTTATGTAGTGGAATGCCGATTTCCATGACGTCAGTCGCGTTCCGATTGCAGAATGAGGAGATAAGACAACATTTGACTGGGTGATATCGCTATTTGATATCTAAGCAGAACTCTTCAAAAGACTCCCCGTCTACATCATGAGATTCTTCCAGATCGTTAGTCTCCTAGTGAGTTTGGATGGCGTTGCATTCGTCTTTACTTGTATTGAACAGTGGCTGCCTACTATAATGTCGTGCGACATTTGATAGTTCCTCAAAGCTGTTAATCAATGTGGAGAGTCTAGTCACTCGTGACCTGATCACTGCTTTTTTCTTACACAAGCTGCGACATAGTCGTGAATTGAACAGTGACCCGAATATAGAATAAATTTCCTTTACTTTTGGTCTATGGTCACAATTTTTCTTTTCAGCAGACTACTGGTTTCGGACTATAATTACCATCTTCAGACCTTTTATATAAAAACATGTACTAATATACTGGTGCCATAGTGGCATCGTTTAGCACATGACGATGCCACTATGGCTGCAATAAATTTAGACATGTTTTTATGAAACAGATCTGAAGATGCTCATTATAGACCGAAACCAGTAGTCTGATGACAACAAAAATTGTGACCATACATGTAAAGTGAAGGCGGCTTCTGTGGCCGAGCGGTTCTGGGCGCTTCAATCCGGAGCCGCGCTGCTGCTACGGTCGCAGGTTCGAATCCTGCCTCGGGTATGGATGTGTGTGATGTCCTTAATGTTAGGTAGGTTTAAGTAGTTCTAAGTCTAGGGGATTGATGACCTCAGATGTTAAATCCCATAGTGCTTAGAGCCATTTGAACCATTTGTAAAGTGAAGGAAGCTTTTGTCTTAATCAAACTTTGTTTCGCCAAAGTATCCGTGATTAAGGATGCTAGTACACAAGATAACAGATTAAGAAAATGGTCATACCGCTTACAGAGTCTGTCGGCATGAGGCACACATAACGACACGATTATTGCGATAGCTGCAGCTTCGGGAGCGCTGCTGCGGACGTAGCTCACTCACTCTTGACGCGATGGAGAAACTCGCAACGCGTGGTAATCTTAGAGAATTGCGCACACAAAGCCGCGATTGTCGGATTCTTCTTATTCGCCGTACTTACAACTGAAAGCACGTTATCTTCGTGCTGGAACACTTTCGAATAGTTTTATTCTTGCCCTGAGGACCAATTGTATGGAGCTGCAAAACGTGCAGTCATTCTGCGTTGCCTCGGTCTTTCCACAGTTAGGACGAATGCAAACACTCGTTGCAAGGGAAACGCAATTGAAAATAAGAGTACGTGGTTGTTAAAAATGGATTGTGTGTTTAACACTACATTGTGAGACGCAGTTACAGGCATGTCTGCGCGATTTAAAGATAAAAGACTATCAAAATTTACAATAAAGCTTCTTCCGTTGTAATGGATATTAGATATTTTGGTATAAGGGACCCATGGTATAGAGTGGCTCGCTACAGAGTAACAAACTAATTATCATTTACTGGATTTCTTACCCCGTTTACCTTTATTTCTGTGAAAACACCTTCACATCAATGAAACACAGTGTAACATGCAGTCACTCAAATACGGCTATGCATACGAATAGATGAAAAGATAATGTGCTTTCCTCATAACAGAATTTAAAGCTCTGTTTCCTAGATTGTAGAAAATAATAATGAATTAAAGGAGATCCGCCTTCCTGCAAGACCAAAATTTTTGATTTATTTTAATCCACTAACACGTTTTAACAAAAGTGGCATCATCAGTGGGTTTATTCTTTAATTGTTCTTGAAACTTTCATATACAAATATTTTGTAGCTTAGGAGTATATTTGTATACGATTTATTGTTGTTTATGTTACAAATGTACTTCACATTTTGAACATTATGGGTGCCGTATGGCAGCCAACAAAAGCCACCACAAGTCTGAATTAATGCATCATCTCAGCTGCTACACAGGGATGTTTCAGCAAAGTCTGAAATGAATTTTCGTTTGGATTACAACCCGTAAACTACGCTTACGATCGCTTTAGTTCACCTGTTGTAAGATAACTTGGTTTTTACTTGCCTGCTGAATGCGTTGTTTTCATTCATTTTATGCTTAAAACCACTAGGGGCAATATAATATTTCATGAAGTTGTTTCGGAAAACTGTTTGGTGTGGTTTGCTGCTTATGGATGATGCTGTAGATTTTAAACGGAGTTTCCTTACGTTTTCTAGAGCTCATTGGCCCGGAAACATACTGATATCCAGAATTTACTAAGAATTGCGTTCTCCCAGGAAGGCAGACCCTGTTAAATTCGTTAGCGCTCCCTTACAGTATACGCCTCTGTGGGAACAGCTGTCCCTCTCGATCTGGTGAAACACATAGAAACGACTATTCGTCAGCAAATCTGTCCATAATGGTGTGTAACGAATGCATATATTAGAAAATCAAACTTGACAACATTTTCCTTTGCGTATAATATATCTAAGTGTTCTTGCAAGCTGTGCAGCTACAGCAGTTTCACTACCGAATGAACCAACAAGTCTTATGTTACCAGTAGTTCTTTTTCATTTACACAAATGTTTTAAATGTTTAAAACACCATGATCAGGTGGTTTTCGTTAGTAAATGTGGCACATATGTCTTGTGTTACGACTTCGGGATAACCTGTGGCACCATATAGTGGAGAAATACGAAACATTATTTCAGAATATGCTCCCATGGAGGTCTTTGACTAAGGACTGAAAGTAACGCAAATGTGAAAGGAAAATAACTAAAATGGAATACCCCCAGTAGTAACGGGCTCCTTTATGTACACTGTCACACTATGTATGAAAAGCTAACACCTGGAAACTATACCTTCTTTGTAGGCATTTATAGATGCTATCTTTGTTTACAAAGTGTGACAGTGTAATTGTGATGTATTACGGCAAAGAAAGGAGCCTGTGACCAGTGGAGGTATTCTGTTTCAGTTATTTCATTTTCACTTTTACATTTACGTTATGTCTTTATAGTCGAAGACCTCCACAGAGCCGTTCTGAAAGAAGTGTTTTGTTTTTCTCCACTAGACTGTGCCACAGGTAACCCCACAGTCGTAATACAACACATACATGTCATATCAAAACACACAAATCCACCCACTGATGGTTAAACCCTAGAAACATGTTGTTAAAATAAAATACTCTCACTGGTAAAAACAAACTGTCCGGCACACCTTCGTCGAAAACCGCTTTTGTGCAATAATTAGAAACAAATTTCTAAAAATGAATCCTTTCTCTTCACGAAGATTAAGTTTCGGTGCTAGAAAAAGGTTTCAAGTCCAGAACAAGGAGTTCCACGCCTTCCAGAGGGTCCAAACTGGAAGCGGAATGGAACCACGATCTTGATGACAACGCATCTGCTGATGTTTCACACATTCATCGTCCTAATTAGGTGTTGGTACTGCTTAACTGTACCGGCTGGAGAAAGTATGAGCAAGTGCAGCATTCACAACTTGGGCTTTTGCAGTGACAGTGCTTGTGACCTCGGTGATAAACTCAGAATGAAGCACATTGTAAATGAGTGACATAAAAGATGTTTTCATCGTGGTACTAGGAGCTTACATGAAACATCCGACGCAAGCCGTTCCACTGAGGAGATGCTTTCCGCCATTCATATGTAGTCTGGGCCGTTTATAATTTGTATAATGTAATCACTTGCACACGTGTGTTTCTTCTGTTAAATTTCGTATTGAATTTTGTTGTTGTAATTGATGCATTCAATAATAATAACAATAATAATCAGTAAAAGATGTTATTAATATTTCGATTTTTTTGTTTAATTCAACAGAAATGACAGAAATTACACTTATGCTACCCATGCAATTATTTGGAATAAAATGATAGCTATATGTGAAACCCATGCTTCAGGCAGTAGTTAGTCGCAGCAATAATTAGTACCTAAAACGGCACGTGCAGTACTTGACCGCTGATATTGGCACTCTCGTTATTAACAAGGCGGTTTGTTGCATGCACGATAATATTGAAGTGGCTCAAATTTGCTGCGTAATTAGAGTGGCAGAAGAATAATATCACAAAAACTCTGTTTTCCACTACAAGCACCGTCCGCTGTGCATGAATCTCGTGTAACAAATAAACGATGAGTGTGCTCCCAAACAAGGACTTTACTGGCAGAATAAATACGTAATTGATCAAGAGTTACTTAATCTAATTACGTGAAACATTCGCTGTTCAGTTTTGTTTGTAGCGAATGTTGCCACTCACTTGTTCGTTTTTCAAGATATTTCCAGTCCAGGGATCAGTCTGATCAAGCACCGAATGCTGAAGTATCCTCACCGTAATTCACACAAAGCCTTAATACCACAACGGTCAACTGTGACATGAAATTCGATTTCGCAATTTGCTCCATAAACCTCTTTGAGAGTAATATGTCATATAGCTCTTAATGTACCAAAATTATTCCAAATTAATGCTGCAGGAAGCATGACATCACATCAGTGCAGCGAACGTTGTGTCTAGTTGGTCCAATTTTGGAATTACAAACGATCCCAGTGTTTTATTCCTGGTTTTCGCATCATTTTTACGTAATCCGGTGTATTCCACATCAATGATTTTGGAATTACAAACCGTCCCAGTACTTTATTCCTCATTTTCGCTTTATTTTTGCGTAGTACAGTGTATTCTATCTCAGTGATTTAGTATGTACCTGAACGTGGTGAACACACGCACTTTGTGATACAGCGCCTTTTTAATATACGCACATATAACATAAATTAATGTTAGTTTATGCCATAGTTGGCATCCAGAGTTTTGAAGGTTGATGTAGATCATGCTGATAACAGTTTCTAGTGGCATTGCCGTAATGGTACTTTTACAGTGTTCATCACCAGCATCATCATCACGTACAGTTTCGGGCTGGACATGTCTGCCTGTTCCGAAATCTAGAAATTTAAATCTGATCGCAACATGTTCTTTAAGGTCTTTCTATTCATCTTATGCTATTGGGCCCGTACTCGTAGGTTTTCCTTGGTATCGGGCTTTGATTCTTCGTACGGGATGGTCATACCATTTCTTACCGTATTGTTGGAACGTTTCTGCTGTTCCTAGAACATGGAGTTCCTCACTCGCGGTTTTTCTTACCATCTTCTAATTTGTATTCTGCCAAAGTGCTTAGAAGTCCCATTTCCGCCCCTTCAATTCTCTGTAGTTGTCTCTTCGTTAAACACCTTATTGCCTTCCATCCATAAGGCATTAGAGATTTCGACAAAGTATTATGTAATATAAATGGTGTCTCTCTTCCGGTTTCATTCAGGACCATACCCAACACATGTACCTCAGCAATTTTTATTGACTTATCATCGGATCTCCGGTCGGGCACTACTCAAGAGGAAGTCGTTATCAGGAGAAAGAAAACTGGCGTTCGACGGATCGGAGGGTGGAATGTCAGATTCCCTAATCGGGCATGTGGTTCCTTCCAATACTAAATGGATGATCCCTTGATGCCTCAGAACGTGAAAGTTTTGCCACAAATGTTTGTTCTCCCCAATTCTATTCAGTTCCTCCTCATTACTAACATAATTTACCCATCTAATCTTCAGCATTCATCTGTAGCACCACATTTCGAAAGCATCTATTCCTTCTTGGCTAAACTATTTATCGTCCATGTTTCACTTCCATACATGCCTCACTCCATACAAATACTTTCAGAAAATACTACCTGACACTTAAATCTATACTCGATGTTAACAAATTTCTCTTCTTCAGAAACGCTTTCCTTGCCACTGCCAGTCTACATTTTATATCCTCTCTACTTCGACCATCATCAGTTATTTTGCTCCCCAAGCAGAAAACCTCCTTTACTATTTTTAGTGTGTCATGTCCTAATGTAATATCCTCAGCATCACCCGACTTAATTCGACTACATTCCATTATCCTCGTTTTGCTTATGCTGATGTTCATCTTATATCATCCTTTCAAGACACTGTCCATTCCGTTCAGCTGCTCTTCCAGGTCCTTTGCTGTCTCTGACAGAATTACAATGTCATCGGCGAACCTCAAAGTTTTTATTTCTTCTCCATGGATTTTAATACCTACTCGGAATTTTTCTTTTGTTTCTTTACTGCTTGCTCAATATACAGATCGCGGAGAGGCTACAACCCTGCCTCACTCCCTTCCCAACCACTGCTTCCCTTTCATGCCCCTTGACCCTTATAACTCCCATCTGGTTTCTGTACAAATTGTAAATAGTTTTTCGCTCCCTGTATTTTGGCCCTACCTCCTTTAGAATTTGAAAGAGAGTATTCCAGTCGACATGATCAAAAGCTTTCTCTAAGTCTACAAATGCAGGAAAGGTAGATTTGCCTTTTTTAAATCTAGCTTCTAAGATAAGCCGTAGGATCAGTATTGCCTCACGTGTTCCAAAATTTATCGGAATCGAAACTGATCTTCCCCGAGGTCGGCTTCCATCAAGTTTTCCATTCGTCTGTAAACAATTCTCGTTAGTATTTTTCAGGCGTGACTTATTAAACTGATAATTAGGTAATTTTCACATCTGTCAACACCTGCTTTCTTTGGGATTGGAATTATTATATTCTTCTTGAAGTCTGACGGTATTTCGGCTACCTCATACATCTTGCTCACCATATGGTACAGTTTTGTCAGGACTGGCTCTCCCAATGCCGTCAGCAGTTCTAATGGAATGTTGTCTACTCCCGGAGCTTTGTTTCGACTCAGGTCTTTCAGTGCTCTGTCAAACTCTTCACATAGTATCCTATCTCCGATTTCATCTTCATCTACATCCTCTTCCATTTCCACAATATTGTCGTAAAGTACATCGCCCTTGTATAGACCCTCTATATACTCCTCTCACCTTACTGCTTTCCCTTCTTTGCTTGTAACTGGGTTTCCATCTGAGTTCTTGGTATTCATACAAGTGGTTCTCTTTTCTCCAAAGATCTCCTTAATTTTCCTGTTGGCAGTATCTATCTTACCCCTAGTGAGATAAGCCTCTACATCCTTACATTTGTCCTCTAGCCATCCCTGCTTAGCCATTTTGCACTTCCTGTCGATCTCATTTCTGAGACGTCTGTATTCCTTTTTCCATGCTTCATTTACTGCATTTTTTTGTATTTTCTCCTTTCACCAATTGAATTCAATATTTCTTCTGTTAACCAAGGATTTCTACTAGCCCTCGTCTTGTTACCTACTTGATCCTCTGTTGCCTTCACTACTTCACCCCTCAGACTACCCATTCTTCTTCTACTGTATTTCTGTCCCCCATTCCTGTCAATTGTTCCGTTATGCTCTCCATGAAACTCCGTACAACCTTTGGTTTAGTCAGTTTATCCAGGTCCCATCTTCTTAAAATCCCAACTTTTTGCAGTTTCTTCCGCTTTAATCTACAGGTCATAACCAATAGATTGTGGTCAGAGTCCACATCTGCCCCCGGAAATGTCTTACAATTTAAAACCTGGTTCCTAAATCTCCGTCTTACCATTATATAATCTATCTGATACCGTCTGGTATCTCCAAGATTCTTCCATGTATACAACCTTCTTTCATGATTCTTGAACCAAATGTTAGCTATGATTAAGTTACGCTCTGTGCAAACTTCTACGAGACGGCTTTCTCTTTCATTTCTTACCCGCAATCCATATTCACCTACTATGTTTCCTTCTGTCCCTTTTCCTACTGACGAATTCCAGTCACCCATGACTATTAAATTTTCGTCTCCCTTCACTACCTGAATAATTTCTTTTATCTCGTCATACATTTCCTCTATTTCTTCTTCATCTGCAGAGCTAGTTGGCATATAAACTTGTACTACTGTAGTAGGCATGGGCTTCTTGTCCATCTTGGCCACATTAATGCCTTCACGATGCTGTTTGTAGTAGCTTACCCGCATTCCTATTTTCCTATTCATTATTACACCTACTCCTGCATTACCCCTATTTGATTTTGTATTTATAATCCTGTATTAACCTTACCAAAGTGTTGTTCCTCCTGCCGCCGAACTTCACTAATTCCCACTATACGTAACATTAACCTATCCACTACCCTTTTTAAATTTTCTAACCTACCTGCCCGATTAAGGGATCTGACATTCCACGCTCCGATCTGTAGAACGCCAGTTTTCTTTCTCCTGATAACGACGTTCTCTAGAGTAGTCCCCGCCCGGAGATCCGGAATATTTTACCCAAGAAGACGTCATCATCATTTAACCATACAGTAAAGCTTCATGCCCTCGGGAAAAATTACGGCTGTAGTGGTTTTAGCCGTTCGCAGTACCAGCACAGCAAGGCCGTTTTGGTTAGTTTTACAAGGCCAGATCAGTCAATCATCCAGCCTGTTGCCCCTGCAACTACTGAAAAGGCTGCTACCCCTCTTCAGAAACCACATGTTTGTCTGCCTCTCAACAGATACCCCTCCGTTGTGGTTGCACCTACGGTACGGCCATCTGTATTGCTGAGGCACGCATGCCTCCCCACCAACGGCAAGGTCCATGGTTCGTGGAGGGGGTGGGATACAGGGTTATAAATACAAAATCAAATGAAGGGGGGGAGGGTAATGCTGAAGTAGGTTTAATAATGAATAAAATAAATAGGAGTGCTCGTAAGCTACTACAAACAGCATAGTGAACGCATTATTGTGGCCAAGACGCGAAGCCCACGTCTACCACAGTAGTACAAGTTTTTATGCCAACTAGTCATGCAGATGAAGAGATTGATGAAATGTATGATGAGATAAGAGAAACTACTCATATAGTCAAGGGAGACGAAAATTTAATTGTTATGGGTGACTGGAATTCGATAGTAGGAAAAGGAAGAGAAGTAAATGTGGTAGGTGAATGTGGAATTGGGGTAAGGAATGAAAGAGGAAGCCGCCAGGTAAAATTCAGCACAGGGCATAACTTAATCATAGCTAACACTTGGTTCAGGTATCATGAAATAAGGTTGTATACATGGAAGAGGCCTGGAGATACTGGAAGCTTTACACCCTGCAACTTATATTAAAAGATAGATTAAGGAAAAGCAAACCTAGGTTTCTATCATTTGTAGACATAGAGCAAGCTTTTGACAGTGATGGTTGGAATGCTCTCTTTCAAATTCTGAAAGTGGTAGGGTTCAAATACAGAGAGCGAAAGGCTATTTACAATTTGTACAGAAACCATATGGCAGTAACAAGAGTTGAGGGGCATGAAAGCGAAGCAGTGGTTGGGAAGGGAGTGAGACATCCGATTTTTTTCAATCTGTATATTGAGCAAGCAGTAAGGGAGGCAAAAGAAAAAAATCTGAGTAGGTATTAAAATCCATGGAGAAGAAATAAAACTTTGAGCTTCGCCTATGACATTGTAATTCTGTCTAGAAAGAGCAATTTAACGGAATGGACAGTGTCTTGAAAGGAGGATATTAGGTGAACATCAACAAAAGCAAAACGATGATAATGGAAAGCAGTCGAATTAAGTCGGGTGACGCTGAGGGAATTAGATTAGGAAATGAGACACTTAAAATAGTACATGAGGTTTACTATTTGGGGAGAAAAATAGCTGATGATGGTCGAAGTAGAGAGCATATAAAAAGTAGACTGGCAATTCCAAGGAAAGCGTTTCTGAAGAAGGGAAATTTTTTAACATCCAGTATAGATTTATGTGTCAGGAAGTCGTTTTTGAAAGTATTTGTATGGAGTGTAGCCACGTATGGAAGTGAAACATGGACGATAAATAGTTTGGACAAGAAGAGAATAGAAGCTTTCGAAATGTAGTGCTACAGAAGAATGCTGAATATTAGATGGGTAGACACATAACTAATGAGGAGGTATTGATAGAATTGGGGAGAAGAGGAATTTGTGGCACAGCTTGAGTATAAGAAGGGATCGGTTGGTAGGACATGTTCTGAGGAATCAAGGGGTCAACATATTTAGTATTGGAGAGCAGCGTGGAGGGTAAAAACCGTGGAGGGACACCAAGAGATGAATACACTAAACAGATTCAAAAGGCTGTAGGTTACAGTAGGTACTGGGAGATGAAGAAGCTTGCTCAGAATAGAGTAGCATGGAGAGCTGCATCAAACCAGCCTCAGGACTGAAGATCACAACAACTACAACAGATCATAAACATAAAAGATGTCACTGCCCAGGTTGCTGAGTATATGGACGTGCTCCAAAATGTTACTCTCTTTTACGATTTTTAGCTCTTAGATGTTCTTTTCCAGAAAAGGCATATTTTTTCGTTTCTCTGTGAATATGGTTAGGTTATTTTGTTCTGTCGGTAAACGCAAGAACCATGAAGCTCGTTGAAGGTTCTCTTTAATATCCGCGAGTAGAGCCTAGTCATTTGCAAGAATATTGAGTTGAAAGCTGAACGTCTTGTTCGATACAGTTGTACCACTTTCTTTTGCGTTTA
This sequence comes from Schistocerca serialis cubense, assembly GCF_023864345.2. Lineage (NCBI taxonomy): Eukaryota > Metazoa > Arthropoda > Insecta > Orthoptera > Acrididae > Schistocerca > Schistocerca serialis. Next base: position 787,798,247 of record NC_064642.1, read on the forward strand.
TTGTTAATATTTTTTTCATACATATGTTAAATAATGTGGGCGTAAAAGATCACTCTTGTCCTTGCGTGACTCTTCTCGACCCTCTGCTAATGTTTGAGCCGACATGTATTTCGATGTTGTTATCAGCGATCTCGTACATTGTTCATGTTTAAAATATCGAGTTCTTCTATATATTATAATAAACCATATCTCTCTTTCTCTTTTTTTACCTAATCACATAGCTTTCATGTCAGATTATAGAATTTTCCTTTTACAAAGTTTAGAGTAAACGATGGTTATTACTTTTTCAAAGAGAGTTACGTACAGTTCATTAACATGTTTATGAGAAACTCTAAGAGCTGTAGCTTTTTCCTTACACGTTATTCTTTACGTTATTTACTACTGTCATCCCAACAGAAATTAAATCACCTAGTACATAACTGCAGGTAGTTCAAATGGCTCTAAGCACTATGGGACTTAACAACTGAGGTCATCAGTCCCCTAGACGTAGAACTACGTAAACCTAACTAACCTAAGGACATCACACACATCCATGACCGAGGCAGGATTCGAACCTGCGACCGTAGCAGCAGTGCGGATCCGGACTGAAGTGCCTAGAACCGCTCGCCACAGCGGCCGGAAGACAAAAAAAACTCCTATGAGATACGAGAAATTCTGATGCGTCACATGACCTTCTGTGTAGTTTGGTGGTTTTCTATCATTTGCTGATGTAAATCTCCATAACGCCTTGGTCCACTGACCAATTATCATGTCACTATTTAATACAAAAAAATATATGCGGAAAAGGAATCCCAAGCGACTATCGAATATAAGGCTTGACCAAGACTTCTTTTTGCAACATATCAGAGACGATTTGCACGTACACTGTTCCTGATAGTGATGATAACATTTTATATTGGTCAGTAAGTTCGAGCAAAAGATACCAACTTCCAATTAAACACAATAAGGCGTATATTAAACCACAGTTTTGCATTCTGATAACGTGGACATGTATCTGACTACCATTCTGTCAGTCTTCCTTTGAGAGCTACGCCATGTTACGCACAAATCCAGATGTACCTCCACGACATATATGGAATTAGTTTCGCGGCGTTAACTATTAATAGTTAGTAAAATAATGAAAAGGGGTCTACATAACGTTTCCTCTTCCAAGCAACAAAATACACAATTTATTAAAAATGCGAGCCAGTGCAATTCTGTAGGAACTGTACCGTTAAGATTGTATATTTGTTCACCACGAATGACAGAAAATTTTCTTGTGTAAATTTGCTCATCCTACATTGCAACGTCGCATGTTAAAAGTGCCGCCTGGCTTTCTAAAGTGCTTTGTGGGACAAACCGCTCTCCAAACACATTAACATGAGTACTGCAGATTCTTTGTAGCGTAACAGTTTTTTCTCTCCATCCATCACGCACACTGCCTCTCGTAAGACGCACTGGGATAAGATTTCCGTCTGAGGCGCGCAAAGTGGAGAACCAACACTCTGAAGGGTTAGTCTCGTGGGCCGTCTCCAGTTTCTCGGCCCGGAAGCCCTCCAGTAAATCTCAAGGCTTCCGCGAATTGCCACTCAAGAGAAAAATCATTGGATATCAATACTTGAATCAAGAAAAAGAATTTTTTCTCTTTTATAGAGAGTGATACATCAGATCTTACTATTGTCTAAAGATTTTGTCGTCGAAGGCTTGTCACCAAACTTATTTATCTTTATTTTTTTCTTCCCCCCTTCTATCATATAGATGTGGAATGGGATATACGTGGTAAAAATGTTCCACACTTTACAGTAATGGTTTTAAATACGGGAAATCGATATAGTATAACTAGAAAGCTAAGTTTTAGTATATTTTTAAGGTATCGACACACACTCACACACACACACACACACACCCCTCCCCACTTGAGTACAACGCATGAAATGTTCATACAACAATGTGAAACTGTCAGAAGAGTCATTCTTTGAGATACTGTTCACGCCACGCTTCACACTGGCTTGAATATCATTATATCGTATATCGTCAAAGTGTTGATGTTTCATGTGCATTTCTGCATTTGATGTTTTCTGATAGGTTCGTACTGATACCACCATGCCTCGTCACACATCATGACTTTCCAGAAATGAATTGTCAGCATTTTTCATTTCATTCAAGTCGCAACATGCGTCGTTGTTTTTGTTTGGGAGTCATGGCTTATTTTAGGACTAATTTCGCGAACACTTTTCTCTTCTTCAAATCATTATCTTGAACACTTGATTTAATGATGTTGCTCCAGTGTGATTTGTGACACATCGTTTGCCCGCCACGGCCGCACCTCACCTACTTAACACTGCCGGCTCGCAACTGACTGGCCGAATGCGCATGTGTGGTGTACAGTTGTTAGTTCAAGTTGCCACTATAGATACCGCTGTGACTTCTCTTATACACCAGGAGTAAAGTCAGTCTCGGTACTTTTCAGACGAACACTGCACATGTCTCGATTAAATAGACCTGAAATTACCGAGCTGAACGATCTACTTGCCTGTCCTGCTGGAATTTCTGTAGCTAGCTTTCCTCGAAACTCATCTTAGATGGTGACAGCCGTCGTTCCTCAGTCTGGTTCAAGTTTAATTCAACATAATAATGCCACAAGAATATTTGCAGACTCTTTGGCTGCATACTTTACGTCTGGAATGAGGATTTCTTCATATATTTTAGATGTGTAAGAACGTATCTTCTTTGAATTTACTACTTACTTCGCATGACTGTCAATGTTAACTCATAGCCAAATGAGGAGTTGAGAAATCATATGTATTTATCCTGCTAAATGTTCCCTACACAATTACATCGCTTGTCCTCATAAGGTCATGCCACACAGCTGATTTTTGTTTTGGTTGTTCCATAGAACGAATTCACATTGAAGGACTTCACATTCACGTTTCATACTCATTGTTTTCAAAGAAAATGTTTCACTACTGAGTATCATTGGATGCATGTATACAGTTACACTCATCTTAGCCTTGCAAACTAAGTGCCAGAAAACCTGTCTCAGAAAGAACTTTAATGGCAGAGCAGCTCGACGATGCTTAGGAGGCGGCTATAAGCGAAACTTCTTGATATATGAAAAAAAGAGAGTGTTTCTGCAACATTTCATCCCTGTCATTACGAATGTCATCCGTTTTCAGAACCTTTAAACTAACAACCTCCGCTAAAAACAGTGATTTATTGAAACATTTGGCATGAAAATCTAGTCATATATATATATATATATATATATATATATTAAATTTCAGGTCACTTATTTCAGTATTCTGATACATAATTTCGTTGTAGTTAAAGCATCTGTTAAAGACAACACTTTAGATAAGCTATTGGTTACACTTCATCAAGTATCAGGCAATGTATAGTCGATGTATCTCAGAAAGGAAGTCTGTAATTATTTGTCTGGAGCAACGAAGAAAAACCAGGGTAATTTCACTTTAGGAAGATCAGTTTACGTGAATGAATCGGAAGAGTTCATCCCGTGTGTTCCTATGATTTATACATTGTGCATTTGTCGAAGCGCCGATTAGGAACTATAGTATATTACCGGTAAATTCTGTGAAAATACCTTCAATCATTAATAAATCTGAAAATCACGGCAAATCAATTGTGTATTCAGTTAGAGATCAGCCGTTTTAGTACCTCGAAGCGTATCCCCAAGCAGGACAATAATAGGCGTAACGAAGTTAATACGGTTCTTGAATTTATCGTCTCGGAATGAAGCACAAATTTCACTTACTCAAACTGCAAGAATTATAATATACGATCACATAAGCTCAGAGGAGAAAATATTAATCAGCCGCTTTACGGGTTTCACTGATCGCTTTGGAGCAGTATAGATTGTGAAGAACTGGTACCAGATGTTCATCTGATCCTCCGCAGCCGACAGACGTCAAGACAGTGGAGGGTATGTCCCCGTCGGTTGAATGGAATCAGAGTATTATGACGGCTCGACGTGGGGTCGTGATAGAATGTCAGAAAGAGCTGCAATGTTTGGAACCGCCCATGAGCACACCATCAATGAAGACTCCCAATCATTTAGTGTATCAGCACAGTCTGTCCATCATGTGTAAAAGAAATGGTGTACCATTGGAAACTGTGTGACACAGCGTAACAACATTGGTCGGTTAGAGGTTCTTAATCACAGACAGCTGAGACATCTGCCAATGCTTGTCAATGCTAATCGTTTTCAAACACTACAGTAATTGCTGTTGTCAGTGGATGCAGGTCTATCTCAACCAGTTTCCGAGCGAAGATTGCGAGGCTTCTGGCCTTCAGTGGACGAAACAACACAGATTGTGGACAGTAGCTGTTACGGGAAGCTTAGTTTAACCCTACCAGACGTCAGGCGCTGGTACGACACAGTAGGCGTTTACACGACACTGTGTTGAGGGCACAGTTCTGGCCAGTGGTGTTTGTGAGATGTTTCTGGTCTTTTTCGTACCATTCCTCGGGCACACTCATTCACGTCACTAAAAGATGGACCTGCACGTTTATTTCAACATTCTCGATTAATAAACATTGCATCTCTTCTATATCTTCACGATGAGAAAGCTGTGAAGATTACCGTCTTCCAAGAGGACAGCCGTGCTCACACTAGTGTACAAGAATGTTCTAGTTTTGGCAAACACTCAATCACCCTCTCGCATTTCGACTAGCTCGCTAACTCATCCGATTTCACTCACATAGACGAGGTATGGCAACCTTTGGTGAGTCGAGGGCCTGAGCCTTAGCTCATCAAGTGGTATGACAGAAACGCTCATATCAAATAACGTTAAAATTATGGCGGCCGCGATGTTAATCTTCATGGGGTGTTGTTGTTGTGGTCCACAGTCCAGAGACTAGTTTGATGCAGCTCTCCATGCTACTCTTCTCTCCTGTGCAAGCTTCTTCATATCCCAGTACCTACTGCAACCTACATCCTTCTGAATCTGCTTAGTGTATTCATCTCTTGGTCTCCCTCTACGATTTTTACCCTCCACGCTGCCCTCCAATACTGAATTGGTGATCCCTTGATGCCTCAGAACATGCCCTACCAACCGATACTTTCATCTAGTCAAGTTGTACCATAAATATTTCTCGTCTCCACCTCCATTCAATACCTCCTCATTAGTTATGTGATCTACCCATCTAATCTTCAGCATTCTTCTGTAGCACTACATTTAGAAAGCTTCTATTCCCTAATTGTCTAAACAATTTGTCTAAATGTCCACCCGTCATTTCCATACATGGCTACACTCCATACAAATACTTCCAGAAACGACTTCCTGACACTTAAATCTATACTCGATGTTAACAAATTTCTCTTCTTCAGAAACACTTCCTTTGCCATTGTCAGTCTACATTTTATATCCTCTCTACTTCGGCCATCATCAGTTATTTTGCTCCCCAAACAGAAAAACTCATTTCCTAATCTAATTCCTGCAGCATCGCCCGATTTAATTCGACTACATTCCATTATCCTCGTTTTGCTTTTGTTGATGTTCATCTTATATCCTCCTATCAAGACACTGTCCATTCCGTTCAGCTGCTCTTCTAGGTCATTTGCTGTCTCTGTCAGAATCACAATGTCATCGGCGAACCTCAAAGTTTTTATTTCTTCTCCATGGATTTTAATTCCTATAATTCCTACTCCGAATTATTCTTTTGTTTCCTTTACTCCTTGCTCAATCAATATACAGATTGAATAACATCAGGGGACTGATGACCTTAGAAGTTAAGTCCCATAGTGCTCAGAGCCATTTGAACCATTTTGAATAACATCGGGGATAGGCTACAACCCTGTCTTACTCCCTTCCCAACCACTGCTTCCCTTTCATGTCCCTCGACTCTTATAACTGCCATCTGGCTTCTGTACAAATTGTATATAGCCTTTCGCTCCCTGTATTTTATCCCTGCCACCTGCAGAATTTGAAAGAGAGTATTCTAGCCAACATTGTGAAAAGCTTTCTCTAGGTCTACAAATGCTAGAAACGTAGGTTTGCCTTTCCTTAATCTTCTCTAAGTATTGTCTCACGTGTTCCAACATTTCTCCGGAATCCAAACTGATCTCCACCGAGGTCGGCTTCTACCAGTTTTTCCATTCGTCTGTAAAGAATTCGCGTTAGCATTTTGCAGTCGTGGCATATTAAACTGATATTTCGGTAATTTTCACATCTGTCAACACCTGCTTTCTTTGGGATTGGAATTATTGCATGCTTCTTGAAGTCTAAGGGTATTTCGCCTTTGTCATACATCTTGCACACTAAACGGTAGAGTTTTGTTAGGCCTGGCTCTTCCATGGCTGTCAGTAGTTTTAATGGAATGGGCTAATGCATTAATATCAGTGGTACATGTTTCACAACAAGTCAGCGTCATGCCGAAAAATTATATCTCGAAACAAATGGTGTTGAGAGAACATTTGTTAATGTTCCCCTGGAGAGCAATAAAATTGGTACCTATGACGGTAAGTCAAAAACTAAGAAATACGGCAACGTAACTTAATATAACTTGGCGGACGCTATGAACTCAGCGAAGAGCCACTAGGATTGGATTGCTAGCAGCGCCCTTACCAAGCTAATATGAGAACGCTGTTTCGTCGCATTCGAACTCCCAAAACAGTAACGATTACCTGGCCTACGCTGCATACGACGTCTAGTCACATTACCGTGACCACTGCCTATGATAGATGTCAACGTGTAATAACCACTCGTAGACGCCAGGTGGCAGCAGTAGCAGTGGAAGATATATAAAGAGTGTCGGAGGGACGCGATAAAACCGCGCAGACGTTGTAATGCGCAAAGGAAGTAATTTATCTAAAATCGGAAAGGACGCGATCGTTTTCTTGTGGTCAAGGGTGGAAGCATTTCTGAAACGGTTACGTTTGTGAACTGTTCGCATGCTGCCGTGGTTAAAGTGTACCGTGCATAGAAAAATGGGGCCACGGCAAGTGTGGTAAACCATGGGCCATGGACAATAGCAGTGAACTATGTCTGCGGAGATGCGTACATCTACATCTACATGATTACTCTGCAATTCACATTTAAGTGCTTGGCAGAGGGTTCATCGAACCACAATCATACTATCTCTCTACCATTCCACTCCCGAACAGAGCGCGGGAAAAACGAACACCTAAACCTTTCTGTTCGAGCTCTGGTTTCTCTTATTTTATTTTGATAATCATTCCTACCTATGTAGGTTGGGCTTAAAAAAATATTTTCGCATTCGGAAGAGAAAGTTGATGACTGAAATTTCGCAAATAGATCTCGCCGCGACGTAAAACGTCTTTGCTTTGATGACTTCCATCCCAACTCGCATATCATATCTGTCACACTCTCTCCCCTATTACGTGATAATACAAAACGAGCTGCCCTGTTTTGCACCCTTTCGATGTCCTCCGTGAATCCCACCTGGTAAGGATACCACACCGCGCAGCAATGTTCTAACAGAGGACGAAAGAGTGTAGTCTAAGCTGTCTCTTTAGTGGACTTTTTGCGTCTTCTAAGTGTCCTGCCAATGAAGCGCAACCTTTGGCTCGCCTTCCCCACAATATTATCTATGTGGTCTTTCCAACTGAAGTTGTTCGTAATTTTAACACCCAGGTACTTAGTTGAATTGACAGCCTTGAGAATTGTACTATGGAATTCCAACGGATTTCTTTTGGAACTCAGGTGGATCACCTCATACTTTTCGTTATTTAGCGTCAACTGCCACCTGCCACACCACACAGCAGTCTTTTCTAAATCGCTTTGCAACTGATACTGGTCTTCGGATGACCTTGCTAGACGGTAAATTACAGCACCATCTGCGAACAACCTAAGAGAACTGCTCAGATTGTCACCCAGGTCATTTATATAGATCAGGAATAGCAGAGGTCCCAGGACGCTTCCCTGGGGAACACCTGATATCACTTCAGTTTATTCGATGATTTGCCGTCTATTACTACGAACTGCGACCTTCCTGACAGGAAATCACGAATCCAGACGCACAACTGAGACGATACCCCGTAGGCCCGCAGCTTGATTAGAAGTCGCTTGTGAGGAACGGTGTTAAAAGCTTTCCGGAAATCTAGAAATACGGAATCAACTTGAGATCCCCTGTCGATAGCGGCCATTATTACTTCGTGCGAATAGACATGAAAATGTTGAGCAACTTATCGCCTAGGTGACGATGAAGCTACTACCATCAGCGTCTCCTCAACGATCATTCAGCGAACGTTATGGCTTATGGGCCTCCGGACCAGACACCTCGGTCATGACCCCATGCTGACTGCCGTACACAGGCGACGAGTGCTGGAACAGCCACATCAGTACAGCAACTGGACGCCCACTGACAGGCAGCAGGTGACCTTTTCAGATGAGTCACGTCTCATGTTGCATCGGACAGATGACTGTTGGCGTGTACAGCGTGAAATGTCTGCAAGCAAAGGGTGTACGCCGGAGGAGGGAACGTAATGGTCTAGCGAATGTTTTCGTGTCATTCGCTGGGTGATATAGCCATTCTGAAAAGCACAATGGATCAACAACATTATGAATTTTATCCTTGAAGAAGTCTTTTGCCAGCGTTCTGGGGCTAGCGTCTTTGATTAGTAACCAGAATGCCCTCGATCCTGGGTTCGAAATACGCCAATGGTTAAATTTTGATTAATAATCAGCATTGGTGGCCGAAGTCTTCCGGCATAAGAAGTCACCTCCATTCTGCCAACAGCCTTGTCAAAGAGGGTTGAAGAGCGGACAGAGGTTCAGGACCTCTCTTGTCCTAGGGGTCGGAAACTGCCCCTAAAGGCGGAACACTGAGAGATGTTCAGCGGAATGAGAATGAAAAAGACTATGGAAACAACTGCATTAAAAACAAGTAACGTGTATCCCCATGACATGCGGCCTGTAATTGAATAAGTGTCGTGATGATCTCTCCATTGGCAAAAGATTCCAGAATAGTCCCCCCTTCCGATATCCTGGTGGGGACTGGCAAGGAGGAGGTTACCATGAGAAAAAGACAGAAAAACGTTCTATGACTCGGGGCGTGGAACATCAGGAACTTGAACGTGATAGGTAAACTAAAAAATCTGACAAGGCAAATGCAAAGGCTCAATCTAGATATAGAAGGCATCAGTGAAGTGTAATGGAAAGAAGACAAGGATTTCTGGTCAGGTAAGTATAGGGTAATATCAAAAGCAGCAGAAAATGGTATAACGGGAGTAGGATTGGTTAAGAATAAGAAGGTAAGGCAAAGAGTTTGTTGCTGTGAACAGTTCAGTGATAGGGTTGTTCATATCAGAATCGACAGCAAACCAACACCGACAACGATAATTCAAGTATACATTCCGACATCGCAAGATGAAGATGGAGAGATAGAGAAGGTATATGAGGACACCGAAAGAGCAATAGAGTTCGCAAAGGGAGATGTAAATATAAATATAATAGTCATGGGGGAATGGAATGCAGTTGTAGGGTAAAGAATAGAAGAAAATGACACAGGAGAATATGAGTTTGGGACAAGGAATAAGAAAGACTAATTGATTTTTAAAACAAATTTCAGCTAGTAATAGCGAATACTCTGCTCAAGAATCACGAGAGAAGGAGGTATACTTGGAAAAGGCCGAATGATACGGAAAGATTTCAGTTAGATTACATCATGTTCAGACGGAGATTCCGAAATCAGATACTGGGTTTTATGGCGTACCAGCAGCAGATATAGACTCAGATCACAATGTAGTAGTGATGAATAATGGGATGAAGTTTAAGACAATAGCCAGAAGGAATCAGTACGCAAAGAAGTGGGATAAGGAAGTACCAAGGAATACGCTTGAAGTTCTCTAGCGCTATAGATACTACAATAAGGAATAACTCAGTACACAGTACAGTTGAAGAGGAACAGACATTTCTAAAAGGCGCCAGCACAGAAGTTGGAAAGAAAAGCATAGGTACAAAGAAGTTAATTGCGAAGAAACCAGAGATAACAGAAGATATACTTCAGTAGATAGATGAAGTAGCAAGAACAAAACTGTTCCGGGAAACTCAGGAATACAGAAATACAAATCGCTGGGGAAAGAAATAAAAAGGAAGTGCACGGAAGGTATGACGATATGGCTGCATGAAGAATGTGAAGAAATCGAAAAAGAAATGATTGTCGGGAGGACAGACTCAGCACACATGAAAGTCAAAACAGCCTTCGGATACATTAAAGGCAAGGGTGGTAACATAAAGAGTGCAATGGGAATTCCACTATTAAACGCAGAAGACAGGGAGGGGAGGTGGAAAGAATACATTGAAAGCCTCTATGAGGGGCAGATTTGTCTCATGTGATAGAAGAAGAAACAGGAGTCGATTCAGAAGAGGTAAGGGATCCAGTATTAGAATTAGAATTTAAAAGAGCTTTGGAGAACTTAAGATCAAATAAGGCAGAAGGGACAGGTACTATTCCAGCAGAATTTCTAAAATCATTGGGGGAAGTGATAACAAAACGACAAATCACATTGGTGGTAGAATTTATAAGTCAGGCGACATACCATCTGACTTTCGGAAAAATCTCATCCATACAATTCCAAATACTGCAAGAGCTGACTAGTGCGTGAATTATTGCACAATCAGCTTAACAGCTAATTCATCGAAGTTGCTGACAAGAATAATATACAGAAGAAGGGAAAAGAAAATTGAGGCTGTCCTAGATGACGACCAGTTTGGTTTTAGAAAAGGGAAAGACACCAGAGAGGTAATTCTGACGTTGCGGTTGATAATGGAAGCAAGACTAAAGACAAATCAAGACACATTCGTAGAATTTGTCAACCTGGAAAAAGCCTTCGACATTGTAAAATGGTGGGAAATGTTCGAAATTCTGAGGAAAATAGTGGTAAGCTATATGGAGAGGCGAGTAGTGTACAATATGTAGAAGAGGCGAGAGGGAATAATAAGAGTGGATGGCGAAGAACGAAGTGCTCGGATAAAAAAGAATGTAATACGGGGATGTAGTCTTTCACCTCTACTGTTCAGTCTGTACATCAAAGAAGCAAGGGTGGAAATAAAAGAAAGTTTCACGATTGGAATTATGATTCAAGGTGAAAGGATATGAATGATGCGATTCGCTGACGACATTGCTATCCTGAGCGAAATTGAGGAAGAATTACATAATATTCTGAATGGAATGAGCAATCTAACAGAATGTGGATTGGTATTAAATCGAAGGAATACGAAAGTAATGAGAAGTAACTGAAACGAGAACAGCGAGAAACTCAGCATCATAATTGATGGCCCCGAAGTAGATGAAGTTAAGGAATTCTGGTACTTAGGCAACAAAATAACGAATCCGGAAGGCGCATGGAGGACATCAAAAGCAGAGAGGCACTGTCAAAAGGGCATTCCTGGCCAAGAGAAGTCTACTAGTATCAAACATAGGTCTTAATTTGGGGAAGAAATTTCTGAGAATGTACGTTTGGAGCAGAGCGTTGTGTGGTAGTGACACATGGACTGCGGGAAAACCGGAACAGAAGAGAATCGAAGCATTTGAGTTGTGGTGCTACAAATGAATGTTGAAAATTAGGTGGACTGATAAGGTAAGGAATCAGGAATTTCTGCGCAGAATAGGAGAGGAAAGGAATATGTGGAAAACACTGACAAGGAGAAGGGAGAGGATGGCAGGACATCTGTTAAAACACCAGGGAATGAATTCCATGGTAATAGAGGGAGGTGTAAAGGGCGAAAACTGTACAGGAAGGGAGAGACTGGAATATGTCTGCCAAATAATAGAGGACGCAGGTTGCAAGTGCTACTCTAAGAGATTGAGAGAGGAGAGGAAATAGTGGCTGGCCGCATCAAACCAGAAACAGAAGAATATCCTTGAGGTCCACGTTCACCCGCACAAGCAGTTTGGTGGCATCTACCAGAAGGACAACGCAACTTGTCAAACAGCTCACCGGGTACGTGAGTGGTTCGAAGAGCACCAGAATGTCCGCCGTTCTCTCCTGACCACCATAGCTGCTGACTTTAAACTTCTGATCGTGAGTCTATGGGAGCAGGTCGATCCGAGTGTTCGCGCGGTGAAACCCACAGCAACTGGTGACAGCGCTGCAGTCGGCGTCGCAGCGCATCACCGTCGGTACTTTGCAGGACCTCAATGAATCAAGCAAAGTTTGTTGCCGTACCCCTTATCTGTTGCATAGCTTAGGTAATCGGTAGTGACATGAGAGATTTTTTCTTTATTTTTGTTTTACATTAGAAAGTATGAATGACGTACAACATCTACAGCTACATCTACATACCTACTCCGAAATCCACCATACGGTGCGTGGCGGAGGGTACCTCTAACAACATCTAACATCTTCTCTCCCTGTTCCACTCCCAAACAGAACGAGGGAAAAATGACTGCCTATATGCCTCTGTAAGAGCCCTAATCTCTCTTATCTGATCTTTGTGGTCTATACACGAAATATAAGTTGGCGGCAGTAAAATTGTACCGCAGTCAGCCTCAAATACTGGTTCTTTAAATTTCCTCAGTGGCGATTCACGAAAAGAACGCCTCCTTTCCTCTAGAGACTCCCACCCGAGTTCCTGAAGCATTTCCGTAACACTCGCGTGATGATCAAACCTACCAGTAACAAATCTAGCAGCCCGCCTCTGAATTCCTTCTATGTCCTCCCTCAATCCGACCTGATAGGGATCCCAATCGCTCGAGCAGTGCTCGAGAATGGGTCGTATTAGTGTTTTATAAGCGGTCTCCTTTACAGATGAACCACATCTTCCCAAAATTTTACCAATGAACCGAAGACGACTATCCGCCTTCCCCATAACTGCCATTACATGCTTGTCTCACTTCATATCGCTCTGCAATGTTACGCCCAAATATTTAATCGACGTGACTGTGTCAAGCGCTACACTACTAATGGAGTATTCAAATATTACGCGATTCTTTTTCCTATTCATCTGCATAAATTTACATTTATCTATATTTAGAGTTAACTGTCATTCTTTACACCAATCACAAATCCTGTCCAAGTGCCTTCATTTCTGCCACTGGCTGCCGTACCGCGATAGCAGCGCCCCTAAGGCATAAATTCCAAGGTGTAGCATCCATGACATTAATGTTGTGCGGATAATATTTTTTAACTAGGTGCAAAGCTTCCAAACATGCCATTGCAATAAATTACACTTCAAAATACACCTTTTAGAGATAACACGAATATCATCATCACAGAAACTCTCAAAATTAGACTCAAGAATGCAGGAAAGAAAAATGTTTGAAATGTACTATGTGAGCGCCTTGCTGCCTCTCCCCCACTAATTTCACACGCGAACCGGTTGGAAATCAGTCGCCACCCGGATCCGATGCACGGACCGCCGGTAGCCCACCCGTGCCACACACCACGCACTGGTATATCTGTAACAGCAGATGAAACTCAGCAATTTACAGTCTCCAAACTTTTAGCTCTGAGGGATCTAATCGATAATGAATGGCTTTACCTGCTCAAGACAGACTTCATGGGAGTTGGGGACTGCTTTCCTTGCCAAATTTAAACAAACATTAAGGTGGTTTTACACGGTATTAGTGTTTAGTCTCTAGAAAGTGGCTTTTTATCTAGGGTTCTTCAACCTTAGAATCACTAATGCGTTTTCCATAATTCGCATTACCAAGGGGGTAGGGTAACTTTTTGCTCTCTCTTAAAAAACACTTAAAGAAGCAAAACCAATTAATTTTTTTATCTTACATTAACAACATACTTTTTACAGAGGTGGAAACAGGGTCCAGAAACCGAAAAAATCGTTTAGCACACTCTCATCAGTATCAAGTCACTTTCAGTAACAAGAACTATCAACTGTACCATAATCAGGCGAAAAAGTTTTTAAATGATAATTTTTAAACGTTTCTGGCACGTGGTAGATGAATCAATAAATACTTTTTAAAAAAAAATTAAAATATAAAAAATCTGACTAGATTACCATATTTTCAAAAGATGAACATTAAGTACACCCCCCCCCCCCTGCCCCACTCCGGCCTCCCCGCTTGTATAGCAAAGCTTAACATTCGCGAAGTTTCCAGAAATGTTTGCTAATCTTGGTACTTCAAACAAATGGCAGTGAATAGCTGCGAAAGGCTTTCAGCATTCCGGACTGCGTGTGTTACTTCGCAGAGTGCTCGCACGAGAGCGGATTTACCTCCAAGCCTTTGGAGCCTCGAAATGTGTTCTGACAGAGTGGGATGAGGTAGCGTATTTCGCGAGACCGGGAGAACAAAACAAACAGGGCCCACCTTTCGATTTGACTGTGAGTGACTTCCGGTGTAAGGGGGTAAAGAGTGCGACTGTTAAATCAGCGAGAGGTAGAGAAAGGTGAGGTAATCTGTTTGAGGCGACGTACCGGTAAAGATGCAAAATAAGGAAAAAATGAAAGCCTCATGTATGACATTGTTCACATGTGGTGAGGAACGTGCTTTATACTTCATCGGAAGACATTACTTCTGTAATGTAAACACATGCAGATAGAATCCTTCGAAGTCTTACTGAAACATGAACATTCCAATTTAACTCATGTTAAAGTTTGAATGTATCAGATGTTGATTTGACATAGTTACGAGGGTTGTCCAGAAAGTAATGCTCCGTGTGGTGTCACCGCCAGACACCACGCTTGCTAGGTGGTAGCTTTTAAATCGGCCGCGGTCCGGTAGTATACGTCGGACCCGCGTGCCGCAACTGTCAGTGATCGCAGACCGAGCGCCACCACACGGCAGGTCTAGAGAGACTTACTAGCACTCGCCCCAGCTGTACAGCCGACGTTCATAGCAATGGTTCACTGACAACTACGCTCTCATTTGCCGAGACGATAGTTAGCCTAGCCTTCAGCTACATTTGCTACGACCTAGCAAGGTGCCGTATTCAATTTATAATTAATATTGAGATTCTATTAATGTATCATCAAGAGCGATGTTCTACAAATGTGGATTAAAGTTAAGTATTACAGAAGCTACGTACTTTTCTTTATAGCATTCATTACGTATCCTGTTTCAGACATCACGCCAGCCTGCGTGAGTTTAAGCGCGTGCCTTTCGGCTTCCTCTCATTGTGTCTAGGCTGTCTTGTCTAGACACAACACCCCGCATTTTTTTTTTCTCAGCCGAAGACAATGCTACAAATACTCCTGAGTGAGCGCGACAAGTTCCCGTCACTTCCGACAGATACCATAGCTGCATGACAGTTTCAAAATGTTGTCTTTAGGTGATTTACGTTACAAGCAACGTGCCGTCATTGAATTTATTACTGCAGAGAGATAAACTGTAGGGAACATTCACAAACGCTTGTGCGAAGTCTATGGAGCATCTGCTGTCGACAGAAGTACAGTTAGACGCTGGGCACGGAGAGTGAGGTCATCAGAAGGTGGTTCGGCGGAGCTCCACGATTTGCAGCGGTCGGTGAGATCATCCACGGCTGTCACACCTGACATGTTCAGCGAGCTGATGTCATTCGCGAGGACAGACGCATTCCGACTCGGCAGTTGGCGATGCATCTGTCAACCAGTAAAGGAAGTGTGGATTCAATTATGTGCACTCTTGTGTAACCAAAACTGTTTGCACTGACAGGACATATACGCCCTTGTTTCGTGCTAGAGGAAGGCCGTAGCACGGGATGGAGATTACGTGGAAAAACAGTGTGTGTAGATAAAACATCATTCTTTCGAGTGTGTAATTCTCATTATGTTCAATAAAAAATTGCTGAAGAAAAAAATGCGGTGCATTACTTTCTGGGCAACCATCGCATTTAGGCTACTGTGGAATCACCATTAATTAAAAGAAGTTTTTGGTTCAACATACATCTGAAATCCAGAATAAACAACTACAATTACAAAGACAAGGCTATGGTGAAGGTTATACAGCACCAGCTTAATGTCCTACATTCAAGAAACTGAGTCTAAAAGTTCGTAAAGAGACTGGAAAATGCTTATATAAAAAATGCCTTTGTGGTAACATACCAACAGACAAAATTCTACAGCAACCAGTTCTGCATAGCATTCTTGCTAGACTACCAATATGGTGGCTAAAGTGATGGGACAGCGATATGTACACATACAATGGCGGTACTGCGGTACAGGCAACGTATAAAAGGTCAATGCATTAACAGAGCTGTTCAAAATGGTTCAAATGGCTCTGAGCACTATGGGACTAAACTTCTAAGGTCATCAGTCCCCTAGAACTTAGAACTACTTAAACCTAACTAACCTAAGGACATCTCACACATCCACGACCGAGGCAGGATTTGAACCTGCGACGGTAGCGGTCACGCAACAGAGCTGTTATGTGTACTCAGGTGATTCATTTGAAAAGTTTTCCAATGTGGTTATAGCCACACGACAGGAATTAACTGATTCTGAACGCGGAATGGTAGCTGGAGCTAGACGCACGGGACATTCAGTTTTGGTTATCGTTAGGGAATTCAGTTTCCCAGGTTCCACAGTGAGCCGTGTGCGGCTGGCGTTGGTGCCGTTGGTAGGCTGGAATCATTTAATAGGGATTGTGGCGTCTCGTTTTCTTCTTCTGTTTACTGGCGCCACTTCGTTTGCTAGCATTGTCTGTCCGCGAGTGGCATCAGCAGCGTTTACCGATATCTAGTACCCGTACTATCTTTGGAAGGACATGAAGTGTTTTCCGGGTCGGGTGTGTGTAGTAGTTCAGTTGGGACGGAGCAGCAGAGAGGTCCGGCAGCACGGGAACATGACGGGACTGCTGGCGGCATGCAGGCATTGCTGGATCGAGGGGCTGTAGTTGCGAGGGCCACAACCTCGTTCTGCACCAGACCCAGGACGTTGAGTTGAGTGAACATTAATCCAGTAGTGAAAACTCAAGTATTTTGTGATCACGCCGTTTGTTTGTTCGCTGCTGCTCGCAGGGTCGCCGTGAGATGAACAGCAACAAGTGGAAAATGGCTCTGAGCACTATGGGACTCAACTGCTGAGGTCATTAGTCCCCTAGAACTTAGAACTACTTAAACCTAACTAACCTAAGGACATCATAAACATCCATGCCCGAGGCAGGATTCGAACCTGCGACCGTAGCGGTCTTGCGGTTCCAGACTGCAGCGCCTTTAACCGCACGGCCACTTCGGCCGGCAGCAACAAGCGGAGTCTGTCGATTTGGTGGAATCTATTAGCCATCTTCTACTGCCTGTTATTAGTTCGTGGCCTTCAGCCGACAAATAATGTGAAATCTTTCTTAATAAGGCCTTCAGCCGTCAGTGTAGCTTGTGTTATAGTTCAATTTTATAAATGATTGTTTCAAAAATTATTTTGGTATTTTCAACGTGTAGTTGTCTTCCTCACTTGTAATTGAGGCCTCGAGCCGCTAATTGTTCTGAAGTATTGCTTGTGACCTTTAGCTGACAAGTAATTTTGAATTCTTTCATAATAAGGCCTTCCGCCGTCAGTGTAGCTTGTGTTACAGTCAATTTTTAATGATTGTTTAGATAATTGTTTTGGTATTTCTAATGTGTAGTTGTCTTCCTCATTTTTGATTCAGGATTTCATCCGCTAATTGTTCTGAAGTATTGCTCGTGACCTTCAGCCGACAAATAACTTGAATTGTTTCTTAATAAGGCCTTCAGCCTTCAGTGTAGCTTGCGTTACAGTCAATTTTTTATAATGATTGTTTTAAAAAATATATATTTCCTTAAATAAAGTGTATGTGTTTACTGTGCAACCAACGGTAACTGATTATGCCCTGTCCACACCTTTTCCTTCTTCCCCTACGTCCCACGTTTCACACAGTGAAAGGGGTGAGCCGAGAATACTAAATTTCAGACGGTCTTCGCTTAACGACCGAAAACACCGGCGTTTGCGTAGAGTTGCCAGCACTGATAGACAAGCAACAACGACTGAAATAACAGAAAAGATCAATGTGGGACGTACGACAAAAGTATCTTAAGACAGTGCGGCGAAATTTGGTGGTAATGGGCTATGGCAGCAAATGGCCGACGCGAGTGCGTTTGCCAGCAGCACGGCACCGTCTGCAACGCCTCTCCTTGGCTTGTGACCCTGTCGGTTAGACGCTGGAGCGCTGGAAGTTGGTGGCCTGGCCAGATGAGCCCTGGGTCCGAGTGCGGTTCAGACACCACCAAGCTATGGATTCAAGTTGGGGTCGTCTGTTTATACATAGAATGTACTGGGTCCTCTGGTCCAACTGAACCGATCACTCATGGACTTCATGTTCTCAATTAATGATGGATATTTTATGAGTTACCATGCGCCATTTCAATGGGCCTCAATTTTTCGCGACTGGTTTGAAGAACACAATCGAGAGGTCAGTTGGTGTACAAATCCTACACAGGCAACTCTTTCGCAGTTATGGACGGTTGTAAAGGCAGCGTGACTCAATATTTCTACAGAGGACTCCCAATGATTTGTTGAATCCATGCCACGTCGAGATGCTGCACTATGCCGGGCAAAATGAGGATCCACACGATTTAGGAGTTGTCCCACGGGTTTAGTCGTCTGAATGAATTAACTCCTATTAGGCTAGGCGCAAATTGAGAAGCGTATAGCACGTGTGACGTGACACGGCACTACAGCGCGACACGCACGTGCCGCACGGGTCACGCGTGTCCAGCGCATATTGCGACGCGTACACCAATACTTCGCACGCGCCGACTGGCGACGCTCTACGGTGACTGAACCGAAGCGCGCGGAACCTCTTATCTTTCACAAACGATTTTACAGAAACTATTCTCTGAAAATATATGATTTTTGCCTTACTGGTAGCGTTATATGTCAGCTTCGTGCCCTTCACCTCGCTAATGTCCATTCTTACTGTGATGTACACATTTTAGTAAGACACTACGCAAAACTCAAAAAGTTTGCAACGAAAATTAATGGTCGCTATGATTTTGCGTTTGGTGCGTATTACACCATATGTTGCTGCGTATGAAATTTAGCTAACATGCTGAACTTTTGTTTAGACTTGGGAGGAGATCTCTATCTGCCTCCGATCTCGAGAAAATGGGTCCCATGTAGCGCGCTCACTCCCGATCTCACGCCCGCGAGAATGAAATACACGCAACATCTCTCGTATCTCCTTAACCGCTCGAGACATCGAAACGAAAGTTTGGCGAATGATAGCACACAAGGAGGAGAGTGTTTTGCCAATTATTAAACACACGGAACTTTCTTATCTGTGGCGATATATCACTACTTATACTTCTTTTTTTATTTATTTCACTCCAGTGACTGTAATTTTTTAAGAGTTATCGACAGCTAGCGAAACAAGAGCTTCGTAGTGTGAAAATAAACATGAAATTTCTTCTTTTATGTTACTGCAAACCGATACTATGAGATTTTTCGTAAGCTATTGAGCTCTGTAATTGCCAATTACCTGTTTACGAGGCCCTTCGTTTCGGAATTCTGTCTCAATAGCTGCTGTGAGATGAGTTTGGCAAATTACATTGTGACAAAGGAAGTACAATTAAACCAGTCACCAAGAGAAATGTGGCCTTTATTCATATATGGTGATGCTTCTTCGAATGAGAAAAGGTTAACAACTCAGACAAAAACAGATTGGCAATTCTGTTGGAATTTTGGTGGAATCCCCGTAACCCATCGTATTTTTAACACTGAGCGACGGGAATGGAAACTTACCAAAGGATTTTATTCCTTCTCTTGATCTGAGCACTATTAAAATAATGACGAGCGTTCCTTCAGGCGGAATGATAGGCACATGCCAGATACTGTTTACTCACCTAGGGCTTGCCAAACTGACAATGCGTGATCGCGAATAAAATAGTTGTTATTGAGAAAAATAAATAATTGATCTGTCGCACAACACAATGGTCAGTGTATTGTCAGCAGCGAAGGATAATGCGCGTGACAGGAATGCACAAGCTAGCCATGTGTGCCTTGTGAGATGGAGTTCGAAAAACATCGTCATGAAACTAGGTCTGCCTTTGTCAGCAGCACATTTCAACAATTTAAATATATCTAATCATAACGCTCTTTTAGGATATTCCTACTTTCGTAATAACTGGCGCAGGCGCGTGTCGCGTCCCAGTCGCGTCGCGTCGCAATTTGCGCGGCCCCACTTGAACCTGAGATGTTACAAAAACGCGCGCTGCGCTGCGTCGAGCCACACGCCCTATACGCGTCTCAATTTGCGCCTAGCCTAAGTCAGACACACTGACACTTCATGGAACTCCGAGCGAGGTGGCGCAGTGGTTAGCACACTGGACTCGCATTCGGGAGGATGACGGTTCAAACCGGCGTCCGGCCATCTTGATCTAAGTTTTCCGTGATTTCCCTAAATCGCTTCAGGCAAATGCCGGGATGATTCCTTTGAAAGGGCACTGCCGACTTCCTTCCCCAACCTTCCCTGATACGATAGAACCGATCATCTCGCTGTTTGACCCCTTCCCCCAAATCAACCAGAACCAACTTCAGCAAACGCATTCAAATGTTCTTCAAAAGCGTGTGAAATCTTCTGGGACTTAACTGCTAAGGTCATCAGTCCCTAAGCTTACACACTACTTAACCTAAATTATCGTAAGGACGAACGCACACACCCATGCCCGAGGGAGGACTCGAACCTCCGCCGGGACCAAAGAATTAATAAGCACAACAGTATGAATGAAATTGACTTACAGTTTCACAAATTAATCTTGTCCTTGCACGGAACAGAGTAATGTGTAAAGTCACAAAAACTTCTGATCAACTTCTTTTCTAAGTGAACACACAGGTAATCGATGAAAATACTTTCTCAGTTATTTTCGCTTGACGCCATCTTTTATGCCATAGATAAATATATGAACAGAAATACTAAGAAAATTTAAATGAAAGTTGACCGTATATTGTCAGCACGCAGCCATACATTCAATGAAACGGCTTATTATAATGTTATTTAAGATGTTGGGCAACTGCAGCCTCTCGTACTTACCTGTGAACTTAAGACATGTTAATGCGGTGTTTTAAGTTAGTTCCATTAATTATACTTGGATCAGAAATTTAAATCGGTTTATCCAGCTTCCTGCCAATTACAGGTGCTGCGCGATTCCAGTCAGTTTAGCCACAGACAACCACATTCAGCTCGCTATCGGTTTTATCTTCAAGATGAATGTTGGGACTTGGCTCAAAGCTGTCACCTTGCCGCGCCACGAGTATTTGAAAATCTGAGTGCTCAGCCCTCTTTGGTACGTGGCGCTTTATGGCAGTACACGTCTCTTTTAAAACCATTGTAATTCTGCAATGTTTTAATTTCTTGTACAGATCATCTGAAGACGTATGTCTACTATTGCGGAACTGGTAGTGACCTTTCAATACTAGAACAATGGGTTCGGAAGATTTTATTCACCACGTATTATAATAACTTTATTGCTAAAGTACTGCACTAGGTACGTTTACTCACGCGTAGCACAACGAATTTCAGTAAAATGTTCCAGTTCTTAAGTGCTGAGAGGTTTTACATACGTCTCAGATATGTTGTATGCGTGTTGTTCTGCCTTTTTTCCTGCAGTTGTTTTTCTAAGTTTACACTGCAACCGGAAAACCAGATAATATGAGTATAAATGTTGGAATTTGGATGTTAGTGTTATAAGTTTATCACTGACGCAGTAATTTCATATTTAAATCGTTACTGACACTCTTGCAAGCATTTCAAAAAATCGTTGATGGTAAATGAGATTAAGATGCATTATGAAATTTTGTGGCAGATTAAAACTATGTGCTGGATAAGACATCGAACCAGAAACCATTGCCATTCGCGGGCAAGTATTCTACCGGCTGAGTTGTACGGCCACTACTCACGACCCACCTCACAGCTTTACTGCCGCCTGTAACCTTCATACTTCAGAAAAACTCTGCTGCATAATCTGCGACACCAGTAGTCCTGTAGGAAGGTACACATGGAATAACTGACTCCAACACATTCTACGGATTGCTTTCTGAAGACGTTTTGTGATGTTTATGAAGTAGGAGAGATGCTCGTCGAAGTCTCAACCATAGCGAGAATGTAAGTGGTGCCTCGTTAGCTCAGTTGTAGAGCAATTTACGGAGAAAATCACAGATTCCGGGTTCGAGTCCCGGTCGGCAAAACTGTTGTAATATGCCAGGACGTTGCAAATCAGCGCACACATCCCTGCAGAATATGTATTTTATGCTAATTAGCATGGTTTACATCATAGTGAGATATCGCTAGATGATCAATGGTAGATGCAAATGAACTGAATTATACCTGAATTTTCTTGGGTGAAGAGAAGTTGTACTAAACTGTAAAACTCAGTCCTCCGTTCAGACCCGGTCAGCGTGCGTGGCCAGTTATGGTACTATATAGTAAGTAACTTATATGCATATGTTTGAACCTAACTTTTTCACACTTTTAAGAATCAGAAATTTCAGACAGATTTTAATGGTTGTAGGTCTACGAATAAGGGTATGTGGGTGTGTGGGGGGTGATAGTTTTCATAGGTTCAGAATATCAATCATTCTACTATAACAAAGACAGTATACTACACTGAAGAGCCAAAGAAACTGGTACACCTCCCTAGAATCGTGTAGGGCCCCAGCAAGCAGAAGTACCGCAACGTGACGTGGAAAAGACACCGCTTATGTGTCAAGTCCCCCCCATGAGCTATGGACCTTGCCGTTCGTGGGGAGGCTTGCGTGCCTCAGCGATACAGATGGCCGTACCGTAGGTGCAACCACAACGGAGGGGTATCTGTTGAGAGGACAGACAAACATGTGGTTCCTGAAAAGGGGCAGCAGCCTTTTCAGTAGTTGCAGGGGTAACAGTCTGGATGATGGACTGATCTGGCCTTGTAACATTAACCAAAACGGCCTTGCTGTACTGGTACTGCGAACGGCTGAAAACAAGGGGAAACTACAGCCGTAATTTTTCCCGAGGGCATGCAGCTTTACTGTATGATTAAATGATGATGGCGTCCTCTTGGGTAAAATATTCCGGAGGTAAAATAGTCCCCCATTCGGATCTCCGGGCGGGGACTACTCAAGACGACGTCGTTATCAGGAGAAAGAAAACTGGCGTTCTACTGATCGGAGCGTGGAATGTCAGATCCCTTAATCGGGCAGGTAGGTTAGAAAATTTAAAAAGGGAAATGGATAGGTTAAAGTTAGGTATAGTGGGAATTAGTGAAATTCGGTGGCAGGAGGAACAAGACTTTTGGTCAGGTGAATACAGGGTTATAAATACAAAATCAAATAGGGGTAATGCAGGAGTAGGTTTAATAATGAATAAAAAAATAGGAGTGCGGGTTAGCTACTACAAACAGCATAGTGAACGCATTATTGTGGCCAAGATAGACACAAAGCCCATGCCTACTACAGTAGTACAAGTTTATATGCCAACTAGCTCTGCAGATGATGAAGAAATAGATGAAATGTATGACGAGATAAAAGAAATTATTCAGGTAGTGAAGGGAGACGAAAATTTAATAGTCATGGGTGACTGGAATTCTAGAGTAGGAAAAGGGAGAGAAGGAAACATAGTAGGAGAATATGGATTGGGGGGAAGAAATGAATGAGGAAGCCGCCTTGTACAATTTTGCACAGAGCATGACTTAATCATAGCTAACACTTGGTTCAAGAATCATAAAAGAAGGTTGTATACCTGGAAGAATCCTGGAGATACTAAAAGGTATCAGATAGATTATATAATGGTACGACAGAGATTTAGGAACCAGGTTTTAAATTGTAAGACATTTCCAGGGGCCGATGTGGATTCTGACCACAACCTATTGGTTATGAACTGCAGATTGAAACTGAAGAAACTGCAAAAAGGTTGGAATTTAAGAAGTTGGGACCTGGATAAACGGAAAGAACCAGAGATTGTAGAGAGTTTCAGGGAGAGCGTAAGGGAACAATTGACAGGAATGGGGGAAAGAAATACAGTAGAAGAAGAATGGGTAGCTCTGAGGGATGAAGTAGTGATGGCAGCAGACGATCAAGTAGGTAAAAAGACGAGGGCTAATAGAAATCCTTGGGTAACGGAAGAAATATTGAATTTAATTGATGAAAGGAGAAAATATAAAAATGCAGTAAATGAAGCAGGCAAAAAGGAATACAAACGTCTCAAAAATGAGATCGACAGGAAGTGCAAAATGGCTAAGCAGGGATGGCTAGAGGACAAATGTTAGGATGTAGAGACTTGTCTCACTAGGGGTAAGATAGATACTGCCTATAGGAAAATTAAAGAGACCTTTGGAGAGAAGATAACCACTTGTATGAATATCAAGAACTCAGATGGAAACCCAGTTCTAAGCAAAGAAAGGAAGGCAGAAAGGTGGAAGGAGTATATAGAGGGTTTATACAAGGGCGATGTGCTTGAGGACAATATTATGGAAATGGAAGAGGATGTAGAAGAAGATGAAATGGGAGATATGATACTGCGTGAAGAGTTTGACAGAGCACTGAAAGACCTGAGTCGAAACAAGGCCCCAGGAGTAGACAACATTCCATTAGAACTACTGATGGCCTTGGGAGAGCCAGTCATGACAAAACTCTACCATCTGGTGAGCAAGATGTATGAGACAGGCGAAATACCCTCAGAGTTCAAGAAGAATATAATAATTCCAATCCCGAAGAAAGCAGGTGTTGACAGATGTGAAAATTACCGAACTATCAGCTTAATAAGTCACAGCTGCAAAATACTAACGCGAATTCTTTACAGACGAATGGAAAAACTGGTAGAAGCGGACCTCGGGGAAGATCAGTTTGGATTCCGCAGAAATGTTGGAACACGTGAGGCAATACTAACCTTACGACTTATCTTAGAAGAAAGGTTAAGGAAAGGCAAACCTACGTTTCTAGCATTTGTAGACTTAGAGAAAGCTTTTGACAATGTTAACTGGAATACTCTCTTTCAAATTCTGAAGGTGGTAGGCGTAAAATACAGGGAGCGAAAGGCTATTTACAATTTGTACAGAAACCAGATGGCAGTTATAAGAGTCGAGGGGCATGAAAGGGAAGCAGTGGTTGGGATAGGAGTGAGACAGGGTTGTAGCCTCTCCCCGATGTTGTTCAATCTGTATATTGCGCAAGCAGTAAAAGAAAAATTCGGAGTAGGTATTAAAATTCATGGAGAAGCAGTAAAAACTTTGAGGTTCGCCGATGACAATGTAATTCTGTCAGAGACAGCAAAGGACTTGGATGAGCAGTTGAACGGAATGGACAGTGTCTTGAGAGGTGGATATAAGATGAACATCAACAAAAGCAAAACGAGGATAATGGAATGTAGTCAAATTAAATCGGGTGATGCTGTGGGAAGTAGATTAGGAAATGAGACACTTAAAGTAGTAAATGAGTTTTGCTATTTAGGGAGTAAAATAACTGATAATGGTCGAAGTAGAGAGGATATAAAATGTAGACTGGCAATGGCAAGGAAATCGTTTCTGAAGAAGAGAAATTTGTTTACGTCGAGTGTAGACTTAAGTGTCAGGAAGTCGTTTCTGAAAGTATTTGTATGGAGTGTAGCCATGTATGGAAGTGAAACATGGACGATAACTAGTTTGGACAAGAAGAGAATAGAAGCTTTCGAAATGTAGTGCTACAGAAGAATGCTGAATATTAGATGGGTAGACACATAACTAATGAGGAGGTATTGATAGAATTGGGGAGAAGAGGAATTTGTGGCACAGCTTGAGTATAAGAAGGGATCGGTTGGTAGGACATGTTCTGAGGAATCAAGGGGTCAACATATTTAGTATTGGAGAGCAGCGTGGAGGGTAAAAACCGTGGAGGGACACCAAGAGATGAATACACTAAGCAGATTCAGAATGATGTAGGTTGCAGTAGGTACTGGGAGATGAAGAAGCTTGCACAGGATAGAGTAGCATGGAGAGCTGCATCAAACCAGTCTCAGGACTGAAGACCACAACAACAACATGTGTCAAGTAGTGTTGGAGGGAAATGACACCAGAGCCATGTAGGGTTGTCCATAAATCCGTATGAGTTATAAGTGTGAGAGTGTGGAGATCTCTCCTGAACAGCACGTTGAAAGGCATCCCACACATGCTCAGTAATGCTCATGTCTAGGGAGTTTGGTGAAGAGTGTTCCTGGAGACACTCTGTAGCAGTTCTAGACGTGTTGGGTGTCGCATTGTCCTTCTGAAATTGCCCAAGTCCGTCGGAATGCACAATGGACATAAACAGACGCAGCTGATCAGACAGGATGCTTACATACGTGTCACCTATCAGAGTCGTATCTAGACTTATCAGGGGTCCCATATCGGTCCAACTGCACACGCCTCACACCATTCTAGAGCCTCCACCAGCTTGAACGGTCCCCTGCAGGGGCTATGGATTCATGAGGTTGTCACCATACCCGTATCAGTCCATCCGCTCGATGCAAGTTGAAACCAGACCTGTCCGACCAGGCAACATATTTTCAGTCGTCAGCTGTCCGATGTCGGTGTTGACGGACCCAGGCGAGGCGTAGAGCTTTGTGTCGTGCAGTCGTCAAGGTACACGAGTACCTCCCAAAACCCATATCGATGATATTTCGTTGAATGGTTCGAACGCTGACACTTGTAGATGGCCTAGCATTGAAATCTGGAGCAATTTGCCAAATGGTTGCACTTCTGTCACGTTGGACGATTCTCTTCAGTCGTCGTTTGTTCTGTTCTTGCAGGACCTTTTTTCGGCAACAGTGATGTCGGAGATTTGACGTTTCAGCAGATTCCTGATATTCATAGTACACTCGTGAGACAGTAGTACCGGAAAATTCCCACTTCATCGCTATCTCGGAGATGCTGTGTCCCATCGCTCGTGCGCTGACTGTAACACCAGATTCAAACTCACTTAAATCTTGATAACCTGCCATTGGAGCAGCAGTAACCGATCTAAAAAAAGCGCCAGACACTTGTTGTGTTATGTAATGGTTGTCGACTGCAGCGCCGTATTCTACCTGTCTACATATCTCTGTATTTGAGTACGCATGTCTACACCAGTTTCCTTGGCGCTTCAGTGTATTTACTACCACAGTCGTCCCTATGAAGAGATAAATTGCTGGCAGATGATCAAGTAATCGTCTTCATTCTATATTCGAAGGCATTACTTATTTAGTGCAAAAGCTGGTGCCATAGCTCACATACCACAGTTGCTACCGGAAATGTTGTTTGTCCTGCGTTCACATAAGGTAACCGTATACGCAGTGAAAAAAGTCCTGCATTTGAGATACGTTCTCACAGGATATTAGTATCAATAATTGCAGCCTTTGTTCCTGAATTGATACTTCGATTATGTTTATCGTGTGAATTAGAAAAGTTACGTCTTTTATAAGCGATTCTTTCGCTTGTTTCTTACGAAAAATTCATCATTGGTCTATAACTAAAAGAAAATTATTCTATTATGCGTATTTTTAGCATATTTGCAGTGACTCTTGGGAGCTCATTTAAATTCTCTACGTATTTACAAATCTAAGGCTAAAATTTATCACTTACTTACATTTTTCTATCATTTTTATGTATTCATACGTACAAGGTGCACACTGTACAGGTTTGTAATTGATAGGTCACATATTCATTTCACTGCACATAACTTCCCTACTGCACACTGCAAATGGCCGTGCTCACTTGCTCTTAAATTGGCTGAGGGGCCATGAGAGTTATAAATGGTAGGACTGGCTTGGCCGTTGGGATGGAGATGGAGGGAGGGTGGATGATGGGGAGACGCTGTGTTTGTGTGTGTGTGTGTGTGTGTGTGTGTGTGTGTGTGTGTGTGTGTGTGTGTGCCTTTGCGGTGTTGTGTTGATACTCAGTCCTGTCCGGACTCTTTTTCTTGGCCTGGGCGTTAAGAAAGCGTCGTGTAGTTTCGCTTTCTCAGCACAAGATGTCCGAAATTTTGGCGAGAACAGATAGAGGGGGCGATGCAATGCAGGGATAGCTCCACGTAATAAAATCTGCCACCAGTTCTCTCTACCAGCAGAAATGCGATGTTGGCACAGAGATCTATTAGTAAACCTCTACGATGGGGAATTATTTCTTCTTATTTCGTAAATTTGCGACAACGACATACGGTCTTCTCTTGAAAATAATATTCTGTAAGAAGCTTCATCTGGCGTTACTGCCTAGAGCAAATCTCCAATCATCTTCGGTGACTGGTTTAAGGTATCAGTTGAACTGACTCTAGTACTGCACTGTAATACAATAAGAATTCGGAAACTAAACTCCCCATAACCATTTACTGTACACCAGTTACATAAATGGTATATTTCCTCTGAGGGGTTTGACACCGAATAACTGATTATCTTAATGGTCATCAAAACGCTACGTGGCCCAATAATTAACAAATTACATTCAATACGAGATGGACTTCTGTACAAAATATTCTTCCTGGAGAGTAAGCATTCTTCTTGTTTTTTAGACTTTTCTGGATGCGTGGGATGGATACATTCATTGTCATTATATCTCTTCCATATCTGATCATCGCAATATATTTAGAGTTCGAGCTGTTTCATTTTAACTCAAATATGCCTTAACTATTCTATTTATCTTTCTGTGCTGTCACAGTTTTTAATTTTTGTACTAGGCTATTTGTCTCGAGGGACATATTAAATTTATAGATGTTATTACACTCCTGGAAATGGAAAAAAGAACACATTGACACCGGTGTGTCAGACCCACCATACTTGCTCCGGACACTGCGAGAGGGCTGTACAAGCAATGATCACACGCACGGCACAGCGGACACACCAGGAACCGCGGTGTTGGCCGTCGAATGGCGCTAGCTGCGCAGCATTTGTGCACCGCCGCCGTCAGTGTCAGCCAGTTTACCGTGGCATACGGAGCTCCATCGCAGTCTTTAACACTGGTAGCATGCCGCGACAGCGTGGACGTGAACCGTATGTGCAGTTGACGGACTTTGAGCGAGGGCGTATAGTGGGCATGCGGGAGGCCGGGTGGACGTACCGCCGAATTGCTCAACACGTGGGGCGTGAGGTCTCCACAGTACATCGATGTTGTCGCCAGTGGTCGGCAGAAGGTGCACGTGCCCGTCGACCTGGGACCGGACCGCAGCGACGCACGGATGCACGCCAAGACCGTAGGATCCTACGCAGTGCCGTAGGGGACCGCACCGCCACTTCCCAGCAAATTAGGGACACTGTTGCTCCTGGGGTGTCGGCGAGGACCATTCGCAACCGTCTCCATGAAGCTGGGCTACGGTCCGGCACACCTTTAGGCCGTCTTCCGCTCACGCCCCAACATCGTGCAGCCCGCCTCCAGTGGTGTCGCGACAGGCGTGAATGGAGGGACGAATGGAGACGTGTCGTCTTCAGCGATGAGAGTCGCTTCTGCCTTGGTGCCAATGATGGTCGTATGCGTGTTTGGCGCCGTGCAGGTGAGCGCCACAATCAGGACTGCATACGACCGAGGCACACAGGGCCAACACCCGGCATCATGGTGTGGGGAGCGATCTCCTACACTGGCCGTACACCACTGGTGATCGTCGAGGGGACACTGAATAGTGCACGGTACATCCAAACCGTCATCGAACCCATCGTTCTACCATTCCTAGACCGGCAAGGGAACTTGCTGTTCCAACAGGACAATGCACGTCCGCATGTATCTCGTGCCACCCAACGTGCTCTAGAAGGTGTAAGTCAACTACCCTGGCCAGCAAGATCTCCGGATCTGTCCCCTATTGAGCATGTTTGGGACTGGATGAAGCGTCGTCTCACGCGGTCTGCACGTCCAGCACGAACGCTGGTCCAACTGAGGCGCCAGGTGGAAATGGCATGGCAAGCCGTTCCACAGGACTACATTCAGCATCTCTACGATCGTCTCCATGGGAGAATAGCAGCCTGCATTGCTGCGAAAGGTGGATATACACTGTACTAGTGCCGACATTGTGCATGCTCTGTTGCCTGTGTCTATGTGCCCGTGGTTCTGTCAGTGTGATCATGTGATGTATCTGACCCCAGGAATGTGTCAATAAAGTTTCCCCTTCCTGGGACATTGAATTCACGGTGTTCTTATTTCAATTTCCAGGAGTGTATTTTGAGGTGTGAGTTCGTTACGCTCACTCGAGTCTCGGTCGGGCACACAGTTTTAATTTGCCGGGAAGTTTCATAATTACAGACAATGTGATGGGCGAACTGATGCCTGCTCCGACAGGATATTTACGAAATGTGAAATTTTCGCAACTGTGTAGGAGCTTTACGTTGCTATTAAGAATCTTTCGAACATTAAATCACTATTCTTTAATTACACAAAGGCATTCGCCGTAACTCTGGTGCCTCTCGTAGACGCTCAGTATAATTCTACTGCAACTCATGTCGGGCAATATGGAAAGAAAATGTTACTGCTATACTCATACCTGGTATAACAGGTATAGGATTCGTTATGAATAGGAAGGTAGGGCAGAAGGTGTGTTACTGTGAACAGTTCAGTGACCGGGTTGTTCTAATCAGAATCGACAGCAGACCAACACCGACAGTATGGGCTTGGGACAAGGAATGAAAGAGGAGAAAGACTAATTGAGTTCTGTGACAAGTTTCAGCTAGTAACAGCGAATACCCTGTTCAAGAATCACAAGAGGAGGAGGTATACTTGGAAAAGGCCGGGAGATACGGGAAGATTTCAATTAGATTACTTCATGGTCAGACAGAGATTCCGAAATCAGATACTGGATTGTAAGGCGTACCCAGGAGCAGATATAGACTCAGATCACAATATAGTAGTGATGAAGAGTAGGCTGAAGTTCAAGACATTAGTCAGGAAGAATCAATACGCAAAGAAGTGGGATACGGAAGTACTAAGGAATGACGAGATACGTTTGAAGTTCTCTAACGCTATAGATACAGCAATAAAGAATAGCGCAGTAGGCAGTACAGTTGAAGAGGAATGGACGTCTCTAAAAAGGGCCATCACAGAAGTTGGGAAGGAAAACATAGGTACAAAGAAGGTAGCTGCGAAGAAACCATGGGTAACATAAGAAATACTTCAGCTGATTGATGAAAGGAGGAAGTACAAACATGTTTCGGGAAAATCAGGAATACAGAAATACAAGTCCCTGAGGAATGAAATAAATAGGAAGTGCAGGGAGGCTAGGACGAAAAGGCTGCAGGAAAAATGTGAAGACATCGAGAAAGATATGACTGTCGGAAAATGGTTCAAATGGCTCTGAGTACTATGGGACACAACTGCTGTGGTCATCAGTCCCCTAGAACTTAGAACTACTTAAACCTAACTAACCTAAGGACATCACACACATCCATGCCCGAGGCAGGATTCGAACCTGCGACCGTAGCAGCAGCGCGGCTCCGGACTGGAGCGCCTAGAACCGCACGGCCACTGCGGCCGGCTATGATTGTCGGAAGGACAGACTCAGCACACAGGAAAGTCAAAACAACCTTTGGTGACATTAAAAGCAACGGTGGTAACATTAAGAGTGCAACGGGAATTCCACTGTTAAATGCAGAGGAGCGAGCAGATAGGTGGAAAGAATACATTGAAAGCCTCTATGAGGGTGAAGTTTTGTCTCATGCCATAGAAGAAGAAACAGGAGTCGATTTAGAAGAGATAGGGGATCCAGTATTAGAATCGGAATTTAAAAGAGCTTTGGAGGACTTACGGTCAAATAAGGCAGAAGGGATAGATAACATTCCATCAGAATTTCTAAAATCATTGGGGGAAGTGGCAACAAAACGACTATTCACGTTGGTGTGTAGAATATATGAGTCTGGCGACATACCATCTGACTTTCGGAAAAGCATCATCCACACAATTCCGGAGACGGCAAGAGCTGACAAGTGCGAGAATTATCGCACAATCAGCATAACAGCTCATGCATCGAAGCTGCTTACAAGAATAATATACAGAAGAATGGAAAAGAAAATTGAGAATGCGCTAGGTGACGATCAGTTTGACTTCAGGAAAAGTAAAGGGTGAGAGAGGCAATTCTGACGTTACGGTTAATAATGGAAGCAAGACTAAAGAAAAATCAAGACACTTTCATAGGATTTGTCGACCTGGAAAAAGCGTTCGACAATATAAAATGGTGCAAGCTGTTCGAGATTCTGAAAAAAGTAGGGGTAAGCTATAGTGAGAGACGGGTCATATACAATATGTACAACAACCAAGAGGGAATAATAAGAGTGGACGATCAAGAACGAAGTGCTCGTATTAAGAAAGGTGTAAGACAAGGCTGTAGCCTTTCGCCCCTACTCTTCAATCTGTACATCGAGGAAGCAATGATGGAAATAAAAGAAAGGTTCAGGAGTGGAATTAAAATACAAGGTGAAAGGATAATAATGATATGATTCGCTGATGACATTGCTATCCTGAGTGAACATGAAGAAGAATTAAATAATCTGCTGAATGGAATGAACAGTCTAATGAGTACACAGTATGGTTTGAGAGTAAATCGGAGAAAGACGAAGGTAATGAGAAGTAGTAGAAGTGAGAACAGCGAGAAACTTAACATCAGGATTGATGGTCACGAAGTCAATGAAGTTAAGGAATTCTGCTACCTAGGCAGTAAAATAACCAATGACGGACGGAGCAAGGAGGACATCAAAAGCAGACTCGCTATGGCAAAACAGGCATTTCTGGCCAAGAGAAGTCTACTAATATCAAATACCGGCCTTAATTTGAGGAAGAAATTTCTGAGGATGTACGTCTTGAGTACAGTATTGTATGGTAGTGAAACATGGACTGTGGGAAAACCGGAACAGAAGAGAATCGAAGCATCTGAGATGTGGTGCTATAGACGAATGTTGAAAATTAGGTGGACTGGTAA
The DNA here is from genome assembly GCF_023864345.2 of Schistocerca serialis cubense. Lineage (NCBI taxonomy): Eukaryota > Metazoa > Arthropoda > Insecta > Orthoptera > Acrididae > Schistocerca > Schistocerca serialis. The sequence goes on from NC_064642.1 coordinate 787,830,940, forward strand.
GGTAAGGAATGAGGAGGTTCTACGCAGAATCTGAGAGGAAAGGAATATGTGGAAAACACTGATAAGGAGAAGGGACAGGATGATAGGACAACTGCTAAGACATGAGGGAATGACTTCCATGGTACTAGAGGGAGCTGTAGAGGGCAAAAACTGTAGAGGAAGACAGAGATTGGAATACCTCAAGCATATAATTGAGGACGTGGGTTGCAAGTGCTACTCTGAGATGAAGAGGTTAGCACAGGAAAGGAATTCGTGGCGGGCCGCATAAAACCAGTCAGTAGACTGATGAACAAAAAAAAATACTCATACCACCTTTTTCCTGCTCCTATTTTGTTCCAGTTCAGTTCTGTGTCCATGTTTTTGAATTAGAGATTATACAACACAGCACAGTTCCACACCAATTCAATGAGTTTTTCGTCATTCATGCTTATGAAGATAAACTAATGGATGAGAGGAAAACAACCTGAACGTGCGACAGCCTTGAAGTGAGAAAATATCGGCCAATAGTAATAGGGCGACCACGGTATTCGACGTCGGCAGCAGCGCCGTCTGCTGTGCCCCAGTCACGCCACGGGCGAGTGTGAACACAGGCGGCGCTTTCAACTCCCAGAACAATATCTGCAAACAAGACTGCGGTATAAAGGGACGGTTACGACATTATCGTGACACTGATGTGCGTGAAGCAGTTCATACTGTTACATGTAGGTGTATACCTGGACTGTTTTTAAGTTTTCTGTCTTCTGTTCATATTCTCATTTTAATGGCGCCGTGAAGATTGTGTGCCGGCTTGCTGTTATATCCATTATTTTGTGCTGTGTTGATGATAAGGTTTTATTGTTCTCAATAGGTTCTTTTGCTTTGAGGTGTTCCGCATAATATGTATATCGTGTGTCTGATGGCTGGTATTTTTGGTGAATGTAAGAGGTTTGATTTCTCATATATTTTCATGAATGTTGATGCTTTTTTCCTAGAAATGTTGAAGCCGTGTCTGTTGTCGGATTTTCTGATTTAGGAATCAGATAGTAAAGAGTTTCGAGTCACAGTAATTTGATAAATACGTAACTTCAACGACTTTCATCTGAACTTGCATCAGTAGTTGACGAGGAAATATTATTTCAGAAAAGTGACGCACATGTATGGATGCTGACCACATTATGCTACTGGTCGCCAGATGGATGGCATCTATTAGTACGAAAACATATCTTGTCTCATAAGTCAGACAGAAATTTCAAAAGCACTGTATAACGACAGACGTAGATATTACAGACGTATAAACTGTCTGTTATGCTCCCCAGTACTGTATTATTTTGCACATACAGGACTTGATAATTTGTAGATAACAATTTTCTGCATCTGAGACGGCGTTCCTGTGTTACTTCTGCATGAAATTACTGCCAAAGGGCATTCAGAAGCCCTCTGTCTCTGCGAAGTACGACAGGTACCTATAAAAGCTCGCTTGTCACCGGGAAAAGGCTCACGGGATTAAACGTTAGTCATTCCGTTAAAAACCACAATGTGTATGATGATTTTTCTATTGACAGGTGTCTGTCACGATAGACATGGCATTACCGAAAAGATAATATACAGAACAAAGGTGTCTCATATTTTGCGTGGACCTGATCAAAGAACACTGTGGTTTTCAGAATAACGCTTTGGGTACACGTTTGTTCTCCAGAGAGCAAAGTCTGTGTGTGCGTGTGCGCCGAATTAACCCTACTGCATGGATGAATGTGTGACGCTGCACGCAGTTTGTAATGTTATGTGTGCCTCACTGCTTTTTTTTTCTTCAACTAATTTGTGCCTGATTTTATTCTGAGAAGCACAGAAATGTATGTAAAAACCGAAAATGTAAATGTGATTCAAAAAGTACTTGAGGTGAAGTGAAGCGCAGTTGGACAGCAAGAAACTCTTTAGCGCGCAATCCCCTCAACAACAGTATTAGAGAATCTGAGTATGGAGTCTAAAAAAAAGACAATTGATTTTATTTAAAAAAATACTGGTAATTTGTATCTTGTTGATAGAGGACGTGTTGCTAGGTCCTCGCTCAGAACGTATTGTTACATTTAATGAAAATTGATATTCTAGTGATAAAACCGAGTGAAGTATGTGTAAGAGTTGCCAAACATTTATGTGTACAAATATTTTGGAAGTGAAGAATAGAAATAGCTTGTTTTCGGAAAAGGAGGTGAACTTCATTGTCATTGCCGTCTATCAATCGACAGAATTGTAAGTGTACAAAGTTCACTAAAATTCGCTCATAATTTCTTAATTACAGTAATTGGATTATGTTCTTGTACAATAGTATGGTGCTGAACTCCACTGACCAATTTTTATGTAGCAGGACGTGTAGTTTGAAGGAAGTTTGTGTGCCAAACAACTTCCTTATCTCACGAAAAGCAGATTTCTGTTTGATCTTACTTACTTACAATAGTGGTCCCATAGGTATGAAAAACTACGAAAACTTGGGCGAAAAGCTATTCCCAACACGGCCAAGTAACTAGCAGAGTCGTATTTTAAACCTTAAAGAACAATAACTTCCACCAAATTGCAATAAGTCAACAACTGATGCAGAAGCTGATCATTCAAGGAGGCAGCAACCAAAATTCAAGTACCAGTTACGACTTATAGTAAAAATCTCAATCAAAAATCAGTCTCTCTCTCTCTTTCTCTCTCTCCCTCTCTCCAAATACATATATAAATATTGATATTACTTATAAAAAAAAGTCATTTTTATAAGTTGCACCGTGCAGCTGGTAAGGAAGGTAAGGCATATAGTCCTCGCGAATTTCATTCCATGTACTCAGTTGTACAGTAAATATGCCTCGCAGATACGTAAGTGAGCAATAAACGCATATGTCAGCATTTGAGGTAGGACATGCACTTGGACTCAAAGAAGATGACTGGGGTAATCGGGGAATCACTCAACATCTCAACAGAAGCGATGTCACTATTTCATGATGTTGGCAGAAATGGGTGAACCATGCCCGAACACGGCGTGAAGAAGGAAGCGTTCTATCTAGAAAGACGGCAGAACGTGAGGACAGAGCAGTCGTCAGTGGAGGCACTCAGAGCAAACGATGCGTCAGTGACCTCAAGGATCATTAATAGGCGGCTCACGGAAAGTGCCGCCTGCCGGAGTGGCCGAGCGGTTCTAGGCGCTACAGTCTGGGACCGCGCGACCGCTACGGTCGCAGGTTCGAATCCTGCCTCGGGCATGGATGTGTGTGATGTCCTTAGGTTAGTTAGGTTTAAGTAGTTCTAAGTTCTAGGGGACTGATGACCTCAGAAGTTAAGTCCCATAGTGCTCAGAGCCATTTGAACTCACGGAAAGTGCTCTGATCTCACAGCGCCCACTGACGCCTGTACACCAACAGGCCTGCTTGCACAGGGACATTCGACCTCGAATCTCATTGGCTGGAGTAGGATTGTCTTCAGTGATGAGTCTCGCTTCGAATTAAGTCTATATGACCATCGGAGACGTGTTTGGAGCCTTGGGCTACCAACCAGATTCTCGCCCGTCATACGGGCCGACAACCAGGAGTGATGATCTAAGGTGCTGTTGAATTTCATAGCAGGAACCCTATCGTTCCCTTCCGACGCACACTTACAACACAGCGGTATGTGACAATGTAGACTATCCCGGCGTATTAGTATATCAAATTCTTGTCGGGTTTCCAGCCAGATCAAACTTTCATCTGAGCACAATATTTCAGCGGTCCACCTGGCCGCCATCATCAAGTAAGAGAAGCTACGCTGCTCTCGCCGATAACTGATTCCACTCGCAAGAGACTGCACCTTTATATGCATCGGAAGTACAACAGCGCATGCGCTAAATACAGTCCGCACGCGCTCAATTGTTCCTGCTGGCCCCTGGCGCAAAAAGAGTTGCAGCGCCTCCGGTGCTGAATGCTGTTGAAAACGATATATCGTTACAAATGATTAGTCATACCCGGCCGATGCAATGCCGTTGTTTCTTCATGTCTGATAAAACAGGATTCCACGTTTTACTTAGCGGGTATCCATTATCACGATTAAAGATATTATCTGCTAGTCTGATTTCAACAGATTCTTTTAAAACACAATCCCAATACCGCGAAGCATTTGCAACTACGTGCGTTTCATTGTGTAGCATCCTGCGTCCCTCTGTAAGCCAAAGCTCAGCCACCGCAGATTTATCTGGTTGTAATAATTGCGTATGGCGATGATGTACGATACACCTGTCGTTGACGGTACGAATAGTTTGGCCAACGTAAATTTTCCCGTACTCACACGGTATCTTGTAAACGCCAGACTTCCTCAAACCTAGATCATCTTTGACAGAGCCAAAAGGGCTCGAATCATAGCTGGCGAACGAAAAACATTTCTGATTTCATATTTCTTCAAAAGTCTACCTATCTTGGCGGACACATTCCCAGCATGCGGAAGAAAAGCCACAGAGGTAAAGGTGTCTTCAGAAGGTTCAGATATAGGTCCAAACTCAAAAGCACGTCGAGTTTGTCGGTCTGTATAGCCGTTATTATGGAACGTCCTTAAAATGTTGCAGCTCCTGTGGTAAATTCTTAGCATCCGAGACAGCATATGCTCGTTTTACCGAGGTCCGAAGAACTCCTGAACATTAAAGTAGTGGATGGCAACTGGTAGCATGTAAACACCTGTTGGTATGAGTCGGTTTCCTGTAAACACTGTTTCCAAGAGTTTCAAATGGTTCAAATGGCTCTGAGCACTATGGGACTTAACATCTAAGGTCATCAGTCCCATAGAACTTAGAACTACGTAAACCTAACTAACCTAAGGACATCACACAACACCCAGTTATCACGAGGCAGAGAAAACCCTGACCCCGCCGGGAATCTAACCCGGGAACCCGGGCGCGAAAAGCGAGAACGCTACCGCACGACCGTCCAAGAGTTTCGTATTCTTTCCTATAAACTAGTACGTCCAAAAAAGGTAACTCTCCCTCCTTTTCAATTTCCATCGTGAATTTGATGTTAGGATGAAGACAATTAAAATGGTCCAATAACCGGTGCAAAGAGCCTATTGCATGTGCCCAAACAAGAATGATATCGTCAACATATCTCAGAAAACACGAAGGCTTCAAAAAAGATTTTTTCAGGGCCATATCGTCAAAGTCCTCCATAAAAAGGTTTGCGACTATAGGGGTAAAGGACTCCCAATAGCCACACCGTTGATTTGTTCAAAATATTTGTCATCAAATAAAAAATAGGTGGACGTCAGAACATGACGGCAGAACTTCGTCATTTCCATATCAAGTTTTTCATTAATTAGAATCAGTGACTCTTCAAGAGGGACCCCAGAGGCACTGCAACTCTTCTTCCGCCAGGGGGCAGCAGGGATGATTGAGCGCGTGCGCACTGTATTTAGCGCATGCGCTGTTGTACTTCTGATGTATATAAAGGTGCAGTCTTTTTGCGAGTGGATCCTCTGTTATGCCAGTCCTGCCTGGATATCTGCCCCCCCCCCCCCCCAAATTCTATAAGTCCCTCCAGATCCTTGAGCGTCATGCACTCCGCCTCGCCTTCAAATGGTTCAAATGGCTCGAATGGCTGCTGAGGTCATTAGGCCCCTAGAACTTAGAACTAGTTAAACCTAACTAACCTAAGGACATCACAAACATCCATGCCCAAGGCAGGATTCGAACCTGTGACCGTAGCGGTCTTGCGGTTCGAGACTGCAGCGCCTTTAACCGCATGGCCACTGCGGCCGGCGCCTTGCCTTCTGTATACACCTCCCGTCCCCCACGCGGATCCTCTATGATCTCATTCCTTTCCCCCATCTGCTCCTACTCCTCGAACATATCCGCATCCTCTGCACCTCCCGCCGTCTTGAACCCCCTCACCCTCTGGTTGCTCCTCTCCTCTCCGATCCCCGCCCCCTGCCACGTCTTCACCGTTGTGTCCCCCCTACCCTCCATCTCTACACCCTACATCTCCTTTCCCAAGGTGGCTTCCATCAACTCCCCCTCCCGGATGATGCCCTCTCTCCCTCCATTTACCCCTCCTATCAACTCTGATCCTCACTCCCCCTCCTTTCCTCTGTCCTTTTCCCAGGCTCCCTCTCCCCCCCTTCCATCCTCTTTCTTCCCCACCTCCCCTCTCTTTGCCCCCTTCTCTCCCCCGCATCCTTTTACATTTCCCTCCTCTGCCACCTCTCATTCCCTCTCGTGTCCGCCCTTCTACCCCATTATTAGTCCTCTCCCTCCTTGGTTCCCCCCCCTCCCTTTTCGTTTTCTCCTCTCCTCCCTCCTTGTTTTTCCCCCTAATCCAGGTCCCCCCGACCATCTGCCTTGGATCGGGAGTGCCATCTTTGTGCCACCTTTTCGTGCAGTGTTTTACAGTGTGTTTTTCCAGTGCGTGCTCTGTGTTGTGTCTTTTGGGAAGTGTAGCGAACAGCCATCATACTGTCGCTGGGTGTGCTTTTTATCACTTGCGAACAGAAACTAGACTGTCGCCATGTTTTTTTAATTGTGTGTCTACTATGTTACTTGTCTGATTCCTGTGTCTTTTATCTACATTGCCAACCCCTTTTGCTTTCTGTTTTAACTTTCCGCCATTTTACACCCTTTTACACTTTAAATCGCCAGTTTATCCCTGTTTTTCCTTGTTTCTTTCTTCTTCCTTTATTTAAAAAAAGTCTGTAGGCTGTAGAGCAGCGTAGTAAGCTGCTGCCGGCCCGCCCCCTTCGGGGGAAATTGAAAATCAATAAAGAAAAAAAATGCGAGTGGAATCAGTTATCGGCGGGAGCAGCGTAGCTTTTCTCACCTGATGATGGCGACCAGGTGGACCGCTGAAATATTGAGCTCAGATGACAGTTTGATCCGACTGGAAACCTGACAAGAATTTGAAACATAGCGGTATGTCGACAATATTACATCCCCCTCCCCATTTTGTTGCCCCTCATGGGAAGCCATTCTGGGCATACAGTTGAACAAGAAATGTCCGACTGCACACGCAGGAGTTTCTACTGGTCGTCGTCATGCTTGCCAAATCTTGCTTTGGCCAGCAAGGTCGCCAGATCTCTCCGCAATTGAGAATTTTTGGAGCATTACGAGCAAGGCCCTCGAATCAGCTCGGGATTTTGATAATTTGATGCGCCAATTGGACAGAATTTGCCACAATATCTCTCAGGACAACATTCGACAACTCTGTCAATCAATGCAAGGCCGAGTAACTGTTTGCATAATGGCCAGAGGTGGACGAAAGTGTTACTGACTTGCTCAATTTGTTAAGCTCTTTCTGTTGAATAAACTGTTGCATTTAGGGATCCTGCATACACGGCTCGCCAGACAAACATTTAAAAAACTCGTATTTGTGAGTTCTATTACAACAAGACAATACAATACTTAACTTTGGTAGATGTGTCTTAAGCAACGGGTGACATACAAAATAATCAGTCTTGTTCAGAATACACAAACACAGCTCTGTGCTACGTAGAGATTCCTAACGAAGTGGCTAGCGTTGGCGCTGCTATCGAAGTGGCTAATGTTGAAGCTGCTATCAAAGTGGGCTGCCACCAGCCGGGAGCGGCGCTAATGTCCTCTTCACCTAGGTCACCCTGCTGGCACGTTGTCGTCCTAGAGGGAGATCGGTCAGCGTGCTGACCTCTTCTCACAGCCGCCTCCTCTCTGTCATTCCAGACTGGCGTGCCGTCGCTGAGTTCACGCCGTAACGTAAATCATCAATAGTTTTTGAAGTTGTTATCATTTGTTTGCCTGTATGTCTGTACCACAATATAAAAGTACAGTTTTAAGAGTTTTAGTTGACGCCTTCTCATTGTGCAGAGTTAGTTGTCGTTAAAGTGTCACTTACCGCAGTAGATTTCAGACGGTTGCTATGCAGTGTAGTTGGTGTGGCTGTTCCCTAAAGATAGAGCTGTATTACGCGGTATTTGTATTATTTCTCCGTGCTGTGACAAATTTTTTGTCCGATGTGATTATGCTGTAGTCCGTGTGTAGAGCGTGTGTTGTATGCGACTAAATGTTCTTTTCGCAATTGGTCAGTTCCAGCAGAAATACCATCATGAAGTGGCAAATCGTTTGTGTAAACACGTGGCTGCCATGCTGCTACCCAAGCGTAAGCAGACGATTTTCCACTTGATAATGCTATATTTGCCGAAATTAGACAATTGTAGAGAGTGAAAAAATTTTAGCTGTAATGGTGAAATTAACTCCTTCAAGAAATTTAGTACGACTGAAGCAGCCTGAAGAAGCGAATTAGTTCACATGTTGTGTTCTCTATAGTTGCACTGTGTCTGGTTTGTGTTAGTAGTACTGGTTTCACATCAGTGAAGATGTGAGACCTCACCTTCTTCCGTCGTGTACAACATTCAAATAACTTACGGGAATGCAGCAGAGTGGCGTCGTCGACAACCGCCGATATTTGGAGAGGAGAACACCCTGCCATTTCCAAGGCGAGATTGCAGCAGGTAAGTGCTTTGCAAGCGAATTTAAAACCTCTGTTTTCATAGAAATTCCAGAAAGATACACACACACACACACACACACACACACACACACACACACACACACACACACACACACACACTGTAAACACTAGTTATCAAAAACTAAAGATGACCGACGTCAGAAATTTCCGATAGTGAAATTAATGTGAGATTAAAGATCAATGGGTGAGCAGTGTAAGTTTTGTCCCCCTGTTTATTCACAAGGGAATTTAAACAAAAATCATTATATCTATTTATATAGTTACTTGCTAATTTAATATCAACATCTATCTGTTTGTAGTACTGGTCACTGATAAAAAGTGAGTGCAAGTCAACACTTGTCGAAATAGGTTCTATAATTTAGCACCAAGCCTTACCTCAATAAACAATAACGAATCAGACAGAGAAACACGAGTGAAGAAAGAGAACCTCAAAATTTACTAGAATACCAGAGTCATTCGAACGCATCCACTCTAAGCGACATAAGAAAACCGCCGAGTTTTAATATGGTGCTCATAAGGAGTTTTACTACACGATTTGTCGGTGTAACAATGTTACTCCACCACCATCTAAGATCAGAGTCCTTTTAGGCTCCATAAACGATTATCTTGGTTTGCGTAATGCGGGTGTCCATCGAATTCCTTGCAGCTTTGGCATGTTACATATTGGACATATGGGAGAATGGAGCATGAACGGCACACACGCTCACAGCAGCCGAGCAAATCCGCTATTGCAGAACATTGTCTTGGTAGAAGCCCACCTCGGGCAAGTTCAGTTTGGATTCCGTAGAAATGTTGGAACACGTGAGGCAATACTGACCCTACGACTTATCTTAGAAAACAGATTAAGGAAAGGCAAACCTACGTTTCTAGCATTTATAGACGTAGAGAAAGCTTTTGACAATGTTGACTGGAATACTCTCTTCCAAATTTTGAAGGTGGCAGGGGTAAAATACAGGGAGCGAAAGGCTACTTACAAATTGTACAAAAACCAGATGGCAGTTATAAGAGACCAGGGGCATGTAAGGGAAGCAGTGGTTGGGAAGGGAGTGAGACAGGGTTGTAGCCTCTCCCCGATGTTATTCAATCTGTATATTCAGCAAGCAGTAAAGGAAACAAAAGAAAAATTCGGAGATGGAATTAAAATCCATGGAGAAGAAAGAGAAACTTTGAAGTTCGCCGATGACATTGTAATTCTGTCAGAGACAGCAAAGGACCTGGAAGAGCAGCTGAAAGGAATGGGCAATGTCTTGAAAAAGATGAACATCAACAAAAGCAACATATAAAATAAATTGTTGGTAAGGCGGGTGCAATAGCAAAACGAGGATAATGGAATACAGTCGAATTAAATCGGGTGATGCTGCGGCAATTAGATTAAGAAATGATACGCCTAAACCAGTAAACGAGTTTTGCTATTTATAGAGCAAAATAACTGATGATGGTCGAAGTAGAGAGGATATAAAATGTAGACTGGCAATGGCAAGGAAAGCGTTTCTGAAGAAGAGAAATTTGTTAACATCGAGTATAGATTTAAGTGTCAGGAAGTGGTTTCTGGAAGTATTTGTATGGAGTTTGGCCGTGTATGGAAGTGATACGTGGACGATAAATAGTTTAGACAAGAAGAGAATAGAAGCTTTCGAAATGTGGTGCTACATAAGAATGCTGAAGATTATATTGGTACATCACACAGCTAATGAGGAAGAATTGAATAGAATTGGGGAGAAGCTTGTGGCACAACTTCACATATTCAGAGGCATCAAGGGATCACTAATTTAGTATTGGAGGGCAGCGTGGAGGGTGGAAATCGCAGAGGGAGACCAAGAGATGAATACACTAAACAGATTCAGAAGGATGTAGGTTGCAGTAGGTACTGGGAGGTGAAGAAGCTTGCACAAGATAGAGTAGCATGGAGAGCTGCATCAAACCAGTCTCTGGACTGAAGACCACAACAACAACATATTGGTCAAACTATCGGGACTGTGGAGAACCCGTGTACGGAGCATAAGCGGCACACACGCTCACAACAGCCGAGAAAATCCGCGATTGCAGAATATTGCCTTGGCTCCGGTCACTGTATGGAAAAACAATACAGAGATTCGGGCTGATACTTCCAGCTATTGGGATAGTGTTATTGAGGAAGCTGTTGAAATTAAATAAGCAAGTAACCTTATAAATAGGTATGGTGTTTTTGTTTAAATTCTGCTTGAAATCGTACTCTCCCCCCATTTGAAATAGGAGATGAACAAAGTTTATGTTACCTCGACCACTGATTATTAGTTTCTTTATTGGTTACTTCTGACGTCGGTCATCCTTGATTTGTTGTGTCACTCGTGTTTACTGTGTGTGTGTGTGTGTGTGTGTGTGTGTGTGTGTGAAAGAAGTAGCATTGTGATGCTGCCCCATGCAGAATAAGCTAGGTGTTGTTATGGTGCTTGTTAGCTTCATCTTGGCAGCCTTATGTAATCTCGTCAGGAGATATTGGTAGTACTCATCAGTGACGGTTTACTCTTTACTAATCTAATAAACTCTTTCAGCACATCACCATGGCAGGCGCAAAAAAAAAGCAATCTTAGGCCACCTGGCCCAGTTATGGTTGAGTCGTTACATTTTCAGCGTTGGTGAATCCACAAGTTTCCACTGTTTGACTCTCGCGCAGCCATAGTGATACACGCAGCACTTGGCCATGTTGATTAAGTGGCCTGTTAACATATGTGTGACTTAATGTATTATGTTTAATGTGTGCTGCTCACTCGCAGAAAAGGCAATATTAAGGGGCAGCTCCAAAACAGTGAGCAAATGTGTGAGGTTGTTTTGTCATGTGTTAACCATTCTTTTGCCGAAGTAAATACCGAGCTTTAAAGGATCTTCGCAATCTGACAAGATTATCAGCAGTAGAAGAAACTTATCGTAGTGCACAATTCATGGGTACCTCACAAAATATCATTTTCCGCATTTGTTCCAATATATTATCTGAGTGATGTTAATCATGAAGAGTCTGTTGTAGACTTTAGACGATTCAAGTTCCTCAAACTTTTCGAGTAGGAAGGAAGTGGGAGCATGGGTTATCTCACTTCATACAATGAAGTTGTAACAAAAAGATTCGGCATTGACATTGATGTTAAGCTAAGCAATTTGGCACGTTTATGTAAAAATAACATTAGAGACTAAAACATTCTTTGTATTTTGCAATATAATAAGAACTGATAGCATATAAGTAGAATTCACCGTCGGACTTTTCACTAACTGCTTCATACCTACGAACGTGAATAACTCTAACACAGGTTGATCTTGTCGGCGATGATCTATTGCCCCATCCCTAATGCACTTCCATAGTGCAAATGAAGGGTATCATCTTATGTCATTTTATGGCATTGGGGATATAACGTCATATCAAACATTGCGATATTCCTTATACATTCATCACAATTTTCGAGTCGATTACGCTCATTTATTTAAACTGTAAAACAGGCTTAAGTGCCTAATCCTCAGGCCCACAAATTTCATTCTAACGTACTTTTTTTCATAACACTTCCCACGATTAAGTGTGGTGAACACATTTCTTATAACCATATCTTCAGGCGCGTGCTTTTTTTTTCTTTTTTTTTTGGGGTTTACTACGCTATACAGTTGGATGAAAAGCAACCGCACCGAAACGGAAGAACTTATTAATTAGCCCAGAGTCCAGAAAAGTCGTAAATAGCTTTGCCTGAGGGGGAGAACAATGGTCTCCGACTCGCCTAAGAGATTTCAGAGAGTTTTGAAAGCGGAACTTTTCCAATGCTGGTAGCTCCTACTTGGGTTTCCCGCCGCTAATGAAGAGGTTCGGGTTTGGGACCATCACTTTGCTACAATGCTCCGTACGTCTTTTTCTGCCTTTATAAAAATGGCAGACTAGTCTAGGTCCATAATTTCCCGAAATCTTCTCTCTTGTGTCCTTAATTCAATGAAGAAACAAGGCACATCCATTCTGAAAACAGCATGCAGAAAAGTCTAAATTAAATAATGTGTTGTCTTACATGGAGCCTCAAATATTTTCATATAGTTTACTGTCAACGTAGAGGTTAATATTTTGCAAGAAGTCGCAAACAATATCGGTAAAAAGTTCCGTTCTTCAAATCTTATCGGTGGTCCAATGTTACAGACCAATCAACTTTTATCTGATTTTTTTATTCCCTCTAAGATATTAATGTAAAACGAAAGAGAGTATACAAAAACGGATCCATTGCTGACTGACTGAGGAGGGACAAACGTAGACATTACTTCAATTAATCTGCGCATTGAAACATGTTTCACGTAATTAAGTGGCAGAGAATATGTGAGCCACCACCCAGCAATAGAGAACGACTATCCAGATAAATAATAAGGATATGACGGAAGCTATGTCAAATGGACACGGAATTCAATGAGGCTCCCTTCAGAGCCAGCATTTGTCTTTGAATAAAGTGTGGGAACATCGTGCGGCGATGAAGTCAGTCGTTGTTTGTACTTTGCTTGAAGTGACGATTTTTTGGTTGCGCCAAGCTAGGAATATACTGATTCATTGCTTTACATTCTGAAAACACATTTGGTTGAGTAACGTGACAAGGGTCAGTGTTTGTAACTTTTTGAAAGAATATACCAAATGTGCATCTTCGTGTTTTCGGGCACGTTCGCTGTTTCATCACATTTCGGGCTTGCAGTCGCATAAATTGTGCTTCTTCTTCTATTTCGGCTATATACCACTCTGCCGTCTGGAGAAAGCAGAACTGCATACACCCATCTGCAGATGGCTGGGTGATATGCGACTGAAGCATTAGAATAAGAAGCGGAATTTAGTTGGCTAAATGCCTCAAACTTAGAGTAAAAATGTACTAACCGTTTGTCTTCATTCAGCTTTAGGTTGCGAATGGTGCGGTTGAATTAATGAGACAAGTGTGGTTTCAATCTTTGCCTGAGAGTGATGCGAAGTTTTAAAAGGGTAAGTATTAGTCGACGCTTAGAAGGTAGGAGTGTTGTTGTTTATCCAGTTTCAAATTTAAATTCAGTTGTTTACGGTGCTTAAAACAACATTGAAACACTAACATTGTGCTGTGAATTGTTCAGGAAAGTTGATCTCCACCTCCCCACCATACCCCTAGCCCAGTTCAGCCGGTGGTGGCGGAGCTGTAGTTCTCATCTAATCCGATGCAGCCTCCTGCTAACGCCACCAGTGACAAAGAGCTATACTCCATAAAGCGCAAATGTTGCGCGTAAAATTTCGAATGAAGACGTTACCATTATTTTCCGTGCGCGATGAATGGAAACCGAAAGCTCATCATCTTCTGATTAATGGTCTCTCGTGAAGGCCACACAAGGATCGGTATCTTCACTGCTGCTGTCCTCTTTGTCCGATAAAGGAATGACAACACTCTTTATGGATTCTTCTCTTACGTCTTCTTCTGTGTTCGGCCTTATAAAATCTTTTCACACATTGTTCGCGAGGCTTTTCCAGTTATCTGGAGTTACTCGTCTTTTACCAGCATGTCTGTGTCTCGCAACGTAAAGGTTTTACTTCGCTCTGCAACATCTGCTTCTATTTGAGCCTAGACAAATTTTCGTTGCAGTGGCAATGGCACCGTGGAAGACGTGGAATCTTGTGGCCGTGGTTCTGTACTAATGTGTCAATTACATAATTGGTCTTCCGTGGCTTGTACCGTTTTCAATAACTCCAGAAGTTCCGTGTCTTCGCATGTTCTGTTCAAAGCCTATTTTACTGTCTGTCAATTAGCTGACTTTCGCCTCTCCTTGCAGCAGCTGTTGGCGGTGTATATTATTGTAAAGAATGGTACGACGCGTCGTCCATTGAAACACGCTGCCAGAACGCCCCCAGCGGGCTCGCCGCACGTTGGCGGGTTCGTGTTTCGCTTCCACGGTGCCCCAGCCTTTGCAGCTTCTTTCCCCTTCCATGCTGAATATCTATCCTGTTGCTATTCTTTTTCCCCTCTCTTCGGGAACATGTCTGGGATGTTGTTGGAAGTGTGTGCTGCATATTCAGTCACCGATATCAGAACAGTCTCTCCATTGTCTTTCGTTCGTTCTTTCTTTTTCTTGATACCCTTCTCTTATCCTTCCTCGGCTTCGGCGTTTGAGGTTCCTCTTCTTCTTCTTTCTCCCTGTGTGCTCCTGAAGATCAGCCCACGTGTATGACGCATAACAGGTGACTAGGTAACGCGTTAATTCCCAGCTCCAGGTTGACAGGTAGGGTTCGCACGTACCCCATGGTAAAAGCCAGGCCCGGGGAAGGGTGACTGCCTGAGCTACTTACTACCTTCTTAAATTGCTGATTGATCCATGTGTCAGATGTCTGGGAGGTGTGAACAGTCACGTAATGCGGATTCGTCCGCTTCTGATGGGGGCCACAGTTGGAAGGAGCGCGCCATCGGAGAGACTGGCAAACATGGGGGATATTCTCGCAGTGAGCCAGTTACCTTTTTCACCGTCAACGTCTACCAAACGTTGCAACGAAACCTTACTACCGGTGGTACTGGTAAAACTCGACCTGGTAGGAAGATTACCGCCGCTTAAAGTGTCCTACAGTTCCTGCAAGTTACCCTCTGTAGTACTGGTTTAACAAATTCGTGTGGTCCACGAAATTACAGTCCCCTACGAGCTACTGCTGAGGTATTAATAATTTCTAGCGGGTGGGTTTAACCAACCGGTAAAAATTTGAAAGCAACGGATAATGCAGTCTTTTTTTAGAACCACTACAGAAGGCACCAGTGCAGGGTTTATTAGGTGGCATTGAGCTTTCATTTACTTTCATTTGTCGACCCAGCATGCGACTGAGGTATTGACTAACTTTCACCTATTCTTTATGATGGAGGGAGGAAATAGTCGAGGATACAGATTAATTGATATTTATTCAATACCTATGGCATTTCAAAACCTAGCCATGTATCTCTTGGATTATACATCATCACAACTGGTCTCTGTAGTTAACATGATTTGCTTTAGTCACATAATAATGGAAAGGGAGAAGGAAGGCAGAATTGCCTTCAGTGGGGTTTTATGCAGGAGCACAATTATACTTAAACCCATGCCTTCTATTGACGTTACGTTTAATTGCTACCGGTCACGCAGAACAAGTCGGCAAACAAGTCAGCTCAGATGGATAGTACGCCTGCCGTGTAAGCAAGAGATCCCAGGTTCGAGACCCGGTCGGGGCACACATTTTCAACATGTCACCTATGATGTATATCAACGCCTGTTTGCAGCTAGGGTGTCGGTTTAATTATCATTCCATGCTAGAGAAGCTGCACGGTCGTCAATGGTGTCTGTTCTTTCGGGAACAGATACTACCTTCATATGTAGATAAAATATGGCTACTCGGCCACTGATCTTCTTGCGCGAACGCACACGCTATGCCCCAACTCGTACGGGACTTGATTAATCTGCTATGAGCAAAATGATGGGTAAACATCTATTAGGCGCACTACGAATGTATTGTGGACATGTTGGGAATGTGAGTCTCACGGGGAGCGTGTAAGGGATAAGTCCCTGCAGGCGCACTGTCCTCTGTGCTCTCAGCGGGTCAGATGGATAGAGCGTCTGCCTTGTAAGCAGGACATCCCAGGTTCGAGTCCAGATCGGGGCACACATTTTCAACATGTCTCCTATGATGTATATCAACGCCTGTTTGCAGCTTGGGTGTGGATTGAATTGTCATTTCAGCAAAGGCACTACAGGCGAACTCGGTCAGGGCGGAAGAATATCTGCCTAAAATATTTCCATTTTCATTAAAAAATGCGCAGAAAATGGGGTATAAAGTGGTACACTTGACTATGACTGCCAATTTTGGTTTAATCCTGCGTTGCGAAATAACACCACGCTACTGAGCTGGGGGGGGAGGGGGGGGGGGGTGAGAACATTTAATATCATATGGCAGGAAAATTTTTCAAGTCTCTATCCCATAAATGGGCATTAAAACCTGAACTTTCCCCAGATACAAGAATTTAAACCGTACATTTTATATAACGCACTTCATTGTAAGCAAATCAAATAGTTATTGGGGGGGGGGGGGGGGGGCGGGGGGGACACTACTCCAGCTTCGATCTAACGCCTTCAGTTTCATGACCTTCGCACGGAACTTCGCGATAGTACCTATGTGTACACTGATGGCTCTCGGACTGATTGTGGCGTTGAGTGCGTCTTCGTCATTATCACCGACGTTTCTCTGTGTCAGAACGGCGCGCTCGAAATCCTCACTGTGCAGTTAGTAAATTGCGAGGCTAATTAAAACTAACTAACCTAAGGACATAACACACATCCATGTCCGAGGCAGGATTCGAATCTGCGACCGTAGCGGTCGCTCGATTCCAGACTGCAGCGCCTAGAACCGCACGGCCACTCCGGCCGGCTGACATTTATTATTTATTTATTATACAAGGTGTAATGTCTGTAAGTGCAATTGTTTCTATTGATACCAGGGGAACGTTCTCTGTGTCAGCTTCTGAAACACTGCTCAGTATTTACATCAGAGCTTTTCGCCCTCTATAAGGCCAAGCAGTACATCCAGCGACACAGGCTTTTCCGTCATCTGCCCTGACTCTCTCCGTGCCCGTCAAAGCCGTCCATCCCTTAGTGCTACGGGTCCACGAAAGCTGTCACTTGTTCACCCTTGTTGGAGCCAGTCTGATGTTTATGTGGGTTGCTGATCACGTTGGTCTGACAGGAAACGAGGCCGTAAACGCTGCTGCCAAGGCTGCAGTCCTTGTACGTCAGCCTGCTATTTCTTCCAGTCCCTCCAATGATCTCTGCGTTACCGTCTATCAGCAGGTGGTGTTACTTTGGATCACCACTGGTTCTCCCTTCATGGCAATAAGCTCCGGGTTATTAAGCCTCTCCCAGCGGCTTGGACGACCTCCTCTCGACCCTCTCGCCGTGAGGAGATCATTTCACCTAGGTTCCGTATCTGTCGCGCAGACCACTCAGCTACCGGGGGCGGACACCATGTTTTAATGTTTAATGCTTTAATGGCTGCATTAGTGACCCAATCATAGGTTCCCGCATCCCCCCCCCCCCTCCGCCCCGCTGGTGCGTGGTGCTGGTGGGGGGGCGGGGGAATGTACCCCAAGAATGGTACTTTTGCTGTTTTACAGTATCGTCGAAAAAAAGGGTCGTATGAAAAGTTTTAGGCATTACAGTCTGTCTTTAATGAGAATATATGTATATTGTTTGGATCACGCTCTCCCATACTAGTGCCCATTAAAAATGAAGAAATTTTACGTATTTATAAAAAGTTTTCATTTGAACTTCTCCTTTTAACCCATCTATCAAATAAGTAGTCCATACAAAAGGTATAGAGGAATGAATTCTGCGTTCGATGAGACCAAAAGATAAATTTTTGGACGACACATTTCAGTATAGCTACGCCTTAAATTTGGACCAACTCACATTGATTGTGTAGGTTGTGGGGAAGAGCAGGGAATTTACTTTGTTGCTACTTAAGGAATTCTTCCATTATGAACTAGAATCCACCCCCTCTCTGTTCGATACACTTGGAATAAGGAAGACTTCCAGGTCACTGTTTTAAAACTTGTTCACGCCACTGAATGAAGAAAACCTGGGAGGAGCAGCTTTTGTCATCGACAGTGTATTATTTCTCCACCATGGCGTGTGGAATAATGGTGAAACATTACAATTAATCCTAACTACCTAAAAAGGCGCAACGCCCAAAGTGCGACAACGCCTGTCCACCAAGAGCATCAAAAATGCTAAGGGCCTCCGCTGAAGCAAACTTTACCGAGGTAATGGTGGTGACCGTGAGTCAGGAGCAACCCCTTCCAACGACAGAAATAAACCTTATCTCAGTAGCTTGATCATTGAGTGGCTTGAGGAACGCTTCTTAGTAACGCAAGCTAATGAAGACACAAATCACCTGCGTTTTCCCACTGCCCTTGAGGTATCACGGGATCATAAGAAGTAATTGGTGACGATACAAATCTTTTCATCGTGCACAGTGACCTAGCCACACCATCAGCAAACACATATTTATCAAAACCTGGATGAATAACGAACCTTTCAGATGCGTTTGATCTCAAAAGCTTCAAACTGGCAGACAACATCAGCAGACCACTCGTGTTTCTCGACACTATAAGTAGACTTGATTGTGCTCTGCAAGAAGAGCAAGAAAAAGATGGCCGAGCTTTTGGTCGATAGTAAGTGTATTCAAGAAGAAATCAAACCTTTGTTGGCGCATGGCATTTAAGCTGAAGCTATTGCCGAAGCTGGCCTACGATTTTTAGGAACCCTCTACGGAGGTAGCAGGAGACATTTCAGATAAATAGCGATTCAACCTGACATCCCTACCACCAACATCCGGTACAGCGCACCAACGCTGCATGAGAACTTACCTACAAGTAAAAAAGTGATTAGGACACCAGATGGATCCTCATGGAGAGGATGGCAGGCTTCAGTGTTTGGTTTTGACCCCGTTCCTACCTCCAAGGAACCAGCTCCACAATCTCTGTTCTCCACAGGTATCTCCAAATGCAGCAAGCGGTGTGCAAGTGGGTGTAGATGTCGGAGGGCTGGTGTTAGGTGCTCAATGATTTGTGCCAACTGCAAGGAGAACTCTTGCACTAACTCCCTCCACCCAAGTGAAACTGAGGAAGCAAATGTGGACGAAGACTTGGACTGCATATATGGGGCAACTAAAATTACATACTTCGAGGAGACAGCTGATGGGCGACAGGTTGTATATTGATTATGTTGGATCCCTTCCGCGTTCGAAAGATGGAAACCATTATATGTTTGCTCGCGTTAATGCGTTCACGTGTTTTTCCTGGCTGATGCCTACCCACAATGTAACCTCGCAAACCTTCATGCTGTGCTTACAGAGTGTTTGGGATGTTTGTACCCTGTCGTGTGTTGGTTTCTGACAATGCATTGTCCTTTAAATCCACTGCTTTCCGTAACTTTTGTTTCGAAGCTGGAGTAGCCCATACTACCACCACAGCATATTATCAGAACCCGTCTATGGCAGAACAGGTGAATCGGAACTTGAGGGCAGCACTGACCGCATTCCACCATAATGATCGGTGAGGCATGCTGCGGCTCGCGTTGGTGCCGTTGGTAGGTTGGCATCGTGTATTTGTGACAGTGGCATCTCGTTTTCTTCTCGTGTTTACTGGCGCCACTACGTTTGCTAGCGTTGTCAGTCAGTGAGTGGCAGCAGCAGCAGTTATCGATATCTAGTACTCTAGCACTATCTGGAAGCACGTCAAGTGTTTTCCGGGTCGGAGTGTGGGGTAGTTCGGTTGGGATGGAGCACAGTTAGGTCCGGCAGCACGTGGACATGCCAGGACCGCTGGCGGCACGCAGGCACTGCCGGATCGAGGGGTTGTAGTTACGTTCTCCACCAGACCCAGGACGTTTAAGTTGAGTGAACATTAATCCAGTAGTGAAACCTCCACTGTACTGAGATAACGCCGTTTGTTTGCTCGTTGCTGCTGGCAGGTGGCTGCTAATGCCCAGTTGCCTGACCTGGAGGTTAGCGTATTTTCGCAACAGTGTACCTTTCCTCGCCTTGCCGCTGCTGTCCAGTTGGGGGTGCAGTTCGACAGCCTCCTTGATTGTGGTTCGGATATTTGTTTCTTTTGGACTACTTTGGTCGTAGTGGGTCCTTCTGCTTCTGGATGTTCTAAACACCAGATTCAGAAGACGCAGCGCTTTCCGCTGGTTCCGCCTTGCCTTGATTGTTCCAACGTTGTGTTGGTTGTCAGACGTTAGGTAGATGTTGCAATAGTCTTGGCCGGCCTTTCAACTGTCACTAGTTTGAGCTGCCATCCGGTTAAGTGAATTCAACTCTTGGCTGCCTGGCCCATCGTTCACGAAGTTCACCTTCTCAGGTCGATTCTTAGAGCACTGTCTAAGGCCGACTTCTCTCTTGATTTGGTCAGATTGTGAGGATTGCCAATAAGGTCTCCAGCTGTGAATGCAGTTTGTCTTAAGAATTTTTAATTACATATTGTCTCTTAACAGTGAAAATTTGATGATTGCCCTGTTAATAGTATTTTAGTTCTCTTGGAGAAGTTAACACGTTCTTAAGAATTAGCTATCTAGGCCTTCAGCTGTCAGATTGTTTTGGAGTTACTGCAACTGAGGCCTTCAGCTCACAAATAATTTGAATTTCTTGTGAATAAGGCCTTCAGCCGTGAGTGCAACTTGCTGAAGAAATTTTTCATTAGACATTGTCTTAACAGTCAAATTTGATAATTGTTCCTTATTGTCAACCTTATTTGCAATTGTTTTCAAATAAAGTGTACGTGATTTTTAAAAAAACTGAGCAACCAACGGTAACGGGGTACGGCCCCGTCCACACTGAATCCTGCACTTCTCTACGCACCCACGTAGCTCCTTGTCATGGCTAGGGTGCGCCTTCAATACTGCTACCCATGAGGCCCGTAAGGCCACTCCCGTGAGGTTAATGTTTGCTTTTAAACATAATTCGACCCCGGCGAATTTGTGATCACTTAGTGATTTGTTGCCAGAAAGGGTGGACAGTGAACAAATCCGTGCCAACTGGAAGCGTGCGAGGAAGAGCCACGAACAATTGGAAAGGAGTTATAATGCTGGTAGACGGCCGATCACACTGAAGGTGGGAGACCGGGTTTGGGTAAAGAATTTTGGTGCAGTAAATCGGGCGGCGGATAGTATTACGGGGAAGCTACTGCTATGTGTGGACACCTTAGGGTCTTTAGTCTCTTAAAACATAACCTTAGTGGGGATACGCAGTATTATATGTTGTAATGGACTGAGTCATCTGTGGTTTTCTGTATAAAGTGAATTTAAACATTGATGTCATTGACCCTCAGCGATTCTCTATAAGCATTGTCTCCCATGTGAATAATTTTATGTGGACATGATGAACTTTGTGGTGTCACCGCCAGACACCACACTTGCTAGCTGGTAGCCTTTAAATCGGCCGCCGTCCATTAGTATACGTCGGACCCGCGTGTCGCCACTGTCAGTGACTGCAGACCGAGCGCCGCCACACGGCAGGTCTAGAGAGACTTCCTAGCACCCGCCCCAGTTGTACAGACGACTTTGCTAGCGATGCTACACTGACAAACTACGCTCTTATTTGCCGAGACGATAGTTAGCATAGCCTTCAGCTACGTCAATTGCTACGACCTAGCAAGGCGCCATTATCAGTTTATATTGAGATTGTAATTATGTATCATCAAGAGCGATGTACACCAATTATGGATTAAAGTTAAGTATTCCAGCAGCAACGTACCTTATTGGCTATATTAATTACATTGTCCTGTTCCAGACCTCACGCCAGTTTGCGTGAGCTTAAACGCGTGCATTTCGGCCTCCTCTAGCAACACGGTGTTGGCTCTTCTGCCAACACATCAAACTTAGTTTGCTCAGACTACCCTATCGAAGTGTTACCAACCAGGCCGGTGGGGCTAACGCATGGTCCAAGTTTCAGAGGTGCCCAACTCCGGTGGACTTGCTATTGGCGGGGGAGGATGTGTTGATGGTATCATCGCCACATGTCCCACGCATCTGAATTCCGCTCGCAACTTTCCCGCACCGGTACTGCAATGTAGCGCGACCAGCGCCACGAGGGGCGGCCGGAGCCAGCGACAGAGAGAACGGTTGCAACCAGGGAGCGAGGCGGAAGAGCGGAGCCACGGGCTGCGACGATCTGCTACACGACGTGTTCCGGACAGAAGACGCCTTTGGTCGGTATCGGTGACACCGAGGATAGTACAGATCATTAACCTTTTCTGAGTTATAGTGCGCTGTGGCGATTGGAACGGTCGTCGCCCAGGGGTCTAAATACCGGGTGTGTTCTACACTCCTGGAAATGGAAAAATGAACACATTGACACCGGTGTGTCAGACCCACCATACTTGCTCCGGACACTGCGACAGGGCTGTACAAGCAATGATCACACGCACGGCACAGCGGACACACCAGGAACCGCGGTGTTGGCCGTCGAATGGCGCTAGCTGCGCAGCATTTGTGCACCGCCGCCGTCAGTGTCAGCCAGTATGCCGTGGCATACGGAGCTCCATCGCAGTCTTTAATACTGGTAGCATGCCGCGACAGCGTGGACGTGAACCGTATGTGCAGTTGACGGACTTTGAGCGAGGGCGTATAGTGGGCATGCGGGAGGCCGGGTGGACGTACCGCCGAATTGTTCAACACGTGTGGCGTGAGGTCCCCACAGTACATCGATGTTGTCGCCAGTGGTCGGCGGAAGGTGCACGTGCCCGTCGACCTGGGACCGGACCGCAGCGACGCACGGATGCACGCCAAGACCGTAGGATCCTACGCAGTGCCGTAGGGGACCGCACCGCCACTTCCCAGCAAATTAGGGACACTGTTGCTCCTGGGGTATCGGCGAGGACCATTCGCAACCGTCTCCATGAAGCTGGGCTACGGTCCCGCACACCGTTACGCCGTCTTCCGCTCACGCCCCAACATCGTGCAGCCCGCCTCCAGTGGTGTCGCGACAGGCGTGAATGGAGGGACGAATGGAGACGTGTCGTCTTCAGCGATGAGAGTCGCTTCTGCCTTGGTGCCAATGATGGTCGTATGCGTGTTTGGCGCCGTTCAGGTGAGCGCCACAATCAGGACTGCATACGACCGAGGCACACAGGGCCAACACCCGGCATCATGGTGTGGGGAGCGATCCCCTACACTGGCCGTACACCACTGGTGATCGTCGAGGGGACACTGAATAGTGCACGGTACATCCAAACCGTCATCGAACCCATCGTTCTACCATTCCTAGACCGCCAAGGGAACTTGCTGTTCCAACAGGACAATGCACGTCCGCATGTATCCCGTGCCACCCAACGTGCTCTAGAAGGTGTAAGTCAACTACCCTGGCCAGCAAGATCTTTGGATCTGTCCCCCATTGAGCATGTTTGGGACTGGATGAAGCGTCGTCTCACGCGGTCTGCACGTCCAGCACGAACGCTGGTCCAACTGAGGCGCCAGGTGGAAATGGCAGTGTTCCACAGGACTACATCCAGCATCTCTACGATCGTCTCCATGGGAGAATAGCAGCCTGCATTGCTGTGAAAGGTGGATATACACTGTACTAGTGCCGGCATTGTGCATGCTCTGTTGCCTGTGTCTATGTGCCTGTGGTTCTGTCAGTGTGATCATGTGATGTATCTGACCCCAGGAATGTGTCAATAAAGTTTCCCCTTCCTGGGACAATGAATTCACGGTGTTCTTATTTCAATTTCCAGGAGTGTATGTGTTTCAGCTGTGGCGTATATTTAACTAAGAGAACTCTGGGGGAGGGGAAGTTCGAAAACTTTTCGTGCTATTCATATGTACTGTATTCAGTAGCTTATTTTCGTGTCTCGTCCAGAGACAAATTCTGATAGTTGTTTCCTTTTGTAACAGTTTGCATTGAGCAAAGGTAGACGAATGAGGAACTGCAGTAATTTTGATAGGATGAGTGCATGTGTTATATTCACTTCTGGTTGTAACGATTTTCTTGTTTAAGATACCACATTAAACATAAGTTTTTTTTGACATATTGTTTTAAATCAATTATTTCGTGTTTATTTTAGAAGTTTCGATGATTATTACAATAAAATTATACTTAGAATTGTTGTTCAACGCCAACCTCCTCATCCCCAGCCCTTCCGATTAATGCTCTGTAACAGATATAGTGGTTTAAATTCTCTGATCACTGGCTTGTTTTACAGAGTGAACTGATACGAAAGTGTGTTCATTGTACTTTGTCATTTAGCATACTGTGCAGTTTGTGAAGTATCTGTATGAAGCTACGAGTATCATTTACTCCTTGGATTAACATATTGTGTCAAACGTTCTGTTAGCGGCGCCGCAGCGGTTAAGGTTTTCATTGCAGCCAAATGAACACCTACGACCCAGCTATGACTCTGTCACTGTTAAAATGTAATTTTTGTAAAGGATTTTTAATTAGACCGCTTAATACGCGAGCCATATTCTAAGAGGTAACAAAATTTTGGCTCAGTTTAAGCTTTCCGGCTTGGAGGCTGTCAAAGAAGTTTAAACAACTGCCTGATCCTCTTAAGAATTGCCGGCCAGTGTGGCCGAGCGATTCTAGGCGCTTCAGTCTGCAGCCGCGTGACGGCTACGGTCGCAGGTTCGAATCCTGCCTCGGGCATGGATGTGTGTGTCGTTCTTAGGTTAGTTAGGTTTAAGTAGTTCTAAGTTCTAGGGGACTGATGACCTCAGATGTTAAGTGCCATAGTCCTCACAGCCATTTTACCATTTTTTCTTAAGGATGGAAACCGTTACAGAATATCATAGTTGTCCTCAGCGTTTGTAAAAGTAATTTTGAATCAGCGTAACACATATTGTTTTGAAATCGTTATTAAAATTACGTCTAAACGTTATGTCTACATGGTAAGAATGATGATGATTCTACGGGTTTCAGCAAAAAATGGTTCAAATGGCTCTGAGCACTACGGGACTTAACATCTATGGTCATCAGTCCCCTAGAACTTAGAACTACTTAACTAACCTAAGGACATCACACAACACCCAGTCATCACGAGGCAGAGAAAAATCCCCGACCCCACCGGGAATCGAACCCGGGAACCCGGGCGTGGGAAAGGGTTTCAGCAGGCGGGTGGGATATCGCTTAAGCACCTCTGATATCAGTTGGAGTGGTTTAATATAGAATGAAACCTGGGGATGAGTTAATGTGTAATCATTAGTTTCTTAAAACTCGGCAACCCTCTTGGTGCCGCCTTCACGACGTACCCCAGACTAAGTCGTCAATGTCACAGACCAGTGGCGCAGCGCAGATCAGAAATAGCCTCATCGCGCTGCCGGGCTCTGTCGCCCCCTCCCCCGACGGAGGGTTGCCGGGAGACGCTGCACAATAATAAAAAGATGAAAGGGCGGCCAGTAAGACGCACGAGACCTACAGACCGGCCGGCCGGCCAAGACCGCGCGCCCACTGCACGCCGAGCCGCTGGGACGGGGGGCGCTCGCGCGCCACTGGAGGGGAAAATTAGCCCCGCGCGCGCTGGACGCTGCAAAGTAGTCGCCCCCGCGTATGTCTGCACTCTCAGCCGGGCCGTTTCGCAGCTTGCCCTCCCTCCCTCGGGCGCCTTTTCTTTAAAGGAAGGCTACTATACGTCACGAGCCGACGCGTCTGCTGCCCTACGTTGTCATGTTCGTCCTTCAGTGTCACCAAGGATTTGTCTGACTCCACGGTGTTATTAATGTTGCTGATTTATGACTGTAGCACAATTATTGGTTAGATATGCATTACAAGGTGTTTGTTCTAAATGAAACAAGTGTACTGTTGTAAGCCACTGTTTACCTCCACGACGCGTTTCAAAGGTGTGAACGCCGATCGGCTGGTGGATTTACATTTGTTAGTACGACATTGTGTGTGCGTGTGCGTGTGTGTCTGTGTGTATGGTTTTTGCTTCCGGGTTTCTTTTGACAAAAAACTAAACGTATATCTAGCGGTAAAAATAAAATAAGTAAAATAGAGTACCTCCAGTGGTCACGGGTTGCTTTCACTGTCGTAACACGTCATATGTATGCTGCCACATTTTGTAAACAAATATGGAAACTATTAGGTGCAAGTACCATATACGAGAAAAGAAACATTATCAGAAAGTACAAAGAATGTACATTGTAACAACGTTATTACGGAATAAGTTTTAAAGAATTTTGGAAATCTTTGTTTTGAGGTGTTGAATACAAGCGTTGGAATAAATATTTCGGGTGGTATGTAAATCTGATATTGTCAAGTAAATACAGCATGTTTATATACCACTTAAAACAGTTCCCAGAAGCCATATTTGTCTACAAAATATGACGGTCTACATGTGACGTGTTAAGACAGTGAGAGGAATTTGTAAAATCAGGAGTTACTCTATTTTAGTCTTTTACTTATTTAATTTTTACCGCTAGATATGTCTGATGTGATAGAAGAACAGGATTCGATTTAGAAGAGATAGTGGACGGTATTAGAATCAGAATTTAAAAGAGCTTTGGAAGACTTAACATCAAATAAGGCAGAAGGGATACACCCCCAAAACCATGTTCTGAAATAGTGTTTTGTTTCTCCTCTACACAGTTCCACAATTTACTCCCAAATATCGTAACAACACAGCACACAGGGTCATACTAACAAATGTAAATCCACCTGCCGATAGAAGTCTGGTTTAAATCTTTGAAACGCTTCGTGGAGATAAACAGTGACTGGTAAGAGTAAATTTGTTTCATTTAATGTGAATAAGTGACCGTAACGCCCAACTTAAAATGTTTGCGTTTAAAGTGTTTGTTTTATTCGTTTCATGTATACGGTACGAATAGGAAGAGTGGACGCTAAAATTCTACCGGACACAAATCATATCTCCTAGACAGTCATCAACTGCACGGAGAAGCCCAAGTGACATTCTATTTCCTGCACACATTGTAATGCGAGAACATGAAACAATAAATATCTGTATTACGAAATGACTGTTCAGTGGCGGAATGCGTATCTAACGGCCTCCTCGATATACATTCAATTACTACATACACTTGACAGATTAAAAAATTTAAAATGCCGTCACTATCTACTCGTTAAGATATGTAACCATAAATTAAATGTTTGACGCAGTAAGGCAAGCTAGAAACTGTGCAAATACGGGAAATATATTCAGCTGTATGTTGGAATGACGACAGTGAAAATTTTTGGTATACTGGGACTCGAACCCGAATTTACCACTTTACGCAAGCTCCTAAACCGCTTCGGCTATCTGTGCTCAAATCACGACCAGATCCAAACTTCCATATACCGTCTTCCATGTGCCACAACCTTTACTTGTACATTACGTACATGACCGTCCAGGACATGTTTTTTGTGAGTCGATGCCTGGTACTGCCGAATAAAAACAAAATAGTTGTGGCAGTGTTGTTAAGAATGTTCCTTCGGACATGGTTGCATGTCTAAACTGCCTTCGGCAGTGGAGCGACACAAATTTTCATTGTCGTCATACCAATCACCAAGGCGACGCATATTCGCAACTGCGAATACAATAACTGTATTTGTCTGCTGTAGTCACTGCAGTGTGTGGGTGCGTGTCCGAAGGTACAGTGCATCCTACTTCTACCTAACGCAGGCACTCAGGCTGTCTCGTAAAGGTGAGCAGGTCTTGAGGCAGCAGCACTCCATGCGCTCAAATGCCACTATATTCACCTAATATTTGAGAATGGGAGCGCTTAGTGACTTCCAAAATAATTTACACTTAATCTGAAATCTTTTGGAAACTATTTCTCACTGATACCACTCGGAAAACAAATTTTCTTAATTTCCATTGTTTATGCAGAGCTGTAGCACCAGGCACAACGTTTCAACTTATAACTTCGTAACTACTAACTGTTCGTAATACATTTTGCAGAGTGTATCCACATACCGGGTGTTACTAAAAGGTACGGCCAAATTTTCAGGAAACATTCCTCACACACAAAGAAAGAAAATATGTTACGTGGACATGTGTCCGGAAACGCTTAAGTTCCATGTTGGAGCTCATTTTATTACTTCTCTTCAAATCACATTAATCATGGAATGGAAACACACAGCAACAGAACGTACCAGCGTGACTTCAAACACTTTGTTACAGGAAATGTTCAAAATGTCCTCCGTTAGCGAGGATACATGCATCCACCCTCCGTCGCATGGAATCCCTGATGCGCTGATGCAGCCCTGGAGAATGGCGTATTGTATCACAGCCGTCCACAATACGAGCACGAAGAGTCTCTGCATTTGGTACCGGGGTTGCGTAGACAAGAGCTTTCAAATGCCCCCATAAATGAAAGTCAAGAGGGTTGAGGTCAGGAGAACGTGTAGGCCATGGAATTGGTCCGCCTCTACCAATCCATCGGTCACCGAATCTGTTGTTGAGAAGCGTACGAACACTTCGACTGAAATGTGCTGGAGCTCCATCGTGCATGAACCACATGTTGTGTCGTACTTGTAAAGGCACATGTTCTAGCAGCACAGGTAGAGTATCCCGTATGAAATCATGGCGGTGTATCGAGGAAGTACAGTACATACTGACGAAACTAAAATGAGCTCTAACATGGAAATTAAGCGTTTCCGGACAAATGTCCACATAAAATATTTTCTTTATTTGTGTGTGAGGAATGTTTCCTGAAAGTATGGCCGTACCTTTTTGTAACACCCTGTATATCTGCACCAGGTATACCCCTGAATTTAACTACAAAATTATATCATTGTGTTACACGTAGATCAGGAGATGTGACGTCATAAACGTTCAGAGTCGTCAAAAACTAGCTTTTCTCCAAAGAAAGCTCAGATTAGCCATATAAAATTCATCCAGTGTTTGATGATGAGAGCGTTTTTGATTTTGTCATTTTCGTAAGGCTCTAGGCGAATAATCCGGAACTAATAAAATCAATTGTTTGACTGTTCCGTCGGTTTTTGCTAGAACATTTTGTACATCATCAATGAAACACACACAATGCTGGTGTAATATTCAACAAAATTATTGTAGAATATTACACCAGTGTTGTGTGTGTTTAATTTATAATAATAAAACCAATGCATTTAGGATTTGCTTCTTCAGCAATAAAGATCTGACATCGTTAACATATTAACCAATTTGTAAGGTAATCAGACCTTTGAAGTTGTTTTAGACATCAGAGTAAAGAATCGGGTGTGGTAAGATTACTGGTTGAACATTGAACGATTGTATTCAATCCCTTTTTGAGTCTTTATTTTGTGAAGTCTACTTTTGGCCACTTGATAGTTCACATTTCATTACAGTTAATTAGGAAGCCAATTTCATGTACAAAGAACAGTAAATAATTGATGTGCAGATGTTTTATTGAAAACTGACCAGCTGGTTAATGGATGTCATTGCATTCCAGTGCTTAAAAATAGAACTATTATGGCTCATGGGAGAATTAAATTGGTTTGAATATTCTGACTTAAAGTTAATTTATTTAAAAGTAATCAAAAATGCAACATACTCGCTTAGTCCAACAATCATACGACGATTTAAATTAGATGAAGCATAGAGTGGGTTTCTCACAGGAAAAGATATTGTCACTCATTCTAATCTGATGAAAAGTATTTATTGCAGAGAGTGAAACTGACTATAAAATTTACGACGAAATTTTATTTTTAGTTAGATTTTTAAAACAGAGATTAATGCATCACATATAGTCTTGATTCTTTAGCTCAAACGTTATCCATGGTTGTTAGGGCTGGCGATAAACAGCTGTGATTACGATGATTATAATTAGATGTATTCAGAACAATGGAAATGCTATGTCTGATAGAACAGCTCGTACGACGCCCCACCTATTTAGGCGCTACACTGAGTCGTTGAAGGCGTGCGTTATTTGCCGCTCTCTGTACAATAATCACATTTTACGCAACATACTAAGTAAGGCAACCGTTATGAGATGATTATGGGATGTACGAGCTCACAAATGTTATAAACTTCAGTTAAATTCAATCTAAGTATCTTCGAGGTCACTACTGTCACGATAGGGCCTAGGAAGAATTTATAAATGTGTGCTTCGTTCCAGCACCTGATGTGTGTCGCTACGAGGTTAATATTTCGTTGTATCAAGGGGATCACACTCGTACCATGTCTATGGCTCTGCCATTACCTGCCATTGAAATTGGAACACAATGAAGACATCAAGCAAGAAAATCCAAATGAACACGATGTGTACTACACATAAATAAACATATGGTAACTATTTGTAAGGTGTGTGCGTGGTAAAAACTGGGCAACAAAAATTGAACAGTTCCCATGAGCAATGAATGTAAACATCTGAATTATTAAACTATGCAGGTAGCATGAACTATTATTGGAAACTCAGTCTGAGGATGAATATTTAACAAAGTAGATGCAGACAGACACTTACATAACCTAAAAGGAAAGAAAAATGGATTTCGCGTTACTACTACACAAATGTTAAATGAAATTTCACCAAAAAACAGACAAAAAACTAAATAGTGTAAGAAGTGCAGATGAAGATGTTCCCTCATATATGTTATCAGTAACTCTTAAATTTTATAGAATAATTCACCTAACACTTCCTTGAACCACTAAGATCAGAACGCAAATACAGAATATAATTTCCACCTAATACTATAGTTAACAAGTCTCTCGCTTTGATGTATGAAGCAATATATCTCACTAATATGCCAGATAAACCTACAGGAAGTAGATCCTGTCCGTAACGGCAGCTGACGATCTACCTTTTAACATGTGAAATGTAATTTCAGGGAAGAAAATGGTACTTGTTGACAGTGGTTTTCAATTTCTGACTTAATGCAGTTGATTGTTTCTGATACATCAGAATATTTACGTGTCACAGTCGGTCTCTAGGACTGGTAGGTATATGGTGGCGTGGCAGTGGGCCACTATATTAATTAACGCAGCAATGAAATGAATTGGGGTTGGTAGAAAATAACTTGCAGAAGAACGGCATTAACATGTATATACTGTTAGCAATATAATGCAGCTCATTTACAAGCCCACATGCGTTCTGCGAGTAGCAAACGTTGACACAAAGACAAATCTTAGAAATTGTGATCGGAATAACGTGTCCTCAATATACAGCTTTTAACAAGACAATAGCTCTTTAATAATTTAGGAAAGATGACAATTTTGAATCTACAACATAACAGATTGGAAAGATAATGTTCGCTCCATCATTCAGTCCCTTTTAAAAAGAAACTGAGCAAACTACGATGTTCCATTACGCCGAGTGAAAATACATTACTGCAAGCCTAAACGCAGAGTAATTGTAGGTAAACGGTGAAGAAATTTAGAATGCACTATCAAAATATTCAGTGCATTCGTCTAATATTCGCCACGCCAAGTAATAACTGAAAACATCTCAGTCATTTCTTTCTTGTTATTGTAGAAACTGCGAAGTAGCTCGCAACGACGTCAGACAAAGCCACATGTCCTTTCAAACCAAATATTAGGTATGTTAGTAAGTTTGTAGCGTTCTTGCTTTGCATGTTGGGATTTCGTCTACAATGGTTCTATTTATGGATCGTTGTTTTTTGTTTGTAGTTCACTGTTCCTATCTGAGTTTTGTTTTTGGAAATAGCGAGTTGAGCTGTGGACAACAGAATATGGAGTGCCAAGTGGAGAAATCGGAACATGTTTGACATAGTCTTCTGATTGACTTCAGCAGAGGGCTGACAGCAGCAGAGGCAGCTAGAAACATTTGTGCCGTGTAGAGGGATAATGCCATTGGACAGAGCATGCCAAGAAAATGGTTTCCTCGTTTTAAGGAGGTTCGTTTTGACATAAGTGACTCTCCAAGCTGAGGAAGACCTTCATGTTTCAGGAACATGGTTTAAACATAATAATCCACAATGATCCACTTCAGTGTACTCGAGAACTGACATACGTGATCATTCCACCATCGTGTGACATTTGCATGCACTGGGGAAGATTCAAAAAACGGATTTATTGGTACCGCATGCTCTAAGCCATGGCGGAGTCTGGATGGAAGGTGCTACTGGTCTGTCGTACTACGCTGCATCATGTATTTTGTACTCTGCAATTCTAAGCTACACTACTTCACAACACTGCAGTAAACAGCACTGGAGTGCTGTACACTACGCTACGCTACTGCACTTGGTGTCAGAACTGTGGTGTCACCGCCAGACACCACACTTGCTAGGTGGTAGCCTTTAAATCGGCCGCGGTCCGGTAGTATACGTCGGACCCGCGTGTCGCCACTGTCAGTGATTGCAGACCGAGCGCCGCCACACGGCAGGTCAAGAGAGACTTCCTAGCACTCGCCCCAGTAGTACAGCCGACTTTGCTAGCGATGGTTCACTGACAAATTACGCTCTCATTTGCCGAGACGATAGTTAGCATAGCTTACAGCTACGTCATTTGCTACGACCTAGCAAGGCGCCATTAATTGCTATTTATCTTGTGATGCATGTACCGTCAGACCGATGTTTCCCAATTATGGATTAAAGTTAAGTATTCCAGAAGCTACGTACTTTTTTTACTAGACTCATCTCCTTTAACTGTTCCAGACCTCACGCCAGCCTGCGTGAGCTTAAACGCGTGCCTTTCGGCTACCTCCTAGTGGCTTGGCTGTCTTGCCAAGTCACAACAAGAACCAATCTAAATTTTCTGATTTCACTGGATAGTTAGCCCCTGCAGCTCTGAGGCACAGCTCAGATACTACAGGGACTGTGCTGCTGTCCTACCCAAGGTATAGAAATTGATAGATAGCTGCAGCATCTCAGTAAGTCGTTCCTGGTCGTTTCCGAGGCTAACCTTTTTGTTGTCATGGACCATTGCGTCATCTGAATGTCTCTGGGCCATGTAAGCTGAAACTCTGGCTGTCAGAGAAATCAGTTTGTAGCACAGCTTCTCATTTCCTACTATTTTTTAGACTTATATTGGTAAAAGACCTTCCTATCCTGGTCTGTAACATATTGTCTAATGGCACACTGCCAGTCGATGCGGTCCTGGGTGCCGATTGTTTCACATTCACAAGTGTCTGTGGCAATCCGTTAACAGGTGGAATATAGACCATTCGCTGACCCGTAATGTATAGCTTCCTTCGTCATAACGAATTATAATATTCGGAAACCTTCTGTTGCGTTAGCAAGGAACTGGTAAGTTCTCATCATTGTTCTTATCCTGCCCTAGATTTCTTGCCATTCTCTATCAATGCAGTCCCTTACTTCCTTATTCGACGTGTCACTTGTGCTCAGCATGTCCCTTACCTTATCATATTCGCCTGTACTTAGCCAATAATGAGCACCTACCTTTCTTGTGGCCTGGTCCAGAGGTATCAAGCCTAGAATAACATTAGAAGCACCTGAGTAGGTGATCTTCCCACGCGCGTATCAGGCATGGAAGTACACTTCTCTGTGCTCGCCATAAAGCCTGTGGTGTCCTTATCTCTCTGCCCCGATTTTACTGTAGCACATTATAATGATCAAGATTGGTTTGTGGTACTTTCTTATTGGAGTCAGAGGTAGCTGAAAGCTTCTGTAGCTAACTTTTGTTGCTTTTTTCGGAATTTTATTGCGTCTCTGGCAGATTAAGCTTCCATTTTCATTAACGTTTATACCAAACAGGATGGTCACGCTGATGTCAACGTCATACTGGCCCAGGACTCGGCTTGACGCTTTTCGGCAGCAATGTGTACATAGTCGGTAATTTGGACGCTGCGCAGGGTAGCCGTGCGGTCCGAAGCGCCTTGCCACAGTTCGCACGACTACCCCCGTCGGAGGTTCGAGTCCTCCCTCGGGCACTCGTGTGTTGTGTGCTGTCCTTAGCCTAAGTTAGTTTAAGTTAGATTAAGTAGTGTGCAAGCCTGGGGACCGATGACATTAGCCGTTTGGTCCCATAGGAACTTACCACAAAATTTTGATTTGGGCAGCTACCTTTACATTCCTGATTCACTAACGACGTTGACTTTGCTCTGTCTTCGACATCTGCTTGACACTCCCATCCAACAAGGTAACACAAGACCGCTTGTTACACGTGCTGTCCTGACCAAACTCGGTGCTGAGGGTGTTCGACTGTTGCCGTGAGCAACAATTTCTGCAGGTGTGTCACACGTCGGAAACCTCTAGTCATGACTTGCTGATATATTCGCACGCCACCACTTGACAACCGCTACGATTGATCACCTACGGCATGGAGTTGAAGTACCGTGTGACGACGTACCTCTGTCTGCCGTAAAAGCTCGGGTGGACACGACGCACACCAGGTGAGACGCGTTGCTGCTTCCAGCGTTACTTCCTGTCACGATCTTAGTAGTTTCTGTCACGATGTAATTTTGTGTAAACTTATGATGTGTTCAGATGGTAAATGGGTGGGGGGTGGCTCGTTACTGTAATAGAAGGTGATCTCAAATGGGCTGGTTAGCAACCGGAACTAGTGACAAGAATTTAATTTCGTCGTAAAGAATGTCAATAAGATTTAACTAAGAGTTTGATATCTCAAGCCACATATTTTGGACCTGTAACACCCTTAACTTTGAAGTATCATTTATTTTGAAGTCACTTTTATTAGCGACATGAAAAATTCAGTGTAGCTGTACCGTGTAATGCACCGCTTTCTCCGGGGCACAAATATTAATTATTATCAGTAGCAGTATATTAAGCTACAAATTATCATTTTAAACCTGTGTGGTCTTCCTGGTGTGCCTAGTCGACCACAAATCTCCGTCACGCTCTTCACTCTAACAACAGAGTACATACAGGGTTGAAGACCTGGGGAAAGAAAGGAATCATCACAATTTGAATTTAGAGTAATATAACTTTCTTACCTTTATTGGTCGTTGTTGCACGCTCGTGGTCCAGTGATGAATCTCGCCATCCGCTGTTTGTTAAATCAATTTGAGGTCCAGGGTGTGAATTCTGCTTCGTAAGAACTGACACGTATTTAAACTTCTAACTTTTATTTTATAAATGCTGATCGTGACGATATTCAATAATTTTCAATGTAACAGCTTTTCCAATACATCATTTCGTTCCCTCTATCCTTGACCTTCTCAAAGCAAGCGTATTACAATACGTCTCCACACCAACTGCCCATTGTCTCTACAGCCGCCAACAACCGGCTCCTGTTCACAGAGCTTACAATCTGTGCAGTACTGCCAACCTTGGTTGTATATCGATATTTTACACATCGCACGTATACATATATATGAAAAACATAGAATGAAAAATGTTGATAATATAGTTCTGTGGCAATATACCTCATGATTGTCCTCATATTAACAGTTTTGTAACAAAATAATAATATTTCAGTTTTTGTTTACGCAATTAAAGTTCACTTGATCCTTCAAGTTGACTGACGGCACCGCACACCTCGCCAGCCGGTGGTATCGGTAGTTTCAGTAGTTCGTTACATTACAACTGCTGTGTGCAACCGTAAAGTCCTGTACGTCGAAAGAAGTTTATAACGTTACGACGTCCCCTGCATGCGGGGTTACGTTGTCACCAATGTGCGTATGCACAGTTCCGTGTCTGTGTGCACTCATGACCAGCCAGTCGCACGTTACATTTCGCATCCAGCCCGTTTGAGGGTGGTGCGTTAGCCTGCGCCTCTAATCTCGCCGTATCCCTTTCACTGGGAGGATGTGACACACGCACGCGCACGCACACACGCACACACGCACTCGCGGGCCAGAGGGCTGGGTCATCGCGGCGCCTTGCCGCGGCGCCGCCTTTTGTCTCGGCGGCTCCATTGTCTCTGCAGGACGGGGCGGGGCGGGAAGGCCCTGCGCGAGCGGCGCGCACCCTATTTTTACGGGAACGCGGGCACCGCGGGACAGAGGTCGCAGAATTTAACAGACAATTAAACCGCAATTAAGCGTCCTGCGGGGGAAGCCGGGGGAGCGGCCAAGGGGCGAAACCTTGGCAGGAGAGGGATGAGCCACCGGCAGACTGAGCTGCTGCAACGCGCGTGCCATGCTCGAAAACGATTTTTTTTCCACCAATTTACTGAAACTATTTCTGAAAGTAGCAGGGATAAAATAAGGGTAGTGACAGGGCTGCTGCTGTTATTATTGTCGAGGGATATTGAAGAGTGGCAACAGTTGGGAAGCTGCCATATGGAGGTACTATGAGGGATTTCTTTCTTGGTGGAAGGATTAGAACGAGGTGCACTCAGCCTCGTGATGCCAAGTTCTGGCAAGTGGCAACGATCGGGAGAATTATGTTCTGACGCAATGCCTCTCCATACCGCGTCCGAATTACGTCACTGGCAGAAGACGTGCCGGCGGCTGGTCAGTACATGGAGCCGGTGTATTAGTTGAGAAAGGAGTGAGATAGAGTTGGGGCCTATCCTCCGTGTTATTCAGTCTGGGCTATCAACAAGTGGTAAAGAAAATGAAACAGAAATTTGAAAAGTAATTGAAGTTTAAGCAGAAGAAATAAAGATTTTTCACTCTACTGACGACATTTTATTTTTTCGGGCACAGCAACTGTCTTGAAAGATTAGTCGAAAGCACTGCATAGCGTCTTACAAACAGGTTCTAATGTGAACACGACAAAAGTAAAATATTAAAACGGAATTGAGCCGAAACAAATCAGACTACGCTGAGGGGATTAGATTAGCAAATAAGATACTAAAGGTAGCTGATGTCATTTGGTACGTGAACAGCAAAACTGATAGTGACAGAAGTAGAGATCATATAATATGCAGATTTGCAACAGCAGAGAATTTTATAACATTAGATGTGAATTTACTTGTTTGCAGGTCGTTTACAAAAGTATTTTTTGAAGTGGAGCTTTATTTGCAAGTGAGACATGGGCGGTAGTAGAACAGACAAGAAAAGCATAGAAGAATTTGAAATGTTATGTTATAAAAGTATGTTGAAGAACGGATGGGTAGATGGGATAATTAATTAAGGGGCACTGAATCATACCGTCAAGAAAACAACAATTTTTGCCACAACGAGAAAATGGGATCACTTGACAGCGCACATACTCAGACATTAATACTCCATTTGGTAATGCAGAGAAATGTCAATGGTAAAAACTTTACTGTAAGATGCTGTAAGTGGGTATAGATTGCAGCAGTTACGCAGAAATGCAGAGGCTTGCAGAGGATAGCCTATCTTGGAGAGGTCGTCAAGCCAGTCTTCGGACTGAGGACCACAACAACGTTTTCTTATATATAGGTGTTGCGA
This sequence comes from Schistocerca serialis cubense, assembly GCF_023864345.2. NCBI lineage: Eukaryota > Metazoa > Arthropoda > Insecta > Orthoptera > Acrididae > Schistocerca > Schistocerca serialis. The sequence continues at coordinate 787,868,073 of NC_064642.1, forward strand.
TGTATCCTTCTTCCGAATTTACGTCATTGCTTTTCAGGCTCTGAGGTATCTTACAAGAAAAGCTGCACTTATTGTCGCCAGTGACCTCCAGTTGAGGATTTCACTCCCCTACTCGTAGTCATATCAAAGCATTGTTTGTCAGTCTTTGAACCTTAGTATCTGATTTTGTCATCATTTTGGTAGACGTGAATGCCAGACTCGAAACTGCACAGGCTTTTGTGAAAAATGCTGCATCCGTAAAGAATAAGTTCTAATGAATTCCAAGTCAGAGCATGTTTAGAAAATTTTTCGAGCAATAAATACTCGCGACTGCAGGCAGTTGACATACAGTAGAACAAGAGCGCCTTGTTTCGTGTGGCTGAAAACGTCAGTGTTATGCCAAGTTCAGGCGATGTAGAGCCGTCAAAAGAAGTGTCGAAAACAGTCCCAGTATTCAATACCAATAACTGTGTGAGTTGAAAGGGGTGGAATCATCAGTCCCCATTTCATCATTGCGTTAGTTTGGTGTCGTACAGGAATTGTACCACATACAGGTACGATACGTACTGTATAAGCGGTTATTGGAATACGCATTACGACTTCATCTCTGGATGGTGGACGTCTTTTCGATATGACCGTAACCGACCGTGCTTCTTCATAACAGATGAGGTACCCTTAAGACATTTCGGACTTAGCAAGTTGGTATAAGTATTGTTGCCTGGCTGTATTGCATTAACTCCTGAAGTGTAATTTAAATTACTGAATTCCATGTCTGACCTTAAACTGAGATGAAATAGCGGCATGCCAAGGAACCTGAGACTTCAGATTAAGTTTTTGCAGGGCGCGTGAACCGATCCCCAGATAAAGAAAGACTTGCCGTTGGTTAGTTCTCTATATAGTTGGCTGGTACATGCTGTAATGCGTCGTGGTCCTTGTCCCCAAACGCCCGCATCTCGTGGTCGTGCGGTAGCATTCTCGCTTCCCACGCCCGGGTTCCCGGGTTCGATTCCCGGCGGGGTCAGGGACTTTCTCTGCCTCGTGATGACTGGGTGTTGCGTGCTGTCCTTAGGTTAGTTAGGTTTAAGTAGTTCTAAGTTCTAGGGGACTGATGACCATAGATGTTAAGTCCCATAGTGCTCAGAGCCATTTGAACCTTGTCCCCAATACCTTAAAATACTTAAGAGAGCCCAACGAGAACACGTCGCTATCGCCAGCTAGGCTCACTAAAACGTACGTATTACGTCAGAACAAATACATGGATGAGAAAAACGAATCTTCATGCCATATTGGACATCACATAGCGACTCCATGGAAATAGCCTGACGTTGGTCAATAAAAGAATAGCTAATGCCATACGATGTTGACGCGCTGTCCATCAGCCGTTTGTGACCGATGTGTGGTTGCGTTTCAGCATGCGGGAGAGTAAGACGCGACAGAGGAAATGGGACGGCAGAGTTGGCATCTATAGGGGCAGCAAGACGTTGGAGGTAGCAATGGTTTCAGATACATACCACACTACATCGCAGCGGGCTCACTTATGATGCATGGAGTAAAAAGACGGCTTCTGTGGTTGCATGTCGAGGTGAGAAACCCAGCCGCTCAGTCTTCTCTCGCGTAGAGTTAATAGAATGAGGGTGATGATCATTCCACCACAGAGGCTGGGGAGTTAACAGAGTACACTAAGTGAAGCACACAGGGAATTTCAAGTCAATGCGATACATCCTTAGATAAAGAATGAGGAAGCGACAGTTGTGAAAACCATGACAGGTACATCTGCAATATTTAAAATGCCTTGATGATTTGATATGTCTCTTTCAGGAGTTTTCAGTGTACAAGATGCTTTCATTTGTAATTGAAGGTGATGGTTGTTTTTGGGGAAAGAGACCAGAACTTGTGTAGCCGGCTGAGTCTCGTACTAGGGAACTTAGTCTTTCGCAGGCAAATGCTGTACCAGCTGAGCTACCCACTAACGACTCACGACACCTCCTTACAGCTTTACTTTCACCATTACCTTATCTCCTAATTTCCAAACTTTGCAGATGTGGTCCTGCGAAAATTGCAGAACTAGCACTCCCGGAAGAAAGGATGTCTCCTCATTATCCTTTCTTCCAGGAGCGCAAGTCAAGCATGTCTCGCAGGAGAATCTGCATGAAGTTTGGAAGGTAGGAGACGAAGTACTAGGGGAAGTAAAGCTACGACGTTGCGTCGTTAGTCGTGCTTGGATAGTTCAGCTCATAGCCGTGACAAGAGGTGGACGTGCTAGGTTCTCCAAGCGCGCGCCGGTATGTTTTTGTTTATATGTTAACTCGGGGTACTATGTCACTATCTTCCTTTAAGTTCTACATGCAATGGCATTATTTTATATCCGTGAGACTATGAAGTTCATCTTTCGAGAGGAACATGCGTGACCTGGAGCGCTAGAAGTGGGAAAGTTCATACGTGACGAACTTCATCTTCACCTCAAGATGTTGTAGTAACTCACTTCTCCGCCACAAGCAACGTCTTGTACATCAAACTGCGGACCGAGGAAGTTCGCGCTGATGTTGTGCGAAGTTTCATCCAGGAACCGAAATTCAAGCACCCTGATGCCCATGTCGGAGCTGTTTTGTTTGATCATGCAGAGTTCGGCCACCACACGTGCGTGTTTTCTAACTTCCTTTTGAGGTACCGCCTTTCGACCTTACGGCAACATTACCAGTCACGTAGCAGAAAAATGGCAGACCTCCGACACCTAACACGGCTTCAATGGTGTCCGTCACATCGAACTACAGCTAACGAAGGACGTTCCCCCTTATTTGATGACTGACGGCGTGCGGGCAATCGTAATGTACGGTCAGCTGCGAACTCGTTGGGGCTATGGACAGGAAGTCCACGCCAGGTCGGGTTGCCTCTGCAGACGCCTGATTCAGACGACAGAAGGAGATATCGTACCTCCTGTGACACAGTACTCCCTGTCACCTACGCCGCTGTTGCATTGGTGCCCGATAACCGGCCTAGATTCCTTCTGATATGCCATCGTTGCTGGACAACAACAAGGTATCGAGTCTTCAGATTTCCTCTCCATCACTTCTGGCGGAAATGACGCTCTCGGGCACCTTGAGAATCTGAAAAGCTACAGTTGAGGTGGACGTCGACAAACCTCTGGTTTCCTCCCGGTTTTGGGGACGTCGGATGACGGTTTGCCCTCCGTAGTCTATGATACAACATCATTCCTCTCTGCCGCCTGCTCCCCCTGTTGACAAGCCGTCTGTGGAAGCCGCCGACACGCAACGGCATCCGGATAACTCTGCCCCTGCACGATGCACTGCTATTGATTCTGTTTATTGGGCGAGCGCGTTGAGGAGGAATCGAAACAGACTGTGAATACCAAGGGTGGACGCGTTCCACCGGTTGTGCGACACCCCTCCCCCCCTCCCCCTCCCCCGCTAGCTAATCACAGAAGGCGCAGCTTCGACCGTCTTGTGCTATCTGCCCCGGCTGGATGCCACTGGCAGATCCCACGTCTCGACAACAGGTGTGCCAGGACGGAGACATCGCCTAACTACAATAATTGTCAACGCTATCCGTGCCCCACATAAACTTGCGTTGGTCCACGATACACTTTGTGCAACAGACTTAGATACGTCCTTCTTACAAGAAGTGCAGATCGATGGTTTTCTGAACCCATCTGGATATATCCCTTTCGTCTCCTGATGGCCGGAGTGGCCGAGCCGTTCTAGGCGCTACAGTGTGCAACTGCGTGACCTCTACGGTCGCAGGTTCGAATCCTGCCTCGGGCATGGATGTGTGTGATGTCCTTAGGTTAGGTTTAAGTAGTTCTAAGTTCTACGGGACTGATGACCTCAGAAGTTAAGTCCCATAGTGCTCAGAGCCATTTTTTTAACCTTTCGTCACCCTCGCGTGAGATACCAGTAGTGTAGTGATCCTCGTAAGTGAAGGGTTTCCTGTCGACAATGTCCAATATCCTCCAGATGCGAGGGGCATGGTTCTCGCATTCTCCGGTGTTCAAATTACTAACATCTACTCTCCGTCAGGATAGGTAAAGCGAAGGGAACGCTCTGCCTTCTTTGCGGATGTGGACTTACTTTCTTTCATGCTGCGGAAATACACGTTAGTGCTGGGTGACGGTTTTATTTCCGAATGTTACACAAAAGATCAGATGCCACGCCGTTCGCCTTATGCAGAGCTTGCCACTGTCGTCGACCGTCTCCCACTTGTGGAATCATGGGGACACGTTCATGGCGACTGCTCTGATTTTACGCACTACACTGCACATTCTTCCAGTCGCCACTGATCGCTTTTATATCTCTCGCTCGCTAGCGAGAGGAACCCGAATGGCTGAGGTTTGGTCTGTCGCTTTTTCCGGCCATATGGCATACGTCTGCACGTTCATACTCGACCGTCACAGGGTGTGGCATGGATGCTGAATGTCGCCCTAGAGGCGTATCCTGACTTGGGATTCATGTCGCCGCTGCCATGGCACTTAACAGTCTACGTTGTCGTGGTGGCTTTCCTGTGCAAAACCTGCCATCTGCCGGGCCCTGCTGAAGTATGACAGAGTCGGTAGCTTGGAAGAGGCAATACCTGAACTTTTATTACCAAGTGTTGAGCGACTGCTCATATTCCTTTTCCGCCTGAATGATGTGATGGTGGTGGTGGTGGTGGTAAGTTCCTATGGGACCAAATTGCTGAGGTCATCGGTCCCTAGGATTACGCACTACTTAATCTAACTTACCCATCCCCGAGGTATGACACGAACTTCGGACGGGGGGAGCCACGTGAACCGTGGCAAGGCGGCTTTGACCGCGCAGCTACAACGCATGCTTCTGAATGGTGTAAATAATGATCCGCACCAAAGACCATCACAGCCCTCACGCTCCACCGCTTTGAATGGACGGTTATGCCATCCCATACGTGTGACCATATGGTTTCGAATCCTCCATCGATGTACCAACGTCCAGCAAACAGGCGACTGCAGCGCCAGACGCGTATTCGAATCATCAGTGGTGACGAAGGCAAGCAACACGACAACTGGACGCTCCTTTCATCTCCATTATGCTAAACTGCTTGCTACCCAACCCCATTGACCGTTTGTCATTGAAGAGGGCCCGCGGCTCGCGTTCGGTTTGATACCAGAGGATATAGCACTGGCATTGCAGGCATCAGTAACAGAATACAAAGTCGTTGATGCTATCCTAGTGGGTGCTGCTAACAAGTCACCTGACCCTGGAGGCATTCCCCTCAACATTTCTTAGCAGCCACGTAGACTGTTGTCTGGGAGAATTGATGTCCACCACGATGAGCGTCCCCTATGGCTGTCTAGACAGCCTCATTGTCCCTATTCATAACCACCTTGTGGATCACACATCAGAAGTTATAACCCCTTGACTCTGCTAAAGAGCGACACAAAGGTGTTGACACACCCTTTGGCTGTGCGGTGTAGGAGGATGGTCCGTTATGTCGTGTGCTACGATCATGTGTCATTAGCCAGAGTGTACAACATTCGGACAGTGCACTGGCGCTATAGAGATCTGACCACCTTCGCTCGACCTCAGTATTTGCCCACAAATTTAACATCATTAGACTTCAAACAGGTGTTTGATTGAGTCGATCATTCTTTCCTTATGGCTGCCCTGTCATATAGGATACCCGGAAACTATTGTCGAGGCGGTCATGTCTCCCGCTGTGGTGTCACCACCAGACACCACACTTGCTAGGTGGTGGCCTTTAAATCGGCCGCGGTCCGTTAGTATACGTCGGACCCGCGTGTCGCCACTGTCAGTGATTGCAGACAGAGCGCCACCACACGGCAGGTCTAGAGAGACTCACTAGCACTCGCCCCAGTTGTACAGCCGACTTTGCTAGCGATACTACACTGACAAATACGCTCTCATTTGCCGAGACAATAGTTAGCATAGCCTTCAGCTACGCCATTTGCTATGACCTAGCAAGGCGCCATTACCAGTTATATTGAGCTTATATTAATGTATCAACAAGAGCTATGGATTAAAGTTAAGTATTCCAAGAACTACGTTCTTTTCTTTATAGGATAATTACTTTACCTTGTTCCAGACTTCACGCCAGTCTGCGTGTAATTAAATGCGTGCATTTCGGCCTCCTCTAGCAACACGGTGTTTGGTCTTCTGCCAACACTTCACCCGCAAGGCCCGACATCCCAGGTGCTCACACAATTGATCCTGATCAGGCGTTTTGTTATGTGGACTACAACAACGACAAGCATGGGTGTCGCTTCGTGGACATAGATTTTGCTGCGCCGCCTAAGTGGACGATTTTGACCTCTGCCTGCAAACTTCTGCACTTGCGTGGGTGACGACCTATGACGAGATGTCAGCCAGCTTCCTCAGTGTACATAAATCGCGAGCTATGTATATCGATACAGGACTGCCTGAGAGAAGCGTTGACCCGCTCAAATGGCCAATACCGTAAGCCGCCTTGCCATCTACGCGTATTTCACGGCCTGCAGTGCTCTGCCACACCTGACTACAAACGGCTGCTGCAAAGGATCAGGTATGGACTCGTTAAACATCGCCTCCGCTTCCTTCGCGTCATGCAATGTATGCGCTATGTCAACACCTAAATAGTGTTGCGGGTTCCTCATATGGTGCAAACTCTTCCAGTCCCGGAAGTTAACTGGTTAGTTGGTTCATTGTTAGCCATGGGATGATCTTCACAGGGCGTTATGAGTGCCTCACCCTTCCACAGGCACTAGGCGTGTGGGAGTCTACCAACTTCTGGGTAGCTTTTAGTCAGTTCACAATCGACGCTGCGGCGGTGTCGCCCGACCTGCCTTACCAGCTTACTGCTTGATACATATCTCCCGGACTCGTTGGCTCCTCCGACGTATTTGTCGGACATCCCAGCGCATTTCTATCACATCAGACTCTTTTTTTTTTTTTTTTTCTTTTTGGAGCGCGGCTGTAAACGAAGAAGTCGATCTACACTGAGTTGCGTCAAGAGTAAACGCACCACAGGTGACACAGCATGTGGCAGGCGGTGAGCGTCTCTTTTCTAGACACTACCGCTCGCCCTGCGTGGTATGTGACCGTCATCGGGAAACAATCGAATCGTTCTCGTCTCCATCGTTCGCCACACCAGCTCCCCACTTTGCACCACTTGCTGCGTGCCAGACTCGACGATCATCGCTTCGTTTGTGGACCGGCAGTAGACGTATACCGCTTGGTCCAGCGAATTCTGTCATCCTCGCCCATGCTACTCATGAACGAGTAATAACTCAAACGTAGTTGTTCTCGGTTCACGTGTACCACTCACCGACGAAACCTCACTCTTTGAATTGGTTCCGCATCTCTGCAGTTTTTTTTTTTTTTTTTTTTTTTTTTTTTTTTTTTTTTTTTTTTTTTTTTTTTGCTACTGATGAGAAGAGTATTTTCGGTTGTTGGACTCATGTGGACAAGACATTGCCCCATTGTCCGTAATCCGAAATACAGGCAATACTTCTCCGACTTCCTTTGCAGAGCTTTCTACGACACGCCGTGGAGTTAGAATGTCACTGCAATGATCAGTTGATCTGATACAATGTTGTTGATGTTTTTATACTATGATTCCCAACTGTATTCCTCTTTATTTAGGGGAGATGTACATGGACTTCTCAATGAGTAATCTGCTAGGGAGTTCGGCATAAGCATACACTCCGCTGGAGAGTGAAAAATTGACTATGAGAACAACGTTTATTATTTCAAGGAAAAGACACCCTATTTCAAAAAGTTATTTGAGGAGCACGCATGTCTACATTGACAACTTGGTACGACTGTCTTTAGGTTTTTGTTTCCTTCATTATCTCTCTTATATTAGGAGACCTATGTAAGGTACAACTATAGCTGTTTTACGTACTCTGTAGTCACCCAGAAGCCAATCTTCCTAGCAGTTTAAAATGTGCACCAGATTGGGACTTGAGCTTGCGACCTTTACCTTTCGTGGCAAGTGCTCTTTTAACTGAGCTTTCCACGCACGACTTCCGATCTTCGCACACACCAATATTTCACGCACTGCATCTTTTCCTAGCTTCCAAACTTCGCAGAAGCTCTACTCATTACTTTTCGGTTCTAGAACTTCTATAAGAAATGCTATTGCAGAAAAGTGGTTTAACCGCAGTGCAGGACATTGTTTTCATAATGGAATTTTTTCTGAAATGAAACATATTCTCAAATTAAAACTCTGTGCTTTTATTGTACCGGGGCCCGAAACAAGGATATTTGCCTATCTTGGACATGTTCACTGCTGACTGAGTTAGCCAAGCAGAACATACGAGATGCGAGTCAGGCGCTATTGTTCTGGTATTTTTGTAGACAACTGAAATATAGTTGTTGTGCAGATGGAGTCAGTCCAAGCACATACTCCATATCACGTGTGTGATGCGAGACCCAATGAAAACTGTAAACGGAGAAAGTTCCACGTTAGGATATTTTTTAAGTCTAACGTTATGACCAAATGGATAAAACGAACCTAGAGTAGTCTACAACACTATTTAGTTTAGCGAATCTTACGACAGAACACGTGGAATAATGGGAACTGCAGCAGAAACTGAGGGGACTGCTGCATAGCATTACAGCAGACAGCACGGCAGCAGCTGGGCAGAGCACGCAAGGGGTGGTGTGGCGAACAAATGTTTACCTATATGTCAGTGTGCGTTGTTGCTATCGACCACAATGAAGAGTGATGGGAGAACAAGCCACGCAGGCGTACTACTGTTAGAGCTCGGGACAGTGCCACTCACAAAACAATTTAGAATAACTGTTTGGCTTCCATAAGCCTAAAACTACGATATTCATTGTATCTTACTACAGCTTGGGGTTAGAAATACATCGAGGGCCAGTGTAGTACTCGTAATTTCGGTAAACATTTACTCTCCATGTCTTCCTTGCCCGTCATGCAGAGGTGCTCAGTGGCAGCTGGGATTTTGGTCGTTAATCTTACGTTGCTATGCCCGTTCATTTATGTCGTTAAGCCGAATATTCCACAATATTAATCTGGAACCGTTCTCTCCACAGAAGACGTTAAATACCACTTTAAGGCAATGTTATTCGCAATCTGGAACAATACGATGGTTTTCCTTTGACACTGGTTACCGTGGGTCCACAGCTCAGTGTGTTGTTGTCGTTGTTGTGATAATGTTGGCGATTATGATGATGACGATGATGATGATGATGATGGTGATGGAGAGGAGCCCAACGTGCTGGATCTGATTGCTTGCAGATTTGCGCAACGAAGCCTGTCTGCGATTCATGGAGATACCATTACACCATCCACAGTTGTATGACACTTGCAATGGCACAGGCTCCAAATGTTAGAAATTTTAGTGTTTCAGCACTCTATTTGCTTATTATTTATTGCTGAAAATCTACATAACACCGCTGAGCGATTGTATGGTGTGAAGTTAAATAGCTTCCTGCGGAGGCTGGAAACCTATCATGTTCCTGTGGACGGCACAGATACTTAAACGGCAAGAATTTCGGTTAGATTCCCGGATTCGTCAATAGTTTTGATCCCTCAGGAAGTCGAAGACAAGTTCCAAGGTACACTGCTGTGAGCTCATTCTCGGGATACTATCTTTGTCTGATGTACAAATTTCAGCAGTCTGTCGAAGAATTGCCCCTGGCTGAGCTTCATAAAGCATGGACTCGTAAAATAAGCAACATTAAATGCCTTTGCTTTATCCTTATTCATGAATTGTTCTGCGGAGCTCCTTTAGGCGCGCAATACACTACACATCCACGCTGAATTCATTAAAGACTTTTACTTATTCAGTTTGTTCAGTGCTCAACGAGAATGTAAAAATTGTTAGTTTTAAAATTACAGCTATTAACTACAGTGCAGGAATGTCTTTGGAGCGACCAAAGTTCTCTGTGCATGTTATCAACATTAAGGAGGAACTGGCATGTGCCTTTTTTATAGCGCTACTTGTTCGCAATCTGCGAAAAATAAAAATATAGAAGACACGCATTTGGCCTCATTTTACGCACTTGTTATATGACAGCACCTGCAAATAATAGATGGTGCAAATGATGCAAATGATGCAAATATAAATACGAAAAGGAGTGAAATTCTCTTTTCGTAGGTAATTAACCACAAACACCTACTTATGGATATCTTTGTAGTAAGTATAGCTGGGGATGTCGCAAATAAACGGCTACCATAGTTGGTATGTGGAATCTGTGAGACTGGAAACTTACCGTCAGAGTTTTGGTTAAATGAGTCGCACACAGTCCTGAAGACAGCGGGGATAGATAACTGTGAGAACTGTGTCACAATCAGCTCAACAGCCCATGCATCAAAGTTCTTGATAAGAATAATTTACGGATGAGCCGCAAAGAAAAGTGATATTCTGTTACATGACGATTAGACTGGGTTTCAGAAAGATAAGGACAATGGAGAGGTAGTTCTCACGTGGCGACTGGAAGTAGGACTTCAGCAAAATCGTGACACGTTCGTACGATTTATCGACCTACACAAAGCGTTCGACAGTGTAAATTGGAGCGAGACGTTCAAGATTTTCTAGAAAATAGGTGTAAGGTGTAGTTAGAGACGAATAATATATAATACGTACAAAAACCAGGAAGGGACAATGAGACATGTGGTAAGGCCTGGTGTTCATTTTATGCATCTAAGAAGAAATGACAGAAACAAAAGGTAGGTTAAAGTGCGGGATTAAAATTCTCTGCGAATGGATAACAGCGATAAAATTCGCTGACGGCACTTAGTGAAAGTGGAGAAAAATTATAGAATCTGTTGAATGGAATGAACAGTCTAACGAGAGCACAGACTATATAGACTCAGAATAAATGGAAGAAAGACGAAAGTAATGAGAAGTGGCGGAAATGAGAACGGCGAGAAACATAACATCACAAAATTGATGACTACGAGGAAGATGAACTGAAGGAATTCTTCTACACTGGAAGCAAAATAACGCATGATGCACGAACCAAAAAAGGACGTAAGAAGCAGACTGTCACAGGGAAAGATAGCGTTCCTGGGCCTACAAGTATTGAATATAAGCCTTAATTTGAGGAATGTATTTCTGAGAATGTACATTTAGAGCACATCATCACATGGCAGTGAATCAGAGGCGGTGAGTGACCTTAAAAGGAGCCACTCGAACGCCTGAGAAGTGATGTAATAGAAAAATTTGAAAATTGGGTGGACTGATGGGATAAGGAAAGAGAAAGGAGAATCGGCAAGGAAAGTAACATGCGGAAAACACTAGCAAAAATAAGTGCAGAATGATAGGACATGTGTTCAGGCATCAGGAAATGACTGCTATGGTATTGGAGGACGCTGTATATTGGAAAAAACTGTAGGGAAAACAGATATCGGAATACGGCACATACAACAAAAATAACTGAGATCGATGAGTGCAAGTTATACTCTGAGATGAAAAGGTTGGTACAGGAGAGGAGTTCACGGCGGAAGACTGACAACAAAAGCTAGAAATATAGTGAGAGAGGCTGTATGCGTTGAAAAATACCGAAAAGCTGTACAGTGAAGAAATAATAGCGCAGAGCTAATTTATGTACTTGCATTACCATATATTTACGAGAAAAGTACTAGACACTCGTAACTACAGTAGTGGAAGCGTTGCCGCCAGTAAATCTGTTTAGATACACATATCGCACAGGTTTTTCCCTCCAGATATGATTCATATGCACCAGTCTCAGTCTTTTGATCCAGATTGTACAGAATCATGAGCTATTATGCTTATTTTAAGATATTTGCAGTAGAGATTGTACTACTAATACTTGTGACCTGGAATAGTATATTAGTTTCCCTAAGGTGAAACAAAGTTTAAAAATATTGTTCACAATTTGGAACTATAAGAATTTCGTCCCCCAAAATTTTTCGAAAGTGTGATAAGTTGCTAATTCGCTTCATCTGACAGATCTTTCCTTTGGAGACATTTTCACTTCTTTGTTCTAGGAAGCCATTTCACATAGTTACCGCTACTTTATTTATTAAAACTAACACACAGCAACACGGTAAAGTGCGGTAAAAACCTAAAAAAACACGGTGTCTCTAATCCTTTTACTACTAAGATAACTCTTCTCGTAAAAAAGTGAACTGCCCATAGCTTCATTTCTTCAAAGCTATGGGTCAGACAAGAGTATTGATTGCAAACTGTTAAGTTGTCTGTGAGCAGCGTATACAAAATGCGTGACGCGGATCTATATGTACTAGCTATGTAACAATATTCAAAACATATGGGGCACCCACGTGCAGGTCTTGAAGCATATCATAGTCGCGTGAGAGTGCTGGTAATGGAGGTGATTCTTTTCTGCGCATCTGAATGCTCACTCCATGCGTACTCCGACTCCATGGCTTTCCCGTGGTGGTGATATTGCGTTTTTTTTCTTCCATAGACTATAAACCTATGAAATATCGTTGGTAGTCGAAAGTGAATATCTGTCGACTGTACTTTTACTAGCCGTTTATTGTTACCAGATTTAAATTGCAAATTTCATTTAGTTGACTGTCCGGATTATAATTTGTATACCAGCACAGTGAACGCCACCGATCAACATCAGTTTCAAATCAGTTTCATGAATTTATAACTTCTCAATTACCAGCGGACAGTTTTGTATTACCTCCACCGACAACTTTAAAAAAAAAAAAAAAAAAAAAAAAAAGTATAATTTTACAAAAATATCACTACAGCAAGAAATAAGAACACATTCTGTTACTGTGAAACAACAGAGTTTCTAATGCGTCAAAGCGGGTTGGAAACGACGTGAGCGTAACATCAGATTATTCTTAGAATCAGTCTGTAACCACAACCTTTATTTCCACAACGATCGTGTGAAACTCCGCTCCACCTGTTCGTCCACGAGCCCCAGAAAGCAATAGGTACAGATGTGTAGTTAGTTGGCGTGTGACTTCCGTATGAGTTTGCCAAAGTTCCGCACTACCGCCTAATGAACAAAATACGAGTGTACGAAAAAGACGAACTGTGTGATTAGGTTGAAGAGTTTCTAGCAAATAGAATGCAGAATGTCATTCTTGCGGAGAGTTTCGTGTAGTTTCGTTGTCATTGTAGGCTTGTATCGTGGGAGGCCTGGAGAAGATGTTTGGCGGCCGGTATTCTCTTTCTACAACACGAAATGCTCACATGTATTAACGAGATTATTTATTAACATAAAGAGGAAGCAACGTAAGACAGTCCAGGTGCTGTAGTACAAGTTCTTCCGTAGTAGTCCACAATAGCCTTACTGCTGGTAAAGTAAAAGTCCCGCTATGCACGCTATTCTGGTTGTTATGTGCTGCTTGAGACTGAGACTCTGATTGCACTTGCAACCGTCTGCGACTGCAAGTGACTGGCTGCGACTGATGACTCGACTCGGTGACTCACTGGATAACTAACTGGGCAATAGAGAGGGCATTGGAGGCATGTTCCTTGCCAGTTTGTCTTTGGCCTCGCTCGTGATACGCTCGCTTCTTCCGGTGCCTAGTTCCGATCTTCTCACACCCTGTTTGCCGATCGGAGTGCTGGCGACAGCTTATCCAGCACAGAGAGAAATTTTGTACATAGAAGTAATACTGGGCCTACCCCAACGGACTGCTATAGAACCATTACTTTTGACGGTATCCACTAGGTCATTTATGTATATATGACCTAGTGGATAATGTCGGATATTCCATGAGGCGTTTCGTGGGTGAAGCTTTTGTATACAGAGAATGCAGAAGGATTCTAGTGAAATGCAAGAAGACCGGCAAAGATTTGACACTTGGAGCAGAGAGTGCCCACTAACCTTCAGCATAAACAGATGTAATGTACTGCATATACATAGAAAGAACGACTTGTCAACATACCTTACATAATGGGAGAATAGCCACTGAAACCAGTTATTTCCACATAATATCTAGGGTTAAGCGTAATGTGCGATTTGGTTTGGAACTATGGTATAAACTTAATTACAGATAAGGTAGACATCAGACAGATTCATTGAAGGAATCGTCAGGAAATAAACGGAGGTACTAGCTTACAAAACATGTGTTTGACCAGTTCTTGAATATTGCTCGTCAATCGGTGATCTGTTCCAGATGGTACTGACAGAGAAAAGAGAGGAGATCCATAGGTGAGCAGCACGTTTCTCTACAAGGTTTATTTAGTGAGCACAAAAGAGTTACAGAGATTTTCAGCCAGCTCCAAAGAAAAAACAAATACGTATTGTTCGTCCTCGTTACCGGGTGTTGTTGATGCGGAAGGAATATGAGTCACGAAGTCTACATTTCGTGGCGCTGCAAGAGAGGCGTTCTGCGCCATGGTATGGTTTACTATTAAAGTTCCGTAGCGTAAGTTCCTGGAAGAGATGAAGACAATATTTCTTCCTCCTACGTATATATCGCGAAAAGCCCATAAAGACAATATCAGATCCCGGCGGATTAAAAGTGCAAGCCAGTCCGGGACTCGAATCCGGGGACTTTGCTTTTCTCGGGAAAGTGCTCTATCGACTAAGGTACCCAAGCAGGACAATACCCCACTCCCGCCCCGACTCCCCACTCCCCAGTTTCACTTTTGCCAGTACCTCTTCTCCTACCTCCTAAACGTCATGGAAGTGCGTTACTGGAAGAAGTGAAGCTTTGAGAACGTGTCGTGAGTCGTGCTTGGTTAGGTTAGTCGATAGAGCACTTGGCTACAAAAGGCAGAGGTCCCGGCTTCGAGTCCTGTTTCCAACACAGAGTTTTAATCTGCAGAGAAGTTTCATATCAGCGCATTCATTTCAAAATCAGAGATTCGAGACTACACGAAGGCTTACCAAAAATCGTTCTTTCCGCGAACCATTCGCGTCTGGAACAGAAGGGGGAAGAGGCAATGGTACACAAAGTACGCTAAGCCTCACTTCATAACGTGGTTTGCGGGGTGTAGATGTAGTGCCTACCTGTTAAGGTATGGAATTTGTAGTCACTGTTTGCTGAACATTTTTGTCTTCATTCGCTCCATACTACCACCTCTTAAAATGTAGAATACCTTAATTTTTTTCACGAGACTGTTCACTTCTACGGAATGAAGTTTCAGCTGTTGCTGTAATAGCAGTATGATACCTCACAACAAGTGTTGCGATAATTTTAAGGAAAAACACATGGAAGATCGAGCCATATATTTCGTCATTTGTCATTTCATACGATACCCTTTATTTCTTAACAACAATTACTACGATTGCAAATTAAAAACCTTGTGAAAAATGAATAACAGCGCTCACAATAAGTTAAAGAACTTGAACAGTATCTATTCATTACAAAAATCTTAAATAATTTATACCATTAAGAACAGGGCTTAAAAACAGAAATATAATTAAGAAGTCACACGAACAAGGTGTGACTGCAAGCTGCTTCAACATCCTGAGTATCAGTAAAATGAATTACAAATGACTGCCTCTTAAAAAGTGCTAACTACTCCCAAGCATGCATAAAACTTTAAACAAGTAGACATCGCCCACCCAAAATACAGTTAGGATAACAAGTCATACCACCGATTGTTGCTGTTAGAAAGCCTTTAAAAATTTATAAACCTTAATGTAATCCCTTAAACAATAAAATACACAATCCTCCAAGGTGCATGAAAAGGTGGGAAGGCATACAATTTAAACAAGACTCCCGTCTGGTACACATCAGCAGAACATAATAATGACCCTTAAACAAATACAAGATCCCCCAAAATAGAAGCAAACCCGGGAAGGCGTAAAATTTAAATGTGACTCGCAACTGGAACATACCATCAGAAACATTGATAATGACCCTTAAATAAATGCTGAACCCTTCAAAACACAAAAAACGTGACAAATTACAGCATCCAGTTATCACAGAAAGCTGGCAGCAACAGCGCAACTTTGACAATGAACAGATTTAACTAATAACTCTGGATGAAAAAAACTCAACAATTCATACTCATGCCCAAAACTTAACACACGCCGCAACTAGAAAAATAGGGCCTGCAAGATTTAAACAAGTTATTAATAGGCAAGTAATCTTTCAGAACACACCTTAAGGCTTCTCTGCTTGCTCAACTCTCAATTTTTGAGTAGATCAAGGGATCCGGAATTAACTGGGCGTCATTCCACCATGGTTCGAACAAAAACGATCAGATTTACTTGAGCTGACGCAAGGCAGTTGATAGAGGCGCCTGGCTGCGTCCAACCTAGACGTCGGGCAACGACGGAAGTGTCGCCGCAGCTGGAAGAAAACACGCCTCTGCTCCAGGCCCAGAACTACCCTGCCAACATGTATGAAAAAGGAAACTGTAATCTGCCCAAATAAGGCTACAAAAGAGAATATCTAACATGCAGGAAATATTAAGTTATTGCGGGGCTACACACGCAAGTCATGAGCTTGACGCTCTTTAATCTACATGAAAACTGACATAGTGAGCTACGACCACCTGCGAATCTAAATACCAGGGCACACCCTCATTTACCTGTGCATTGCCTTCGACACGGACTATACTGCTTACCATCTACATATCGCTCTGAGGCGTAATAAAAATGACGTGTCTAACTCAGCACTATCACAGACTTGGGGTTACGATAGCAAGAACGAGTAAATGATCAACACTTCACTCAGTTGCGAAGGAACCATGACTTCGAGGATTCCAACCAGGGGTGTTATTGCCTCCAGTCCGTGCAGGTGATCTGCAGCTGCCGTAATGTTTAAGCGTCCAGAGTTGGCCTGTTGGCCCGGTGCTTGCTGACCAGGTAGCACGCAGCGTCAGCTGCCCTTCCCGCAACTCGCCGCTATCAATACTTAATCCAGGCGGGAAACTTTGGACGCAGCCAACTTTACAACTCACGGCTTCACGAGCTCGACGCCGGGGCAGCAGGAGTGCCGCAAAAACCAAGTCGCTAGCCACGTGACTTCCCGCTAACTCTGGCACCACGGCCCGCCAAATCGAACAACAATCTTCTCGGCCAAAGATCCTAGCGTTGGTATACTAGCAGGATCGATATCGGCAGTACAAGTAGTTAGTGGCACCAGTGTAGTGGCATGCCCGCCAAAATTAAAGCCGCCACGGCTCACAGTATGCTATAGTTTCAATTACAACTGAATATCCTTTCAGTACGACAGTCACTCACGAGTCCGTTGAAACAGAATTTGATCAGGTGTACAAACGAAAAGTTATATTTGATGTTTTTAACAGCTAGATAATAATAATGCCACGTGCGTTCCAGGTGCGTAGCCGTTACATCGTTGGTCAGAGGGTTTACCTCGTGAATGTCATCCGTGAGTGGTCGCTTTGGTTTGGCCGGTTCTTAAGGGACAGTGTTCGCGAAGTTGTGGAAAGAGTTTGGAGAGGAAGCTGGTGGGCAGCCGGTATTCGCGAGCGACACAGGCAACTGTGGAACATCGGTGTGTGTGGAGGAGCAGAGGACCGTGGCGAAGCGTCGCTGGCAAGGAGTGAACTCGGACGGGAGTGGTGACTTTGGAGCGGGTAGTTGCTGTAGGAACGTCTCGCACGAGCACCGCGTTGTATGATTAAAAGGTTGAACTATCTGTCGTCAGGGTAATGTGTGTCTTCTCACGGAATTGTTTACTGTATGGAGACCGCGTGAGCTGCTTTGCTAGATACCCTATATTGGTAAGCCGCTTTATTTGAATATTGCTGCTTTGGAAGTTGTTCTCCGGTTTTCCCCTTTAGCTCCTCTACCCGCAATGCAATGTGTTTTCTTACACCACTACGGCGTAATCGTTATTTGATTTGACTTGAGTGTGACTGTGTTTTTAGTCTCCTCCAGCGTGCCACATGCTACGGAACTTCCTGCTTGTTTATTAATTGTTGATAACTCTATATCCGGAATATCTGCCACTAGTTGAGGGCTGTCTGGAAATTAAAGTGATTGCTCTTTGTGAGTGGCTCAGAGTAATCCTACTATTTATTCCAATAGGATAAATTTTAGTATTTTAGTCCACTTATTAAGAGCATTTCCAAATAATTTAAATTAACTTTTTGAAAAGGTTTCTATCCACCCTTCAAGGATGGGTGAGTTGGAATGGAACTCTTTTTATAAATAGTGGTTTAAACTAGACTTCGTCGTCCGCGGTGGCCGAGAGGTTCTAGGCGCTTCAGTCCGGAACCACGCGGCTGCTGCGGTCGCAGGATCGAATCCTGCCTCGGGCGTGGATGTGTGTGATGTCCATAGGTTAGTTAGGTTTAAGTAGTTCTAAGTCTAGGGGACTGATGACCTCAGCTGTTAAGTCCCATAGCGCTTAGAGCCACTTTTGAAACTGGACTTCAATCTCTTTGTTGCCCTCTGGTTGGTGGTACTCTTAAGGCTAGGCATAAGTCTTCATCCCTTTTTGATTAGAAGAGTAGGATATATTAATTAGCTTTTGGTGTGTTTAGATCACATTGAGCTATTTGGGTAACGTTGCTGAAGTTATTTTGCGCGTAGCGCTGAGCGTAAGGTAACTAGACGACCAATGAGCGAACACTGTGGCACACGTTGTTCTTAGCTTGTGAGAAAATTTCCTTCAGTCTAAATTCCAAGAAAAGCTATGAAATTTCTGAGCTCAGTTATTTTCACTTATCTGAAATTTCTCAGTTTTATTGAGTTGGGCAGGTTTTAATATTTTTGGATTTCCAGTCACATTTTACTCTATTTAAAGTTACGCCAACATTTGGCTTGTCTATTTTGATTAACTGTTTCAGTTTAAATTTTTCTGTATACAAAGTTTCTGTAAAGGTTTATTCCGATTCTGTGCTTCAGTATTTAGATTGCTGAACCTGCCTGTAAAGTCATATTTTGCTTAATTATTTCATTTTTGCCTTAAATTCTGTGTATGCATTTGTTCTGAATGCGTACTACTGAGATTGGTGAGCTTACCAGTAAAATAATAAGTTGCTTAATTGTTCTATCTACGCTACCAGTCTATTGTGTATCGTATACTGTAGTGGGAGGACAAAACCCAAGTCCAGTCTGCCGGAATCGATGCTCTTGCAGTCACAGACTCGCATTTCCCTTTGATGTAGAGGACACCTTCGCTAGCTGTCTGTGATTTACAAGAAGACGTCCTTTTGTTGACGTATAAGATAGGAAAAACAAAGCGAGATGTCAATGTATATGCTTTTCATTAATTAGTATAAATAACAAATACGTCGCATTTGTCCTCTTTACCCGCTGTTTCTGATGCGTAAGGAATATGAGTCCCGATATCCACAGTTTTGTGACACTAAAAGTGCTAGGTTTACCTTCTAATTGTCGCGTCAAAGCTACTACATATATAGTATCAACCATTCCTTGCTGATACAAAACACGCTGTCGTTTCTCCTAATACGTTGTATGGGACGATGATCAGTCTCCGTCACGGGTCCACCTTTGCAACTATTTGGGTCGCCACCAGAAATAGCCGCGGTGTGCGGAAGTGATCGCCCAGCGGGCACAGCACCAAACAGCTCTGCCGTCCGGCAGGTAACGCTCCGCAGGCGCGCAAACAGGTCCAACACAAACAGTACTAAACCTATCGCACGCGTCTTCTGTTATACTTCTTCTGAACGGCCGTTAGCAAAAAAATTCTGTCGGATGGCAAGTCATCTGTTTCTCGAACGGTGGTCTTCAGGCAACAGTTTATCAAAGATCTCATCCTCCTCATATTGCCTTCGTGAAAAGATACTATTGCCAGGCGCTGGTTCAGTTTTAGTAAAATCGTTTTTAAGAGTCTCTAAAACGACGAGGCGTTTTAGAAATAACAATCTCTCCTGAACACAGGAATCTTTTGCACACGTTGCGTGGCTGTGCTTGCTGCCTTACTACCTTGCAGAGCATATTCGAGGCAGGAAAACGGAGCCGCCCGCTCTCAGGCGATCCGTTCCTGCTGTCAACAACAAATCCGACACGGTTCGCAAGTATTTATGGAAAAACCACAGGACGGTGTGTGGGATAAGGCCGAAAGCTAAAGAACCTTCACTAAGAAAACAGTAAAAGAGAGGCTTGCTTCCCTGACGTATGAGGAAACGATTGAATGAAGTAGCATTTCCATTTTTCACACAGTCACATGGATATGGTTTGCAGATCTGTGTTTACAATCATAGTAGTGTTAAGCGTATTACTGATAATGAGGAGCCGGCCGTTGTGTCCGAGCGGTACTAGGCGCTTGAGTCTGGAACCGCGCTGCTGCTACGGTCGCAGGTTCGAGTCCTGCCTCGGGCATGGATGTGTGTGATGCCCTTAGGTTAGTTAGGTTTATGTAGTTCTAAGTCTAGGGGACCGATGGCCTCATATGTTAAGTCCCATAGTGTTCAGAGCCACTTGAACCATTTTTGTAATGAGGAGTGTACACTTCGACTTTATGTTATGGTTTTAAAACAAGCTGTATATTGATATTATTAAAAAGCTACACATTTGTAAGAAGTTAAAACTGACAAGAAGTTATACTGGGGGAGCACTGAGGGATTGGGGGTGGGGGGTGGGGGGGGATGTTTGGGGACTGGCCCCTAGGGGACAGACAGTATAAAGCTGTGACCTCATTCCCCCTATCCGCCACCCCCTCCTCAGGGAATGTAAATCTCTTTCGCACATGCTAACGGATCATTAATGAACATAAGTATGACCGTGTCTAAAATCTCCATTATATTACTGTCGTCAGTTGTGAGAATAGATGTTTTTCTTATGTCAAATGGTTCAAATGGCTCTGAGCACTATGGGACTTAACATCTATGGTCATCAGTCCCCTAGAACTTAGAACTACTTAAACCTAGCTAACCTAAGGACAGCACACAACACCCAGTCATCACGAGGCAGAGAAAATCCCTGACCCCGCCGGGAATCGAACCCGGGAACGCTACCGCACGACCACGAGCTGCGGACGAAGTTTTCTTATGTCATCTGCCCATCATTTCTTATCTTTTTCAACGCATTAAAGACTTTCTGTGCCTAACGGAAAGGTCGCGAATTACCACTTCAAGAGAAATGGTTCGAGTGGATTACTTAGACAAGAAAGGACTACGATTGCTGCCGCGCGGGATTAGCCGAGCGGTCTGAGGCGCTGCAGTCATGGACTGTGCAGCTGGTCCCGGCGGAGGTTCGAGTCCTCCCTCGGGCATGGGTGTGTGTGTTTGTCCTCAGGATGATTTAGGTTAAGCAGCGTGTAAGTTAAGGGACTGATGACCTTAGGAGTTAAGTCCCATAAGATTTCACACACATTTGAACGTTTTTTTTTTTTTTTTTTTTTTGAACTACGATTGCTGAATTGTATACTGCATATCGTGGTGTATTTCACCTTCTCGAAAGTGGATAAAGGGACATTGAGCCCGTGAAGCATGAAATTAGGCTGAAACCAGAAGCGCAATGAAAAATAATAAATATCTGACCACATCGACTACCAGAGGAGCATAAGGAAGCTTTCAGAAACGAGGTAGATGCTCTGTTAAGGAAATTCGTAAGAGGAGAATAGCTACGGACTATCAGACAGTGAATGACATTTTTATTAACTCCTTAGTTCTACTACCCTATATTGATGAGATTTTATTTAGCTCAGTAAAAGCCAAGTGATACCCCACTTTAGACTGTTGAATGAGGATGATAGGAAGAAAGCAGCCGTCCCTACTCCCGAAGGATATTACGAATGCGAAAGATTACAGATCGGAATAATAGTGGAGCTACGTTTCAGAGACTGATGAGCATAGTACTAACCACACTTTAGGGTCACAAGATGTATTTAGATATAGGTGGTATGGTTGTGTTTAGAGCTACGTCAGAAGAGCATAAAGGAGAAGCCGTAGAAGGGTTCCGATTGCCATATCAAAATTGCAGGTTGACAAGTGTGAGTTCCTTCGGAAAGTGGTAACTTAGCTACGGAAATTAATTACGACAGATGCATTAAAGCACGACCCACAGAAGGTGAGTGTGATAAAAGAGTATCCAAAATCCAGCACTAAGTGCTTTCTAGGGATAGCGTCTTTATGTGAAGAACTTCAGCAAGACAGGGAAACAGTTACTTGAATTACTGGAGAAAGGAGCAAAGTACAAGTGTTCAACTCAGCAAGTAGTAACTTTCCAAGAATTAAAACGGGCAATAATTAGTTCCCCGACCTTACAGTATCCTTCTTTTAGAAACTGTTCCTTTTTTAACAAAGGATCCTTGGTGCCATACTGAACCAAGGAGAAACAGAACTGGAGTTGCCAGTATCCTTGGCATCCAACACGCCGTACCGTGCCTCAAGAGGTTATAGTACGATCAAGCGACAGATGTTAGGTATGGTGATCGCAGTGTAACACTACCAACCTTATGTGTGCGGAAGAAGATTCACAGTATGTACTGATCACAAATCCTTGCAACGGTTGGGGCATGTAAGTGATCCATGTTCAAGATTAATTAAACTCATGGTTACTGGCAGATTGCGACTTTGGGACAGTATACAGAAAGGGATCGCCAAAACCATTAGCAGGTGGATTGTCATATATCCCAGAAGACTCAACTGCAGTCATCATGAATGTGGAAGAGATCGAAGAGGAGAAACAAGACGACCAGCAAGCAATGATTAACGGAGAGGAGAAGGGAGCTATTCAAAAGCAGTTTCACAATTCGCTAATAGGGGGATACCAAGGAATCAGCCGCACATACGACCATATTAATAGGTACAGACCAGGGTGAAGTATGAAGAAAGACACAGAAGAGCGCATTCGAAGCTGCAAAAGTTGTCATAAGAACAATATTACGCAGAACGAGCTGAAGATGGACTTAGTGCTGACCGAAATACCTAAACGGGTATTCGATCATTGTGATACAGAGGTAGTAGGACAGCTACAGATAGCAGAGATAGGGAACAGATACGTCCTAAGGTTTCAGGATGTTCTCACGAATTTTTTTGCAGCGGAGTCTGTAGCACGACAACATGCTGATACAGTAGCGCAAGACTTAGTATAGAGAATAATTTGAACTTACAAAATACAATGAGTTTTATTGAGTGACGAAGGAACAAACTTATTAAGTGACATGGTAAAGAGGGTTTGTCATGTACTGAACACTGAGAAGATTAATACAGTGAATATCGTCCTCAAACGGACGAAGTACTGAAAGGATGCTTAGAACGCTAACAGAATATCTACACCATCACGTGAGAAGGAAGCAGGAAAACTGGGATGAATGGATGCGCTTTGTCACGTTCGTATCTAACACTGCACCACATTCATCAATTGGGTTCACACCATTCGATTTGCTTTTCGGAAGAGTATGCAACTGTTTAGGATCAAAAAGCGGGATTCGGCCACAGTACAAAACCATTACGATGATTACGTTACGGAACTAAAGGAAGAGACGTACCAGATGCATCGGATGGTAATGAGTTTTAATAAGGAATGTAAAGAGAAATATTAGAAGTGTTATGATTGCACTCAGAATCCCAGGGAATTAAAGACAGGAGACAATGTATTATCATACGACGAAACTGTGAGACGAGGGCAGAGAGAACATTTCCGTGTTGTAAGGACTCGTGGACCACATGCTGAACTCCAATTAACAAATAATAAGTTCGTAGAAGTACATGCAAACAGATTAAAGTGGTTCATTAAACTTTAGACATGTGAGGTTGTGGTAATGTCAAGCAGATGTGTTGCAAATTAAAAACTGGAAAGAACTGGCTAAATTCTATCATAAATTAGTTAAAGATGGTGATAGTGTGGGTGACGGAAAAGTAGTGAGCGGTCTTCAGAGAAAGGCCTACACCTGTTTATGAAACTAATCATAACAGCAGCATCAAACAGGAAGAGGAGCAGAGAAGGAAGATAGTCAAAACGTAAAAGTTAGAATTTCAGACATCTAGAGATTCCGGAAAAGAAGACAGCTGATATAAGGATTAGAAAGAAGTTCAGGGTTGCATTAAATAGTAGTAGAGATTGTGAGATTCATTTGGTAAACACCGATTTCCGTTTATGTCTTACTGACCGCCACCACCCCCATAACCATAGGAGTGACGATCAAACATCTCTGACACACCATCCGGTGCTAAAAGTGTGAAGAACATAAGTGCTACGACTATGGGTGTGTAATCTGTAATCTGTCTCATGGAAGAATCTCACAAGAACTGAGCCTTAGTGAAATTATTACTAACTCCAGTGCTTCGTCATCAGACACAGAAGATCACAGATGAAGAATGGAGGAGATGTTATTTCTTAGTGTACAACACCCTCTGGGACCGGGGGTTAGAGTAGGCCTGAGGTAATCCTGCCTGTCTTAAGAGGCTGATAAAAGGAGACACCCACTTTCCGATCTAATCAACTATGGTCCCCTTTTAGGGTTTGACCTACACATATTTCAAAATCATCAGAAGTGCAGCCCATTTGTGGAAGAACGCCTCACTTGGTGCCCCATATATGCAGTGTGCAATTAGACCTTCTGCACCTCATATTGTTCTGGATCTGCAACTCCACCTGAAATCCAGTTATCTGGGCAAGGACGCCCTGCAGGGTACATTATCTACTTCATAGTTCACTGCCCTCTTTCGCCCCGTGATAATATTGGATTTCTTGGCACCCAACATCCAGCATTGTAACCAGTCTGTCATAGTGGGTTCGTCATGTACCCATTTGATACCCCATGACAACACAGGGATGGCACTGCTGATACCTGAGCTACGAACGCCTCATGTATACCAAGGGGTAGATGACATTCTTCTTAGGGAATCAGGACTCTCAGCAACGGCCATCACGCCATGTGGCCTTTGTTGTGGCTGGTTGGCGCCCGTGGGTAGAGCCCCTGATCGGAGTGGGTGGCAACAGGGCAGGTGACCCACAATGATGCGAACCATTTCAACTCTTTCAGGAGACCGAATTGTCCCAGCAGTCCCTAACAAAGGAAGAGTCGAATTAAATACTGAGAAATGTGACACCAAGTCATTCCCCTCCCTAGCCACACCACTGGAGAAACGTAGTACTATGGAAAAAATAGAGCCTTACTCGCCAAGGTATTTAGTCTTCAGAAGAACGGATGGGGACCCTTTTCTGGATACAAAGCCTGAATTCTTTGTCGAACACCTGCAGGACAAGTTTGGGCAAGTGACTGCACTCTCGAAAATAAATGAGGCAGTCCTCATTCTGACAGCACACCCAGCCAGTCTCATGCATTGCTCGCCTGTGACCGACTGGGTGATATTCCCGTTCCCATCACCCCCCCATAAATGCCTCAACACGGTCCAGGGTATTATTTTCCATCGCAACCTTCTCTTGCAGTCTGACGACGAGCTCCATGTCAATTTAGAATGGCGGGGTGTTCATTTCAACCCACATGTCTACAGGGGACCCAAAGACAATGGGGTTGCTACCAGTGTCTTTGTCTTGTTTTGTTTTGGCCTTTGAGGGTGATTCATCGTCTGAAAAGGTCAAGGTAGTCGCATACTGCTGTGACGTAAAGCCATACATTCCTCCCCCTATGCGTTGCTTCCAGTGATGGAAATTCGGGCACATTTCCCAGTGCAATTTGAGAGCTACATGTCGAGACTGCAGACGTCCACTCCATCTGAATACTCAATGTGCACCTCCTCCCACTTGTGTCAACAGCAGAGAGCACCACTGCCCCTGCTTGCAGCACTGCATAGTACTTCAAATGCGCTGAAAGTTATTGAGTACAAGACCCTGCACCGGCTGAATTACTAAAATTAATTTTAAATTAACAACAGCCTCAGTTGCAATGTTTACCTATATTTCCCTGGGTTTCAGTTGGGATAACCAAACCTTATTCAGAATGAAAGGAACTACGATTTGTCCATAATGGACAAATCATAGTTCCTTTCACTCTGAAGATGGTTGGGTTATCCCAATTGAAACCTAAGTAAATCTAGGTAAACATTGCAACTGAGGCTGTTGTTAATTTAAAATTAATATTTATACAGTTGCTGACAGGGCCGCGAAATGCTTTACATCAACGTACACTGCAGTTATGTCAACATAACCCTCACTTGCGACGGTAGTTCCTGCATCTCTGCCTTGTAGTTGAGAGCACCTCTTCTACCATTGCTCTCACTTTGGGAGAAATACCCCCCACATCCCAGGGCCATCTGTTCCCTCCCTGCAGCCAGAGAGCCCACAGAATCCTCCAGCTCCTCATGTATGGAAGGGGTCTCTTGAGATTCTCCCTTCCAAGGTCTCCACGAATATTAAAGTGGACAGTCGCCAGTGGCTGAAGGAGCCACAAGCTGCTGAACGGAGGGCTTCACCGTCTTCCTCCATGCCTGAAGCCACTTTGGAGAAGTCTTTGCAGCAAGCTTCTAAAGAGAAGCAAGAGAGCAAGCAGATGAAGGAGAAGTCTGCTAGGAAACAGGACCCTCCAGAGGCCCTGACACCATCACTCCCTACCAGTTCTGCGTCTGGGGACAACGTGAAGATTTTAACGTCCCCTAAGAACCTGGATCTCGGCGATGTCTCAGACCCAATGGAAATTGATACAAATACTCAACCAGTGGGAGCAACTTATGCTGCGTGAACTGCTTCCTTGGTCACCTCATGCCTTCCCAACTACAGAAAGCATCATCCTCCAGAGTAACTGCGATGGTTCTTTCTCTCACCTGGGTTAGTTATGACAACTCTTAAGCGTTGCAACTGCTTCTTGTATTGGAATGAGAACACCCATCCCTCATGACTGTTGGGGGTAGTGCAAAAACATTACTGAGTGTGACAGACTGTCAAGTGGCATTTGCATCTATGCCTTAACGCTATCTGTAGCGAACCTGAGCCCCTTCAAACACCTTTAGAAGCTGTGATTGTCACGGTGAGGACAACTGTAACACGTACCTCACTCCTGATGGTGAAGCGCCACCTCATGTACTGGCTGCACTGATTTCCCAACTCCTCCCACCTTTCCTACTTCTGGATGGTTTTAACGCCCATAATACTTTGTGGGGTGGAACCAAGTTTACTGGCCCTGGCAAAAATGTCAAGGAACTGCTAATTCAACTCAACCTTTGCCTCCTAAATACGGGTGACCCCAGTCATTTCAGTGTGGCATATGGCACATGCTCGACCATTGATCTTTCGGTTTGCAGTCCTGGCCTTCCCCCATCTATCCAATGGAAAACTCAAAACGACTTATGTTGTAGTGTCCACTTTCTACTCTTCCTCTCCCTACCCCAGTGTCTCTCATCCAGACGCCTGCACAAATGTGCTTTCACTTCTGCTACCTCCACTGAATCTCCATTGCATGGCAAAATTGATGAGGTGATCCACATCATAACTACTAGCGCAGCTGAATCGACAGTCCCTTGTTCGTCAAGTTGCCCCCAGCAGAAGTCCGTGTCTTGGTGGTCGCCAGAAATCGCGGCGGCCATTACAGACTGTAGGCAGGCCTTCCAACATCATAAGCACCACCTGTACTTGGAGAACCTCATTGCCTTCAAATGGCTCTGTGCCCAGGTACGCCTACTGATCAAACGATGGAACGAGTGTTGGGATCTCCACCATTGGAACGAGAACCTCTCCTTCCCAACTCTGGACCAAGCTCTGACAACTTTACAGCTATCACAACCTAGCAGTTGTACCTGGAATTTCCACACATAGAGCAGTATCTGCCAAACCAAACGCAATCGCAGAGCGGCTTGCCAAGCATTATGATCGCACCTCTGCATCTGAGAATTACTACCCCGCCTTTCGTCTGCTCAAATAGTGGGTGGAACAACAACACCTATTTGTTGCTTCACACCACCCTGACCGATATAATGCTCCCTTTAGTGAGTGGGAATTTCTCAGTGTCCCCTGGCCCAAATCGCATCCATTCTGAAATGATTAAACGTCTGTTAGTGGATTTCCAGCACTTCATCCTTACCGTCTTCAACCGCATCTGAAACGATGGCGAATTACCGGCTCAATGGCGGGAAAGTATTATCGATCCAGTACTAAAGCCTGGTAAGAATTCGCTAGAGGTGGATAGCTATCCTCCTATCAGTATCACCAACGTTGTGTACAAGCTGCTCCAATATATGGTGGCATGGCAGTTTTATTGGCTCCTTGAGTCTTAGGGCCTTCTGGCTCCATCCCAGGGTGGTTTCGCCATGGGTACGCCACCATCGACAACTTCGTCCACCTGGAGCCTTCCATTCGATCGGCCTTCTCCCAGCAGCAACACCTTATTGCTGTCTTTTTTGACATGATGAATGCCTACAATACCACTCGCTACTCTGCATGAGTGGAGTCTCTGGGGACCATTTCCGATTTTTATACGGAACTTCTTGTCGCTCCATACTTTCAGAGTTCGCGTTAGTACTTTCCAGAATGCGCCACATGTAGAAGAAAACACGGTCCCACAAGGCTCTGTCTTGAGTGTACCACTCTTTTTAATTGCTGTTAATGGTCTCACACTAGCAGTAGTGTCCTCAGTATCACCGCTCTTCATGCTGACGATTTTTGTATTTCCTTTTGCTCTTCTATTGGTGTGGCTGAATGCTAGCTGCAGGATGCAGTCATGGACATTCAAAAAGAGTTCAAATGGCTCTGAGCACTATCGGACTTAACTTCTGAGGTCATCAGTCCCCTAGAACTTGTAGTTGTTGTTGTGGTCTTCAGTCCTGAGACTGGTTTGATGCAGCTCTCCATGCTACTCTATCCTGTGCAAGCTTCTTCGTCTCCCAGTACCTACTGCAGCCTACATCCTTCTGAATCTGCTTAGTGTATTCATCTCTGGGTCTCCCTCTACGATTTTTACCCTCCACGCTGCCCTCCAATACTAAATTGGTGATCCTTCGATCTCTCAGAACATGTCCTACCAACCGATCCCTTCTTCTAGTCAAGTTGTGCTACAAGCTCCTCTTCACCCCAATCCTATTAAATACCTCCACATTAGTTATGTGATCTGCCCATCTAATCTTCAGCATTCTTCTGTAGCGCCACATTTCGAAAGCTTCTATTCTCTTCTTGTCTAAACTATTTATCGTCCACGTTTCACTTCCGTACATGGCTACACTCCATACAAATACTTTCAGAAACGACTTCCTGACATTTAAATCTATACTCGATGTTAACAAATTTTTCTTCTTGAGAAACGCTTTCCTTGCCATTGCGATCTACATTTTATATCCTCTCTACTTCGACCATCATCAGTTATTTTGCTGCCCTTCCAAGTCCTTTGCTGTCTCTGACAGAATTACAATGTCATCGGTGAACCTCAAAGATTTTATTTCTTCTCCATGGATTTTAATACCTACTTCGAACTTTTCTTTTGGTTCCTTTGCTGCTT
Source organism: Schistocerca serialis cubense (assembly GCF_023864345.2). NCBI lineage: Eukaryota > Metazoa > Arthropoda > Insecta > Orthoptera > Acrididae > Schistocerca > Schistocerca serialis. The sequence goes on from NC_064642.1 coordinate 787,897,224, forward strand.
GCTCAATATACAGATTGAATAACATCGGGGATAGGCAACAACACTGTCTCACTCCCTTCCCAACCACTGCTTCCCTTTCATACCCCTCTACTCTTATAACTGCCATCTGGTTTCTGTACTAGTTGTTAATAGCCCTTCGCTCCCTGTATCTTACCCCTGCCACCTTCAGAATTTTAAAGAGAGTATTCCAATCAACATTGTCAAAAGTTTTCTCTAAGTCTACAAATGCTAGAAACGTAGGTTTACCTTTCCTTCTCCTTTCTTCTAAGATAAATCGTAGGGTCAGTATTGCCTCACGTCTTCCAACATTTCTACGGACTCCAAACTGATCTTCCCCGAGGTCTGCTTCTATCAGTTTCTCCGTTCGTCTGTAAAGAATTCGTGTTAGTATTTTGTAGCTGTGACTTGTGAAACTGATAGTTCGGTGATTTTCACATCTGTCAGCACCTGCTTTCCTTGGGGTTGGAATTATTATATTCTTCTTCGAGTCTGAGGGAATTTCGCCTGTCTCATACATCTTGCTCACCAGATGGTAGAGTTTTGTCAGAACTGGCTCTTCCAAAGCTGTCAGTAGTTCTAATGGAATGTTGTCTACTCCGGGGGCCTTGTTTCGACTCAGGTCTTTCAGTGCTCTGTCAAACTCTTCACACAGTATCATATCTCCCCTTTCATCTTCATCTACATCCTCTTGCATTTCCATAATATTGTCCTCATGCACATCGCCCTTGTATAGGCTCTCTATATACTCCTTCCACCTTTCTGCTTTCCCTTCTTTGCTGAGAACTGGGTTTCCATCTCAGCTCTTGATATTCATGCAAGTGGTTCTCCTTTCTCCAAAGGTCTCTTTAATTTTCCTGTAGGCAGTATCTATCTTACCCCTAGTGAAATAAGCCTCTACGTCTTTACATTTGTCCTCTAGCCATCCCTGCTTAGCAATTTTGCACTTCCTGTCGATATCATTTTTGAGACGTTTGTATTCCTTTCTGCCTGCTTCATTTACTGCAGTTTTATATTTTCTCTTTTCATAAATTAAATTCAATATTTCTTGTGTTACCCAAGGGTTTCTACTAGACCTCGTCTGTTTACCTATTTGATCCTATGCTGCCTTCACTATTTCATCCCTCAAAGCTACCCATTCTTCTTCTACTGTATTTCTTTCCTCCATTCCTGTCAATTGTTCCCTTATGCTCTCCATGAAACTCCGTACCACCTCTGGTTCTTTCTGTTTATCCAGGTCCCATCTCCTTGAAATCCCACCTTTTTGGAGTTTCTTCAGTTTTAATCTACAGTTCATAACCAATAGATTGTGGTCAGAGTCCACATCTGCCCCTGGAAATGTCTTACAATTTAAAACCTGGTTCCTAAGTCTCTGTCTTACCATTATATAATGTATCTAATACCTTTTAGTATCTGCGGGGTTCTTCCATGTATACAACCTTCTTTCATGATTCTTGAACCAAGTGTTAGCTATGATTGAGCTATGCTCCGCGCCAAATTCTACCAGATGGCTTCCTCTTTCATTTCTTAGCCTCAATCCATATTCACCTACTATGTCTCCCTCTCTCCCTTTTCCTGCTCTCGAATTCCAGTCACCCATGACTATTAAATTTTCGTCTCCCTTCACTACCTGAATAATTTCTTTTATGTCATCATTCATTTCATCAATTTCTTCGTCATCTGCAGAGCTAGTTGGCATATAAACTTGTACTACTGTAGTAGGTGTGGGCTTCGTGTCTATCTTGGCCACAATAATGCGTTCACTATGCTGTTTGTAGTAGCTTACCCGTACTCCTGTTTTTTTTAATTCATTATTAAACCTACTCCTGCATTACCCCTATTTGATTTTGTATTTATAATTCTGTATTCACATGACCAAATGTCTTGTTCCTCCTGCCACCAAACTTCACTAATTCCCACTATATCTAACTTTAGAATATCCATTTCCCTTTTTAAATTTTCTAAACTACCTTCTCGATTAAGGGATCTGACATTCCATGCTCCGATCCGTAAAACGCCAGTTTTCTTTCTCCTGATAATGACGTCCTCTTGAGTAGTCCCCGCCCGGTGATCCGAATGGGGGACTATTTTACCTATGGAATATTTTACCCAAGAGGACGCCATCATCATTTAATCATACAGTAAAGCTGCATGCCCTCGGGAAAAATTACGGCTGTAGTTTCCCCTTGCTTTCAGACGTTCGCAGTACCATAACAGCAAGGCCATTTTGGTTAGTGTTAGAATGCCAGATCAGTCAATCATTGAGACTGTTGCCCGTGCAACTACTGAAAAGGCTGCTGCCCCTCTTCAGGAACCACATACCCCTCCATTGTGGTTGCACCTACGGTACGCAAGCCTCCCCACCAGCGGCAAGGATCATGGTTCATGGGGGGGGGGAACTAAGATCAACTTAAACCTAACTAACCTAAGGACATCACACACATCCATGCCCTAGGCAGGATTCAAACCTGCGACTGTATCGGTCGCGCGTTTCCAGACTGTAGCTGCTAGAACCGCTCGGCCACCCTGGCCGGCATGGACCTTCACTCACACCTTTTAGTTCTCAGCTGCCAAGACTTGGGTCATGCACTTCTGTCATCACTGTACTGTCAAGCCCCATTCAGAGCTTTACCTTGATAACCAACTAGTGCAGTGGAGACTTACTGCATTTTGGGGCTGGTCGTCAGCTCCTGCTCAACTTGGCTTCTCCTTCCTCGTTGGCTTAAGGAAAAGTGCTGGTAACATTTTAATATTATTCGATGCCTGAGCCACACCGACTGGGGTGTTGACGGATGCTGACCAATCTACACTGCTGCATCTGTACAAAGCGCTCATGCAGTCCTGTATCGACTATGGGAGCCTGGCATGTGGTTCAGCATCACCTTCCGTGCTGCATCTGCTGGGCACTATCCACCACTGCGGAGTTCAGATCACGATGGGAGCGTTTTGAATAAGCATAAGGAACAGCCTCCTGGTGGAAGCTGGCATTTCTCCATTGCAGCTCCGGCAGCAACTACTGCTTGCAAATTATACCACCCACATTCGTAGTTCACCTCGCCATCGAAATTCCCATCTCCTGTTCCCTAACACGGCGATGTATGTCCCACAACAGTGGCCCAGAACTGTAACTCTCTGTTTGCTTTCACATAATACTTAATCCGACCTCCTGCTCCTTCCCTAATGACGTAACCGTTGACGGGAGATTAAATTCCAACTCTTCTCTCTCTCCTCCTCATTTCTCTAGTACTTTACGCACTTGGCAAATTGCTTTACCTCATTTGTAGAAGAAATACACCTATCAAAAGAACATGTGTATCAATGTCTGGTGTCTTAAATCTGTTCTGATAAGGCGGTATCTCATGTTGTAGGGAAGCAGCCTACTCACGCCTTGTGAAGTTCACATCAGTCTTTCCATTGTGTGCCAGCCAGTCCACTGTAACTAGCTCTGACATCATGAATGTTGCGCAATACTTTAAAAATCAAGTAAATAACCTGAAACGTTTCTAGCATGTCAGGAGTAATACTAAATCAATATGTGTTGGATATCAGTTCAATAACTTTAACCATTTTCGAAATTTGGATGTTTTTCTGTAAAAATCATTGGCGCAACAGAAAAGAGCTGGAAACTTAAAAATTTATATCTAGATTCCTTTTGCATATTAGTAGAAACAGTATTCTGGATCTCACAAATTAAAATTTTAGTTGAAATTCATGATTTTCTGGTTTTTATATTCAAAATAAAGGAAGCAAGATAGATTAAGTAGGCGAATAAATAAAGCTAGGATGTTTAAATTTACGTAGAAGGGAGATTCGCAATAATCATAAAAATGTGAGAAGTTTCAACAGAATAACTATAAAATTATAGCTGTAGCGCATCTCCAAAGAGCAAGTTCAGAGCTCGTCTACTGCGTGTAGTGTAATTAAATTAATTCTCTCGCCCAAAATATTTGAATTAGCAACGTCAGACTTTTATTATGATTACTTATTTGTGTTCTGATTGCACAATTAAATTCAAAGCTTCATCGGCCATCAGCAGAGGAAGCAATGATCTATTCGATAACTTAAATTGGTGCATTACTATCCCAGCAGCTAGTCTGGACAGTAGATTTGATCAGGCGTTCCCTTAGCCGTCCGCACCGTGGCTTTATATGTAAGAACGCTGCACGAGAAGAGGAAGGCCCCAGTTCTCTCCAGACGCTGATTAGCGCACCACCTGTGCCGGGAGACGCGTCGCATCGGTATCGTTGATATAAACGGCCTCGGATGCAGTAATAAGTTACTCGGCATACGCGTAACCTTGAAATCGTTTTCGAGTGAAGTGTTAATTTTGGGATGACGTTAATGATCGATCTTTAGTTTGCGTATGTCGTATTTTCACGTGTCTCCGCAGGACAGACATTGCACCATTATTTAGCGTGGCGTTTGATGAACATTATCATCAAATTATGGCGAGCATTCACTTAAACATTTAATTTGAACAGTTATAGGTGCATCAGCGCTTTAGAATCTGAACTGCTCTGGTAGTTGGATTGTGTGGATTCTTTTTGGTCTGTGACTTTCAGAATATAGTGAACATTTTAGAGAGAATGGTTTTTGATTATGAATCCCAGACAATCTCCTAATTCCTCAGAGCTATAAGCTGTAGCTATAAATGTATTTCTCAGATGAAGTGGGCACTTTTTTTTTTTTTTTTGTTTGATGCGGCCCGCCACGAATTCCTTTCCTGTGCTAATCACTTCATCTCAGAGTAGCACTTGCAACCTTGCAACCGACGTCCTCAATTATTTGCTTGACGTATTCCAATCTCTGTCTTCCTCTACAGTTTTTGACCTCTTCAGCTCCCTGTAGTACCATAGAAGTCATTCCTCCTATCTTAGCAGATGTCCTATCATCCTGTCCCTTCTCCTTATCAGTATTTTCCACATATTCCTTTCCTCTCCGATTCTGCGTAGAACCTCCTCATTCCTTACATTATCAGTCAACCTAATTTTCAACATTCGGCTATAGCACCACATCTCAAATGCTTCGATTCTCTTCTGTTCCGGTTTTCCCACAGTCCATGTTTCACTACCATACAATGCTGTACTCCAGACGTACATCCTCAGAAATTTCTTCCTCAAATTAAGGCCAGTATTTGATATTAGTAGACTTCTCTTGGCCAGAAATGCCTTTTTTGCCGTAGCGAGTCTGCTTTTGATGTCCTCCTTGCTCCGTCCATCACTGGTTATTTTACTGCCTAGGTAGCAGAATTCCTTAACTTCATTGACTTCGTGACCATCAATCCTGATGTTAAGTTTCTCGCTGTTCTCATTTCTACTACTTCTCATTACCTTCGTCTTTCTCCAATTTACTCCCAAACCAAACTGTGTATTCATTAGACTGTTCATCCCGTTCAGCAGATCATTTAATACTTCTTCACTTTCACTCAGGATAGCAATGTCATCAGCGAATCGTATCATTGATATCCTTTCACCTTGTATTTTAATTCCACTCCTGAACCTTTCTTTTATTTCCATAATTGCTTCCTCGATGTACAGATTGAAGAGTAGGGGCGAAAGGCTACAGCCTTGTCTTACACACTTCTTAATGCGAGCACTTCGTTCTTGATCGTTCACTCTTATTATTCCCTCTTGGCTGTTGTACATATTGTATATGACACGTCTCTCCCTATAGCTTACCCCTACTTTTTTCAGAATCTCGAACAGCTTGCACCATTTTATATTGTCGAACGCTTTTTCCAGGTCGACAAATCATATGAAAGTGTCTTGATTTTTCTTTAGCCTTGCTTCCATTATTAGCTGTAACGTCAGAATTGCCTCTCTCGTCCCTTTACTTTTCCTAAGGCCAAACTGATCGTCACCTAGCGCATTCTCAATTTTCTTTTCCATTCTTCTGTGTATTAATCTTGTAAGAAGTTTCGATGCATGAGCTGTTAAGCTGATTGTGCGATAATTCTCGCACTTGTCAGCTCTTCCCGTCTTCGGAATTGTGTGGATGATGCTTTTCCGAGAGTCAGATGGTATATCGCCAGACTCATATATTCTACACACCAACGTGAATAGTCGTTTTGTTGCCACTTCCCCCAATGATTTTAGAAATTCTGATGGAATGTTATCTATCCCTTCTGCCTTATTTGACTGTAAGTCCTCCAAAGCTCTTTTAAATTCCGATTCTAATACTGGATCCCCTATCTCTTCTAAATCGACTCCTGTTTCTTCTTCTATCACATCAGACAAATCTTCACCCTCAAAGGGGCTTTCAATTTATTCTTTCCACCTATCTGCTCTCTCCTCTGTATTTAACAGTGGAATTCTCGTTGCACTCTTAATGTTACCACCGTTGCTTTTAATGTCACCAAAGGTTGTTTTGACTTTCCTGTATGCTGAGTCTGTCCTTCGACAATCATATCTTTTTCGATGTCTTCACATTTTTCCTGCAGCCATTTCGTCTTAGCTTCCCTGCACTTACTATTTATTTCATTCCTCAGTGACTTGTATTTCTGTATTCCTGATTTTCATGGAACATGTTTGTACTTCCTCCTTTCATCAATCAACTGAAGTATTTATTCTGTTACCCATGGTTTCTTCGCAGCTACCTTCTTCCCAACTTCTGTGAAGGCCCTTTTTAGAGATGTCCATTCCTCTTCAACCGTACTGCCTACTGCGCTGTTCCTTATTGCTGTATCTATAGTGTTAGAGATCTTCAAACGTATCTCGGCATTCCTTAGTACTTCCGTATCCCACTTCTTTGCGTATTGATTCTTCCTGACTAATGTCTTGAACTTCAGTATACTCTTCATCACTACTATATTGTGATCTGAGTCTATATCTGCTCCTGGGTACGCCTTACAATCCAGTATCTGATTTCGGAATCTCTGTCTGACCATGATGTAATCTAATTGAAATCTTCCCGTATCTCCCGGCCTTTTCCAAGTATACCTCCTCCTCTTGTGATTCTTGAACTGGGTATTCGCTATTACTAGCTGAAACTTGTTACAGAACTCAATTAGTCTTTCTCCTCTCTCATTGCTTGTCCCAATCCCATATTCTCCTGTAACCTTTTCTTCTACTTCTTCCCCTACAAATGCATTCCAGTCGCCCATGACTATTAGATTTTCGTCCCCCTTTACATACTGCATTACCCTTTCAATATCCTCATACACTTTCTCTATCTGTTCATCTTCAGCTTGCGACGTCGGCATGTATACCTGAACTATCGTTGTCGGTGTTGGTCTGGTGTCGATTCTGATTAGAACAACCCGGTCACTGAACTGTTCACAGTAACACACCCTCTGCCCTACCTTTCTATTCATAACGAATCCTACACCTATTATACCAGTTTCTGCTGCTGTTGATATTACCCGATACTCATCTGACCAGAAATCCTTGTCTTCCTTCCACTTCACTTCACTGACCCCTACTATATCTAGATTGAGCCTTTGCATATCCCTTTTCAGATTTTCTAGTTTCCCTACCACGTTCAAGCTTCTGACATTCCACGCCCCAACTCGTAGAACGTTATCCTTTCGTTGATTATTCAATCTTTTTCTGATGGTAACCTCCCCCTTGGCAGTCCCCTCCCGGAGATCCGAATGGGGGACTATTCCGGAATCTTTTGCCAATGGAGAGATCATCATGACACTTCTTCAATTACAGGCCACATGTCCAGTGGACACACGTTACGTGTCTTTAATGCAGTGGTGTCCATTGCCTTCTGCATCCTCATGTCGTTGATCATTGCTGATTCTTCCGCCTTTAGGGGCAATTTCCCACCCCTAGGACAAGAGAGTGCCCTGAACCTCTATCCGCTCCTCCACCCTCTTTGACAAGGTCGTTGGCAGAATGAGGCTGAGTTCTTATACTGGAAGTCTCCGGCCGCCATTGCTGATTATTTATCAAAATTTAGGCAGTGGCTGGGATCGAACCCGTGACCGAAGACGTTTTGATTATGAATCAAAATTGCTGCCCCTAGACCACGGGTGGGCACTAGGAATCCTAATTACAAGCTTCACGTTTTGCTAATCACTTTCCGGTTGCCAATATTGTAGTTAGAGAGCCAGTGTTGAGATCGGCAAACAGCATAAATACTAAACAATTATTCTATTATTCGACCCGCCGCCCCACATATTTTGCTAATCGGCCGGGAAGCAAACTGACTAAAAGTGAAAGTGATTTTTAAATATTCGGATTCGGAAGTGAAATGCGACACGCAACTGAGCAATGGAACAGTGATAGACGGTGTTACGTGTGCATGTGGACGACGCAATTGGTTTAACAACGCATCTGGATTGACGGAGCTGGCGCTGAGTGTAGCTGCGCTGCTGGCATCGCGAGAAGTCAGTCTCGCCGCACCGCAGTCATCTGTCGGAACGACTGGAGCCGCGTCTGCCGTTGCAGGCTACGCCCACAACACAGCAGTTGTCGAGGTGCCGTCTGCAGTTCAACGCGCCGCGTCACATCAGTAATCCAGGTACGCCACGCCGGCAACGCCATACGTCGTGCAGAAGGAACTAAGTTAAGTGAAAAGCTGTTAAATCTTTTACTTACCTGCACTAAAAGACTGTCGGCGATGGAACCGCAAAAAGAAACAGAAGTTAAACCTAAATCAGGACCTATGTCTGTTGAAGGAACTGTAAATCCAGACAACGGTTCAAGTGTAAATATGCATGAAAATAGTAATGTTGAAGTGAAATCCGAACTAGTGTCTCTTGACAGTAGTGTTAAAAAGGGCAACGATTCAATAGTAGATACCCCTGTAGTAAAGCAGAGATTAGAAAGTGTTAAGTTATTGGGTGATAGTTTCTCTGATAAATTAAAAATGAAATAGTCATCAGAGATGGTAGAGTTTAAAAAGGAGAAGTTAGATATGACTGATCAATCAGGAAGTTTCATTTAGTTTTGATGTTTCTGGTGTTGGAGCTAGTTTTTCGTCACCTGAGTGTGATGAAAAGCCAGCTAGTGAGCAACCCAAAGATACTGGGGCTATTGATTTAAATGTAATATTACAAGCAATAGCTGCCAGTAATGCAAAAATGTCAGCCAGTAATGCTAGAATGACAGCTGAATTAAAATCTGATATAATTGAGGTAAATAACGGGATTCTGCCCAGACAAACTTATTTTAATAAACGGTTTGAGGCAATGGACAATAAATTAGAATCCAACAAAGCTGAATTAGAAACTTCCTTCAAGACTGGCTGCAATGAGTTGAAAGAGGATCTGGACAGTTTAAATTATAAAATTGATTACAACCATGAGGATATTGAGGAAAAGGTTGCTCAAAAGTTATCTGAGATGTATAAAACAGTAAAATCCGAGGTTGCTGATGTTCGCAAAGACTTCCAAATGGAAGATGCGAAGCTGGAGCACAAGTTAACAGTAAAGATCGAGGCGGAATCTAAACTGCGCTCAGATAGGTTTAAAGATGTTAATATCAGAGTAAACATATGTCAGGCAGAAGTATATGCAATCAATACTGATAGTACTCATATTGTGCAAAGAGTAGATAGATGAAATGAGAGTAGAAAATATTAGTACTAACATTGCTAACATTGAGAGTAAAGTAGCTTCAGTAACTTCTGGTAATGGTAGTATGCAACAAGTTGTAGCTGCAAACGCCGCTTTTATAGGGTATCGGCAGTTCTTGCGGTTCGATCCAGACAAAAATATCCACCCGCAAGATTTCTGGAACGATTTTGAAGATGTGATTCCACCAACTTGGTCTGAACGAGAGAAAATCTCATTTATTAGAAGCCATTTAGCGGGTGACGCCATGCGTTGGTCAGCTGATGTTATGTTGAAGTGTAAAACATTAGCGGAATTTAAAACAGCTTTCATTAATGAGTTGGTCCAGCAATAAGCAAAATGAAGTGTTGAGAGAATTTTGGAGTGGAAAACGCTTCAATACAGGCAAGGAATCTATTAAAGAGTTTGCCAGGTCATGGATCTCACGTCTGTCACATTTGGCCGAAAAGCTAAAACCTGAAATGATAATACTAGGTCTGGAAGCCAAACTGCTATGGTATTGGCAAACTAGAATTATATCTGCCCCTAGAGACAATCTGGATCGTTTCATTGAGTATTTGGAACGTGTAGAGCGTGTCGCTGCCAATGAGGAGCAAGCACGTAATAACAGAAATGGTAATAACACTAGTAGTAATTTTAAGAACGAGCAGAATGGCAATGTAAACATCAGAACAGTAGGTGTTCGCCATCCTAGGAAAGGTAGGAATTGGAGAAATAATTACCAGAACCAACAATGTCATCCAAATGATAGTAATTTTGTTCCTAACAAAAATGTGCAAGTAAACAACAGTGTTGAAAGCAATGCTGTGCCAGTTAACTATAATGCAAATAGAGGTAACAGTAGTAGGCAGAGGCTGGAAAACTAGTTCCCGTCTATGAGGATACTGGCGCTCACCAGGCGGTTGCTTTTCCTAAGCCAGTAATAATAGTAATTAGTATGACAGATCAGAATACTCAAACTGATGATTCGGATGTTGGGTCGGTAGCATCCAATGATACTGCAGAAATATTAAACCACTCACAGTATTTGATAGATACCGTGTTAGAGACGCTTTCTAAGTGGGAAGAGAAAGCGAAGGCGCAGCAGTGTAACGGTAGGGAAGAACTACAAAATACTGAATTGTCAGGTGAAGAAGCAGAAGAAATTCATGCTTATATTTACGATGAGGATGATGTGCTCTTATCTAAAGTGCCTGTGCTGGATGTTGATACTGTACTAATAGATTTAGGACAGGCGGTAAGTGAGAATGTAGAGGATAGCCTGTTGGGGGTCGATGAACCCAGTAGCTGTGACCAGTTGTCACTGGAGAAGGAACCCGACGATAATAGTGAAAGTGGTTTAGCTGTAACTAGTGTTATGCCCGGTCTGGAGGCGAAGAATCGCTCAGACTACAGTAATCTGGGTCATGTTCAGCAAACTAAGTGTAATGAAGTCGTGCGGTGTTTCAATTTGAAATTAATAGACCGACTGGAAAAGGCAGCTGAAAATGTAATTCAGGAAACCCCTACACACTTTGACCTAAATGTAATGAAGACAGATGTCGATAACTTTAGTTGGAGACAAATCCAAAAGGAACTATTGGATGAGTTTGAGGAACCACTTGTACAACCTAGAATAAGCCACCCAATAACAATAGTGAATATGTTGGGTATTAACGTACGTTTTCTCTTAGACAGTGGAAGTGAGGTGAGTCCTTTTTTGATGCATTACCTGGTAAAGATAAGCTTACAGTAATGAGGGTATCAGGACTAAGAATAATTGGTGCTACTGGCAAGGTGTCAAAAACGGTAAAGCAAGAGGCTTTACTGCCCTTTGATATTAATGGTAATTTAATTGATCATCCTTGCTTAATTGTAAACAATCTCAGTATTGAGGTTTTAATTGGCATAGATTTCTTGTCGAAATATCAGAGTGCTGTTGACTTTGAAAGAAGCCAGTTAAAATTGGTCTTGCCAATAACCGGAGTAATTACGGTACCTTTTATTGATAAACATGTAGTAACTAGTGATGAAACTTGGGAGCTGCCTATACGAGTTCTGAAAAATAGGAGATATTGGGACGAAGGTGTTAATCTTAGTAAAAGTAAACTAATGAATTATGTAGGGAGGAAGTTGTTCTGTAACCTCTACACAGTGTGGCAGCTGTGCAGTCCCAGCTGTGTGAGATCTTCTTTCCTTTTCAGGTCTCACTCATTCTTCATCTTTCCTATTCACCAAAATTTCTGCTCTTACTCTCAAATACTAAAATCTTTCAATTTGACTATCAAGCCAGTATTAAGCTAATGAATTCTGTAGGGAGGAGGTTGTTCTGTAACCTCTGCACAGTGTGGCAGCTGTGCAGTCCCAGCTGGGTGAGATCTCCTTTCCCATTTCAGATCTTACTCTATCTTCATCTCTCCTATCCACCAAAGTTTCGACTTCTTCTTTGCAATACAAAAATTTTCCGACATGGCTATCAAGCCATGAGTTGTGTAACCATTCTATCCGCCGATTAGTGAAGAAAATCCTAATGTGACAAACCTAACAGTGACATAAACAACAGAGAAGTATGATGTAATTAGGATACAAAGGTATTTGAGTAGCAAGTATGTATAGAACCCTGGTAATATTATAAGTACAAAGTTGTTGTTTTATTGGAAATGGTCCACCAACAGTAATTTAAAAAGATATACAAATTCGTGTACAACCAGGATGTGAAGTGACAGTGAAACCTATTGTATGCTGTAGAGCTAACTAATTAATAGTAAAAGAGATTGCTTAGTGTTATGAAAAATATGCAGATAAGTTATAGAATGAACTCACCTTGTGTAGCAAGGAATGGCAATGTAATAGAATTGAACAGTGTTTGTGACTGAGACGTGAAGAACACGTCCTTGAAATATTTATAAGGTTGGAGCTGGCTGTTATTTGGTGTACTGTGTGGTGACAGGACACACCTACATGTATTGGGGTTATGAGTTGGAGGCGTGAATGTGACCATAGGTACCCTTATGTTAGACGAGACAGAGCAGCTCATGGTGTCCTATAGGTTTAAGGAATTTAGCATTACGCTCGGCCATAATTACTTAATGCACTTTAGTGGTAGGTCGAGAGAGACTACCTGTGAGTTCAGCATCCAATCAAGTGGAAATGGATTGCAATGTGAGTAAACTGATCAGCTGCAATACACTGTAGATATGAAATAAATGTGCTATCCTATGCGTTAAATGTTAATAGAGTGAGTGTTAAATAAGTACATACACTAGCAACATAATTGACTAACATAATGGTAGATGTGAAACATTATTTATAGCTCAACATAAATACACTTCGATGAAGTAAGTACATAATTGCAGATGTGGAACTGACACAACAACAGAGGACCAATAAGTGGATTTAGCAGTCAACTAAATATAGAGTGTGTTTGAACACTCAGAACTGTCCTATTACCACAAGTTACTCACGTGTACAAAGGAGCTGAGAAGACAACTACTAATCAAATATACTCATACTATCTCTAAGAATAAGGTAATCGAAGATGAGTCAGTTAAGTAAATAAAACACAGATTTGTCAGGAATGTACCGAGCATTGGTTCAGTGTTCCGGCCCAGAAATGATAAATTGAGATTAAATAGGATTTATGATTGTATGCCTCGAGCATAAATTAAGTAACTGCGAGAGTAAAATTGAAAAAGTTCTGTTAACTTTGTTCCAGTAACATATTGAAAGATAAAATGTATATATCCCCATTTCATTGTGACCTACCCTTAGATATTAAGTGAACAGCGTCTGAGGTACTCTTTTTGTTTGTTCTACAGGACAAACCAGATAATGGCAGCCTGGTAGCTGCGTGAAAGCGTGGAGTGACTTGGACACAACACACAGTGACCCCTCCCCTTTCCCCATGTAATATAGAGTGAACGTGAAGGACGCACACCATAGCAACTTCCCCTCCTCTACCCTTGTGAATGGAAGTGTAGAGCTCCAGCCAAAGCGGTTAAAACCACGTGTGTAAAAATGAAATTGTCATGATTTGTGAAATTTTCTTTCAGGTTTAGAAAAGACTGCTAAGATATAATTATCTGTTTATGTATCATGAATAACTGTGTTATTTTCTTTCAATTTGTGTATGTAAAAATATTTACAGACAATTTAATGGATTTAAGATATTCATAATTTTACATACTTTTATGTGTTTGTCTGTCTAAGGCAATATGTATGCCAAAGTGTTTCATTGATTTTGCTTAAATTTTGAGTGATAATGTTGCTTAAGAGGCAGTGAACATACCAGCAATTTAAATAATTCAAGTAGGTAATAAGTTTTCTTTTAATATTTCTATATGTTTACTTTTCAATTTTAATTTTCATAGGGAGTTAAGCTATACTATTGCTTCCCTTTTTGTAATTATTTTTTTTTCATTTACATTCAAAAAAATTAAGTAGAGGGTGATTCAGGGAAGCAGCCTACTCATGCCTTATAAAAATCACATCAGTCTTTCCATTGTGTGCCAGCCAGTCCGCTGTAACTATCTCTGACGTCATGAATGTTGTGCAATACTTTAAAAATCAAGTAAATAACCTGAAACGTTTCTAGCATGTCAGGAGTAATACTAAATCAATATGTGTTGGATATCAGTTCAATAACTTGAACGCCGCGCGGGATTACCTGAGCGGTTTAAGGCGCTCCAGTGATGATCTGTGCTGCTGATCCCGGCGGAGGTTCAAGTCCTCCCTCTGGCATGGGTGTGTGTGTTTGTCCTTAGGATAGTTTAGGTTAAGTAGTGTGTAAGCTTAGGGACTGATGACCTTAGCAGTTAAGTCCCATAAGATTTCACACACATTTGAACATTCGAATAACTTTAACCATTTTCGAAATTTGGATGTTTCTCCGTAAAAATCATTGGCGCAACAAAAAAGGGGTAGAAACTTAAAAATTTATGCGTAGATTCCTTTTGCATAATAATTTGGTAGAAACTGTATTCTGGATCTCACAAATTAAAATTTTAGTTGAAATTCATGATTTTCTGGTTTTTATCTTCAAAATTAAGGAAGCAAGATAGATTAAGTAGGCGAATAAATAAAGCTAGGATGTTTAAATTTACGTAGAAGGGAGATCCGCAATAATCATAAAAATGTGAGAAATTTCAACAGAATAACTATAAAATTATAGCTACAGCGTATCTCCAAAGAGCAAGTTCAGAGCTCGTCTACTGTGTGTAGTGTAATTAAATTAATTCTCTCGCCCAAAATATTTGACTTAGCCACGTCAGACTTTTATTATGATTACTTACTAGAGTGCTGACTGCACAATTAAATTGAAAGCTTCATCGGCCATCAGCAAAGGAAGCAATGATTTATTCGATAACTTAAGGTGGTGCATAACTAGCCCAGCGGCTAGTCGGGAGAGCAGATTTGATCAGGCGTTCCCTTAGCCATCCGCACCGCGGCTTTATATGTTAAGAACGCTGCGCGAGAAGAGGAAGGTCCCAGTACTCTCCAGACGCTGATTAGCGCACCACCTGTGCCGAGAGTCGCGTCGCGTCAGTATCGTTGATATAAACAGCCTCAGATGCAATAATAAGTTACTCGGGATACGCGTAACCATGAAATCGTTTTCGAGTGAAGTGTTAATTTTGGGATGACGTTAATGATCTGTCTTTAGTTTGCGTATGTCGTATTTTCACGTGCCGCCGCAGGACAGACATTGCACCATTATTTAGCGTGGTGTTTGATAAACATTATCATCAAATTATGGCGAGCATTCACTTAATAATTAAAAATGAACAGTTATAGGTGCATCAGCGCTTTAGAATCTGAACTGCTCTGGTAGTTGGATTGTGTGGATTCTTTTTGGTCTGTGACTTTCAGAATATAGTGAACATTTTAGAGAGAATGGTTTTTGATTATGAATCCCAGACAATCTCCTAATTCCTCAGAGCTATAAGCTGTAGCTTTAAATGTATTTCTCAGATGAAGTGGGCACTAGGAATTCTAATTACAGGCTTCACGTTTTGCTAATCACTTTCTGGTTGCCAATATTGTAGTTAGAGAGCCAGTGTTGAGAACGGCAAGTAGCATAAATACAAAACATTTATTCTATTATTCCACCCACCGCCTCACAATGTCTTATTGCAGGGTTTTAGATCTTCGCTTTCAATGTATAGAGCTTTAGATCTTCGCTTTCAATGCATGCAACAACTGAAGACATTCGCCATCTTCTCGGCTGTGTTATAGATTAAAGTATCAGATGACCTCTCAGAAAGAATTGAGTAATGATAACCCATTGTTCTTCTGAGGTACATTTGATCACGAGGTATTCAACAAAACACGTGCAATGCAATATCTTAACGCAGTGCAAGTTGCAAGGGCTGTCCGTTTGATCCAAGAAGGATGGATTCTCGTGTTACTGCAGACGCCAATGTCTCCACATCTGTCATCAATAGACGCGACACAGGCACACATGTCAGTGCTCAAGGCGAATTGGACAAAGTCGCCGCCACTTCACAACACAACGTTCAGACAGATATCTGGCCAACTCTGCCAACTGTGCGTTGCGCCGTCGTACAGTCAGCGCCAAAAAACAGCAAACCATCTCAGAAGGGCCACTGGACTCGCTGGGTCCAATCAGATTGTTAGAAATACTTACAAGAAACACCCTTACGATCCAAAGTCAAAGTTCGTTTGCAGAGCCGCCGTTCCCATCTGAAGAGGCAGCTTCGTCTTCGTCGTTTGTCGTTTTTTTTTGTTTTTTTTTTTTTGGTCATCAGTCTACTGACTGGTTTGATGCGGCCCGCCACGAATTCCTTTCCTGTGCTAACTTGACGTATTCCAATCTCTGTCTTCCTCTGCCCTCTACAGCTCCCTCTAGTACCATGGAAGTCATCCCCTCATGTCTTAGCAGATGTCCTACCATCCTGTCCCTTCTCCTTATCAGTGTTTTCCACATATTCCTTTCCTCCCCGATTCTGCGTCGAACCTCCTCATTCCTTACCTTATCAGTCCACCTAATTTTCAACATTCGTCTATAGCACCACATCTCAAATGCTTCGATTCTCTTCTGTTCCGGTTTTCCCACAGTCCATGTTTCACTACCATACAATGCTTTACTCCAGACATACATCCTCAAAAATTTCTTCCTCAAATTAAGGCCGGTATTTGGTATGAGTAGACTTCTCTTGGCCAGAAATGCCTTTTTTGCCATAGCGAGTCTGCTTTTGATGTCCTCCTTACATAGACATACGTGCATTTAACCAGCTTCAACACAAATAAAACCAGGACACATTTATTTCCGTTTTTGGGTACACAGTATTACGTAACTGACACTCATCCGAAATGAATTCCCCTTACTCCGTGACTTTTACGAGACGTGTTTTTTAAGTCTTGTCCGTTTGAACATAAGTACACAACGAAAGGTTGTTTCAAAAAAGTAAATTAAGTAAATTTATTTTCAGAAGTACAAACTTCACTCTATTTTTCGACATACTTGCCAAGTTTGTTGAAACATGTATCATACCTCCAACCAATTTTAAAATACCCTTTTCATAAAAACTTGCCACCTGCTCCGATAACCAAGAGTTCACTGCGGTTTCCACGTCGTCGTCATGATTGTAACGTTGGCAACTGAGATGTTGTTTGAGGTGGAGGAACAGATGCTAATCGCTCGGCGCAAGTTCAGGAACGTAGGGTGGGTGGTCTAAAACTTCCCAGCCAAAACTGTCCAATAAATCGCAGGTCTGGTCTGCATTGTCATGGAGAAGGGCAATTCGCTCTGTCAGCATGTCGCATCTTTTGTTTTGAATCGCTCTGTGTAGCTTTCTCAGGGTTTGGCAGAATGCTTCCGCATTGGCAGTGTTTCCTCGTTGCATGAAGTCGACCAACAAAATGGCATGCGTGTCTCAAAACACCGACGCCGTGATTTTGCACTGGGACAGACTCTGTTTGGCCTTCACCTTTACAGGTGAGTGTGTGTGTTTCCATTCCATGCTCTGTTGCTTCGATTCTGGTGTGATATGCGAAACCCATGTTTCGTCTCCATTTACGATCTGACTCAAGAGGCCGTCACCTTCTTTGTGATAACAAGAACTTCATCACACACTCAAGTCTTTGGTTTTTGTGGTCCTCTCTTAGCAGTTTCGGGATCCAACAGGAGCGCAGTTTCCTAAACTTCAGGTGTTCAGAAACAATCTTGTAAAGCACTGATCTGTCCACGTCAGGAAATTCTTTTGAGAGACCTGTTATTGTGAAGCGCCTGTTCTCACGAATCTTCACTTCAACTGAATCCACCAAATCGTCTTTAATCAAAGAAGGGCGACCGGAGCGGTCCTCATCATGGACGTTGTCACGGCCATCTTTGAATTGTCGTACCCACTTGCGCACTTTGCTTTCACTCATAACAGTATCATCGTACACTTCGTAAATCTGTCTTTGAATTTAGGCAGCAGACAGGTTTCTCGCTGACAAAAACCACAATACTGAGCGAAAGACACACGTGGCGAGCGAGTTAATAGTCTTAAACATTTTGAAAGCACAGAACAGAACCGTGTAGGTTAGGTACAGAGCTGAAACTGAGCAGAGTTGTTCCCGAGGGATGCCAGTACACGACACAGGCGCTCGTTGCGGTATGCGCGCGATCTAGTAGGGTCTACAACAAAACGGACCTTACTTAAGAAAACACGCCTCGTATTATTAATCAGAATGAGAGGAAATCTAAGCTTGTCAATATGTGGGAAACCTCAAGCCGAGCAGAATCGAACGTGGCGAGCCCCAGCGTCTGAGTCGGGGCCACTTTGTATCTGGCGGAGCTGGTCGATGCGGACATCGACCTGCGCACTTGGCCGCCCGGTATATTCCAATGAGGTCGCAACGGCCGAGCGATGCGGAACCGTCGGCGTAGTCAAATAAACACCGGAACCGCGCCGGGGCAGTATTTCTTCACACACGTATATAGAAACTCAGCGCCTTCACGGCAACATCAGTAACTCCAGACTGAAGCAACAGTATACTCCTCTGTCAAGGGAAAGCGAAATTTATTCTGGAGGTAACCAATATTTATTAATAACACTACGACCCAAATACACAGACTGCCAGGTTAGTCTTGTCCACCCCAAATAGAAGAAAAAGAAAGAAAGGAATGTGTCAAGAAGTGTTATTTAGCTTGTAACACAAATACTCGCAATGTATTGTTCTCAGTATATGAAAGTATGTCTCCAAAAACTCCCCCTTTCTACATGAAGTTTTAATCCAAGAAATGATTTATAACGTAATCTGCCTATCATTCTAAAACATAACCGAGAACAGTTAGCGGTAACTCTGTGGAATTGAAGGAGATATGGATAAAAGTTAATACACTACTGGCCATTAAAACTACTACACCAAGAAGAAATGCAGATGATAAACGGGTATTCATTGGACAAATATATTGTACTAGAACTGACATGTGATTACATTTTCAAACAATTTGGGTTCATAGGTCCTGAGAAATCAGTACCCAGAACAACCACCTCTGGCCGTAATAACGGCTTTGATACGCCTGGGCATTGAGTCAAACAGAACTTGAATGGCGTATAGAGGTACAGCTGCCCATGCAGCTTCAACACGATACCACAGTTCATCAAGAGTAGTGACTGGCGTATTGTGACGAGCCAGTTGCTCGGCCACCATTGACCAGACGTTTTCAATTGGTGAGAGATCTGGAGAATGTGTTGGCCAGGGCAGCAGTTGAACATTTTCTGTATCCAAAAGGCCCGTACAGGACCTGCAACACGCGGTCGTGTATTATCCTGCTGAAATGTAGGGTTTCGTAGGGATCGAATGAAGGGTAGAGCCACGGGTCGTAACACATCTGAAATGTAACGTCCACTGTTCAAAGTGCCGTCAATGCGAACAAGAGGTGACAGAGACGTGTAACCAATGGCACCCCATACCGTCACGCCGGGTGATACGCCAGTATGGCGATGACGAATACACGCTTCCAATATTCGTTCACCGCGATGTCACCAAACACTGATGCGACCATTACGATACTGAAAACAGAACCTTGATTCATCCGAAAAAATGACATTTTGCCATTCGTGCACCCAGTTTCGTCGTCGAGTACACCATCGAAGTGCTCCTGTCTGTAATGCAGCGTCAAGAGTAACCGCAGCCATGGTCCCCGAGCTGATAGTCCATGCTGCTGAAAACGTCGTCGAACTGTTCCTGCAGATGGTTGTTGTCTTGCAAAATTCTCGA
Source organism: Schistocerca serialis cubense (assembly GCF_023864345.2). Classification (NCBI taxonomy): domain Eukaryota; kingdom Metazoa; phylum Arthropoda; class Insecta; order Orthoptera; family Acrididae; genus Schistocerca; species Schistocerca serialis. Next base: position 787,916,953 of record NC_064642.1, read on the forward strand.
CTCAGGGATCGAGACGTGGCTGCACGATCCGTTACAACCATGCGGATAAGATGCCTGTCATCTCGACTGATAGGTCGTTGGGATCCAGGACGGCGATCCGTATTACCCTCCTGAAACCACCGATTCCATATTCTGCTGACAGTCATTGGATCTCGACCAATGCCAGCAGCAATGTTGCGATACGATAAACCCCAATCAGGGTAGGCTATAATCTGTGGTGTGCGTACTGTAAGACCTTCGGTACACACACCATCATATTATTCGACTTGTCGCTCTAACGAAGTAGGCGAGTGTCAGCAATATGTCTCGTGGTGTTATCGTGGCGTTTTTATCTTCTGCCGTTAGGTCAGACGATAGAAATGCCACTTGCACGCTTAGAGTAGCAGATTGGCGGTGACCAGCTTTATACAGAACTTGATTTATTTTCACACACATTTATTAAAATAATAAAAAGCATAAACCTTACTTAACTTGATTCTGGATGCTATTTACGATTGACAGTCTGAAGTTCCTTTGGTCTTGGTACGTTAATCTTATTCTCACATATCTCTGATACTTGACGAAGTCTCTATACATTTATCTTCATGGCTATGTACAGGAATATGATAATCTTATTAGGCGCAGACTGAAACTTGACTATAGACTGGTACAGACTAATGTAGACTGGTACAGATTATTGCAGACACATGTAGACTAACGCAGACTGACTAATCGGAGGTCTGTACACTCGTTATAATACCTCGCGTGTTCAGGTATCACTGCGCGAGTGTGATCCGCGAGGAGAAAAGGTTCCACGTCAGCAGCAGTCTCATTGGCTGCATTACATAGTAATACGCAGATCGGCGGAAGTAGAATTTGGTCCGTCTTTATGGCAGCGCCATTTCGTAGTGCGGAGACGGACGAGCGCTGCGCCTGCGCTGTTGTGATTAGTGGGGGGCGCTCTATTGGGAAAGTTGTGTACGCGCTGACTACGCGGAACTATGTACACCACACAATCCGACCTTTATCAAAGTCGGAAACGTGGTGATACGTATTTCTCCTCCTTACACGAGGCATCACAGCAACGTTTCACCAGGCAACGCCAGTCAACTGCTGTTTGTGTATGAGAAATCGGTTGGAAACTTTCCTCATGTCAGCACGTTGTAGATGTCGCCACCGGCGCCAACCTTGTGTGAATGCTCTGAAAAGCTGATCACTTGCATATCGCAGCATCTTCTTCCTGTCGGTTAAATTTCGCGTCTGTAGCACGTCATCTTCGTGGTGTAGCAATTTTAATGGCCAATAGTGTATGTTTGACTGAATTTTATGATCATGGTTGCGTCTAGCCGCTCAGATTCGAAGAACCTTTGTATGATCCACCTTCTAGTTGCAGCACGTGCAGTGAACATGCGTGGCTCCATCTAATAATGTAACACATTTCTGTATAATACAAAGATCCAAAGCTACGATCAGTAGCCACTATCCACGGAATATTCACACCGTCAGTTACCTTCTAACTTGAAAAACGTGCACAAAGTAGCCAAAGCTTTTTGATCACTGTGGTTTTGAAACGAGTGTATACTGGTTGCTATTGTGCCTCATATTGGCAAATATTCCAGGTGAATGCAGAAAAAAGGATAAGTGTTCTAAACTGGAGTGAAGAGCAGAGTCTAAAATTCGTGTTTAAAAATGAATTTCTTACTGACTTAGGCTTCAGTTCATTGTATAATTATTGCGAATTCAAACAATGGCGTGGATGCAGGAAGAAAAGCATAATTGTTCATACGTGCTCCATGTGGCATACAAGGCCAACATAGGTATCGAATATATTGCTTCCCCCTACTTATACCTCCCGAGGAGATCACGAATGTAAAATTAGAGAGATTAGAGCGCGCACGGAGGCTTTCAGACGGTCGTTCTTCCCGCGAACCATACGCGACTGGAACAGGAAAGGGAGGTAATGAGAGTGGCACGTAAAATACCCTCCGCCACACACCTTTGGGTGGCTTGCGGAGTATAAATGTAGATGTAGATGTAGATGTAGAAGAAGCAACGGAACAAGGGATGATTCTAGACACATAAAAAGATACTAGAACCATTTAAATAAACGAGTGTGTGATATTCAACACGACTACAATTGGGATGGATTAATGAAAACCCGATACTGCACCATGTGCTAAAGAGCTGACAATTATGCAAACAAACACATTCAGAAACCAGAAGCCATGGGATACCTCCTAATACAGCGTTGGACCTCCTTTTTCCAGGCACAGTGCAGCAACTGGACGTGGCATGGACTCAACAAGACGTTGGAAGTTTCCTGTAGAAATACCGAGTGATGCTGCCTCTACTGCCGTCCATAATTGCGGATATGTTGCCGGCGCAGGATATTGTGCACGAACTGACCTCTCTATTATGTCCCACACGTGTTGGATGGGATTCATGTTGGGCGAACTGAGTGGCCGAATCGTTTGCTCCAATTGTCCAGGAGGTTATGCAAACCAGTCGCCAACAATTGTGACCCAGTGACCTCATATTGTTGTTTGGGAACATGAAGTCAATATTTGGATGCATATGGGCTCCAAGTAGACTAACATAACCATTCCCAGTCAATGACCGATTCAGTGACACCCAAGAACCAAGTACATTCCATCTAAACACTGCCCACACCATTGTGGAGCCACTACCATTCACAGTGCTCCGTTGAAAACTTAGGCCATTGGCTTCGTGGGTTCTGCGCCGTACTAGAACCCTACCATCAGCTCTAACCAACTGAAATCAGGACACGTCTGGCCAGGTCACGGTCTTCCGGTCGTCTAGTGTCCAACCGATATCACCACGAGCCGAGAAGAGGAGCTGCAACTGATGTCGCGCTACTAGCAAAGGCAGCCGCATTGGTCGTCTGGTGCCCCAACTCATTAACGCCAGCTTTCAACGAACTGTCGTAACGGATATGTTCGTCATACATCCCACATAGATTATTGCTATTATTTCACGCTGTATTGCTTGTCTATCAGCACGCTGCTGCTCTCGGTCGTTAAGGGAAGGTCATCGGCCACTGCGTTGTCCGTTGTGAAAGGTAATTCCTGAAATCTGGTACTCTCGGAATATTCTTGACGCTGTAGATCTCGGGCTATTGAACTCACTAACGATTTCCGAAATGGAATATCCAATGCGTCTCGCTCCAAACAGCATTCCGCCTTCAAAGCCTTTTAGTTCCCTTCGTGCGGTCATAATCACGTTGGAATCCTTTCCGCATGTATCACATGGATATAAATGACCGCTCTTCCAGTGCAGTGCGATGTTGTACGTTTTGTAGGCGAAACTACCGCCGTTTGTATACGTGCATATCGCTGTCCCGTGGCCTTTGTTACCTCAGTGTTTCCTCAGTGTTGTCCGCCCTGGTAGATGAGTGGTCAGCGCGACGGAATGTCATACATAGCGGCGCGAGTTCGATTCCCGGCTGGGTCGAGGATAATATCCGCTCAAGGACTGGGTGTTGTGTTGTCATTATCATTATCATTTCACCCCCATCGACACGCAATTCGCCGAAGTGGCATCAACTCGAAAGTCTTGCACCAGGCGAACAGTCTATCAGACGGGAGGCTCTAGCCACACAGCATTTCCATTTTACCTCAGTGTTATCTCACCATATTTTTGTAAATCAATCCGTGAGAATGATCATCAGAAAGCAACTTCAAAGGAAGTTAGTGTACCAACAGTCCATGGCGAAAAAACGCGGAAGCAACAGCCAGAGCTGCTCGTGGAGAACCATTCGGAAACGCAGAGAGGAACAGACACAGAATGCTTTGTGTGGTTGAGACGGACACACGCAGAGAGAAAACGCAATCGCACTTGTTTAATTACCGAAGCCAGTCTGTTTGTGCCGTTTATTTTCATGTTTGGATGTTGAGGGTATTCCAGTGAGCAACAGCGAGTGTTAGAGTTGGCAAAGGTTTGGCCACCATCCCGTGGAGTTTAACTCTATTTTGGTTATTTGAAGTCCAAGTGCACCAGCGGAATTTTCTACCTTGTGACCGTTAGCGTTCTGGTTACCTGCCCTGGCCGATGACGTAAAATTCGGCCAGTCTTCTTTCCTCGCCGTGTTGTCGATGTCCAACACGTGTGTGTAGTTTTGACAGCTTATGCATACTTGGCTGTGGGCGGCAACGCCTTTTGCGTTTTGGCTTTGGAGTTCCTTGTGCACTGGTCGGGTGGAAAGCAAGTAGTTTTGTCGGTGGATCCGTTGACTGTCTCTTGATTGGGTTGCTGGCGAATCGGATATAGTTGGGCCGACTACCTGTCTCCCCTAAGCGAACGTTAGTATTTCAAGTGCAGACCGACCCCCGTAAACTTCTGAGCGCCGCTGGCTGTACTGCCTTTGCTTATTGGTGTGTATTTTTATGGTGCATAGCCAATGGTTTGAACTTGGACGCTTTCAGTTGGTTTTTTAATAATGTACCTTCAGTCGCTTTAGAATTGAAAGTTCCTTACTTGTCAAGTCTTGCATTGTTTGGTCCTTCAGCCTCATTTAAAATATTTTGAATAAAGGTTTGTGCCTTCTGCCTTTTGAAAATTTATTGTAGTTGTGTTTTCCAATCATGGGCCTTCAGCCATCTTAAAATTTAAATTCATTTCTTGTTAAATCTTAGATTGTTTGGGCCTTCAGCCTCACGTAAAAAAAATTATTGAACGATAAAGGCCTGGGCTTTCTGCATTGTAAATATTTATTGAAGTTGTGTTTTTAAATCATGGGCCGTTAGCCGTTTTAAAATTAAAATTCCTTACTTGTCAAGTCTTAGATTGTTTGGGCCTTCAGCCTAAATTCCTTACTTGTCAAGTCTTAGAGTGTTTGGGCCTTCAGCCACATTTTAAATATTATTTAAGGATAAAACCTTGCGCTTTCTGCCTTTTGAAAATTTTTTGTAATTGTGTTTTAAATCATGGGCCTTCAGCCGTTTCAAAAATTAAAGAGGTTGTGCCCTTAAGCCATAAGACTGTGTGACGTATTCAGTCGATAGTTAAGCTAGGAAATTTGCTCTGTAATGTTTGGGCAACTAAATAAAGATATATGTGTTATAGTGTAACTGACAGCCGCTCATTTTTGGCACCTTTCCACAATTCCAACTACCTGTTCTGTCCTGCAGATTTAACCAGGCTTTTCACACTGCATATATAAAAAGAGTTCATTCACTGAGATCACCATCAAACTGTTAGCCTATTCTTTGAGCTTAATTTAAGTAGCGATTCCTTTCTTCGTAAACTATAAGGAAGTTCCTTCATTCATCTCTGTAACACTCATTTGATTATCGTCACATCGTGCTGTGGTAGGGGTGGCACCATTTAATTCGTGAGCTGATGAGCAGGGTACTGCTCACCTTCAGTTTTGCAGAGGCGTTGCCGAACAAGTCCACTGGACAATATGAAGCTCGGTGTTTCCCTCATCTAGGCAGAGGTGGGCGCGTACTCGTCGGTCGGAGAGCCTTCTTCCGCAGGCCATCCGCTGCTCAGGGATCCTTCGGCAGCCGTGCCACAGAGGACGTTACTGTGTCGGTGTGAGCCGCCGCTGGCTGACTTGACACGCTGGACTTCCACAAGGACTTCCATACATGGAGGCAAAGGGGCCGCCCACATCGATGCCCTAAACTCTCAGGAAAAGGCAAAGGTTGTGTAGTCAGGTGTTTTTCTTTCAAGAAAATTATTTAAAAGTTCGTATTATGCAGGTTTATAGCAGTGTCAGAACTAGAACATTTTTATGGCTGCTTAAAAGCAGCACTTCGTCTTGCAAAACTTTAAACATACTTCATACTTCTAGGTCTAGTTTCCCCCACCCCCCGTCCCCCTCGCCCCTACAAACTACGGGATCGGCGACTTTGGATCCCAGATGCAAGTAATTCAACAATAGGATGTTGCTGAATTCCTTCCGTGGCTGCTAGATGCTATACGGCCAGTTGCCGTACGAAGCAGTCTGATTGATTAAGCCAGGGCTGAGCAAATAGCGACCAGCTAAGGTTTTTGTGGGGGCCCACCAACACAGAAAAATCCACCTTGAACCGAGATTTGCGTCTCGTCCCCAACCGAAGTTTTCTACTAGGACTGCCATATCATTATCCATGCACAGTGCAGATCCTAATCGCGCAAACCAAGTTGACATTCGGCGCAGTGGTTGATGGTAGCGCCTGGAAAGGTATTTCCCGAGTTGCAGTCGCTCCCCTCAATCACCGCAACGAATGTCAACTTGGTTTGTGCATACAGTACGAGACACAGTTTTTGTGGTTGATCTGGTTTGTACTTTACCCGTGCAATAGTAAATATACAAATTTCCAGCTATATTGAACTATGAAATCTCCGATAGAACCTTAAATCAATCATGAATGTCGTGCATTTAATAAAGAATGAATAGAAACGTTTCTTTGTTAACACAGGGACTCAAGCAGCGTGTTGATTTTGTCGTGGAAGGATAGCCGTATCCAAGGAGTACGTTCTGGAAAGACATTACGAAACAAAACATAGCAAATGTTGCAGTAGACTTTCCGTGGAAAAAATCAAACCAAAAGCTGCAGGTTGTTTTAAGGCTGAAGAACAATAATCATTATTTAGAAAGCAATTAACACTCCAAAACAGTGCCATAGAAACAAGTGTGTAGGTGGCCTATAATGCAGGTAAATACAAGAAGTCATTTTTTCGGATGACAAGTTTATTAAGCAGTGTGTGGTAGAGCGTGTGAGCATATTGTGTCTTGATCTTACAAGCAAATTGTTAAGCACTTCATTGTCGATAAGGACTATAGTACGGCGCGAGCACTCAATTAGTGACGAACTCATAGAATGGTTGAAGACTGGCAAATGGATAGATGCAAGCACGGATAACGACGAAACTGCACGATTATTTATCCTCTTATTTCTGGAAACGAAGGAAATATCTCCTGATTTTGTGAGGAGTGCATATATGAGATGATGCAGGGATATTCTGTACCCGTTCATAGGAGAACTTGTGTTAACTGAAATACTGAACGGTTATTTTAACAAGATGATGCAACCGCGCATACAGCTCGCGTTTCAGTGTCACTGCTTGCTGATGTTTTTGGTGATGCCATAATTTCGCAGGGACTTTGGTCTCCACGATTGCCTGACCTAACACCACCTGACTTTTTCTTCTGGGGTGCAGCGAAAGCAGCTGTCTATAATAATGGTCCAAAATCCATCGATGAATTGAAAACTGCGCTATCCACTTTCACTGCTTCTGTTACAAAAGAAATGTTACAGCTTGTGTTTGGAAACAAGATTAGACGAATTTAATTGTGTATTCATCAACAGAGGGGACACTTTCAACATTTAATGTGAAAATTTGTAAGTAAAAATGAAAATTCAATAAATTAATAACTTTCACTGAGTTTCATTTCGGTATATCCACTGCGGCATACGGCATGCGCGGCGAACAATCATACGGCACTGCGGAGAGACTTTTTGAACACCCCGTATTACGTAGTTTTTGCGCAAATGTTGCGTACCGAATGATGTCATTTGGAAAAAAAAGAATTATAGTTCCACATATTGGCCAAGAAATGTTTCTATTCGCTTGTGACACCTGATACCATAGTTGATAGCGGTTCAGGTGGTGAATGTAACTCTGTTAATTTCACTTTTACACGTGTACACCATTTTGTCATATTTAATTCCTAAATTTGAGCGCATTTACTCTACACATATAATTTAATCATTAACTTCACTTGGATGAGGACTGTAGTCGTAATAAGCATAGTAATGGGTTGAAAAAGTTTGAAGTCAGTCCGGAGTATTCGCCTGGATCTCGAACAGTGGATACTCGCACAATATCCTGCCTTGCTCCCGATGATCTACTGTTTCAGACCAGCAGGCATGAGTATGGGTACTCGACGATTTCCTGTATTGCTTCCCGTTGCTCGTCTGTTACTGCAGCTAGTGATGCTTTCTTGCTTCATGCGTGAGGTGGATATCGACCAGACACTTATCTTTTGAACGGAATTATTGAGCTGACAGAGAAATTAGTGCTTTGTCACGACTGCTACGAATTAATTTGGGGAAAAAAGTCCATGCGTTGTCCGTTAGCATATGGCGAATCGTTAGAGTTTTACAATCACCACCACTTGTTACATCTCTCATGAACCGAAATATCGCTGGTTGTACTTGATTCAGTTCAATTACATGCGATATATGCACTAATATAGCGGAAACATGCGAGCTACCGCAATGATACACCGAAAACACTCGATCTGCCGCTAAATTACACATTTCTTGGAACGATAATTCGCCGCTTACTGTAAAATGGACGTATTAACTCAGAAACATTCGCGGCCGCCACTGGAAATCCGTTGCGAATTTTTATAGAACATATTAACGGCAGATTCCCTCCCTAAGAGACTTCCTTACATTCATATCTTCTGAGGGCGTGGGTATTACCTAACACGAAATCTTCGACCGTCCGCTAAAGACTTTTCAGAAGTGCCACTAAAACTGTTAGAGGCAGTTTTGAATGTTGGCGTTTTGCATGAACAGTGGCAGCACACCAGGCAGAAACGGTAGAGTAATATCGAAACACGATACGAGGTAAAACAATAGTGTCTGAATGTGAACAGATTACATCTAATAAAATGTTACAAAACCAGTATGGACTCGGCAAACAAGAAGTTCACGTACTACCTCTAACGTTCTTGTGCAGTAGATCTTCGCGTGTAATTACGTGCGTTTTAAAGCTATAATTACATTCAAGTTTTTACATGGCTATGCACAGATATGTTTCAGACACCGAATCACATATCTATATCCCAGATAGCTCATCTGAGATAGAATACTGCTAACTCTCAGGTACTATTGGAGTGACAACTTGTTAACGTGTTCAGTGGAAGACACAATCGGATTAGAGAATCTTGCTACACAACAGATGAACAACAATCTGAAGATGGTATTAAAATTTATGGGGTGATAGTATCTTGGTTAAAGTATGATTTCAGTTCATATTATCTCCGTAACACATTCAAAACGTTCGAGTAAATGCCTCATACCAACTGCATTTTGAGTTGTCCTTACGAATAATGCAGTGGTACGTTTATTCGACACCGTGTGTGAATTCAGACGAAGGTTCCAACATATCGCAGAAGTATTAAATATTACATTTATTTACGACTGATGAGCCCCACTTGACCTGGTGTATAGCAGGCCCCACTGTTGCGGCCAAATCATTATAACACACATTACGAATCCTTTTACAGCCCCTATTTGCCCTTTTCCCTCTCGCCCGGTTCCAAACTCCTCGGGGGCCCGTGCTACAATCGAATTTATTATGTTTTCCGTGGTTCCCCTAAGACGATTAAGGCGAATGGCGGGACGGTTTCTCTGAAAAGGACACGCCTGATTTCCCTCCCCACCCTTACGCAATTCGAACCAGTACTCCACCTCTAATGACCTCGTTGTCGACGGTACGTTAAGCCCCAATCTCGGATTTGTATTGGGAAGCCTACTAATACTACTGCAGCCCTGCTGACACTCTTGGGACAAAGTAAGGGAAACGATTTTCCCATTACGACGGCGTCAGTGTTTCTAATCTCTCGAGACATTTCAGCACAACGGATACTTTTAGGGAATGAAACGGTTTGCACCAGTTAAGGAAGCTCTGTCCGAATGAACTGCAAACTGAAAGCTTTTATTCTTATGCGGTATGGTGGAAGTGGTGGGTCTTATCTGTTTCATATTCGTGAAATATTTTCTCTTCACTGGACAGCTGATAGCACTCAACTCGGTGAGTATTTATGAAAGTGTAAGCCTTGAGCTGTTTACCACGCCTTCTGTTTATAGTTATCTGCAATATTAAAAAGTAAGTCTGAGAGGCAACCACATAAGACGAATACTTCAACAGTAGACACATGGTGTTATGCTTACATTGACTAGCCCTCACTGAAATACTTTGCATCGCTGAGCTAATAAATGATTCATCGCTCTGCTTCAGAAAATGAACACACTTCATACGCCGCGACCGCAGTGTGGACACTTATTGCTCCAAAATGACCAGTTTCAGCGGTGTTAAGCTGCCATCATCTTATCTTCTGGAACTTGCTATAAACTTGCCATGTTACATTACATGAAATCAAAGCATAAAAGACCTTCCCAACGTATATATGAATGTCTTGGTAAAAGTCCAGTCGATAAAATACACACAGCTAGTAAAATGCATACAAATGACAAAAAGCACACACTTAAAATCCTCGTATTGTCTGTGGTGTCACCGCCAGACACCACACTTGCTAGGTGGTAGCCTTTAAATCGGCCGCGGTCCGGTAGTATACGTCGGACCCGCATGTCGCCACTATCAATGATTGCAGACCGAGCGCCGCCACACGGCAGGTCTAGAGAGACGTCCTAGCACTCGCCCAGTTGTACAGCCGACTTTGCTAGCGATGGTTCACTGACAAATTACGCTCTCATTTGCCGAGACGATAGTTAGCATAGCCTTCAGCTACGTCATTTGCTACGACCTAGCAAGGCGCCATTATTATTTGCTATTTATCTTGTGATGTATGTACCGTCAGACCGATGTACACCAATTATGGATTAAAGTTAAGTATTCCAGAAGCTACGTACCTTTTTGCTGGTATAATTACGTTACCTGTTACAGACCTCACGCCAGTCTGCGTGAGCTTAAACGCGTGCCTTTCGGCTTCCTCTTATAGTGGCTTGGCTGTCTTGCCAAGTCAGAACATTGTCCATGCAAGCATGTGGCGAAAGTGATTTGCAAAAGCTTGCTGCAAAGCGCCACGCTGCCTGCGGCAGACAGTGACAAGATTTCAAAGTGGTGCATAGCTAGGAAACTTGTTTTAAATGCCTAGAAATGAAGAATTGTACATTTCATGTTGTTGTTGTCGTTGTCTTTAGTCCGAAGACTAGTTTGAGCAGCTCTCCATGCTATTCCATCCTATGCAAGCCTCTTCATCTTCGGGTAATTATTGCAACCTGCGTCCCTCCGAATCTGTTTACTGTATTTATCCCTTGGTCTCTCTCTACGATTTTTACCCCATACACATCCCTCTAATATTAAGCTGGTGATCCCTTATGTATCACATTGTGTTCCCTCATTAGTTACGTGATCTACCCATCTAATCTTCAGAATTTTTCTGTGGCGCCAAATGTAGATAACTTGTATTCTCTTCTTGAATAAACTGTTTATCGCCCATGTTTCACTTTCCATACATGGCCACACTCCATACAAATATTATCAGAAAAGTCTTCCTGACACTTAAATCTATATTAGATGTTAACAAATTTCTCTATATTCGATGTTGACAAACTATTATTCTCCAGAAACACTTTTATGGTCACTGACAGTCTACATTTTAAATGCTATCTAATTCGGTCATCGTCAGTTATTTTGCTGCCAAAATAGCAAAACGCATCTAATACTGTATCTCATTTAGTAATGTAATTCCATCATTATCACCTTATTTAAATCGATTACATTCCATCATCATTGCTTTATTTTTGTTGAGGTTCGTCTATATACTCGTTTCAAGACCTTGTCCATTGCGTTCAACTGCTCTTTCAAGTCCTTTCCTGTCTCTGAGAAAACTATAATGTCATCAGGAAACCTCGAATTTTTTGTTTCTTCTCTCTGGACCTAAATTCCTACTCCAAACTTTTCCTTGGTTTCACAAAATTGCTACCCTCTGACCACAACATCAGTGAAACAGAAATGGAATCATTCAACTGATACTGACATCTGGATGTAATAATTGTTTGGAACGTGAAACAGAATGACTATATACCTGTCGTTTCAATAACAGGCTGACTCTGCTTCTCCGACAGGATACTGGAAAAATTCTGTCTCTCTACAAGGGACTCTGCTTTATAAACCCTGTTATGTCCCATTTTAAAATGTTTTTAAAGGGTGTGGAACCATTTAAAAAAAATAATTAACATGAGATGTCAAAGGTACGCAAAGAAAAGCAGTAAGGATGTTTGCAGGATTCGCTTACAGGAGGACGACACTGATCTCCTTACAAACATTTCTTTCCTTTTCAAAACTTTTTACTGATGTTGATCTCTGCAATTCGCCCTATGGTCTACACTGTATGAAAAACGATCATCTTTATTCACAGATTTGAAATTCAGTCGCCTTATTTCATTCACAAATCCTCATTGAGTGTTGACCATGACGTACTTGCACAGTACTGGCTAGCTTCATAACGTCTTGTACAACATGACACGTACAATATATTAAGACCATACGTCATGCATATAAACAGTAAGTTGATAACCTGAAGTTCCTCTGCGGTCTTGTCTCACTTCTGTCCAAGGGATGAGCATTCTCAGAGCTCCACTTCCATCCCCGCTAGGTTGTTGTTGTTGTGGTCTTCAGTCCTGAGATTGGTTTGATGCAGCTCTCCATGCTACCCTATCCTGTGTAAGTTTCTTCATCTCCCAGAGCCTACTGCAACCTACATCCTTTTGAATCTGCTTAGTATATTCATCTCTTGGTCTCCCTCCACGATTTTTACCCTCCACGATGCCCTCTAATGCTAAATTTGTGATCCATTGATGCCTCAGGACATGTCCTACCAACCGATCCCTTCTTCTAGTCAAGTTGCACCACAACCTTCTCTTCTCCCCAATCCTATTCAATACCTCCTTATTAGTTACGTGATCTACACACCAAATCTTCAACATTCTTCTGTAACACAACATTTCGAAAGCATCTATTCTCTTCTTGTCTAAACTATTTACTGTCCATGTTTCACTTCCATATATGGCTACACTCCATACAAAAACTTTCAGAAACGACTTCCTGACACTTAAATCAATACTCGATGTTAAAAAATTTCTCTTCTACAGAAACGCTTTCCTTGCCATTGCCAGTCTACATTTTATATCCTCTCAACTTCGACCATCATCAGTTATTTTTCTCACCAAATAGCAAAACTCCTTTACTACTTTAAGTGTCTCACTTCCTAATCTAATTCCCTCAGCATCACCCGACTTAATTCGACTACATTCCATTATCCTCGTTTTGCTTTTGTTGATGTTCATCTTATATCCTCCTTTCAAGACACTTTCCATTCCGTTCAACTGCTCTTCCAAGTCCTTTGCTGTGTCTGACAGAATTACAATGTCATCGGCGAGCCTCAATGTTTTTATTTCTTCTCCCTGGATTTTAATACCTACGCCAAATTTTTCTTTTGTTTCCTTTACTGCTTGCTCAATATACAGATTGAATAACGTCTCCGGCCGCGGTGGTCTCGCGGTTCTAGGCGCTCAGTCCGGAACCGCGAGACTGCTACGGTCGCAGGTTCGAATCCTCCCTCGGGCATGGATGTGTGTCATGTCCTTAGGTTAGTTAGGTTTAAGTAGTTCTAAGTTCTAGGGGATTGATGACCACAGATGTTAAGTCCCATAGTGCTCAGAGCCATTTGAACCATTTGAATAACATCAGGGACAGGCTACAACCCTGTCTCACTCTCTTCCCAACCGCTGCTTCCCTTTCATGCCCCTCGACTCTTATAACTGCCATCTGGTTTTTGTACAAATTGCAAATAGCCTTTCGCTCCCTGTGTGCTTTACCACTGCCACCTTTAGAATTTGAAAGAGAGTATTCCAGTCAACATTGTCAAAAGCTTTCTCTAAGTCTACAAATACTACAAACGTAGGTTAGCCTTTCATTAATCTTTCCTCTAAGATAAGTCGTAAGGTCAGTATTGCCTCACGTGTTCCAACATTTCTACGGAATCCAAACTGACCTTCCCCGAGGTCGGCTTCTACCAGCATTTCCATTCGTCTGTAAAGAATTCGCGTTAGTATTTTGCAGCTGTAACTTATTAAACTGATAGTTTGGTAATTTTCACATCTGTCAACACCTGCTTTCTTTGGGGTTGGAATTATTATATTCTTCTTGAAGTCTGAGGGTATTTCGCCTGTCTCGTACATCTTGCTCACCAGATGGTAGAGTTTGGTCAGGACTGGCTCTCCCAAGGCTGTCGGTAGTTCTAATGGAATGTTGTCTACTCCCGGGCCTTATTTCGACTAAGGTCTTTCAGTGCCCTGTCAAACTCTTCACGCAGTATCTTATTTCCCATTTCATCTTCATCTACATCCTCTTCCTTTTCCATAATATTATCCTCAAGTACATCGCCCTTGTATGGACCCTCTGTATACTCCTCCCGTCTTTCTGCTTTCCCTTCCTTACTTAGAACTGGGTTTCCATCTGAGCTCTTGATATTCATACAAGTGGCTCTGTTTTCTTCAAAGGTCTCTTTAATTTTCCTGTAGGCAGTATCTATCTTACGCCTAGTGGGATAAGCCTTTACATCCTTACATTTGTCCTCTAACCATCCCTGCTTAGCCATTTTGCACTTCATGTCGATCTCATTTCTGAGACGTTTTTATTCCTTTTTGCCTGCTTCATTTACTCCAGTTTTATATTTTCTCCTTTCATCAATTAAATTCACTATTTCTTCTGTTACCCAAGGAGCTCTACTAGCCCTCGTCTTTTTACCTATTTGGTCCTCTGCTGCCTTCAGTACTTCACCTCTCAGAGCTACCCATTCTTCTTCTACTGTATTTCTTTGCCCATTCATGTCAATTGTTCCCTTATTCTCTCACTGAAACTTTGTACAACCTCTCGTTTAGTCAGTTTACCCAGGTCCCATCTCATTAAATTCCCACCTTTTTGCAATTTCTTCAGTTTTAATCTACAGTTCATAACCAATAGATTGTAGTCAGAGTCCACATCTGCCCCTGGAAATTTCTTACAATTTGAAACCTGGTTCCTAAATCTCTGTCTTACCATTATATAATCTATGTGATACCTTTTTGTATCTCCGGGATTCTTCCATGTATACAACCTTCTTTTATGATTCGTGAACCAAGTGTTAGCTATGATTAAGTTATGCTCTGTGCAAAATTCTACCAGACGGCTTCCTCTTTCATTTCTTACCCCCAATCCATATTCACCTACTATGTTTCCTTCTCTCCCTTTTCCTACTCTAGAATTCCAGTCTCCCATGACTATTAAATTATCGTCTCTCTTCACTACCTGAATAATTTCTTTTATCTCATCATACATTTCTTCATCTGCAGAGCTAGTTGGCACATAAACTTTTACTACTGTAGCAGGCGTGGGCTTCGTGTCTAATTTGGACACTATAATACGTTCACTATGCTGTTTGTAGCAGCTTACCCGCACTCCTATCTTTTTTTTCATTATTAAACTTACTCCTGCATTACCCCTATTTGATTTTGTATTTATAACCCTGTATTCACCTAACCAAAAGTCTTGTTCCTCCTGCCACCGAACTTCACTAATTCCCACTATATCTAACATTAACCTATCCATTTCCCTTTTTAAATTTTCTAACCTACCTGCCCGATTAAGGGATCTGACATTCCACGCTTCGATCCGTGGAATGCCAGTTTTGTTTCTCGGTGTACATGCCGCATCAATTCAAGATTAAAGTCTGAGCTTTTGACCACTACCTCCATGGTCTTCGTCAGGGCTAAAACTGACTGTCGTCAACTAGCGATTCTGCCACTTTTTGTGTACAAAGGACGGCTTCTGATTGCCTGTAATACGTCATAGCAACAGCGATATGGCGCGTAGTGAAGTGGTGCCCTCTACTTCCATAGATGTAGTTTCTATCTCGCGTTGCTTGCATCGCCATCCCTTGAATCAGGAGGTATAGTGTGGGAAGCTTCCCTCTGCCATTTTTCTTTATCCAGTGCACTGTTCCAAGTGTTTCTAAGTGCATAGCTGTTGTCTCTGTTAAAGTTATTATCGCTAAGTCTAATTTCGACTGCTTCCCGGATCACAGAGTCCCAGTAATTCGATGCGTGGGCTATTACTCTCGTTTCTTCAAATAAAATATTATGCTTGTTAAACGTGCTATGCTAAGCCACCGCTGAGGGCACCACTCCACTACGAGCCATATCGCTGTTGCAATGACGTATTCCAGCCAATCAGAAGCCGTCCTTTCTACATAAAAAGTGGGAGCTTCCTAGTTTACCGACAGTCAGTTTTACCCCTAACGAAGTCCATGGAGGTAGTGGTCGAAAGCTTGGAGTTTTATCCTGAATTGACGTGGCATGTACACCGAGAGTTTTTATTTAAGAAATACGTCGCGAAAGACTTAGGAATGATGGTTTAACCAATCAGAGACAGTTGTGGTCCGGTGACATGGGGCATCGTTATTTCGGAACATCAACTCCATGAATGAAACTTCCTGGCAGATTAAAACTGTGTGCCCGACCGAGACTCGAACTCGGGACGTTTGCCTTTCGCGGGCAAGGTTCGCAGAAGAACTTCTGTAAAGTTTGGAAGGTAGGAGACGAGATACTGGCAGAAGTAAAGCTGTGGGTACCGGGCGTGAGTCGTGCTTCGGTAGCTCAGTTGGTAGAGCACTTGCCCGCGAAAGGCATAGGTCCCGAGTTCGAGTCTCGGTCGGGCACACAGTTTTAATCTGCCAGGAAGTTTCATATCAGCGCACACTCCGCTGCAGAGTGAAAATCTCATTCTGGAAACTCCGTGAATGGTTGCAGTGGTCTCCAAGTATCCGAATATAACTATTTCCAGTAAATAATTGGTTCATTTGGACCGGAGGATCTTCTTCATTGCATGCAAACCCAAAACACTGTAACAGAGTCATCATCAGCTAGCACAGTACCTTGTTGACAACTTGGGTCCATGGTTTCGTGTGCCCTGCATCACACTCGAACCCTACCATCAGCTCTATTTAACTAAGACAGGGACTCATTAGACCAGGCCCCAATTTTCCATTCGTCTAGGGTCCAGCCGATGAAGTCACGAGCCCAGGAGAGGCACTGAAGGTGACGCCGTGCTGTTGGCAAAGGAACTCGCGTCGGTCGTCTCCTGCCATAGATCAGTGACGCCAAATATCGCCGCACTGTCCTAACGGATACTTCCGTCGTACACTGATTTTTGCGACTATTTCATTCAATGTTGCTTGGCTGTTAGCACCGACCACTTTAACCAAACGCCACTGCTCTCGGTCCGTAAGTCAACGCCGTCGGCCACTGAGTCCGCAGTCCGCGGTGAGAAGTAATGCCTGTAATTTGGTATCCCGGCTCGCTCTTGACACTGTACATCTCGGAGTACTGAATTCCCTAACGATATCCGAAATGAAATGACCGATGCCTACAGATCCAACAACCAATCCGCGTTCAAAACTTGTTAATTGCGGCCTTAGTCACGGGAGAAATCTTTTCACATGAATCAATTGCGTACAAATCACAGCTCCGCCAATACACTGCTCTTTTATATCTTGTGTACGGGATACCACCGCCCTCTGTATGGCGTGCATATCGCCAGCCCATGAATTTTGTTACCTCGGTGATGTTCTGTGTGTAGCAAAAGTGAGCCGGCCAGTGTGGCCGAGCGGTTCTAGGCGCTTCAGTCTGGAACCTCGCGACCGCTACTGTCGCAGGTTCGAATCCTGCCTCAGGCATGGATGTGTGTGATGTCCTCAGGTTAGTTAGGTTAAAGTAGTTCTAAGTTCTCGGGGACTGATTACCTCAGATGTTAAGTCCCATAGTGCTCAGAGCCATTTGAACCATTTTTGAAGCAAAAGTGATTCGGCCGCTCGCAGAGGCGCAAGAGCGAATCGGGAGGCCCGAGTCTCGCACGGCCTGGCAGCGATCTGTTTGCCGCGGCCGTTCGATCGACCGACGAATGAATGGAGGGGAATCCGCGTCCGCCATCCGTCAGAGGCGGTTCCCAGGCTGGTAGGCGCAATCGGCCTGTAGGGAAATCACGTGATGGCGGGCCCAAGTCGGCACGCCTTTCGCACCCGCGCACCTCACCTCTACCATTACGGCGCGCGTCCCCCCACCCGGCGGTATGAATGCTTAAGTGATTGCTCAATTATTCAGGAGCGGCGGCGCACAGCGTGCTCAGCCATTATGCCGCCTTTATGCAGCTGGAGCGACCCCCCTGCGCCTGCACAGTAGCGGCGCCGAGACGCCGGGACTGGCCCGCCGGGACGCGCCGTCTGTCGCGGACGCAACTCTTCTTGCGACGGCAGACAATTTCTGCCCGCCCAGCTTTGTCCCGTCACGACAATAGGCCGGCAGACGTCGTCTACCGTCGGCGAACTGTGCGCTTCCGCTCGCTACTTGCTGTCTGCTGTTTTCTTTTTCGTTTCGCCGTGGACGGTGCACTTTGTCAATTACCCATCTGAGCGGAAAAAGCTTCCTTGTTTGGATTCGAAAGCACCGTACATTGTCCGTTTCTTTCTTTGTTTTGTCAGGAGCTTCGAGCAAGACCTTTTGTTTGTGCCAATTAGCCGCGTAGCGCGCACTACATCTTCGAGACTGTACTTTCCAAATGAGAGACATGCTCCTAAATCGGTACACTAAATAAAACTGTACAATTACGTAATTTGGCGCAGCCAGTACCTCATTTAATTTCTTCTGGGCTTACTCCCGCGCCTATTTTATAAAATACTAGCTGAATTCCTGGCGTTGCCCAGCACTTCATCTTCAGGCCACAAGTGGCCCATTGGGACCATCCGACCATCGTTTCATCCTCTGGCGTTGCCCAGATACGTATTTATTTCCATCTCCTACACCATATTCTCCTTCCTCCTCTCCGACCACCTACTCTACTCTCTCTCTCTCTCTCTCTGGCCAACTCCTCCAACCCTCACTCCTTGTCCACCTCATCCTGGCCCTCTCTTTGTCCGTGTGCTTCCCCCTCCTCTGTCCATTTGTTCCATCTCCTCCTCTCCCCCTCTCTCTGTCCATCGCCTCATTCCCCCTCTGCCCATCTGCTACTCTCTCTATCTCTTCCTCTAATCACATCTCGCTCTCACCACCTCTTTGTCCACCTCCTTCCCACTGTCTCAGTCCATCTCCTCCACCAACCTCTCTCTGCTCATCTCTTCCACCTCCCTTTCTCTGTCCATCACCTCCTCTTTCCTTGCTCTGTCCACCTCCTGCTCTTCCCTTACTCTGTCCATCTCCTCTTCCATTCGGCCTTTCATTCCCACCTCCCCCACTCTCTGTTCATCTACTCCTCCCTTTTCTCTCTGCCCATCTCTTCCTCATCCTTTTCTCTGTCCACCACCTCCAGTTTCCTTACATGTCCATCTCCTCCTCCTCCTCCCCCCTCTCTGTTCATTTGCTCCTCTCACTCTCTCTGTCCACCCCCTTCCCCCCCCCCTCCCCCAGCTTGTGTCCATCTTCTACTTCCCCTCACACTGTCCATCTCCTCCTAGCCCCTTCTCTCTCCTTATTATCAGCCCACACTCCAGTAGGAGTCTTGTTATTCCTACCCCCGCAGTATTTCTTTCCAGAGTCTTATATGTGTACCAAATTTGGTTGAAATCTTTCGAGGAGTTTAGGATGAACTTCTTACCCATTACTTTGCCCATATTTACACATGTGAAGTATATTTCACATATATTTGACGTATTTCACATGTATTGTAAACATATTTCTCGGTATCTCTAGCGAATTTCGATCTACAGTCTGATTTTCATGGAGCTCAATGGTTATAAGGTCGTAGTTCCTGACATATGTATCATACAATGATAGACGTAGTTTTGGAGGTGATGACTGGGGCAATTACCTGTGGTCTAGGGGTTGCGTCTTTGATTCATAATCAAAACGTCTTCGGTCCCGGGTTCGATCCCCGCCACTGCTTGATAAATGATCAGCATTGACCACCGAAGACTTCCAGCATAAGAAATCAGACTCATTCTGCCAACGGCCGTGTCAAAGAGGGCGGAGGAGCGGATAGAGGTTCAGGGCACTCTCTTGTCTTAGGGGTGGGAAATTGCCCCTAAAGGCGGAAGAATCAGCAATGATCAACGACATGAGGATGCAGAAGGCAATGGACACCACTGCATTAAAGACACGTAACGTGTATTCACAGGACATGTGGCCTGTAATTGAAGAAGTGTCATGATGATCTCTCCATTGGCAAAAGATTCCGGAATAGTCCCCCATTCGGATCCCCGGGAGGGGACTGCCAAGGGGGAGGTTACCATGAGAAAAAGATTGAGTAATCAATGAAAGGATAACGTCCTACGAGTCGGGGCGTGGAATGTCAGAAGCTTGAACGTGGTAGAGAAACTAGAAAATCTGAAAAGCGAAATGCAAAGGCTCAATCTAGATATAGTAGGGGTCAGTGAAGTGAAGTGGAAGGAAGACAAGGATTTCTGATCAGATGAGTATCGGGTAATATCAACAGCAGCAGAAATTGGTATAACAGGTGTAGGACTCGTTATGAATAGGAAGGTAGGGCAGAGGGTGTGTTACTGTGAACAGTTCAGTGACCGGGTTGTTCTAATCAGAATCGACAGCAGACCAACACCGACATCGATAGTTCAGGTATACATGCCGACGTCGCAAGCTGAAGATGAACAGATAGGGAAAGTGTATGAGGATATTTAAAGGGTAATGCAGTATGTAAAGGGGGACGAAAATCTAATAGTCATGGGCGACTGGAATGCAGTTGTAGGGGAAGGAGTAGAAGAAAAGGTTACAGGAGAATATGGGATTGGGACAAGCAATGAAAGAGGAGAAAGACTAATTGAGTTCTGTAACAAGTCACAGCTAGTAATAGCGAATACCCTGTTCAAGAATCACAAGAGGAGGAGGTATACTTGGAAAAGGCCGGGAGATACGGGAAGATTTCAATTAGATTACATCATGGTCAGACAGAGATTCCGAAATCAGATACTGGATTGTAAGGCGTACCCAGGAGCAGATATAGACTCAGATTACAATATAGTAGTGATGTAGAGTAGGCTGAAGTTCAAGACATTAGTCAAGAAGAATCAATACCCAAAGAAGTGGGATACGGAAGTACTAAGGAATGACGAGATACGTTTGAAGTTCTCTAACGCTATAGATACAGCAATAAGGAATAGCGCAGTAGGCAGTACAGTTGAATTGGAATGGACATCTCTAAAAAGGGCCATCACAGAAGTTGGGAAGGAAAACATAGGTACAAAGAAGATAGCTGCAAAGAAACCATGGGTAACAGAAGAAATAATTCAATTGATTGATGAAAGGAGGAAGTACAAACATGTTCCGGGAAAATCAGGAATACAGAAATACAAGTCGCTAAGGAATGGCATAAATAGGAAGTGCAGGGAAGCTAAGACGAAATGGCTGCAGGAAAAATGTGAAGACGTCGAAAAAGATATGATTGTCGGAAGGACAGACTCTGCATACAGAAAAGTCAAAAAAACCTTTGGTAACATTAAAAATTAACGGTGGTAACGTTAAGAGTGCAACGGGAATTCCACTGTTAAATGCAGAGGAGAGAGCAAAATGGCTCTGAGCACTATGGGACTGAACTTCTGAGGTCATCAGTCCCCTAGAACTTAGAACTACTTAAACATAACTAACCTAAGGACATCACATACATCCATGCCCGAAGCAGGATTCGAACCTGCGACCGGAGCGGTCGCGCGGTTCCAGACTGTAGCGCCCAGAACCGCTCCGCCACTCCGGCCGGCAGGAGAGAGCAGATAGGTGGAAAGAATACATTGAAAGCCTCTATGAGGGTGAAGATTTGTCTGATGTGATAGAAGAAGAAACAGGAGTCGATTCTCCATTAATGAATCCCCACCAGTTTGGATTTCGGAAAGGGAAAAGCATCGATGATGCAATAAACAGAGCTTTAGAAATTACACAAAACACAGATAAAACATACTCCTTGGCAATCATGATAGACATCACAGGAGCATTTGACAACCTGTGGTGGCCAGCACTGTTTCTGAGGTTACGCCAGATGGAAGTACCCGCAGCCCTATACAACAGTCTTTTAGACTATTGCAGAGACAGAATAGTGGAATGGCGCGTGGGCAACCGGAAGGTAATAAGGAAAATTACCAAGGGATGTCCGCAGGGATCGATCTGTGGACCCATCTTCTGGGACATAATTTTTGAACCTCTCCTGCAACTGCTGGAGGAGGATATGAGGACAGACGGTGCTGTCGCCTATGCAGATGACCTACTGGTGGTCATCTCAGCA
This sequence comes from Schistocerca serialis cubense, assembly GCF_023864345.2. Taxonomy (NCBI): domain Eukaryota; kingdom Metazoa; phylum Arthropoda; class Insecta; order Orthoptera; family Acrididae; genus Schistocerca; species Schistocerca serialis. The sequence continues at coordinate 787,938,952 of NC_064642.1, forward strand.
AATACAAGAGCCCAGCTAGAGGAGAAGGCGAGTGGCACACTGCAAACAATAACACAATGGTGCAACACAAACAAGCTCAAGATAGCGGGCAACAAAACAACATACACACTGCTCAAAGGGCAACTCAGACGCAATCCATCTATTAAAATACAGAACAACAACATAAAGAGAATGACGGTAACCCGCTACTTGGGCGTATACATAGATGAGAAGCTGAACTTCCATGAACATATCAGAATAACAACAAACAAGGCAGAAAAATTACTACATAAACTGGCAAGGATTAATTCAGGACAATACAGACTTCCTCTGTCAGTCACACGAACTTACCACTGCGCACTCTTCGAATCAGTGCTAAGCTTTGCGGCCAGTACATGGGCGCACAGACTCAACCTCGTCACAAACAGAACAGCGGTTAGGCGAGGGCAGAGAAGCGTCCTTCTGCGACTATCGGGAGCCTTCGGCACTACATCAGTTGAAGCACTGTGTGTCGTGCTAGGAATCTTCCCGATAGATATCACAATCAAATATCGGGCCGCTCTGTACTGGTTAAAGATTGGTAGACTAGACCAGGTCAACATATTGACTGGTTCCCCGCTGAACAATAAGCGGGACCTCAAAAAATGGAAAATCGACACATGGCAACAGGAATGGGGCACAAGTGATAAGGGACGGAGAGTCTATACATTTTTTCCGAACATAACGGAAAGATTAAGAATGAAACATGCCGATCCTAGCCGCGGCATGGTGCATTTCTTGACTGGCCACGGACCTTATCCCACGCACTTAAATCGCGTGAGTCTTAGAGACACATCAACGTGTACATGTGGAGGTATGGGAACCCCCGAACACACAATCCTATTCTGCGGGAAATATAGACAGCACAGGAACACACCTGGGATACAACACTTACAGACAGAGGAACACATATACGACGCGATCAGAACACCTGAACTTTGGGACATACTGAACGCACTAACAGACAAAATTTCTGACGAATGCCACAAAGAGTACAGGAACAGAAGACCACACAGACAATAAACCTATATGCAGCACCCAGACAGACACCATAGTGTGGAAGAACTAAACTAAGTCTCAATATAAAACAACTGACATGCAATAGACTTACATAAGTAGACCTAAAACTGACAATAGATTAATGTATAAAATTAGACATAAACAGTGTCGGCGCACCGTCGCAATTGTCATCAGCTACCACGGCACTCTAAACCTGTATACAAGTAACCAGATAGAACATAAATAGAGATATCAAACGCCATAAATAGAATAGAATAGAACTTCCTAGGCTAAGGTTAGGGGACTGAGGATCAGAGGCTTGAAGATAAATGCCAAGGCGCTCATCCTCAGTCCCCTACGGTGGTGGGACTATCATCTCTTCCTTTCCTATCGTCTTTTCTCCTCTTCAGACTAAACTATTCCTTGTATTTCCTTCTTCCAATTCAAAATTAATTTTTGTAAAATTTTTGTTAAATCGGTTTTGGGAAAGCTGCCAAAGTAAAGAAACAAAAAAAAAAAAAAAAAAAAAAAGAGCACAGACCCGCCTCCACGTGGCGGGACACGGGCAACGGTGCGACCGGATGCGGGAACTGGTGTGAGTTTCATCAACTACATCAGTGTCCGCACACCGGTCGTAGCGGCCAAGTGGTCAAAATAGACCCACCTTAAGCGCTTAGGTGGTGGGTCGTAAAATCAGGGCGGCAAGTGAAAAAAAAAAAAAAAAAAAAAAAAGGCGATTTAGAAGAGATAGGGGATCCATTATTAGAATCAGAATTTAAAAGAGCTTTGGTGGACTTACGGTCAAATAAGGCAGAAGGGATAGATAACATTCCATCAGAATTTCTAAAATCATTTGGGTAAGTGGCAACAATACGACTATTCACGTTGGTGTGTAGAAAATATGAGTCTGGCGATATACCAACTGACTTTCGGAAAAGCATCATCCACACAATTCCGAAGACGGCAAGAGCTGACAAGTGCGAGAATTACCGCACAATCAGCTTAACAGCTCATGCATCGAAGCTGCTTACAAGAATAATATACAGAAGAATGGAAAAGAAAGTTGAGAATGCGCCAGGTGACGGTCAGTTTGGCTTCAGGAAAAGTAAAGGGACGAGAGAGGCAATTCTAACGTTACAGCTAATAATGGAAGCAAGGCTAAAGAAAAATCAAGACACTTTCATAGGATTTGTCGACCTGGAAAAAGCGTTCGACAATATAAAATGGTGCAAGATGTTCGAGATTCTGAAAAACGTTGGGGTAAGCTATAGGGAGAGACGGGTCATATACAATATGTACAACAACCAAGAGGGAATAATAAGAGTGGACGATCAAGAACGAAGTGCTCGTATTAAGAAGGGTGTAAGACAAGGCTGTAGCCTTTCGCCCCTACTCTTCAATCTGTACATCGAGGAAGCAATGATGGAAATAAAAGAAAGGTTCAGGAGTGGAATTAAAATACAAGGTGAAATGATGTCAATGATACGATTCGCTGATGACATTGCTATCCTGAGTGAAAGTGAAGAAGAATTAAATGATCTGCTGAACGGAATGAACAGTCTAATGAGTACACAGTATGGTTTCAGAGTAAATCGGAGAAAGACGAAGGAAATGAGGAGTAGTAGAAATGAGAACAGCGAGAAACTTAACATCAGGATTGATGGTCACGAAGTCAATGAAGTTAAGGAATTCTGCTACCTAGGCAGTAAAATAACCAATGACGGACGGAGCAAGGAGGACATCAAAAGCAGACTCGCTATGGCAAAAAAGGCATTTCTGGCCAAGAGAAGTCTACTAATATCAAATGCCGGCCTTAATTTGAGGAAGAAATTTCTGAGGATGTACGTCTGGAGTACAGCATTGTATGGTAGTGAAACATGGACTGTGGGAAAACCGGAACAGAAGAGAATCGAAGCATTTGAGATGTGGTGCTATAGACGAATGTTGAAAATTAGGTGGACTGATAAGGTAAGGAATGAGGAGGTTCTACGCAGAATCGGGGAGGAAAGGAATATGTGGAAAACACTGATAAGGAGACGGGACAGGATGATAGGACATCTGCTAAGACATGAGGGAATGACTTCCATGGTACTAGAGGGAGCTGTAGAGGGCAAAAACTGTAGAGGAAGACAGAGATTGGAATACGTCAAGCAAATAATTGAGGACGTAGGTTGCAAGTGCTACTTTGAGATGAAGAGGTTAGCACAGGAAAGGAATTCGTGGCGGGCCGCATCAAACCAGTCAGTAGACTGATGACCAAAAAAAAAAGTTTTGGAGGTACATCCAACGGTATGTGTGGGTATTTTCTACTGAAGCTTTTGTGATTAGAGTTAGTAGGATAAAAGTAATGAAGTAAAATGTCATGTATGATGCAGCAGTTTTCCTCTCATCTCAACTTTTATGAAGTCGTATCTCTTGAACTATGTGTCATACAATGACGAACGGAGTTAGTAGTAAAGAAGTAATGAAGTGAAACGTTATGCTTCTTGTGGCAGTTTTACTGCATGAACGACGAAAATGAAGTTTCACCTTCACCCCCACCCATTTGATTGATTGGTGGCTCTTATCCCAACACTGATGTCTTCCAAACAGTGACATATGTAGTAAGTTTGGTAGAAATCTGTCCAGTGGTTTAGGACGAGAAGTTTAACATACACACATACATACATGCCTACATACACAAGAACATCCATTTCGTAATATGCATGAATTTACAATTCTGTAATACTGATATAGTCTATGTTTAATTCGTCTTGCATTGGCCTTCCTCATACCACAGGCTCATTTCGATGGCGAGTGGATGCTTATGTACACTGTGTTGTTAACGGTGTCATAAGATCAGGCGCCTACTCGTTTCCGACGTCCTGGTCATCAACGACCTGGCTACGGCGGGACGGGTGTTGTCGAATGTCAGTGACCTCACCGGTCGCGACCGCATGAACGAACAGAGCACGCACAATCTGTGTCGTTCCTCCACAACAGACAAAAGGTAAAAACCACCTCCGGAAACTACTCGCCGATTCGTGGCTATTGACAGGGTATGTCAATTTCACTGTATATTTTTAGATTTCCAGAAGGCTTTTGACGCCTTTCCTCGCAAGGGACTTCTAATGATTTCCTGTCAGAAAGGCCACAGTTCGTAATAATAGACGGAAAGTCATCGAATAAAACAGAAGTAATATCTGGCATTTCCGAAAGAAGTGTCATAGGCCCTCTGCTGTTCATGATATACATAAACGATTTAGAAGACAACCTGATTTCAGATGATGCTGTCATTTACAGCCTTGGAAAGTCATCAGATGATCGAAACCAGTTGCAAAATTATTTAGACAAGGTATCTATATAGCGCGGCAAATGACAGTCACTCTAAATAATGAAAGTGTGTAGTCATCCACATGAAATACTAAACAGAATCCGTTAAATTTCGGTTTCACGATAGATCGGACAATCCTACAGGCTGTACATTCAAGTAAGTGCTTAGGGATTACAATAAGAATAACTTAAACTGGAACGATCACATAGATAATGTTGTGGGAAAGCAAACCAAAGATTGCGATTTATTGGTATGATACTCGAATTGGGACGGCAATCATTAAAAGAAAGGCTATTTTCGCTCCTGCGGGATTCCTCATGAATTCTATATCAGCAACAGTCTCCCCACAGTGTGAAAATATTTTGTTGGCGTCCGCCTATATGGAGGTAAATTTATCATCATAATAAAATAACAGAAATTAGAGCACACACGGAAAGAATGAAGTGTTCCTTTTTGTCGTGCGCTGTTCGAGAGTGCCGTGGTAAAGAAATAGCTTGAAGGGGTTTCGATGAATTCTCTGGCAGGCACCTCCCTGTGAATTGCAGAGTAATCATGTAGACGTAGATGTAGAGAAACGCCGCAAAGGCAAAATCTATGCCCTCCACTATTACCATCGACCATTGAATTCAATAGGATATCTATATAGTCACAATTGCAGTACCATGGACATAACAGCTAGAAAATCTGTATATTCTTTATTTCAGTTTTATGAGAAATGCCTTCGGCACTATCAGTTCAAGTTTCGGTTGGTTCAAATGGCTTTGAGCACTATGGGACTTAACATCTGTGGTCATCAGTCCCCTAGAACTTAGAACTATTTAAACCTAACTAACCTAAGAACATCACACACATCCATGCCCGAGGCTGGATTCGAACCTGCGACCGTAGCGGTCACGCGGTTCCAGCCTGAAGCGCCTAGAACCGCACGGCCACACCGGCCGGCGTAAGTTTCGGTGATTGGAATAATTTTTATTAGCCACACGTTATACCTTTGTACACTGGTGTCTCTAAATATCAAGAGACTGCAGCAATAGGATGTGCTTTTGTTGTCCGCAAGCTAAAATATTCCAAGCAATTTCGTCTGCCACAGAATCACTGAATTTCTCTCGCCGAAGAAACAGCAATTCCAGAAGCTCTCAAATCGTGTCGTTATTCGCCGCTCCTGGACCCGATCATTGCGCCAGACGCAAAAAGCGTATTGCAATCTATTGAAAATTAATAATTTTCTAGCGTCGTCACTTCCTCTCTACATAACAAGCATCATCCACGAAAAGCCTAATGGAACTCATGGAACTCCTAACATTACGTACTAGGTCATTCATGCAGGTTGAACATTATAAAAGCTGACAAACTGCAGGAACGAATTCGCGACTGCAAACGGAGGAAACAAGATCGTATGAACTGTGTCCGGAAATGCATCGTTGCCACGGTAGATGGCCCTGGCGAATGAAAGTTCCTCTGAATGCGTGTCCTGTGCTGGTCGTGTGTTGCAGGTTGCGTGACTGACGCAGTGCACTGTAAGCAGCAGAATGGTCTGGTATTCACGTCAGGAACAAGGCGAAATGGTGTTCGTGTACGACCAATCAGATGGAAACGGTCGAGAGGCAGCATGGCTATACCAAAACAAGTACCTTCTAATTACACAACTTCTCAAGCCATTTTTGGGCGTTTATGTCATTATGGTTCCTCGGAGACAACATTCGTCTGAGCTTCGTCATTATAAATATGAAGCATAATCAAATAACTCATATAGCCTCAGCCTATTAATCATAAACATACCTCAGCAGCATAATACACATCGTCGTCGTAAAAATAACATCATAACACCTCAGTCAAATCTCAAAATCGCCGTAGCTTCCTCCAATAATTAAAAAAATTCTCTGCTCATGTCAAAAGTGTCATCTGCCTCAAACGTACTTTAAAATAATGCTCCCATACCAAATACATCATTCAAAGCTCTCATAGTATCACAATGATTCCGAAAAAATATGAACAGATCACACAGTACAGACAAAATACAATTTCGTAAGTGTGAAGTAATCCAACTCTGTAATTGCGTAAACATATGTCACTGATGTAATAAAAAAAGTTTATCTCTCAGTTACATGATCAGATAGCTGTGTAATTTGTGTGTTAGAAAAATATGGTACCGATGTGTAAAGTTGTATAAGCAAATACCATAATAGCTAGGGTTCGTTGTGGTTGCCACACACATGGTACACAAAGTAAGTGTGTACCCCCCTGAGGATTAATGTAATTATACCCTCAGGTGTTACAGATTACAGCAATGCAATGAAATGTATCACGGAAAACTTTCTTTGCAATTCAAAAATCTTTAAAAATAAATGTTTTAAGTACAAAATTAATCACTCAAATACGTGTACTGTAGCGCTAAATGTGCGTCTTGTTGCAACATAATCTGTGTGGAAGTGTCGTAGTTATAGTCCTCCGAAAGCTAAGTTCTGCATAAGTCAATGTACTTACCTTATAATACACAAAAGTGAAATGCTTTGCGTATAGATATCGTAGTTATTACGCTTATTGTTGTAATGAAGAAAGTACTGTACAGTAACGTATTGTTATGCCACGAAAAAGGCTGTCTCATTGTTGCTATACCACAAAAGTTACTACTAAAACATGTTTTTCTTCCTAGAAGAATTCAGAAAACTGTGCAGATATAAAACAGATACACTGCAAAAGCAACATTGTGAATTGTCACTCATTAGTAGCGTCGTGATAACATCGTGTAGCTGTCACATAAACTAACCACTGTGTCCTCTGGTATCTCACAGAAAGTACTTTAAACCCAGAATGTATTTTCAAGTAAACCAAAAGTTGCATTAAAATCTCATTAGCAGTACCAGTATGTGTACTAAGTACGTAAGCCTGATAGTCGTTACGTAATCGTGCAACTAACAAGCAAGAATGTACAATTAACAACACTGTGTCGTCTGTTCATTATAACAATGCATTCGTAATTTCTGTTTAAATAAGTTCTCTTGGTTCTTGACTGGATATTTCACTTCAAACATTGTTACATGTTAACAGATTCTAAATCTGACAAAGCATACTAGAAATGTGAAGTGAAAAGTTTGATGGCAAAGACAAAGTTAAAAAGCAGATTATCTTTCAATAAACGGTTTTACATGTGAAATGTGGTGTAAACCTTTACTCTTCCTAGTACGCAGAGTTTCAACTTCAACGCAATTATCATGTGGTATACGTCGGATTCTGTAAGGTCCATTGTAAACTAGAAAGAATTTGTGACTCAAGTGTTTCTTCTTATGTGACAATGAATGAGCTTTAATGAGAACTTTCTGACCAATATACAATTTCTTTGCATTTGCTTTACCGTGTAGTTTTCTCCTTTTGTCTGCTGCAGATTTTATATTTTTAAGAGCCAAATCAATTATGTCTTTGTGTCGAAGTTTACGTGTATTTGGGAAAGGTACAAGCTCTCTGATTCTGTTCGGTGGTTCTTCATTCTTTAGTACAAGAGTAGGTGGTAAAGCAGTGGAATCATGAGGCATTTCATTCAGCACATTTTGAAATAAGTGTAAATATCTGTCCCAATGCTGATGCTTTCTGTGACAATAAAGTCTGCAAAGCTTATTGATTTCTTTCATAATCCGTTCAGACGGGTTACAATGTGGTGAGTACAATGAAATAAAAACACGTTTGATTTTATGGTTGCGAAGCATGCGTGACCAAACAGCAGATCTGAATTGCGGTCCGTTATCTGAAATGACTTTACTAACGTGTCCAACTTCACGTAAGAAATTTTTAACAAAGGCGTTGGATACAGACCGTCCAGTGGCTTTACGTAACGGTGTGAAAGAAACAAATTTTGAAGTAAGTTCAACAGCGACTAGAACGTACGAAAATCCATTAGATGTTCTGACAAGCGGTCCCAAGAGATCAACAGCAGCAAATTCTTTTAATTTAGAAGGAATGATAGGAAACAGCGGAGCACTATGGGAGATAGTAGATGGTTTCGCCTTTTGACAAAGTTTACAAATAGACAAGACTCTTCGAATTCTCTTTTCCATATTGTTAAAATAACAAGTCGTTCGAAGAATATGATAACATTTTCGTGGGCCAAAATGTGCGTAGCTGAAATGAATGTACCAAATGAGCTTATTAACAAAATCGTCGGGAATGCAAAGTACCCATAGCTTGTCATCAACAGTGCAGCGTTTGAAGTGTATGTTGTTTCTAACCAGGTAATAATGCCGAATCTGAGTGTGTGTCTTTTCATGCCATTTACTTTTGATGTCTCTCCAAATCGGATCTTTATCTTGTTCATGAGCAATGTCTTTTAAAGATGTGGTGATGAAGTTTTCAAAGGCGACTTTCTGAATGTAAAGAATACTGAAATTTTTCTCGAGGTTGCCTTCTTTGTTACTTTTCTCAAGCCCAGCCGGTGCGCGTGACAGTGCGTCCGCAACAATGTTCTCCTTGCCGGGAATGTAGACTATTGTGAAGCGGAATTCTTGCAGAAACAATGCCCAACGTTTTAACCTGTCATGATTTAATTTTGAAGACATAAGAAATTGTAATGCACGATGATCACTGTATGCTTTTACGTGCTTACCAGAAGGAAAGAAACGGAATTTGTTAAATGCCCAAACGATAGCTAAAGCTTCTAATTCAGTAACGGAATAATTTTTTTCAGATTTTGTATGGGTTTGACAGGTACTGATTCTTGTGCAACATGTCTTCAAAATATTTCACAAGACTGGAGAATTCAGATTGTTCGAAATGTTTCATCATTATGATGCCATGTTTTACGCGGTCTTGTGTGGCTTGAGACCAATATGCTGAGAGGAAGGCATGGTAAAATTCTCCTTCACTGTGGCAATCGTGAATTACCGATCGCATTCTTACAGCTGGTTCATTCTCTAAGTAGCCACACATAAATTCTAATCTGTGCTCCAATGACCAGTTGGGAGGAAAACAATGAGAGAATTGATGGAGCCATGCTTGTGGATGAATGTCGTTGCCAGAATTCTTAAACGTTTTGAATTTACGTGTAGTAATGAACAGCTTATAGTCAAAATCATCGTGTCGGCGAGTAGCATCTCGGTCATAGTTACGTCGTGTCGGCGGTTCCATCTCAAAATTCGGTGTACCTTGCCAATTTCTTTCATAATTACCGAAATGCCCTGTGTTATTATTTTGTGGCTTTTGCGTATTTCTAAGTCCCTCTTCCCGTGTTGGAGCGCGAGTGTCTTCTGAAATACGTAATTCTTGTATTACCTGTGTCAGCTGATCTTGTACTTCCCGGATTTCTCTTTGGTGTTGCGTATCAATTTGATTCAGATTTTGTTTCAGTTTCCTAATTTGTTCGCTCTGTTCTGTGTCATTAAAGACTACCGGTTTTGCGTCATTCAGATTATCATCTACCTTCGTAGATAAATTATTTAGCTGATCCGAAAGTTCAACTACTTTCTCTGATAATGAACACATTTCCTCAGTGTGTTTTTCTGAACCAAGTTTCAGAGTGTCCATTTGTGTTGAAATCGAATCTACTGTGTCCTTTAAGTTATCCGGAGTTTTTGCAAGTTGCGTAACCGAATCGGTAGATGCAACTGAGTCAATTTTAGCCCACAAGGTCTCATGATTTTCATGAACAATGGTTTGCAGTTCTTTTATGGCTGCTTCGTGATTCTGTAATGCATTTTCATGCCGCGAAAAAATAGGTTGAAAATGCTCACAAATTTGTGTTTTTACGTCATTACAGACTTTTTGACATTTCGATTCAATGTTATGTAACTCAGTAGTTAAATCTTCACGTGTTTGTTCAAGCGTGGTGTGAAGATTTTGTTCCATTGCGTCTAACTGTCGCTGTGTTTGTCTCTGATGTTGTTCCATTGTGTCTAACTTTTTAAGATTTTGTTCCACTGTGTCTAACTTTTGAAGCTTTTGCTGTGTTTGTCCCATTTGCTGTATTAATTGTAATAACAATGCACTGGTGTCTGGAACATGTTCCTCAGTGCTTTTCGGCAGTGAATTTGCACCGGCAACATTCACATTTTGACAAGCAGAAAATGTGTCTTGACTTATTTGAGAAAACGGTGAGGAACCAAAACCTGAATCTACAGTATTTGCGAGATTGTTTCCTGTCATTTCGGATTCCTGAGGCGAGCTGTTGCCGACCGATCGATCGATAATGCTTCCCTGTTCACTACCTGTTTCACTGCCTACGCCATTGTTTGACGCCCGCTCCATTTCCCTATGCACAGTTACCAAATTACTACTTTGAATATTAGTTAATTCATTACATGGTGGGGCCAACACACTGCTTTCGTCTTCACTGTCATTTCTCAGTTTACTTTGGAGCCGAGTGTTACGTTTTTCACACGCCATTATTGTCACAATATTTCACACAATAACACAGAAAAGCACAATTTGAAGAGCAAAGATAGGGGAATACATTAACATAGCACTGAAAATAATATCTAATTAATTACCAGCGCAGCTGCGAAATACTTGGTGCAAATCTACATGCATGCCACAACTGTTTTACAGTACAACAATGAAAGATTGCAACTACAAAGGAGATTCTCTCTACAATTACGCGCTAGCAATAAACAAAAGCTACACTAAATACACAAACTACAAGAAAAAAAAAATCAGAAGATTCCAGTGAGGTATCCTCGGCTAAGGGTCGACATATGACACGTCCCCTTTGAACAATTTATATATGACTGTGCTTAAACTGACACACAATACTTTTAGCGCAACGCAATCTGACTTCCAAAATTCCCTACTAAAGAATGGCCCTGACAAACATTAAACTATACCTTTCACAAATCACTTACCTCACAAAAATCTTCGCTGCTCAAGCTACTGCAATACAGCGAGCGCCACTACTGCCAGCTAAATAAAAGATTCAAACTATGGAAGGCACTAACTACTGATAGGGATAGTTAGCAAATGAAAGATATTAATAGAGAACAAACAATGTATTTACCTTGATATCATCATATATAAATATAGCAGTTCATGACAAATTACAAAACTCCGCCATCTCTCTCCCCACATCCACCACTGCTGGCGGCTCACCTCCAACTGCGCAACGCTACGCGCTGTTCACATCCAGCTGCCGCTGCCCAACACTACAATGGCAGACAACAATGCAAACTAGCCACAGACCGCACACAGCACAGCCAGTGATTTTCATACAGAGGTGGCGTTACCAATAAAAAAACCTAAACAGCCTACTTACATAGAGAAAACATAAACAGCCTACTTACGTAGAGAAAACATAAACAGCCTACTTACACCTTCTAATTACACAACTTCTCAAGCCATTTTTGGGCGTTTATGTCATTATGGCTCCTCGGAGACAACATTCGTCTGAGCAAAACCACAAGTTACTTTCACACATCAAGACTCTTCCCAGTTTAGAATGACAGGCTGCGTTATGTTTGCTCGAAGTTCTTCAATCTAGTCACACAGTTGCTCTGACATTCCGTAAGCTCGTATTTTGTTCACTAGGTGGCAGTGCGGAACTGTACCGACGCCTTACTAAGGTCATATATCCTGCATTATTTTTTTCGGATGAAGCGAAAGATAAACTGATTCTTTTCAGCAACGGACTACAGTAAGTCGAAAGAATCGTTCCAGATGGTTAAAATAATATGCATCACATCTTTCTTACCTCTTCTTCCACCTCTAATAACAACAGTCCATTTCTTAAAACTTATTAAACTTGCTTAAACATTTTGGGCACAGCACCAATGTTAAATTTTGCTGATAAACCCGCTTCAGCTATAAGCGCTTTATTTCTAAACACGACCGGTTTCGCAGACTTTTAGCTGCATCATCAATTGTAACAAATTCAAATCATGATCAAAAATAGATGAGATTACCCAAGTACTCCTGGTATCACTGAAGCTTTGGTTTTATGCCTTTTTACGGCGTCCGCTTCATAGGAAGAAACAGCTTACTATCAAGTCTCGGTCATTCCAATTTCGTTTTTTTTTTTTTTTTTAATCAGAACATGACTTTTTGCGCTTGATGACGCATCTAAAATGCTACGAAACGGTCGTGCTTATAAATAAAGCCCTTACAGCTGAAACGGCTTTATCGTCAAAGTGATATATCCAGGCTGTGGCTGTTGTGATACAAAGTCTTCTGCACCAGTGTTAAGACTGAAATCATGTGACACGATCCTCTGTAGTACTTTTTCTGGTGTTATGATAAAGGACTCTGTCCGAAAGGCGAAGAAAAATTAAGTTTTAAAAACAGGTGGAGGCTAAAAAAAAAGGCTGTGGAAATTAAGAGTTCAGTATTTAAAAAATCACGGAAGGCTTCCAGCGCGATTTCATGTTCGGCTTAAAAGTCCTTCTCTCAGGGCGGTCACAAGCAGCGTCGATAGGGGATATGGCCAACGTAGAGTAACGGTGCGGGTTTTGCCAACACAGCATACAGTGCCGAACAAGGCACAATGTATTGCAATTTTAAAACGTGTCGTTAGAGAAAATCTTGCGAATTCTATTTTAACAACCCACCTGTTACGTTCTTAGTGTACAATATCCCAACAATCTGAAAGTGAAATCTAATTACGTAGAAGTTGCTATGCATGCAGGGTTGACAACACATCATACGTCCCAGCGTCGGGGTTTGCAGACTTGTCAGGCAACCACTCTCCTCGGCATTCCAGTAGGCAGCCCTAGCAGCGCCGCCAGGTGTCACGGCCGAAAATAGATTCCAAACAAGATATCCTCCGCTGGACAGTATTTAGACCGGCACGCTGCACTTTCGTTCGCAGTCGATTCAGTGCCACGACTCCAGTTCGAACATCGAGTCCACGCAGACGCCACCGTCTTCGCTGCCAACAAGCCACCACCACTACGGACAATGTTCTGGGTTGCTGTGACGCCGCTGATGAATATGTCTTCATGACTTTGAATGTCGTAAAACTTGGCTCGAATTATTCTCTTAGATCATTGATTGTAGACTGTTCCAAAGGAAATTTAACACTATGTCTAGACGGAAGAACTTAAACCTTTTGTCTAAGTGTAGCTCCACGCAGTGACGGAAGAACTTAAAGTTTAGCTGAACTTCGCTTCAAGACAGTCTCAATGAGACGTAGCATTTTTAGTGTGATCAAATTGGTTGTTTCTAAACTATAGTCTTCAGCCAGTGGCATTCGAATTTGCATTATCAAATGGTTCAAATGGCTCTGAGCACTATGGGACTTAATGTCTGAGGTCATCAGTCCTCTAGAACTTAGAACTACTTAAAAGTAACTAACCTAAGGACACCACACACATCCATGCCCGAGGCAGGATTCGAACCTGCGATCGTAGCGGTCGCGCGGTTCCAGACTAAAGCGCCTAGAACCGATTGGTCACAATGGCCGGCTTTTGCTTTGTCATTCGTCAGTGTAGACGAACGGTGTCTCCCTATTTTGGAAATAAGCTTCCTTTTTATGTATTCCACGGTGAATTCTCCAGTGTTAAAGAGCATTATTAAAAGTTTCGTCTGTGGCCCGACGGCAACACTTAGGGAACTGCGTGTGCCACATCTGTCTATATTTTTCAATGTGGTTGGAACAGTGGATGTGAGAACACAGGTTTTTTTGACGCTTTATGACATACGACGAGCTATGCAGGCTATGGCAGTCTGTCTAGCTGCAGTTTCAAATCGAACACCGGAGGTATCCAGCTATCTCTCCAGTAGCGACACCATGGGGAGGCGTTCTGCGTGGCAGGTAAATCGTTCCAGCCATTCGACAGCGAGGTCAGACCATGAGTCACCTACGTCTCCAGGATGGAGCAGCACTTCCTGGTCCACGACTTCTCCGGTAACGACCAGGGTGACCTTTTGTTGGCTTATGATGAACCGGAGATATATCATCTCGTACAAAAAGTTAACCTGGGGGTGGAGCGCCTTATACACCCATGTCAAATCAACTTTGCTCGAATATTATGGTTGTCACGTGCACATAACGACAGCTAGACATAAGTTCTTCAGCTGTCCCCACCTCAGCAAATAATCGAATGGTGAATGGATTGCTTGGTTACAGAAGTTACCCAGGGATTGTAGATTTGTGTGCAATAATCCGGAATGAAAGAAGTAATATACAGCTTTATTTGTCAGAGACATGACGCTCTGGCTGATGCACTTCTATCAGACCTGTTAAATTGAAAGAAATTTCATTATAAACGTGTTTGCCCATCATTACAGCTTTCAAACAATCATGGCAGTCAGCGGCAGCTCTGCAAGATTGGTCCCAAGATTTTGCAACCAGCCCCAGTGGATAGGCAGATGGTACAAAACGACCAGACACCCAAGTGCTGACCATCATGAATTGCAGTCGTGTGATCAGTGTTTTATATGAAAACCCCTATCATCAAGACCATTTACGTAGGGCAAAATGTACTACATGTGGGAACACATGACACCGAGCACAAGTATGTCAATTAGTCAAAAGTCATTGGACTATAACAGGGTCGACCCACTGAAAACAGCATTATCAATTAGAGACGAACACGCCCCAGACATAACATGTATCAAACCAGTGTTCCCAACTGCCACAAACAGTGTCTCCCTGACAGTCCCCATTGATGATGTGCCATTCAGGGTCCTAATACACAACGGTCCCTTGGCAATCGTCATAGACAGGCAACCCCATCAGCAGGTGGGCAGCCAACCCTCCAACCCCAAGATTTTCAGATGAGGGCTTACAACAATGGATTCATGAGTTCTTTGGGCCAATTCGCCACAAAGGTCAAATATGGCACCCACACTATCATGGCCCACATCCTCATAGAGAACAATCCAGGAGCAGTAAGCCTACTGGGATTGGACCTCTTCAGTGCATTGGAATTGAAGATCGATAACTCTACACCCACTGTCCAAACCCTCAGCATTCTCAAATTCCGTGATACGTTGCGTGCCAAATTCAACTCGGTGTTTTCCAATCAGGTTCAGTCAACAGAAAGTCTGAAGCACGTTTCACCCTACTGTCACTGCCAACCCAAAATTTTTTAAAGCGTGAAATGTGCCATTTGCTGAAACTTGAATTACAGTGAGTGTGATACATCCCAACAGCTTGTCCCAGCTTTGGATTCCTCCAGATATGGACCGGGAGCAATCCTGTCTGACATCAGTATGGTGTATTGGTCCATTGCATTCGTCTCCAATGCTCTGTCACCTGCTGAGCGGAAGTATAAGCTAGCTGAGAGGGTGACACTGGCTATCACCTGTGTTCAAAAAAAATTCTTTATTATTTATATGGTAGAAAATTCACATTGATGACTGATCATAAGTGATTTTAACCCATTTTCAAGGCTCCATACTTTTTCCTAGCTTCATAACATACCACTCACCAAGACGGAGCCTCACTACCAGAATAATTAGCAGGTCGACCTCACTTTCAATCATCCATCCATCAGTCATTCAGCAACCATCATGGAAATCCTATCGTCAGCGTTATATTTATCTAGGATCCTTGTTTTTTCCTCGGGGATGCCAAAAGTGATTCCCTGCCACAATAACAAAACTCCTTAGCAGGATTGTGACCGAAGTCATCCTGACAAGTTCTGCAGTCTGCTGGAAACATATAGACCTAATACAACCATGGGCAAAATCCCAAACATGGTAGAACTATCTCCTGTTCCTTTTCCAGAGATGGAGATCCAGGAGAGGCGACACCGAGACAACACAAAGCTATTTCAAAGCTGCCATTAGTCAGTTCCATGGGCCAGCCCGTCTCTACAGATACATAGCCAATGGAAGCGGATGTCATTGCATACCGCTTCCTGCCAACTGTCGAGGACCCAGAACAGAAGGGAGACATAGAGATGACCTTCGCCCTTCCCAAACCATCCGTGGGGGAGGGGGAGGAGATAGTATGCCACGATGCTATGCCTGCAGGGCCGACGACACATCACACACCCCAGCGTCGAAGGTTGCCCACTAGCCGGGCAATCACTCTTCACTGAATTCCTGGGCTTCCACTAGGCGGCCCAAGCAGCGTTGCCAGAGGTCGTGGGAACCTACTTGTTTCCGCAACACACGTGACTTCAAATAGATCCCAACATATCCTGCTGCAGGACAGTACATAGACAGTAAATGGCCCTGTTTCTACAGTCAGCTCCTAGCTATGACTCCAGTTCGAACATTCAGCCGACGCCAACCACCCTTGGGGTTGCTGTAACACCATTGAATGGCCCTATCTTAGTGGCTGTGTATGTCGTAAAACTTTCCTCAAATTATTCCTGCATAACATTCACTGTGGACTGTTCGAACGTAACTTTAACTCCGTGTGTTGACAGAAGATTTTAATCGTTTTGTGCAAGTTTAACCGCACTGGCGGAGGAACTGAACTTTATCTGAATTTTGCTTCAGGTCAGTCTCAACCGATCTAGCATTTTCAGTTTGTATGATCAACATTTTTGGTTCTAGGCTATGGCCTTCAGCCAGTGGCTTTCAATTTTGTATTATCATTCATCGGAATAGACGAACTGTGTTTCTTGATTTTGTTAATAAACTAAGCCATGGTGCCTCTCATCGAGTCGAATTCCACGTTAAAAGATCATTTGTGGTCGGCTGCAGAACGAGGAAGCTAAGCTGTACTCATTGGAAGCGAGATGAGCTGGGTTGCAGATATATCGTTGGTCGATGGAATGGAATCAAGCCATGACTCCAGTTCGGATATTCAGACAACACCAACCACCCGTCGGGATGCTGTGACACCACTGATCCACCTGTCTTTGTGACTGTGGATGTCGTTAACCTTTGCTCAAATTATTCTTGTATAACATTCAGCCCACAGGTGACAAATGGGGAAGGCGAGATCTTGGCTATGCAGGGAGGCGACGGTTTTGGGTGGACTTCTAGGCGCGCCTGCCATACGTTTTATTCAAAGGACTTGGTAAAGTTTGGTCAGCTGCATGAACGGTCGTTTGCACCGGCGTCTTGATATGCGGATGGACAAACCACATATTGAAAATATCAGCTAGTGTGTGTAACGGTGGCAAGAGGTCCCTGTGTCACAATTAAAGCCTAATGCTTCTATGTTGTTGCCTCTACAGGAAAGATAAGTATCATTAAAACTGAAATCTTGGCTGTTTGATCTGTGCGTTCATGTTAATTGGATTTTTTTTTCTTTTTAAATGAACCTTGGTCTCTGAAAGTCTTGGAAAATTTGCAGTGGTAGCAAAATATTATTGGTGGGATCTCTTACTTTATATATTTGGTAACCCTGTACAACAAACGTCGTATTCTCGGTATACAGGCTGAACCAGAGAGAGAAAATTTGTACCAAGGCCGGGAATCGAAATGGTTCAAATGGCTCAGGGCACTATGGGACTTAACATTTGTGGTCATCAGTTCCTTAGAACTAGCCTAAGTACATCACACATATCCATGCCCGAGGCAGGATTCGAACTTGCGACCGTAGCAGTCGCACGGTTCCGGACTGAGCGTCTAGAACCGCTCGGTCACCGCGGGCGGCCCGGGAATCGAATCTTTGTGTCCTGCTTACTAGGCAGGCGCGTTAACCACTTTGGCACAGTGGTTCATACAACTGCACGGATTACCCTGGCATTCCTCCCTCCTCGATCTAAATTCTTACTGCTGTCCCAGTCTACTGTATAGTTGGGAATTAATAGTAGCCCGCATCTCGTGGTCGTGCGGTAGCGTTCTCGCTCCCCACGCCCGGGTTCCCGGGTTCGATTCCCGGCGGGGTCAGGGATTTTCTCTGCCTCGTGATGGCTGGGTGTTGTGTGCTGTCCTTAGGTTAGTTAGGTTTAAGTAGTTCTAAGTTCTAGGCGACTGATGACCGTAGATGTTAAGTCCAATGGTGCTCAGATCCATTTGAACCATTTTTTTAAATTAATAGTAGACTGGGACGACAGTGAGAATCTGGATAGAGGAGAGAAACGTGCCAGGGTAGGTCGTGCACTTATGTAAACCGTTGTGCCAACGTGGCTCAGTGACTAACGCCCCTGCCTAGAAAGAAGGAGACCCAGGTTCTATTACTGGCCTTGGTACAAATTTTCACTCATCGCTTCATTCTATATTCACATAATCACATCTGTATGAGACCAGTAAAATATCTGGAATTGTGACATTTAAACATTGTATTCCGTTGTATTTTATGAAGGAAGGAAGCTTAAGAAAGCCTTACGATTTCAGCGCTGTGATTTTGTACTGTTAATCGCTGAAAAAGTTTTCAAATTGTTGGCTTAATTCCAAGTTTTGTAACGAATTCATGCCTCTGTCTTTAGCTTAGGAGAGTGTATTTGCTCAGAATATATATATAAGTTTAAAATTTTTCTTATTATCAAGTTTGGCACAGTTAATAATTGTGACCCTTTTAAATTATTTCAGTTATTTAAACTGTCATATTTATTTCCGCCGTTTGTTTGTTGGTGTGATACAGTTATATTTATGTTTTTGGAAAATGGTGAATATTATTCGAAAGAAAACCCGTGGGGTACAATCCTTCCATTTGGGTCGTTTTCCTGAGTTTCTCTGGATCTGAATGTCCCGGATTAAAATATCATGAAAAATGTTTAATATTGTTTGTGTCGCCTACTGTGTATTCTTCACTAGTATTATCAAGATCCAGATCCAATTTAAATACATTTGAAATATTATCTACTGAAAAACAAGATAGCAAAATTATCAAAACATTACAAACCCTCATTTCATCAGCAAATATCACATGTTCCATGGTAGAACCCCTCCTGTCGTATAAAGGTACAGGATGATACATTGCTGACAAAGTATATCTTAACCACCCAAAAGATACATAGCTACTTTTAAAATTATATAGATCTTTACTCACCATGAAATTCTGCAAATGAATAATTAACTATATTTTCCACACAGCTTTACTGTATTAGGCAACACTTAAATGCGTAGAAGTAAATATACAGTGGTATTCAAAACGTAATGACGAAAGCGACTTTCATATGATATACAGGTGCCAAGTAACATAACCAGATTAAACTCGGGTCCTACATGGAACGATTGTTACAGTATGTAGTACACAAAGGTAACTCAATGACATGGACAATGAGCAGAGCTGAACTGGCACTTTTTTTCAAAGACAGTAATCACACTGAGGTCATTGCGACGTCGCCCTACCACAGGAACTACTTGCAACCACGTGTACAGCATGGAAGCTTGTCACAGGCGTGCACTGCCGTCCCTGGTGGACATGCACCCTATTAAGAACCATGTCTAGCCTCTTTGAATTGCTAGGGGACCATCATAAGTCGCAATTACCTTCCTGTAATAAAGTTGTCATTTCTATTCGTCTCACTGTGTTGTTTCACTTACCTTCTGTACCATAGTGTAGCAGTACTTACTGTGTATGGTCCAAGTATCATCAAGGTATGTTGCTTGGCAACGACACATCATGTAGATGTTACTTTACGACGTTATGTTTTACACACCAATGTGATAATAAATCCTGCCAAATCGTAAACTCATGCCTCACAATAACAATAACAAAAACACCATAAAGTGCTGGAAAGCTGCTTATGGACGTCATATAGTGCTCGTAATTTCTATTACCTTAAAATAAGTTATTAGACAGAAACATCGACGATGAAATATCAAGTGTTCCTTGGAACACTATCCCTCAGGTACAACACTCCCCCCCCCCCCCCCCTACAACAATGCTACTCGTTATACTTAATCATAGTTGCCAGCCTTGTCCAAAAACATACGAGTAATTGTGAAAGACGTCATGTACGATCCATCTGTCCCCACTCGTTAGTGAAATTATACTATTTGTACCAGAAATTAAGAATAACGCCACGCTCTCGGCGAGTCTGTTGGGCTATAGGTGCAGAATAATGGACTGTATTGTCTAGGCCTGACGTGCCAGACTATATTGCAGAGTCGTGCAATAACAAAGAAAAAAGTAGCCAGTTTCCTCTGAAATTCTTTTATTAGCAGTTAATCTACCTCTACACGTTTCCTCTGGTTTCCAACGCAAGTTCTTTAATTAGCAGTTGATCTCTCTCTGCCAATACGCTTTCTTTCTGCCGGGTGAGTAAGCAACCAAATCAGCAGATAATGAATGAAGCAACGGTACTCTCATGTTCAGTTGGCCACCAGGAAATTGTAAAACAGAGGTGCAAAAAACAAGTAATAATTACTCCCGAATACGTGAGCGCAACGTTTCGGGGAAAACCACGAAGCAGAAATTTGAAATGCAGTACCCGCAGGAGATACGTGGAACATTTGTACGTCGACCGTGCACGAGCGTGCTGCGGTTACGACACGATGGCATTAATTAACTGCTGCCCGGCGCGTTATCACTCAGCCAGTCAATCCGCCTCCCCCTCTTATTCTCCTACCGATCTCCCTCTCCCTCCCTCCCCTTCGTCGCCTTTCACTCTCTCTCTCTCTCACCTCTCTCTCTCTCTCTCGCTTCCTCTTCATTCCCTGCATCTCCCTCCTTCTCACTCATGCATACAAACACCTTCTCTTGTATTCCTCCATCAATTTATGTAGCTTTGTCCCATTCTGCTTTCAACTCTCTCTTGTGTTATGAATCCACACACTGTTTGCTGGTGCATGAGCGTGGCTGCGTGTTCGTGGATGGAAATTACTTCTTCTTATATTCTTCCACATCTTTACTCAGTGTTAAACTTGACGTGAGCGGGAAATCATACATATACTGATAATGCTGAAAGGAGTAAAAAGTTGTGTACCATTTTTCACGCAGCGTTCTGTTTACGGCCCAAGGGCTACTTTTCTGTAACTCATGAACTACAGGTAGGAGTAACATAAAACCAATTAATTTATACGTAAAATGGTTACATTGTAAGGATTTAACGGAGCTTTTTCGTCTAAACTTATCACGTTGGTTGTAAAATGAAAGAAATACTTCAGTCCTGAACCAATAGAAACAGTTTAGAAACTGGGATTTTTTTTTTTTTTTTTTTTTTTATTTTGACTTCAGGCAGAGCCCACCTAACCAGATACAATTATTTCACACAATGATACAAACAGAATATTTGTCTGACATCTTTACAAAAGATGAAACTTAACTGGACGAAATAAGTAGTCAACAGCGTATATTAGTCTGCATGCACCATCCCAATAAAAACTACGAAATTTAATATAACATCCAGTTATACACACAAACATAACTATCGTAAAATTTTATAGTTTCCGTTACAACGATGGCTGAAATGGCAAATACATCCGACAACAGACCTACTCATGCAACTAAGAGCTACTCGAAGTGAGCAACAGTCCTTAAGTTTGAAAATACTTTGCAATGAAATGGTTTTTCGATTACTGTATTTGTTACATTCTGTTAGTATACGTACAATGTCCTGGTCAACCAAGCAGGAACCACGGCTTGTAGCGGGAACTAATTTGAACAAATGTCTCGTTTTACTTGTATTCGTGTGACTAGAGCTCAGTCCATAGTATCAAATTCTCTTCTCTTGAGCAACGAGTAAAAATACCAAAGGTATCGTGGAATCTATTGTTGATTGGCCCAGTGCAATATGCCTTTGATTTTGTGGTTCAATATCATCATTCATTATACTTTTGCTTTGAAGGCAAGGCTACTACGAAAAACACTGTATGATAGAGGAATTGCGGTGGCAAGTGGATGGTGTACCATTTTCGGCGTTTGATCTGCACGTTCCACAACGTCCCTGTATCCGTTGTAGATGAATTAGTTTACTGAGCTCCTTTGTTCCGATGAGAATTCTTAGTACACTGTGTGTCGAAGGATTTTCTGTTTTTTACTTAGACTGCACTCGTAGGAGACTGTAGGGCACTCACCGAGTCAGTATATTTTAATACTCTGTCTACTTGTAGTCAAACATGTAAATACTAGCTACATCAATGGCATACAACTCCACGGTATGCCTCTAGTGACAATAGGAAAATTTGTCCACACACCATATTTTGATCATAGTAAAATGCTGCCCGTGCAGCATCACACGTTTGTGAACAATCCGTGTACAGTGTCTGCCAGTCATGTCAGATAAGATCCAAGTTCGACAGTGTAGAGACTCTCAATGCACTCGCGGGTATGGGTCGTTTGCTTGACACCAAATGTCCTCTACAGTGCTAAAGTTTACATATTTTTCTTAATCCCAGGGTTTCACCATTCTATACGGTATTGGTATTAATAGTTTGGGTTTTTTCGACCAGTAATTGTTAGCGTGTAGCAGATGCAGTAATCAAGGTAGTCTTCAATGTAGTGGATGATTGATAGCGTGTCTGACCTTCAACATGTATCGACCACGTAAGACCTTTCCTTTCCTAACGAGTGAAAGAATTCCTTTCCACTTTCGTGACAGATGTAGGTGTCGTTTTAAATCATCTACATCTGTATCTACATCCACATGATTACTCTGCAGTTCGAAATTAAGTGTCTGGCAGACGGTTTATAGAACCACCTTCAAACTATCTCTCTTCCGTTCCGCTCTCGAGCACCACGCGGGAAAATGGACACATAATTTATTTTCTTGCGAGCTTTGATTTTTCTCATTTTATTACGTTGATCATTCCTCCCTTTGTAGATGGGCTCCAACAAAATATTTTCACACTTTGAGGACAAAGTTGTTGATCTTAATTTCATGCCGCAATGAAACACGCCTTTGTTTTAACGACTGCTACTTCATTTTGCGTATCACATCCGTGGAACTCTCTGTTATATTTTGCGATAATAGAAAACGAGCTGTCCTTCTCTGAACTTTTTTTGTATCCTCCGTGCATTCCATCTGACGCAGATCCCACAACGCATAGCATTATTCCAGAAAAGGGCGCGCAAATGTCAACCACACATTGTGTTGAAATGTGGTGCTGGATGCGCTTCTCGTCGACTGTGAGCAGTCTCTTTAGTAGGCTTGTTTCATTTTCTAAAAGTTCTGGCAATAATTCACAGTCTTTGGTCTACTTTTCTAACAATATTATCCATGTAATCGTTCCAGTTTAAGTTATTCGTAATTGTAACTCCTACGCACTTAGTTGAATTTACGGTCTTTATTTATATTTTTGTGTCTTACACTGTAACCAAAATTTAGCGATTCGCTTTATTACTCATGTGTATGACGTTATACTTTCCATTATTTGAGTCATTTGCCACTTTTCGCACCATACAATTTGTCTTAATCATATGATGAGTTTAAAAATGAGAGCATCATCTGCAGAAAATCTGAGAGCTCTGACCAGAATTGTTTCGCAAATCGTTTATATAGATCAGTAACAGGAGGGGGGCCTATAATACTTTCTTGGGGAACGCTAGATATTACTTCTGTTTTACTGCATGACTTTTCGTCAGTTAAGACGAACTTTGACCCTTCTGAAGGTAAATCACGAATCCAGTCACACATGAGACGATATTCCATAGGCAGTTAATTTGATTAAAAGTCACTTGTGATTAACGGTGTCCAAAGCCTTCCGGAAATCTAAAAATATGTAATGAATTTGACATCCGCTGACGATAGCACTTAGCGAGATTAAACAGCTAGTTGTGTTTCACAAGAACGATATTTTCTGAATCCCTGTTGCTGTTTGTCAATAAATTTTCGAGGTAACTCATAATGTTCGAACACAATACATGTTTCAGATATTATTGACTGGTTCTAATGGCTCTAAGCTTTCACTAGCATTTGTCAGGCAAATATTGTGTTGAAATGTTGTGCTGCATGCGCTACTCGTCGACTGTGAGCAGTCGTGGCACCCACCTCGCACACAGCTTCATTATAACCAATTCTTCGAGCAGGATATATGTATTCGCTCAGCTGAGATGCCTGCACTCTCACGAATTTTCATTCCGTGGTCTTGCATTACCGGATGGTTTCCTTTGTGGTGACCTCAATTGGACGGCCGGAGCGTGCTTCGTCTTCGGTGCTTATCCAATGACGCATAAATTCATTAACTCAAAAGTAAATGATCAGCAATGGTGAGTGTAGAGTCTTCGTGGACTTCATCCTGTTTTGTTTGATTTGTGCAGCAATCCATACCTTCAAATGAAAACGTTCAATAACAGTACGAACCTCGGTTTCCTGCATTTTCTATCACAGTCGACGTTCTGACCAATTCCGGCGGCTGTTGACAATGAACTGTCCGCTGTATATTGATGAATTTCTTTATACGATCCTTGAAATAGCCCGACTTACCAACCACGAGGAGGAAAGAAAAATGTTCCATACTTTTACCAGCTTTATCAAACCACCGAAGTAATTCAGTTCAGTAATGGCGGCACGCTTAGTATTTGCAGCGACAATCAGGACTGGTGTCCTGCTATGCACAAAGCTGGAACCCGCCAGCGGCCACCGATGCTAGCGCTTCGCAAGCGCGACTTCCTTAGTGTGTTTGAGAATTGTGCAAACAGGCGCCGCATCTCACACGTGGATAACATCGTCATCTTCCACTATCATAGGAGCGGATGGCCTTTTGCTGAGTTCATTTCCAGTAAGCGTAAAATTATCGTAGAGCAAGCGTCCGTGTTTTAGGTGCCAGCCTGACTATGCCACAACTGTTCTCTACGTACGTTCATCACTGCCCCACACTGACACAGACTCACAAAGACTGTAAAATTTTCTTTAGAAACCGAGTTCACAGAATCACAGGTGGTTAGGCTATCGCTTACAATTCATGCTTTTGCGTCTCCCCCATGGATCTCAACTGTTGATTCTAAAACATTGTTAGGTAACATTGAAAGGGTACAGTACCGCCCGACATTGAAAATAGGTACAACATACTTCATTATTCTTGTCTGAACAACATATTTTTTTCTAATAATAACTTAATTTCAATTAATACAGCGAAGCCGGATACCAGTGTGGGAAAGAATGACAATTTATTTATTTAATTAATCACATGTGCACTCCCTACATCCAGTTTGGTGAGATCTCTGAAATGAATGAATGTCTGGTCGTCTGCTAACCGCAGATAGTGAATTTGAATATATGATCATCTTTGAGACGATCCTTTAGCCACCTTTGGTGGCACCAAAGAGATGAAACTTACCGGAGCTTTGAGCGCCTGAAATGTGGCTGACCAATACGGTAGCATGGTCTTCCCCCACCTCGACAGAGGTGCGAGATGACCTGAAGAACGGCCATGTTTCAGCACTCTGCCGCTGGATCTTGTGCTGTTAAGACCTGTTTTAGTTGTGCTCCGTAATGACGAAAGAGTGGAGACCTGGTATGCATGTGGAATATTTAAGAGTAGTTTGAAATAATAATTTCTCTATTTCAGCAACTTTTGTGGGGAGAATTAAATGTCAGGCTGGTAATATTAATGGGATTGTAGTAATCTTCGGAAGTGATCAACGGTCACAATGAAACCACGTGTAGCAATAAATTGAAATACTTCCGTGTGCTTAAGTTAAGCTGAATTACTAGCGTGTGTACAATAAGTTGAAATATTTAAGAAATAGTGTGTGTACCATAAGTTGAAATATTTAAGAAATGGCGTGTGTAGGACTTGAAATTAGAGACGAGTACTTCCACGTGGTGAGTACTGTGTGAGTCTCAATCTGTGTATGAGGCAAAGGATAAAGAGAAGTACTCGTCCATGGTATCAGTTGAGGACTCGCCTGTGTGATGAATATGTTCTTAATATTACTTTGCGTGATATGATTCCGTGTGACGCTAGTTTCAAACTCTGAGAGAGAAGCAAGGTGAGTCGACCGTCTATCCAGCAACGCCACTTGGCTTGCATTGCACAGGAAGACGTGCATATATCTCCAGAGTTCATAGCAGGAAAGTAGAATTACAAAGTGGGGCAATGTCGTGTGAAACTGGGATAAATACTAATTGAAGTGAGAGAGCTGAAAGTGATAGTGTTGTGACTATTTATTGTATTGTATTCCATGTTGTAGTGTGGTGTATGTCATGTAATTTGGGTATGTGTGGTTTGCATTGGAGAGTAGCAAGGTAGTTTCAAAAGATTAGTGGGTTATGCGTGTTGCTTTTGTACTGCTTGGTCTGGAGGAAAGTTTCGTGATTATGATTGTGAGAGTCGAAGTGTGAGAAATAATAAAAGATCCACCATCCTATCCAGAAAGTGCACTGTAGCGTTAAATAGTTACGAGACCATAAGATAGAGATTCACCAATGTAAAGCTGTGCCCAGTGGGCGGAATTTCTCGTGTGTTATTGTTGTAGGTTATAGAATTTGTGTGTTTAGGTTATAGAATTTATCGGAATTAATAAGATAGTGAAAAGAAAAAGATTGGTGGCCTTTTCCTTGGAATTGTATGTTGTCATGATATACAGAATTTATAATGTGTGCGCCACTCGTATTCAGTGCGATGGCCACGTGTTGACAAAAGCCGTTAAATAAAAAAGAAAGAAAATGTGGTGTTGGCAGTGCGTAGTGAACAGTCAGAGTTCTGTAAATTACTGATAGTCAGATGCGTGTTTTCGTTGCGTATTATTCATACAGGAGGATAATTTGTAACTTAATTGTGAGTACGAGAGTTCATGTTACTCGATAAATAAGAATGAATCCACTCGCTTGGCAGACCACTCATCTTGCAGGCCTGACTGCTTGATGCCACAGTATGAGCAAGGCATGTGGGTGCCTCTCAACATATTTACAAAATAAATGAGTATATCTTTGTGTAGGTGTTATAATCATACACCGCGATGCGACTACGCTTAAAATAAGTAAACGTCTTTCATATTACGACCCTGGCCTGACTTTAGCTACTCGCGTGCTGTGTAAGAATTACATATTGTACAGATGGGACAATATTGTCTCTTTGTAGGTCGAATTCAAACTTTGCATAGAATGTTGAATCAAATCAAAATGTGGAACACGGAAAATCAAAGTGAAACCACATGGAAACTTAGGCTCAAAGCTGAGCAGAACACATACTTACAACTCACAATGACGTAGGAAGACCGTACTCAATCAAACCCTGGATTGCATATTAAATGGTTTCCAAGAGTACTAAGTCTCAGTCATTTTCTCAATGCTACTAGAGAGTAATATGAAAGATTAATATGTACAAAAAGTTTGCAATCAAAGCACTTTTTTCAGAGCCATATCTTTCTTTCAATGGTTCCAGAAGTGCATGAAGAATATGCACAGTTATAAGCTATGCAGCTTCACTACTAAGTACAGCAGAGATCACGTAGACTGTGAGCAGTTAGCTCATATAAACAGATTAGTGACTTCGCTTTCTCTTCTGTGGGCAAATATGCTAAGGGAAACAATGCAGTACCATTACTGTCTACGTAGTAATCAGAAACACTGAATCTTCCCATTCAGATCATAGGTCAAAGTATTTACATCACTGATCATTACAGCAATTGGATTCTGTGTTTCAGTGTACAGTCCAAATAGACTAAAAACCAATATCACAGTTTCTTTTGCTGTATTGTTCTTATAACTACTATTTGCATACTCACATACATAACGAAATATTTGAATTGCTTGGCCAATACAGAGACTAGCAAGTAACTCATTCACATAAATAATCAGTAAATAAGACTATCCTCACCTGAATATCAATATCTTAAACTTTCTCCTTCGAATGAATGACGAAGTACTGAAAGTATTGCATTAATCTCATAGCACTAGTTCACTTCATACACATATTTTTCTGACGTATGCTACTAAGGTTCCCACTGACAACATTGGTTAAACTAGTCACAGATTGCAATTAATAATTACTTTTAAGAATAAAACGTTACATATAAAATAAATATGACCATTCATTAACACAGATATATCTATAGGTGTTGGGGGCATACTGGCATTCTTTGCCAGTATAAAATTAACTTCCCTCGTATGGAATCCTCACCACATCATAAGCGCTCACATAGAAAAGTAGCCATTTACAATTTCTTTGCAGAAGTGGTGGAGTTGTCAGGAAAGTTTTTCACAGAATATACTCTCCTACCTGATATTTTTGCATTTTTCTGACTCTTATGTCGTAATATATATTTCTCACGCATGCCCTTTCTCTGAGTGAGACTAACTCTTTTCTTCCCTTCTCTCCCCAAGAGCACTTTTCTCTGCATAGACATGGAAAAGGTTTTATTCTTTCATTCTTTTCCACTTCGTGCTACTTACTAGTTCACCTGGGATGAATTGTGTGTTTTACAGTGGCATTTTGTTTAAACGGCTCTGAGCACTATGGGACTTAACTTCTGTGGTCATCAGTCCCCTAGAACATAGAACTACTTAAACCTAATTAACCTAAGGACATCACACACATCCATGGCCGAGGCAGGATTCGAACCTGCGACTGTAGCGGTAACGCGGTTCCAGACTGATGCGCCGAGAACCGCACGGCCACACCGGCCGGCGGCATTTTGTTTACTATCTGTTCAAAGAGCTCAAAACATTCCACCATTTACCTTGATTTCTATGTGTGTACGTCCTAATAAATCATATTCTCGAAAAATCCATTTTGAGGGATTTCCTTCAGAGTGAAACCATAATATTAGTATCTGTTTAATGCCATGTCCATGTAAAAACGTTTTCCATGGTTGACAAGTGAAGTCTGAGATGTTAGCTGACAGCAGGGTGAATCGCTTGCCAACTGTCTGTATGTAACTCTTTATTATTCTTTTAGTGCTCGAACTTGCAAACTTGCAGATTGTGGCATACAATTTAACATACTTTATAGAAATGTCATACAGTGCTACAATAAACTTAACGCACCCTCCTGTAACATCTATGCAGACGAATTGTAGTGGTTTTGTTGGAATTATCTTATGTAACTCTGTATGACGGCCTTAACTTATATGTTTTGCTTTCTGAAATATAGTACGTGTTTTAGGTAGCTGTTTTATTCGTTTTCTCATATCAGGAAGATACCAATATAAACTGACCTTTCTGTTACATCTAGATGCGCCGTAGAGACCCTACGCATTATTTGTATATAATATTAGTGCATACGCAACTGGAATACAGATGCATCATGTGTCAGATCACGTATAGTGTCTAAAAACAGAACATCATTCTGTATTCTATAACGTTGTTTTAAATTATCTGAAGGATTTTGTGAAAGTATTGTTTTAATGGTTCAAATGGCTCTGAGCACTATGGGACTCAACTGCCGAGGTCATTAGTCCCCTAGAACTTAGAACTAGTTAAACCTAACTAACCTAAGGACATCACAAACATCCATGCCCGAGGCAGGATCTTATGCCAGTATTGACCAGCATTCCGTAAATGAGCCAAATTTCTGCACATATCTAAGTAATATTGACGATAGTTGCTATCCGTCATGAGCGTAAGATGTTAGTCAGTGGGTTGTTCTGTAAGCTTTGTGTAAACCCTGTGGCAGCTCCGAACCAACGTAGTAGCAGTCGTGACAGAGCATTGCCACAATGTTATCCTTTCATGAAATGTGAGCGATTTCCAAATTAAATTCTTGTAAAAACAAAGACCAACACACATGCATGGAGTAACCTCCATGATAATAGAGATCTTAACACTTTACGAACATAATTACTTTAATATTTTTTGTACATATGATAACTGAATAGTTTTGAAGGCCCACGCTACTACTAGAGTTTCTAACTGGGTTTCAGAGTAGGTACGTTCATACTCTGACAATGTGCTGATCACAAAACTAATAACAAGAATAATTTGCTTCTCATCTTCTTTGTCTCCTAGGCAGTCACTAGACCAAATCTCTGGTCATGTCCGGATGGTGTAAAATATGGTAGTTAACTAAAGCGTCCTTTAGCACATTAATAGCTCTTGTCCATACCCACACTGCATTTTTCTACAGCTAACAGAACCGATTTGACACAAACGTTTGGAAAATTAAACACATGTCAAAATACTTTAAGCAATATTTTAATGCTGTGTGTTATTCCTGTAGATGTGGTTACGTGACCTCAGTGATTTCGACTTTTGCAAATTGCTATAGCCTGTGCTTCAGGAATTTTGTGTAGTTCCTTTCCTAACAAGTGTACATATTCTTGCAAGTTTTGGGTGCTTATTAATAAATCAAGAATGTGCAATGTAACCCTGTCTAGTAGTTCAGACCATAGTATAGTATCTAAGGCAGTAATAAACATGCCTGAACTAAGGGTTTAGACCAAATGGCAGTACATAAAAATGGTAAATTCTTCCTCTGAAGATAAGGGCAGTATACGTTCTTCTTAGTGAGACATGCCTCCCAGTACGAAGTTCTCAAATGTATACTGGTAAGATATTTAACTGCTTGGAAATTCTACAACAGTTCATTTAAGTGTTCAGGCCTGGTTCTCACAGGGATAATTATCTTAATAATTTCCCTCGCATCTAAAGCTGTGCTTAATCCCCCATCAGGTGCTGTCACAGATAAAGTGTACAACAATTAGGTGGCAGAAAGGCTCAAGTATTCTCCATTGAAGCATTTGTTTTACCAGCCGCGCGAGATAAGCCGAGCGGTTTAAGGCGCCACAGTCATCGGCTGTGCGGCTGGCCCGGCGGAGGTTCCAGTCCTCCCTCGGGCATGGGTGTCTGTGTTTGTCCTTAGGATAATTTTGGTTAAGTAGTGTGTAAGCTTAGGGACTGATGACCTTAGCAGTTAGGTCCCATAAGATTTCACATACACACACACACATTTGTTTTACCCCATTTGTAACCATTGCTCTATTGGTCCATTGGGTAGAGTATGTGCTATGACAATAGATCTTGTTGTGGTGAACTTCCATTTCATACTGGCGTATGTTGATAACACCAGGCTTACTTCCCAAATGGTTCAAATGGTTCTGAGCACTATGGGACTTAACATCTGGGGTCATCAGTCCTCTAGAACTTAGAACTACTTAATCCTAACCAACCTAAGGACATCACTCACATCCATGCCCGAGGCGGGATTCGAACTTGCGACCCTAGCAGTCGCGCGATTCCGGACTGAAGTGCCTAGATTCGCTCGGCCACCGAGGCCGACCTTACTTCCCAGTACATGTACATGCTTTAATAGTAATTCCTTTAATTCTGCTCATTGCATTGAGCCAACAGTAGTAGAGTTTAATTGATTTTCAATATTTTTAACCTACAGTGTGAGGATGTGCTGCTGGTGTATATTGTCCTTGTCTTAAGTAACTTTACCGATAATCCCTGGCAGTATTTATCATGCTCTAGTTTCGTATTTATAAACTCTACTACATCCTTACGATGTAGTAGAGTTAATAAATACAAATGACCTCAAGAGGGGTAAGATAGATACTGCCTAGAGGAAAATTAGAGAGACCTTTGGAGAAAAGAGAAATACTTGCATGAATATCAAGAGCCTAGATGGAATCCCAGTTCTAAGCAAAGAAGGGAAAGCAGAAAGGTGGAAGGAGTATATAGAAGGTCTATACAAGGGCGATGTACTTGAGGACAATATTATGGAAATGGAAGAGGATGTAGATGAAGATGAAATGGGAGATACGATACTGCGTGAAGAGTTTGACAGAGCACTGAAAGACCTGAGTCGAAACAAGGCCCCGGGAGTAGACAACATTCCAGTAGAACTACTGATGGCCTTGGGAGAGCCAGTCCTGACAAAACTCTACCATCTGGTGAGCAAGATGTATGAGAAATACCCTCAGACTTCAAGAAGAATATAATAATTCCAATCCCAAAGAAAGCAAGTGCTGACAGATGTAAAAATTACCGAACTATCAGCTTAATAAGTAACAGCTGCAAAATACTAACGCGAATTCTATACAGACGAATGGGAAAACTAGTAGAAGCTGACTTCGGGGAAGATAAGTTTGGATTCCGCAGAAATGATGGGAAACGTGGGGCAACTCTGACCCTACCACATATCTTAGAAGAAAGATTAAGGAAAGGCAAACCTACGTTTCTAGCATTTGTAGACTTAGAGAAAGCTTTTGACAGTGTCGACTTGAACACTCTCTTTCAAATTCTGAAGGTGGCAGGGGTAAAATACAGGGAGCGAAAGGCTATTTACGATTTGTACAGAAACCAGATGGCAGTTATAAGAGTCGAGGGGCATGAAAGGGAAGCAATGGTTGGGAAGGGAGTGAGACAGGGTTGTAGCCTCTCCTCGATGCTATTCAATCTGTATATTGAGCAAGCAGTAAAGGAAACAAAAGAAAAGTTCGGAGTAGGCATTAATATCCATTGAGAAGAAATAAAACCTTTGAGGTTTGCCGATGACATTGTAATTCTGTCAGAGACAACAAAGGACTTGGAAGAGCAGCTGAACGGAATGGACAATGTCTTGAAAGGAGGGTATAAGATGAACATCAACAAAAGCAAAACAGGATGATGGAATGTAGTCGAGTAAACTCGGGTGATGCCAAGGGAATTAGATTAGGAAATGAGACACTTAATGTAGTAAAGGAGTATTGCTATTTGGGGAGCAAAATAACTGATGATGGTCGAAGTAGAGAGGATATAAAATGTAGACTAGCAATGGCAAGGAAAGCGTTTCTGAAGAAGAGAAATTTGTTAACATCGAGTATAGATTTAAGTGTCAGGAAGTCGTTTCTGAGAGTATTTGTATGGACTGTAGCCATGTATGGAAGTGAAACACGGACGATAAATAGTTTGGACGAGAAGAGAATAGAAGCTTTCGAAATGTGGTGCTACAGAAGAGTGCTGAAGATTAGATGGGTAGATCACGTAACTAATGACGAGGTATTGAATAGAATTGAAGAGAAGAGAAATTTGTGGCACTACTTGACTGGAAGAACGGATCGGTTGGTAGGGCATGTTCTGAGGCATCAAGGGATCACCAATTTGGTGCTAGAGGGCAGCGTGGAGGGTAAAAATCGTAGAGGGAGACCAAGAGATGAATACACTAAGCAGATTCAGAAGGATGTAGGCTGCAGTAGGTACCGGGAAATGAAGAAGCTGGCACAGGATAGAGCAGAATGGAGAGCTGCATCAATCCAGTCCCAGGACTGAAGACAACAACAACAACAACAGTTTCCTGGCTACTGTCATTTAAAAAATATTTACCTGATGAGAAATCGATTACTGCATCCTTCTCTCCCACGAGATAAATTCCAAGACCACATCCTGCTACCACTCCACCTGTAATTAGCAATAGCCATTTTGTCATTTAATATCCTGTTGTAACCTCAACCTGTGTTTGCATCTTTGACACTGCATGACTTACCACCAATTGTTCCGATAACTTTGCAGATTTTTACTGGACATGTGGGTATTTGTGTGATCTCACACACCTTATTGAACAAATATAACGATATAATACCATCACAACACACGTGTCTGACACTACTGAATGTAGAGTGTCTTGGACAGTCTCTCCTTTCTGAACATGCAATTTAAAATTGTCTGCAGTTAGTTCCTCCCTGCAATCTGCATCACTATTTTAACGTATAACAGATTTACTGTATTACCTTTTCTAGCTATTGATCCACTCCACGGCTTACCATTTGTGGCCACAATTTATTACGTTGCATGGCATGTCTTCCTCGCCAGTTCACCATAAGAGCACAGTTAAGTAATAAATTTGTTTATTTTCTTGTTTGCGTAGGTGTCATAATTCTGGTATTGTCTTAGTTTGGTGTTGTAATAACTGATATGGTATCTGTTGTCACTTCTCCGAAATTTAATGAACATAGCGGCAGTGTAGCTGGCTGCATCACAGGATTGCCATCATCGCCTTTTATTGTGCAGCGACAGCAAAATCTTAAATACCCGAGAGGAAAGTGTGTCACATCACTATAATTATTGATATTATTATTATTGTTATTATTATCTGTAATAGCTGTGAACACTTGCAACTGTTCGGTTTCCAGAATTCATGTAATAGTATAGAGTAAAGAAAGTGCTGCCACCATCCAATAGGGTTCGTGTTTTAGCGACAGACGTGCATGACTACTTTTGCTACTAAATATCGTACTAAGTAGTGGGGATAATAATTTTTGCCACTTGCGGTAACAACAAATTTCAGTGTCTCTAGAATGTTTGTTTTGAATCGGATTGCTCCTGTGTTACAACACTGACTTGCGTTGAAAAGATTCATTCTCTTGTGATTCCATGATTAAATATACTCAGATGAATTCACCTCAGGCAACATAACATTTTCCAAAGCGCTATTCTCAGATGTGAATTCAATAGCTGGAGGCTGCACTAAGTGTGTCTGCTCTGAATCAAAGTGTTCATTATTGTTAATCTATATTTCGTCAGATACTGTCCCTGCTTCAGATGATGTAGTATCTGGTGTAAGTAACACTTGGTATGTATCTTTCAGTGCTACTATTTTGGTAATTAACGTGCTGTACTGTAACGACAAATTTGACATGTTAGTTTTCATAGGATTTTGCTGTAGTATTACATCTTGTACGCGCTGCTTCCTGGACTCGGGTAGGCGCGCCGGCTCCGGATCGAATCCGCCCGCCGGATTAACGACGACGGCCGGTGTGTCGGCCAGCCTGGATGTGGTTTTCAGGCGGTTTTCCACGTCCTACTAGGTGAATACCAGGCTAGTCTTCACGTCCAGCCTCAGTTACACGAGTCTCAGACATTTGAAACACATTCACACTATTTCACGATTTACAATGTGGGATAAAGGCAGTAGCAACACACAACAAACACAGTAGTGGTTAAGGTTGCTATTTGAGAGGAAATCTCGTGGAATTCGTTTTGTTAAGCTAGCGTTTCATCACACACAACTGACACCAGATGACAGTTTAGTCATTTACTTAATCATTTGTATTAAACTACTAAGCATTGCGATACTTGTTTCTGTGTATTATTGGTAGTTGAGCCAACTGTAGTATTAATTATCTCACTTTCAGCAACTGGTTCAGGTTTGTGAGCCTAAGTGCCTGGACCATCTATAGCCACAGCAACGAATTTGCTGTCAATGGCACTAAATTTCATTGCATGTACGTTGTGTTGCAGATTCCGTTTTGACAATTACCCGATTTCTACCATTGCAAGGAAAAGTGTTTAAATCTCGTTACCCAAGTTAATATCAGCACAGAAGTGACCAAAATTGCTGAAAAAGGATGTCCTTACCTCTTTTTTACATCACAGCATAGACAGAAATGGTCTAATAATTTTATAAATCTTTTAATTTTTCAATTGTATACTTTTCTCTGTTGCTTGTTTGCAATCATTATTTATATTTCCATCTATCTTCTCTTGCCATTCATCAAATGTGTTATTCATGAAACATAACCAATAAAAGTTATAACAACGTGATTATAATAAAACTTACATACCATGCACACAAAATTTTAAAATCTAGTTGTGTTACAGTGTCGCCAATACAAAACGAATAGATGCTATGAAAACTAAATGACTGAAACTCAGTCCTCTGAAAACTAATCTTTTGGAGTATGGATACATCATAGTGACTTTTTCAGGAGTACAATAAGGAAATATGTGTCAATAAAATACCAATGTTCATTAATATCAAATGCCATACTAGGCCAAAACGATTTTGTCACCGGCTATTATGGTTTTTCATTGGGAGTAGAAAAGCAGCGGACTGTGGTAATCTGATGTATAATGGAACAGAAACTTTTGCATGAGAGAAGAGCAGTAATCTGACTTAGTGACAAGAAATTTACATTGCAAGCTTCAACTTAAAAAGAATGCAAATGTGCATATAATTTCATGTGGATGGTGTGTAAACAGCATGTCATCAAACTAATCACTTCACAGTGATACTGAAAACTGGAATATGAGGATGATGAGGAGGTCCCATACTCCTTGACAGAGCGTAGGGGACGATGCGGGAGACCCGTATCACCGTACTAGGCAAGGTCCTAGCGGAGGTGGTTTGTCATTGCCTTCCTCCGAAAAAAATGATTCAAATGGCTCTTAGCACTGTGGGACTGAAATTCTGTGGTCATCAGTCCCCTAGCACTTAGAACTACTTAGACCTATCTAACCTAAGGGCATCACACACAGGCATGCGCGATGCGGGATTCGAACCTTCGACCGAGGCGGTCGCGCGGTTCAAGACTGTAGCGCCTAGAACCGCTCGGCCACCCCGGCCGGCCCTTCCTCCGACCGTAATGGGGATGAATGATGGTGATGAGGAAGACACAACAACACCCAATCATCTCAAGGCAAGTGAAAATCCCTGACCCCGCGGGGAATCGAACATGGGACCCCGTGCTCGGGAAGCCAGAACGCTACCGCCAGACCACGAGCTGGACCACAAACTGGAATATAGACAAATGCTTTACATACTATTAGTCAATAATATTGGTAACTTTTGTTAGAAGTGTAATATGTTTCAGCTTAATAATAATAATTATTATTATTATTGTCATTATTATTATTGTGTGAAAATTGCAGCCAACAAGAAAAGTGATGTGCTTACATGATGCAAGACGTAAGAAAGAAGGTGAAGAGCATGAGAAACTTTGCACTTTGGTTACTTAAAAAAATAAGAAACAAAATTATTTAAACGATGATGTACGTTAGTTGTACTTCAGGGTACAATTTCATCTCTGATTTTGGATGGAGAGCGCAATTTGTTACATGACATTGGCGGTTTACATGACATCGGTGGTTGTGAGCTCAAGTCTTTTCCTGTTTGTTCTTTGCTATCTTATGTCAGAAAATTCATTTTTAATATTAATACAATCTTCGAATAGGAGTCTGGCTGAAGCCATGGTATGACGTTTTCGCACATTGTGGTATTTACTCGGAATGCAAACAATATACGGATCCCTGTCAGTGTAATCATATGGATTGGTTTTTTAGAAATTCATTGCACTCTAGGCTCCTGCCAGCCTCGTATTACAGTCGTAACTGTTGTCGACTCTATTAATTTGAGTGAAGTTGCTTTCATATTTTTCTAAATACACAAGAGTATTTTCGATCTGCATAGAATAACCCACTGTAGCAGACATTCTGGTGCAGTAATCTCTGCTAGGGTGCTGAAACTTATACATACAATCTTGCCTATTACCCCTTTTCAGGTTTTGTGTCGGCTCAGAAGGAATGGTTAAATTTGCTTTTTTTAGTAACAAGGCACGCACTGGCACCTACAGTATGCAGCGAGAGGCTTCTCCTGCAATGTCTGCTTTACGTCACTACCATTACCTGCATTAGACTGCTGTTGCCCACAGTGTTGGTCAAACGCGCCTGCCTGCTGCCACTACTCCTGCTGTGGCTCCCGAATGGGGTGCGTGGGTTGAGGAGATCTTCCATGATGGTGTGCAGCAGTTCTACAGGAGTGTCCTGCTGCTCCTGCGGTTGTTGTTGACACTGCTGATAGTTTCCATCTTCTGCAATATCGTTGTGGTGCACCTCCAGTCTGGTCTGCACCTGGTGTAGTGAAATGTTGTGTTGCTTGATTTATACATTATGATCAGCCTGGCTGACACACTTACAGGCATATCATTTCCCAACATACTAGTGGTCAGCATAACGTGCTGCAATTCCGGCTAAATATCACTTGACCATTATCAACTGGGATAGTTTCCCTCTCGTTCTTTTGAGTACCACAGTACTCGAGCTGACGGTATGAATGCAGGAAATTGTAATATCGCCAGAACTGCGCTAATTCTGGTGTTTACACTCGCCAGTACTGGTAAGAGGAAGCATCACCACTCTCGGCCACGGGACTGCTGTCGAGATATTTCGTAGTTCCTCTGGATTTGCTTGGTGGCGGAGTGCCTTCCCTTGTGTGTCAGTTTCGCGCGTACCTCTGCATGCCTCAGGCGGTTTCCAGAAGTTATTCTTCTAAACAAAAAAAAAAAAAACTGTCACTTTAGTCTGTACTACTACACGGCTAAAACGGTCACTGGAGCCCAGGAGCAGGCTGCCAATCTAACAAACATCAGTTTCTCTGTATTCCACGTAACTGTTGACCAAATTTAAAAATTTACAATTCTATCACAATTTACTCATTAAGAGTTATAATCTTATATTAAAAGATTAACGCAGTATCTACCGTATTACATCCATGATCCGTGAAAACATCTTGAGGCGACGAATCACGGTGCAGAATTAACTTCATTATATGGTTCAAATGGCTCTGAGCACTATGGGACTTAACATCTGTGGTCATCAGTCCCCTAGAACTTAGAACTACTTAAACCTAACAAACCTAAGGACATCACACACATCCATGCCCGAGGCAGGATTCGAACCTGCGACCGTAGCAGTCCCGCGGTTCCGGACTGAGCGCCTAGAACCGCTAGACCACCGCGGCCGGCTAACTTCATTATATTTTTCCAGTATTTGAGAAATATCAGCAGTTAAGGACTTCCACGGACTTTACCCATAGTTTATAATCTCTTCAAATCCTTTTCATGTTGATACCTCCCTCAGAACAATGAAAGTTTATCGCTTTTTACATTTCTGCTGTTCATGCAGTAAAACTACAGCATCAGGCATGACATTTCAGATCATTACTTCTGTACTACTAACTCTACTTGCACCATATTTTGCAGGCAGCATCCACCTCTAAATATATGTGCAAAATTGTATTCGACACACATCTCGGGAGGTGCTTGTAAACCTAACTTTTCATACAGCGAAGTGCAAATTACCCGAACTGTGCTCATTTGTACAGAGTGGGGCAGTTAAAACTCTTTTGGAAAATAGGTGGGAAATTACACATGAGATTACAAAAAGGGTTGTAATAAGAGTTAATTGGAGGGGGAAATAGGAAACCCCAATTTTAATCCAGGTTTGTATTCTCCAGGAAAAAAATACGTAACTTCTGTATGGAACAATTTTATCTTTTCATGACAGATGGCGCTGTAATCGACATAAATGAAAATGAATTAAAATCCATTGAAACAGTGTAGCACCTACGTTAACTGAAACTTTCTTACAGCTTAAAACTGGGTGCCGGGCGGAGACTCGAACTCCGGACCTTTGCCTTTTGCAGGCAAGTGCTCTACCAACTGAGCTACCCAAGCACGACTCACGACCCGTCCACACAGTTTCAATTCTATCTACGTAAATTACCCAGCAGATTAAAATCCCAGCAGAGTAGAATGGTAGAGATCTTACACTCTGTAATGCGACACTAATGTTTTGTAGCCAACCAGCGTGATTCTCCAGACAATAACGCATTACAGTGTCCACATTATTGATGTAATTACCTCCACATATGGCACCGAAGTGGAAAGCGGTTGAAACAAGTCACTGGTTCGTTTATCGATGAGGTGGCAACCACATTTATCTTTATCCAGCAAGAAGGACGTGGATGCAGTAGTGCTTTGTACCTTTCAGCAAGCTTTTTTAATGTGAGTCCCTTTGTCTCCCACCATCGGGGTGTTTGTTTTACGTGACTCCCCTTGCCTCTCACCATTGGGGTGCTCGTTTTAGGCCATTACCCTTGCCTTTCACCATCAGGGTGCATGTTTTGGGTGTGTCCCTCTGCCTCTCACCAACGGTATGGATGTTTCGTTGTCTCCCCTTGCCTCCCACCATCAGGGTGCTTGTCTCAGGTGGGTCGCCTTGCCTCTCACATATCTTCCAGTTTTACTGAAGCAAATTCGAAATGGTGCAAGTTTGCTGCAATGCACACGAAATGTTTTCCTGAAAGGCAATCCTACTAAGTGTCTCT
Organism: Schistocerca serialis cubense; assembly: GCF_023864345.2. Classification (NCBI taxonomy): domain Eukaryota; kingdom Metazoa; phylum Arthropoda; class Insecta; order Orthoptera; family Acrididae; genus Schistocerca; species Schistocerca serialis. Next base: position 787,978,736 of record NC_064642.1, read on the forward strand.
TTACTAATGTTTGCACATTCAATGATACTGAATTCACAAGGGTTGTTGGTCCATCCACGTAACATTTCTCTTTTAGAGTTTCCCACAGGAAGGAATCTGAAGCCGTCAAATCAAGTGAACACGCTAGCCACTCATGAGGACCTCCCTGTCCAATCTACCGACCAAGATAGTGTCGATTCAGAACATATCCGTGAATAATGCTCTGGACAGCCAGCACGTTGAAACCACATATTCATTTTGTTTGAAATGGTACACTTTCCAGCAGTATTTGCAAAATATTATCTAAAAAGTTGCCACATATATATGTGACAATTCATACTACTGTCTATGAAATATGGGCCAATTATCCGGGTACCTAACACATCGCACCAAACACTGATATTCCAGGAGCGTTGAAGCTTGACTTTCCTTAACCAGTGGTGATTTTCTACTGCCCGGTGAAGCATATTATGCCCATTCACGTGACCACGATTCATAAACGTTGCTTCATCTGGGAAAAGTACACGTTACTGAAAATCATCATTGGCTGCTAGTTGTTGTTGTATCAAATTTCAAAAGTTCAAGCGGCTTTGAAAGTCGCCCCCACGTATTGCTTGATGCAGCGGCAGGTGCTATTGGTGCTATTTGTGTTTATGCGGCATGTGCTGAACGCTTCTTCGTGAAATTCTCGAAGCTCGTGCAATTTGATGCGAACTAACGTGACGTTATGCAGCAGTTAAGAGCTAAAACATACACTGCGATACTTTCGTTCGTCGGAGGCAGTAGTCGGATTCTTCGTGTGGGCTGAACATTTCTAGTTGCAGTAAACAGTTGAATTACACTGCGAAATGTCGTTGCAGAAGAAACATTCCTATCAGGTAACAGGTTCACATACCGCCGACGAGCTTCTCCGGCGTGCCTGTTTGACGCAAAATACGAAGCACTGATACCTACGCTCTCCACAATCGTCAGCGTCGTTGTACACGTAGGACGAGATGTTTGTCCGTCGTTGGCGGCGTTGCGACAGTCGCGCTCGACACAGTGGAACAACATCCATGCACGTAGACGTGTTGTAGATACAGCGAGAGTCTGGTCTTGTACTCATACGCATGTCCGCTGTCCGTGTATCACAGACGGTTACTTGAATGGTACAAAATGTATCGCAGACAATGGCTAACGTATAGAACATTCCCCGACCACTTAAAAGGGCTTGTAACACGTTTCGATCTGGGTCGATTACAACACACAACGATAAAATAGTTCCATACAAAACTTAGGTATATTTCCGGAAAATTCGAATCCGCAATAAAAATTCGGAAATCGATTGCAGTTTTCAAAGCTGATCCCACTCTCACTCGCAGGAGATCAGGCTGGGTTTCGAGTTAAGTGTCACTGAATGTCCTCTTTTCGACGGAGGTAACTTTCGTTACAACCTTTTCACCACTCGGTTTTTAGAGTCCCAGATATTTCCATAAACAGTTTCAACCACCCGACTGGATACAGGTTTCACTTATTTGTAAAGTAATTAGACTATGAACATGTTTTGCATAAGTTCCATTCTTCTAAGAATAGTTGCTCAGAGGGGGGGGGGGTTCTGATAAATCACGATTTTTTGTGCGTAACTCATAATTTTTATTGTCAAATCCCGGATATCTATTGTTTTATTATTCTCCAATTCTATCGTGACTTTTACTTTGGGGTGAAGATTGTTGAGAGTACGAGTATCATGAACTAGTTTGATGACTCCATTATTTACATCTATTAACGTCACTGTGTCATCAACATATCTATGGTAGTACTCTTGTTTTGCGATTATTGTGTTTGTGGTATTTCCCTTCTAAATTATTTTAGGAAATATTCGCTATTAAATCTGCGATGCTGCGTCTTGTGGCTACACCATATGTTTGAGCATAAAATTTACCACGGAACAGAAATAGCAAAAAAAGTATACTATCATAGATATGATGATGAAACACTAAAGTTAATAGATGGAAATAATGGAGACATTAAACTAGTACATGAAACTCGTACCCCAAAATAAAATTAACAATAGAATTGGAAAATAACAAAATAGTAAATTTCCAGGATATGACCATAAAAAAGTGAGTTATGCACAAAAATTCGTGGGTTGTCATAAACCGACAACGATAGACAACAATACTAACGCACGTTCCTGCCATCCAAACTCGCAGAAATACACATATTTTCATGCCATGATTAATCGATTAACATCTCACTGGTTATTAGTCACGTGTCAATATGTAGGAAAGCGTGATAGTTGACTGAACAGAGAACCTCATGAGTCTCACAATTCTTTTCTCTGGATACATGTAGCAGACCTACTAGGTCCATAAGGGTTTCTGTGAATTTTTGTTTACTTTCCTGATCTTGATCTCCACAACCAGTCATTTTTAGGCAAGAGACCTTACAAAAAGAGATACAAATCCTGAAATACGTCGTAGAATGGAATGGTTTTAATCTTAAAATTGTCACTTGCCTATACGATAAACGCGCTTAGCCTGTGCAATATACCATACTTAATGAAATACTGTTTGTGTAATACATTGTATCACGAAAAACCGCTACATATCTAGGAACGATGTCTCACGCAATTAAGGCATTAGTACAACACACTAACATAAAATTCGCATAGCTTTAAATATATTGGAACACACACAAAATTGCCATCGAGAACTTCCAAGTAAACTTAAAGTAAGTTAATATTTCAATACTGTGTAATAAATTGTACAGCAGAGTTGAGATCTTCGCACTGGCGAATGAAACAGGCGATATACCGCCATAGAGCGAGCCTATAAACCGATAACCAACCAGCCGAATGGCAGATGTTGGTAAGAAATTAAGGTTAATTTCACATGAAATGCATCATGCTTGCAAATGGTTCCGACTTCAAAACATTTAAGTCACTACGGAACCAGAAACAGCTGATACGCTACTCAATGATCGAATACACAATGATCGAATTCCCTACTACTTATTAATGAAGTGAGATCGCATCAGGTAGAAGAAATTAAGACCTACTGCATTTGTGTATAAGGTTGGATTTTCTGTTGGATCTGACCTTAAGTGTCATATACCAGTTTGTGCAACAGTATTTTGTGCAACACAATGTATCACGAAAACCGAAATGCAGAATGGCCTAAAAATGACTGGTTGTGGAGATCAAGATCAGGAAAGTAAACAAAAATTCACAGAAACCCTTATGGACCTAGTAGGTCTGCTACATGTATCCAGAGAAAAGAATTGTGAGACTCATGAGGTTCTCTGTTCAGTCAACTACCGCGTTTTCCTACATATTGACACGTGACTAATAACCACTGAGATAATTGTGACTTCCCATAGTTTTAATAATAATTGAATAACATTACAAATTATATTAGGTTGCCGCATAAGTTCGTAGCGTTGCATGTTGCTATTCAGGTTGCTATGTGCTTATTTATCGATTGTATATTCTACTTGTAGCCTACTGTTGTTACCTGCGTTAACATTTTGTCGTTTTGTCATTTGGCGGTCGTGAGTGAAGTTGTGGACACTAGAAAATGTAGTCCCAAGTGGTGAAATCGAAACATTTCCGACATTTTCTTTTGTTTGAATTCGATACAGGGGCGAAGAATGTCGAAAGCAGCCAGGAATATATACACCACGTGTAGGGATAGCGCCATTGGACAGAGCACGGCAAGAGAATGGTATCCTCGTTTTAAGGAGGACCGTTTTGACGTTAGTGACTGTCTGCGTTGAGGAAGATCTTCATGGTTTGATGAAGATCGTTTAAAGGCATTAATTCGCAGGGATCCACGCCATTGTATTCGAGTACTGGTAAATGTGATGAACTGTCATCATTTCACCATCTTGGGAAGGCTGAAAAATCGGATGTAGGGATACCGCATGCTCTAGGCCCATAGTAAAAGAGTCAGTGGGTGGCCATTTGGGCGTCATCAGTTGACTCGTGAACAACACCGACCATGCCTGTCCTGTATCGTTACTGGTGCCGGGAAATCGTGTTTTTATATTAATACAGGAGCAGATATTTCCTGTACAAAGACCTACGTGCATGCACAAAAGATAATGTTATGCATCTAGAGGAACAGCGACGGAGTGGTGTACTCCGAATTGCTTCGTCGAAGTGTAACCATGAGCTGCTGATATTTATTGTCAACAACTGAGACTTACTGCATGCGCAATCTATGAACAACGACCTCGGAGACTACGTGAAATGATGCAACTCCACAGTTACCACACCCGCTTTCTGCTAGAGTGACAAAAAAGGCTGTTCGTGAGATGGGTTGGGAATCCATTCCGCACCCACCTTAGTCACCTGATCCTGCACACTCACATGTTCACCTTTTCCACTCTCCGTGGAACAACCTTCAAGGTTCTTACTTTCCGTGCAAAAATACGCTCCACGAGTACTTCGCCTCAAAACCACGTGACCAAGCGAAATTGAGAGTAATACACATGATTGGTCTTGTTTCTTTTACAGGAGATTTACTTGAAGTTTCTGGCGTTGTTTCAAATTATTCATATCAGACAAAATAATCACTGTTTCATTCGGTTCAGTTTACATACGACATCGGTATTTCACTACGATTAGAATAATTAATCAGTGAGAGAAGCCGGAACTGCGTTATGAAATTAAACATTCATTTTCTCGGCTTCGTGACAGAAGTGACTTAACTGTACTTTTTCTCGGGCTCTTCATATGACAAACTATTGCTAAGACTGCACCTGCTTTGAATTACCGTCCCCTTAGTCTCCCCCACTCCTCCGTCATTCAACGGGAAATCTCTATTAACACCCGCCTGTCGATATCGCATTCGTGCTTACACAAGCGCGGCTGCGGGCACTGCGGCAGTTATGAATTGGTTATCGCGATTATCGACGCGGGAGTGTCGGCAGAAACCAGACACTGGCGAGGCCGTCAATTAGGTTGCGAGGCGATCACGTTAGCCGCTGATTGCGTTAGGCGTGGGGCGAGGGGCGGCGGCGCCGCGGCCCGGCGTGCCCCCCACCAGCCTCCGGCTTCCGATGACGACCCATTACTCCATTACGGGTCGCGCACCACCTGTCGCTCGATCAATGACGGAGTACTGCAGTACTCATAGTTGCACCATACAGTAGTCGACAGAGTCGCCGTACCTGTAGCAGAGCCTCATAGTCCCAGTACCACTGTACGTCTTATTTCCAGTTGGTGCTTTGAGATCAAAAAGCAGTATTTTCAATCTTAACGTCATGAAGATCCACGGCCTAGCACAATACGTATGCAGAGTCTGTGTCAAAGAAAAAGCAAGTTAACACACATCATATGCGAATGTCAGCTGATGAATAACAAAGTGTCGTATGGCATTGTTGGCTGGTAGACTCTGAAAGCGATGCTGCTGAAGAGGTGAAACTACACCTCCATCTACATCTACATCTACATCTGCATGATTACTCTGCAACTCACATTCAAGTGCTTGGCAGAGGGTTCATCGAACCACAATCATACTATCTCTCTACCATTCCACTCCCGATCAGCGTGCGGGAAAAACGAACACCTAAACATTTCTGCTCGAGCTCTGATTCCTCTTATTTTGATGATCATTCCTGCTTATGTAGGTTGGGCTCAACAAAGTATTTTCGCATTCGGAAGAGAAAGTTGGTGACTGAAATTTCGTAAATAGATCTCGCCGCGACGGAAAACGTCTTTGCTTTAATGACTTCCATCCCAACTCACGTATCATATCTGCCACACTCTCTCCCCTATTACGTGATAATACAAAACGAGCTGCCCTTTTTTGCACCCTTTCGATGTCCTCCGTCAATCTCACCTGGTAAGGATCTCACACCGCGCAGCGATATTCTAACAGAGGACGAACGAGTGTAGTGTAAGCTGTCTCTTTACTGGACTTCTTGCATCTTCTAAGTGTCCTGCCAATGAAACGCAGCCTTTGGCTCGCCTTCCCCAGAATATTATCTATGTGGTCTTTCCAACTGAAGTTGTTCGTAATTTTAACACCCAGGTACTTAGTTGAATTGACAGTCTTGAGAATTGTACTATTTATCGAGTAATCGAATTCCAACGGATTTCTTTTCGAACTCATGTGTATCACCTCACATTTTTCGTTACTTAGCGTCAACTGCCACCTTCCACACCATACAGCAATCTTTTCTAAATCGCTTTGCAACTGATACTGGTCTTCGGATGACCTTACTAGACGGTAAATTACAGCATCATCTGCGAACAACCTAGGAGAACTGCTCAGATTGTCACCGAGGTCATTTACATAGATCAGGAACAGCTGAGGTCCCAGGACGCTTCCCTGGGGAACACCTGATATCACTTCAGTTTTACTCGATGATTTGCCGTCTATTAATACGAACTGCGACCTTCCTGGGAGGAAATCACGAATCCCGTCACACAACTGAGACGATACCCCATAGGCCTGCAGCTTGATTAGAAGTCGCTTGTGAGGAACGGTGTCAAAAACGTTCCGGAAATCTAGAAATACGGAATCAACTTGAGATCCCCTGCCGATAACGGCCATTACTTCGTGCGAATAAAGAGCTAGCTGCGTTGCACAAGAACGATGTTTTCTGAAACCATGCTGATTACGTATTAATAGATCGTTCCCTTCGAGGTGATTCATAATGTTTGAATACAGTATATGCTCCAAAACCCTACTGCAAACCCACGTCAATGATATGGGTCTGTATTTCGATGGATTACTCCTACTACCCTTCTTAAACACTGGTGCGACCTGCGCAAACAAGCCCCTGATTAGAGAGAAACTGTATCTATGTGTTGTGGAGATACGTACCATCCCCAGGAACTGTCACTCCCTCTGTTGTGACCAAGAATGTCCGAATACAGAAGATTATATTTGGTCTTAACAACTGTATTTGGGCGATGCGAAGACTTTGAAGGCTGAGTCGTCGGTGCTAAGCAAGGAGGACATAATGTTTCGTCTTCTGCTCTGAGTTACGTCACAACCATCAAAGCTGCTGTGATTGTTGGTGAGGAACGGTGGTAGCATTACGTTAACTCAGTCATGTGTTGAGGATTTAATATAACAGTATCTTTATGTATCCATATCACCCGCGTTATAAAATAAATAAATAAAAAAAAATATTAATTATTGTATATGTATGGTAGTGATTCATATTTGCTTACCTAGAACGTGGACGTTTAATTATTTGGTATAAGACGCTTGACAATGGCTTTCTCGTAAATGCAGTGCTACTCGTAGTTGACTGTGAAATGTAACTCAAGTAATCGGACTTCGTATTTAAATCGTTTCCAAAGACTGCTGCGGTAGGTGCGGACTCAAAGTCTCAATATTAGAATAATTCGCCAGCCATGTCAAGACGTCGTACAGAGGTGACTGTCTACTAAACATAAAAAAGTTTACACAGTCAGTTAAATCAGATATATTCAACGAATAAGCCTATACTTAAATAATTCAACTTACTTTCATGAATATAGAATCTTTACAGATTCGAGTGCCTAGTGAGATTGCAACTCGCAGTGTTCTTATATAACATCAAATATGGCGGTGTGCCAGTTAATAAAATATACGTGCTTCCAGCACCAGCTATTGTACAAGATCTACTTCTCATTAATGAAACATAAGAGTGCCGCAATTGTATTTTGTTTTATCAGCAGCATAGCGCTGCTGTTCTGTGCCATAGGCTTTATTTATTTGTCAGAGATTAATTATTTAATCAAGATTTCGCGTTTCCGAAGAAACTCACGCACGGCATGCAAATGTGCCTTTTTATTGTCCCCTGAACTGCGAGGCGAGGGATTGATCTAAAGGCACAAGAAAATCTAAGTTATTTACAACTATTTACATGACATACATTATACAGTATATTGTATACAGAATTTGAACGACGCGCATGCCCCGTAAAAGTTCTTATGTTGGCAAAATAGAGTGCGCGCACGCGCAGAAGCGTCTGTGTGCCTCCGGCACTGCCGTTATATCCTAAATTTGGATCTCGCGGCAGAGTATTGCAGTTAATATTGCTCGTGTGCGCGTTCGTTTCTTAGTCGTTGCACAAAGAAAATATTACATATGAAGAGTACATTCTATGACAGGTAACTTAATTTTAAAATTACAATATTTGTTATAATACAATACAACTTTAGATTGTTGAATGTTCTTAGTTACATAGTATTGCATTGAAATGCTTCAAAGAAGAATGACTGTTAGTTTCAGGTGCGTTGACCTATACACATCGTGTCGTTATTACAGTTTATATTCATTTTCTACACAGTAATGTTTCACAGGTTAGTGTTGTCGTGGTAAAGTCTTTTTGATCACAGTAACATCGCTGTATAACAACGTAATTGATACATAAGAATGTCCATTTCCTATTTCCATTATAGTCGTTGTGATGCAGTTCGTTGTGACAAAAAGCATTGATTATTACAGATCGGATGTGACCCGTCGAGTAATTGGTCCATATGCAGTCCGTTTTCAATATTCCGTGGAAGCTTGGTTGCAGAACCTCGGACGGCACATAGCTGGCGTCGATCCTTGGATAGTCCAGGTAAGTGTGTCCGTCACATTTCGAGAACATTCCATTTCCTGAAGTTCCAACCAAAATACTTCCACTCGTCGTGTTGTTTTCTGGACAGGCAGATTGTGACCATTAAATCCAGTTAACATCTTGAAGTTAGATACTGTAGTAATTTCACTAGACGATGCACCAATTATGCACTTCACATTTTCAGTTTTTTGTTAAATATAGCTCACCTAAAATCTTTCATCGCGTTTACAAAGGTACGATGCATAATGAATTTCATTAACAGTTTCTTTCACATAGGTTTCTGCGTAGTTGCAGGCTTAGTAATGTACGTTAATGTGCGTGAACAGTGGTTCACTATGCAATTTTTTTTAAAAGTTTTTCACATTTTGGCACTCGTTATCGTTCAAATTTTCACATAGTAACAGTTACATTATACATTATTTTTCAAAAAACATAAGTAATCATACATATACACGTCACATATTTTCTTAGCATAAACATAATACAGTTACACATAAACATGTTTACATCATCATTACGTAGCTATAAATTATTCCATTATGCCACATTTGATTACACGAATTGCAGATATTTAGATTCTCTTTTACGGTTTTACTGGGTTTTTATCGATGTTTTTTGTGATGTTATCTGAAATTAAGATAGGTTAGACACAACATTCATTACATCAGTAGGCAAGACCAGGCGTTTCCACTACTCAATAAATATTCAAAATAATAACAGAAGGAAAACTGTTAGATTCCTCGCGTTTTGTGCGTGTGTGTATAGTGTCTGTGTGGCCTTGGCTACTGATAGATGCTTTTCTTGTTGAGAGATGTGCGTCTAATCTATTTCTCGGAGTAAAAGATCACTTCACAGATGACTGTCGGTTCGTCAGTCAGTGGTACCTACAGTCACACATATTGAGTGAAAAATTAGTACATAATTCACTGCTACGTGATCATAAATTTTACCATGATATTCAATCTTCTTTGTAGAGCCACGGCGTTGAAAGAAAAGTTCTTCTGTCTGCAACTGCGTCACTGGTACAGCTGAAATGAAAATTTCTATACTACTTATTATCTATGTTGTAGGAAATAGAGTTTTGCGAGTTGCTTAGCAATGTTGCCATGGATATGACTTTGACATTATTTAGCAGGAAATGCTCCAAGATCTCGGTGTGCGTGTAGCCCAATAATTCTGTTAGTTCTAGGATGTTGTAACAGATACGCACCAGGATGCGGTAAGTTAACAATAATATAAGGTCCTTCACATAGCGGACACCACTTAGCATTGCGTCGCTTGAGTGTTACAGATTTATGATGAGTACGAAGTAGTACAAGCATTCCTGTCCTGAATTTTTGTTTTCTTTTTATTACGTTTGTGTGATGTTTGTTTCGTATCTGTGCGTGATGTGTCAGTGTAGTCAATACTTCTCTTATTTTCTGTTCAGGTGTGATTTCCTTGTCTGACAACTTAAGTAATGGTTCTATCCATGAATCGTTCTGTTTGCAATTGAACATGATCTCCTTAGGTGTGTAATTTGTATTGTAGTTATTTAAGTTATTGTTTACGTCTTCGAAGAGATTTAGGTAGGACACCCAATTAGTATGTTTTGATGAAATGTAGGTCCTCACGAATCGGTTTAGTGCTCAGAAAAGTCTCTTTCAGTCGCGTTACATTGTGGACTAAATTTTGAAATAAACATACTTTTAATGTTATTGTCCTTCAAGAAATTTCTCGATTTGTACCCAGAGTAGTATACTGCATTATATGACAGAATTGCTTTAGGTTTTCCCACGTGCGTCAGGTGATCACCAGAGAATCGGCATATTATAGAATTTGCAGTGGCGGATTTTAAAGCATAAAGTTTTACATGTTTAGAAAATATATCGTAAGAAGCTAATATATATTTGACACCTCCAGAGCTTGCTAGATGCGGTCCACTTATGTCAGTACACAGATTTTCCAGGGGTTTACTCAGTAAAATAGAATGTAAATCTGTTTTTGTGGATAAATTCTGAGGTTTTGATTTTTGACATACGACACATGTTTTCAATTCCCTGTAAATTTTTCTTCTCATATTGCTAAAATAACAGTATGTGCTGAGCTTTGCCAAACACTTTTTCATCCCATAATGACCCCAAACTAAGTGTGTGTGCCAAATCAAATTATGTTCAGACTCTTTGGGATTGCATACACACCAGTTAGTAGCATTTGGATGTCGGCGATAAAATAATACATCATTGTGTAACTTGTAATACTTATTTAAAGAATGATTGTGTTTTTCTACCAGTAATGTTATTATCTTATACCAGTGAGGATCAGATTTTTGTAATTTAGCCATGTTTCTGCGCATATCAAAATAACATTGGTGATACTGCTTGTCTTGCATTAAGAAAATCCTGTAGTCATTTATGTTTTCTAGGTCACTGTTGGTTTCGTTCATACCTTGTGGAAGTCTAGACAAAGCGTCGGCAATGGTGTTGTCCTTACCTTTTATGTACTTAATTTCAAAAGAGTAGTTCTGAAGAGTATCTGTCCATCGTGATAGTCTAGGATGTACAAGTTTACAAGTTAACAAAAATGCCAGGGCCTGGTGATCGGTATAAATTACTGTATGTTTTCCAAATAAATAATAATTGAATTTCTTGAATGCCCAGACTATGGAAAGTGTTTCTAACTCAGTAGTGGAGTATGTACGCTCACATTCACTGCGAGTACGACTTGCAAATCCAATAATTTTTATCTGTTCCTTTTCTTTATTATTTACAACTTGAAACAGGCAACAGCCCAAGCCAGAACATGAAGCGTCACAAGTCATATAAAAATCTAAATTGAAATCTGGATGGCTCAATATGTTTGTATTAACTAAAGCATGTTTAATTGTATTAAAGTCATTCTGGCACTGTTCCGACAAGATCCAAACCTAATTCTTTCTGAGTAGATTTAACAGATGTTTACTGTTCAAAAGTGGTTGTGGTAAAAGAGTCTCAAAAATGAACATAACCCAAGGAATGATTTTAACTGTTTCTTTGTTCGAGGGCTAGGGAAGTTTCTGATAGCATCTGATTTGCTGGGATCAGGACATATGCCCTGTGAATTAATGATATGTCCTAAATATTTTATCTCACTGCAACCAAATTTTGATTTTCTAAGATTGGCTGTGACTCCAGCTTGTGCATATTTTTCTAAAATTCCTTGAAGTGTGTCAATGTGTTTATTCCAAGACTGTGTAGCTATCAGTATATCATCTACATAGTGTGTGACTGTCTCAACTAAATCATCGCCAAGCACGGTATCCAGGGCTGTAATGAATACTCCAGAACTGACATTCAATCCGAAGGGTAGAACGTAAAACTGATAGGTTCGCCCCCCGAATATAAATGCAGTATATTTCCGAGAATCAGGAGTGATACCTACTTGCCAAAATGAATTTGCGAGATCTATTGTGGAAAAATATTTTGCATCTAGAAATTTCTGTAATTGCTCTTCTAAATTTTCGTGATTTGTGTGGACCGGTAAAATTATTTCATTAATTGCTCGTGCGTCTAACACTAGCCTAATGCTACCATTTGGTTTTTTGACAACAAGTAGAGTACTAGAGTAAGTTGAGGGTGGGTGGTTCAATGATTTTCCAGTGTAACATTTGTTTTAGTTCTTGCCACACAGCAGGTCTTTGAGATTACGGTACGTTATATGTCTTGTGGTAGAAGATCTTGTGAGGCTTAACTTCAATCTTGTAGACAAACATGTTGATAACACCTAATCGTTTGGTCAAAACTTGTAAATATTTGGATAACACTTCCTGTAGTTTCATACGTTCATGTACACTGAGAGCTGTAGCTTCACTTATCTTATGATCAATCAATGTTTTCAAGTCCATTAGCTCTGTGTCAGATGAGTGTCTGTGCGTGTCTTGAATGTCATTTTCAAGTACTAACTGAACCTTGTACCCTGTACAGTGGTTGTCATGCTTTAGATTTCTCCTGTCCAAATCAATAATAATTACACTGCCTTTATCATTTAAAATAGATTTACCTTTGGAGAGAACACTATAATGCAGTCCTTCTCGATCATAATATCTAATCCTAATATGCAATTTGTCACAAGATTTCGTACAACCAGGAATGGCCATTGTACGGTTTCATTAACCCTACATGACTTATTACCTAGAGCAGTAGTTATTTTAGAATTTTGGGCAGGAAACCCAGGCACAGGCTCCAATTCACACATATTTTTATAGAAATTAAAAGACAAAACGCTCACAGCTGCACCTGTATCTAAGATAATTGTAGTTGGAATCCCACCAACTACACCAATAGTAGAGGCTAAAACAATTTCATTTGTGTTTAAACGACATTGTGTACTGTCTTGCAAAAGTTCATCTGATATATTCTCATTGTGGTTGTATCTTATAAATAAAAAAGGTAGTTTTTGTTTACAATTATTAGGCATATCAATATTTTGTTGTTCAAAGGTGGTGTCAAATAACTGATTAACGTTGAAGTCGCCCCCCAAGAATTCTTCAGCCACGACCCGGGGCATAGAAGTGACTGTTTCTAGTTTGTTGGATAAGCATTTGGAATACGTACTGACACAGACTGAGGTTGTGTATCAGGTGTCACTTCTATTATATTCACATTCGGATATTGCCTGTTGTGATCTCCAAACTTTTGCGGTTGTTGTTGCTGTTGCGCATTATGACTTACGTGTCGGTCGTAAGGTATGCTCCAATTTTGTCCTGGTGGCTGCTGTGGCATAGCAGTGTTTGAAAGAAAGTATTGATCGCTACGAGTCCAGCCTTGATGCTATCTTGGCTCGTAGTTATTATTGTTTCTGTTTCTGTTTGTGTTTTTGTTGTTACATTTGTATCCGTTGTTACAGTTGTTGCTGCAGTTATTACCGCAGTGCCTTTTGTATGGATTGCTGCATGAAGTGTTATTACTGTTGTAACTGTTGTTTGTATTGGAATACGCGTGCTGATTTTGATTTCCGTATTGAGACGGCATGTGAGTTTGCTGTTTTTGCTGTACCGCGTATCCAACTGTGGGCGCGCCAGAATTGAGTTGGCAAGCCTGCATGTTTTGCATACCACTCGTATAAACATTGTGGCTGCTGTTTTGTCGCGCGAAGTGCTGATCTTCTAGTAACATGTCAACCGAATCTAAAGCTGTTAAAAAATAATCTGGATCGTCATCCGGAATATGTAAGAGTTTTTCTTTAATGTTGAAAGGCAATTTGGCCTTCAACACACGGAGTATATCACGTGTTGCGACTGGTTCGCCCAAAAAATTTCCCATGTTCAAGTATTTTTCAAAATATCTGCGTAAGTTACCATTTTTACTGTTAAAAGTTTCAGGTTCTAAAATTTGTCTTCTGAGTCGCTGCTGGACGGATTGCGACCAGAATTTGTTCAGAAAGGCACGCTCAAACTCACTGTACGTGGTACATACGTCAGCTTGACTGTACGCCCAGACAGCTGCGTCGCCTTGGATGTAACCGACAATATATGAAATCTTTTTCCAGTCACTCCAAGTGCGTGGGAATGCGTTACTAAAAAATTTAAGAAAAATCACCGGATGAATGGTTCGTTTTTCTGGGCTAAAAGTCTGAAATTGCCTGTGTTTTATTAAACTTTCTTCTTCCATTGCATTATAATATGGATTTATTCCACTGTAATTACTGTAATGTTCAGATGGCGAGTAATTACGATAATGTTGCTGTGGTTTACCATGATAATAGCTTGTGTTTGTGTTTGCACGACGTGGTATGTGTTGTTGTCGTGGTGTGTTTTGTTCTTGTGTGTTTGTCGTGTGCGGTATGTGTGCGTCATACTCGTATGTATATTGGTTTCTGAACTGTACATTTTGACTGATATTTTCGTTACATTCAAACCGTGGTTGATCCGTGAGTTGTTTCATTGGTGCTGTGACAGACCGTACTGCGTCACTAATCAGCTGTTTGTTATTAGTGATGTATTCCGCTACGGAGTCGTGCACAATTGTTGGTAAATTTTCACGTATGCAGCAATCAAAATGTTTGTCTTTGTTCTTTACCCAGCCATGAAATTCTTTATTAATATTTTGTAAATGAGATGTGGCATCAGATTGTAATCTGTCAGTCAGGTGTTGTTCAACATCGTCAAATTTATTTTGCACGTCAGTAATTCGTTTTCCAAGGTCGTCATGTATTGGAGGATGTGATTTAATTTGTTCAGTAAGAGCTTCAGACATGATATTAATGTTTTTTACTTGTGTCTGTAAAAGTGCTACGTCATTTGTAGTCTTTTCTTGTATCGTATTAAGCTTGGAAAATTTCATACTGAGTTCAGTCATCTGTTTGGTCAGTGTGGCGCTTATAAGTTCCACACGTTTACATAAAGCGTCATTACATGTCTTGATTGCTATGAGATTTAATTTCCTCATTTTGTGTCTTTAACTGTTCATTTTGTGTCTTTAAGGTTGTCAGGTTTTCCGAGTTCTGCATCTTTAAGTTGCCATATTTTCTTCGTTTTGTTTCATTAGCATTTGTAACATGTTGGCAATGTCTACTGTTTGCAAGGTCTCTGCCCCCGCCGCGTCTTTAGACGTGACGTCATGAATTAACATAGGCTATGACTGAGACTTTGAAATTTTTGTGGTGGATGACCTATTGTCAAAACTTCCGTTAACACTTGCGTCAATATTTGATGAATCGTCACTACCGGTTGCTGCCGTAAAGTCATTTTCAACATTTGTCTCGCGTCCGATTCGGATTGCGTGTGAATAGTATGTCTTCGCTGTTCCATCATTGCGTATTGTTTTCTAGTTAAGACCATGCCGCACGTAAGATATGTTTCAAGAAAATAAAGTTTGACACTGGTTTTAAAATAAAATGCAGTTGAGCATGAATCGCTCGTAGCAACAATGGCTGTTTGTAAATTTAAAAATGTAAACTGAATATCGGATTATTCTTAATGGCTGCTGGCCATGTTACAACGTATCGTACCGAAGTCTGCCATATTGTACACTCGTGTATTGGTATTGTTGCAGAAGTTATTGTTTAAGGAAAAGTACTGAGAATGAAATTTATCACTGAAAACTGCTATGTGCGAAAGAAATACTACAGAATCTACTGAAAAGCTAATGCACTGAATTATGCGTCTGGTCAAGCCTGCCAATGCAAAGATGCTGCATCTTACCTTATTTTGCTGGAAGCTTCGTTGCGTCTTCCCGCAAAATTTTAGAATTGGAAAATATCTTCAGATTTTGTTATTTCTCATATATTCACGTCCAGGTCCAGAAAGTTGATTTTTCACATGAAACAAAGAGAACAACGTAACAAATGACAGATTGAACAACGTCCTGTCACGGTCGCCAGTATAAAATAAATATATAAAAAAAATAAAATAAAATATTAATTATTGTATATGTGTGATAGTGATTGGTTGTAATTCATACTTGCTTATCTAGAACGTGGACGTTTAATTATTTGGTATCAGACACTTGACAATGGCTTTTTCGTAAATGCAATGTTACTCGTAGTTGACCGTGAAATGTAACTCAAATAATCGGACTTCGTATTTAAATCGTTTCCAAAGACTGCTACGGTAGGTGCGGACTCAAAATCTCAATATTAGAATAATTCGCCAGCCATGTCAAGACGTCGTACAGAGATGGCTGTCTACTAAACATAAAAAAGTTTACACAGTTAGTTAAATCAGATATATTCAACGAATAAGTCTACACTTAAATAATTGAACTTAATTTCATAAACATAGAAACTTTACAGAGTCGAGTGCCTAGTGAGATTGCAACTCGCAGTCTTGTTATATAACATCAAATATATCGGTGTGCCAGTTAATAAAACATGCGTGCTTGCCGCACCAGCTACTGTACAAGACATACTTCTTCTTAATGAAACATAAGAGTGTCGTAATTGTATTCTGTTTTATCAGCAACATAGCGCTGCTGTTCTGTGCCATAGGCTTTATTTATTTGTCAGAGATTAATTATTTAACTAAGATTTCGCGTTTCCGAGGAAATTCACGCACGGCATGCAAATGTGCCTTTATATTGCCCCCTGAACTGCGAGGCGAAAGGACACGCCTGCAGGCGAGCGATTCACCTAAAGGCTCAAGAAAATCTGAGTTATCTACAACTATTTACATGACATACATTATACAGTAACTCACGCACGGCATGCAAATGTGCCTTTATAGCGTTTGCGCCCATGGGGTGGCACGTCTGCTGACTCTCGGAGAAAAGGCTGTGCGAATGTAGGCAAGCATGAGGTACTGCATGTCATTGGTAACGGAGGGAATGCGTTTCTGGAATCTTTTATCACCGATGATGAGTCACAGCTGCGTCATTATGATCCTGAAGGAAAACGAGTCAGCACAGTGTGGAAATCGCAAGGTTCTCCAACGTCAAAAAAAGGGCAAAGTTTTTCCATCTCCAGAGAAAGTGATCACATCGTTTGACACTTCATCGAATGTTTTACCTGCATGCAGTTCCCCCACACACTAATGGAACAGCGGGATATTACACATCAGTATTGTCTAAAAGTAGGAAGCATGTAGCTGCTAACTTTCTCGGACTAGGTGGCGACTTCATCATGACAACTTGCAGCCTCACATCGCAATTCAAGTCATGCAGTTTCTGGATCAATTCGACATTACCTACTTACCGCATCCTTCTTACAGCTCCGATATTGCACCCTGTGGTACTTTTTTTATTCCCATCACTAAAGACAAAGCTTCGGGGCATTCGATTTGAGAGTCCGAAGCAGTGCTTAAGGAAAGTGAGGCGATTCTCAAGGACCTGACAAAAATTGGCCTTTGCCGTGTGTTTGAGGACTGGCAGAGCAGTTATAAAATGTGCAGTCAAGTAGGAGGGAAAACTTAGAGAAAGATCGGGTGAACACTGGAATGGAAAAATAATCATCTGTGAAGAAATTAGTTTCAGTCTTTGTTGATCAGCCCTCGTTCTTTGGGTGTATCATGAGATCTGGATACCCACTAAAAAAAGATGTAATGTTGGGAAGATAGGGAGGTCAAAAACTTGGAGCAAAAATAAGGAAAAGGTGGACAGCGGCATAAAAGGAATGAGAAACGAACCGGCGTCCAGGACATCGTACATGATGTAACCATGAGTAGGACCGATGGATGATAACAACACACAGTTTTTTCCGGACGTGTACTGAACGCTTCGTGGTCGGGGATCCACAGAGGGAAGTTAGGAGTTGTGTGGACACAGAAACTCCCTGGCCGGTTTCACAGGAGGCAGGCGCAGCCGGCGGCGACAGATTTTTGGCCTCGAGCCACGGTGGGCGCCCGACAGCGACCGCGAGGGCGTGCAATGGTCCGGACATGACAAACACAGGCCGCGCTGCCGGCCAATTATGCCGTGACAAATTTATGACGCCCTCCCAAGGATAAGGGCTCCTACTTCCCGCTACAGGAAAAATATCGAGGGCCCGCCTGCCACCGACGCAGACCGTCGCGTCGACAGCGAAACCAGAAGCGCGTTTCCGGTATCGAAACTCTTACTTCAGCGAACTCCTCCATATTTAAGAGGCATGTAGCTGCTAACTTGCGAATACAGTGGTCGGTATAGGAATCTGATCACACCAGTGCCCAGCCTTCGATGTATTCTTTTTATCTATTTTCGGCTTATTCTTTCCTACTCACAATGTCAGTCCACGTACAGGGCGACGACGAATCGCTTTTTATGCATCAGCAGACGTATGCATTTCTTGGAGACTCAGATGAGGAATGATATTGAGCTACGGTCGGCAGCATCATTTAGTAAGCAGGACGCAAACAAACACTGTGTGTGTGTGTGTGTGTGAGAGAGAGAGAGAGAGAGAGAGAGAGAGAGAGTGAGTGAGTGCGCGTGTTTGTTCTTTCAGCGGTCTTTTGAATGGTTTGACACGATTCGCCACGACATCTTCTCTTCCGCCAACCTCTTCATATCACACTGGCCCTTACACACAACGCCTTCAATTTTTTGTTTGATATACACTAAGATGCCACCAGTCATGGTGCAGCGATGTGCATACATACAGATGGCGGTGGTATCGCGTACACAAAGTATAAAAAGACGATACAGTAATGGAAATGTCTTTTGGTCTCTGGTGATTCATGTGAGAAGAGTTCCTACGCGATTATTGCCGCTCGACGGGAATTAATATGCTTTGAAGGCGGCGTGGTAGCTGGAGCTAGACGCATGGGACATTCCATTTCGGCAATCATTAGGAAATTCAGTATTCCGAGATCCACAGTGTGGAGAGTGTGTCAAGAACACCAGATTTCAGGCACTACCTCACACCATTGACAACGCAGTGACCGACGGCCTTCACTTAACGACGGAGAACAGTGGTGTTTGTGAGGAGTCGTCGATGCTAACGGACAAGCAAAACTGCGTGAAATAACCGCAGAAATCAATGTGGAACGTATGACAAACACACCCATTAGGACAGTGCTGTGTATTTGGCGTTAATCGGCTGTGGCAGCAAACGACCGATGCGAGTGCCTTTGCCAACTGAACCACTTCACTTCCATCGCCTCCCCTCAGCTCGTGAACGCATCGGTTGGATCCTAGTCGACTGTAAAACTGTAGTCCGTTCAGTAATGAGTCCCAATTGCGGTTGGTATGAGCTGATGGTAGGGTTCGAGTGGGGCACAGGTCCAAGCCAGGGACCCAATCTGCTGTGCAATATAGTGGTGGCTCCATAATGGTGCGAGCTGTCCTCTGGTCGAAATGAACAGATCACTGACTGGGAATGGTTGTGCTCTTCTCCTTGGAGACCATTTGTAACTATTCTTGGACTTCATATTCTCAAGCAACAAAGGAATTTTTATTGATGACAATGCGCAATGTCACCACAACCCATTTCTTCGCGACTGGTTTCAAGAACGTACTGGAAAATTCAGATGAATAATTTAGCCACCCAGGTCACCCGACATGATCCCATCGAACATTTATGGCACATAATCGAGAGGTCAGTTCGTGCACAAAGTCCTGCACTGGCGACACTTTCGAAATAAGGGACGGCTATAGAGGTAACACGGTTTGATATTTCCGGAAGGGACTTTCAACGACTTGTTGAGTCCATGACATGACGAGCTGCACCAATAAGCCGGAAAAACGTTGTCTGACACGATATTTGTCACCTCAGTATATTTTTTCTCTATCTCCCCTTAAAAATTTTACCTTATACAGCACCTACAAGTAACATGGAAGTTATTCCTTGTGGTCTTAATAATTGGCTCAAATGGTTCAAATGGCTCTGAGCACTATGGGACTTAACATCTGTGGTCATCAGTCCCCTAGAACTTAGAACTACTTAAACCTAACTAACCTATGGACATCACACACATCCACGCCCGAGGCAGGATTCGAACCTGCGACCGTAGTAGTCGCGCGGTTCCGGACTGAGCGCCTGAATAATAATTGGCCTATCATCCTGTCCTTTCATGTTGTCAATGTTCTCCATACGTTTGTTTCCTTACCCTTTTTTGCAAGAAACCTTCTCAATTCGTATCAGCTAATTCTTAACATCCTTACATCGCACAATTCCTCAAACGCTTCTATTTTCTGCAGGTTTTTCCAGTCAATGTCTCACTTCCACACAATTCTTTGTTCCAAACCTATATTCACAGAAAATTCATCCTTAAATTAATGTAAACGTTCAATAAAAGTAGACTTCTTTTGGACAGGAATGCTCTCTTTTCCCCTGATTTTTGTCTCCTCTTTGCTTTTTCAGTCATGTTCTATTTTCCCTACAAAGTAGAAGAATTCCTTCATATTGCCTACTTTGTGGTCCCCAGCTTTAAATTTAGCCTTATAGCTAACGAAATTCCTATGACTAATTATTACTTGCTTTTGTCTTCAGTTCACATTCATTTCATAGCGCAAGCTCATTAGATTGTTCCTTTACATTCATAAGACTTTCAGAGGAGATAGCAATGTCATCAACGAATGTTGTCATTAATCCCTCACGTGAACCTAACTTTTTTTGCATCATTACTCCATCGATATATAGTTTGAATGGTAGGAGCGAAAGACAGCGTCACTGTCTTACACTCATTTTAATCCGATAACTTCGTTCTTGGTTCTCTCTAGTTCTGTGTTAGCCATAGTAATATTTCCTATAACAATGTTTGGAAGAGGCGCAGCTGGAAACGTGCCATACCCCATGACTCGCTGTCGTTGAAACATGTAGAGAAACGTGGATGTGAAGATAATAGTTTGGGTCCAAAATATTATTACAACAACTGATAAATTTCCCGAATATTGGGGTTGTACACGTTTCAGTGTTACTGAACTATAGAAGTTAATGCCAACCGTGCGTTTGATTGCTTACTGTATTTTCTACATCTACATACATACTCCGCAAGCCACGGTACGGTGCATGGCGGAGGGTAACCTGTACCAGTATTAGTCCATTCGCAAACTGAGCAAGGAAAAACGTAATTTTGCGTATGCCTCCGTAGGACCCACTGTTTCTCGTATTTTATGTCAGTGATCCTTAAGCGAAATGTACACTATGTGATAAAAAGTATCCGGACACACCAAAAACATACTTTTTTATATTAGGTGCATTGTACTGCCACCTACTGCTAGGTACTCCATTCAGCGACCTCAGTAGTCACTAGACATCGTGAGAGAGCAGAATGGGAAGCTCCGCGGAACTCAAGGGCTTAAGCGAGATTTACACACACCTAAACATCCCTAGATCCACTGTTTCCGATGTGATAGTGAAGTGGAAACGTGGACACGTACATCACAAAAGCCTACAGGCCGACCTCGTCTGTTGACTGACAGAGACCGTGGACAGTTGAAGAGGGTAGTAATGTGTAATAGGCAGACATCTACCCAGACCATCACACAGGAGTTCCAAACTGCATCAGGATCCACTGCAAATACTATGACAGTTACGAGCGAGGTGAGAAAACTTGGATTTCATGTATCGTTAGCGACGCTTTAATTAATTAATAGTAATTAAAAGGTCGCCATTAAGTGAAACTAGTAATCAAAATCGATGCATGTGGACCTCTTGTTTCGGTGAAATACGCCAGTTATTTCAAAAAGCTTTTCCGAAAAAGTGTCCAAATTAAGGTGAGCTCTTCTCTATATAAGGGTTAGTGTTTTGAAGGCTTCGCCCACAAAATGTTTATGTAACTCATAAGCCACACGTAACTCCTGTAAATGCCAAACGACGCCTCGGTTGGTGTAAGGAGCGTAAACATTGGACGATTGAACAGTGGAAAAGCGTTGTGTGGAGTGAAGAATCACGGTACACAATGGGGCGATCTAATGGCGCAGGCCCGGTGAACGTCATCTGTTAGCCTGTGTAGTGCCAACAGTAAAATTCCGAGGCGGTGGTGTCATGGTGTGGTCGTGTTTTTCGTGGAGCGGGCTTGCACCCCTTGTTATTCTGCCTGGTACTATCACACCACAGGCCTACATTGATGTCTTAAGAACATTCTTGCTTTCCACTGTTGAAGAGCAATTCGGGGATGGCGACTGCATCTTCCAACACAATCGATCACCTGTTCATAATGCATGATTTGTGGCTGAGTGGTTACACGACAGTAACATCCCTGTAATGGATTTGCTTCCACAGAGTCCTGGCCTCAATCCTATAGAACACCTTTAGGATGCTTTGGAACGCCGTCTCCGTGCGAGGCCTCACCGACGGACATCGATACCTCTCCTCAGTGCAGCACTTCGTGAAGAATGGGCTGCCATTCCCCAAGAAACCTTCCAGCACCTGATTGAACGTATGCCTGGGGGACTGGAAGCTGTCAAGAAGGCTAAGAGTGGGCCAACACCGTACTGAATTTCAGCATTACCGATGGAAGACGTCACGAACTTGTAAGTCATTTTCAACCAGGTGTCCGGATACTTTTGATTACATAGTATATGTTGCGGTTGTAGAATCGTTCTGCAGGTGGCTTCAGTTTTAATTCTGTCAATTTTATCAATCGTGTTCCTCGAAAAGAACATCAACTTCCCTCGAGGGATTCCCACTTGAGATCTCGAAACATTTCCGCAACACTTACGTGTTGTTCGCACCTACCGGTAACAAATCTAGCAGCCAGCCTCTGATCTGCTTCGATGGCTTCCTTTAATCCGACCTGGTGCGTCTCCAAAACACTACTGGAGCAGTACTCAAGAATAGGCTGTTTGCTGTACATACGAACCACACCACTATTTTAGCGACGTGACTGTGTCAGGTAGGACACTACTAACGCTGCATTTCCCTACTCATATGCATTAAGTTACCCTCTTCTGTATTTAGAGTTACCTATCATTAATCACATAACTACAAAATTTTGTTTAAGTCCTATTGTATTCTCCTACCATTACTCAACGATAACACCTTACCGTACACCACGGCATCATCAGAAAACAATCGCAGATTGCTGCCCACCCCATCAGCCAAATCATTCATGTATATAGAAAATAATAGCGGCCCTGTCACGCTTCCCTGGGGTACTCCTGACGATACCCTTCTCTCTGATGAACACTCGCCGTCGAAGACAACGTACTGGGCTCTATTACTTAAGAAGTCTTCGAGCAACTTACGTAACTGGGAGCCTATTTTACACTCTCTTACCTTCGTTAGCAGTCTGCAGCGATGCTTTCTAAAACCGTGATGATTGGTGGACAGGAACTTTTCCGTTTCAAGGAAATTTATCACATTCGAACTGAAAATACATTCAAGAATTCTGTATCAAACCGATGTTAAGGATAGTTGTCCTTTATTTTGCTGGTCCGTTCTACGGGACCTGCATTTTTTTCCAGTCGTTTGGAGAGATTCGAGATAAATGAAAGCTACATAAGGGACTGCAGCCGCATTGCACTCTTTGTAAAACCGAGTTGGAATTCTATGCGGAAGTGGCAACTTATTTACCTTCAACTCTTTCAGTTAGTTCTCTGCTCCAAGAATTCCTGTTACTACGTCGTCCATACGCGAGTCAGTGCGATGGTCAAACGACAGGATGTTTGTAATACTCTCCTGCGCGAACGATTTCTTAAACGCGTTATTTTGAGCAAGATAATTTGCAGGGCAAGTATGGAAGAATGTGAGACCACCCCTGAGAGGAAGGACACGAGCTACTGTACATTCAGCGTCGTACATTAAAGGGTTTTTTTGTGGTAGGAAGAGACGGCGAGGCGGCAAAGGTGAATGACGGGAACTTAACAACCGTCGAGGTTCTCTTATCAGAGAATCTTCATCATATTCACGACGTTGATTTTAAACTTTTATCATTCGAATCTACTTATAATATAACTTCCGTCTACTAGATAAAATTGCTTGAAATTTTCCGTCCCTTTTCATGTTGGCCTTTCTCGTCATATTTACTTGACAATCCTTCTTCTTGTAGTTCTAGTTTTCCTGTTTGGCTTGCATGTTAGACATTTTTGCAACTTTACTAACACGTACTGTAAGTCAGAACTACCACTTCCTCGCAATTACATAAACATTTTGTGGGTGAAGCCTTCGAAAAACTAACCCTCTAGTGCCTGATGTAGATCACCGCTCATCGTAATTTGGACCCTTTTTCGGAAAAGCTTTTTGAAAGAACTGACGTATTTCACAGAAACAAGAGATCCACATGCATCGATTTTGATAACTAGTTTCACTTAAAGGCGAAGTTCTAATTACTATTAATTAATTAAAGCGCCACTTACGATACATTAACAAATTATGGAATATTTTGCCTAAAGAAAATCCAAATCTAGTTTCTTAACTCTATGGTGAAGCGAAGTCTTTTTATATACATCACAACAACATTAAGTTTGTTTTCGATTTTGGCATCTTTCTAGACACTGTTGTTTTTATACTTTTTACCCTTCCACTCCCCTTCAACCATGTTCAATAACTATATTGCGAAGACGATTTTCTTGCGACCGCAACCAGCAATTTTTGAGGGATTCCCAACGTTACTTAATGCACTGCGTTATCTGTGTAATTGGCCGCCAGCGTAGCTTAAAATTCCATGAAGTTTCCTGTGATTTTTAACCAACTTCGCAAAGCTGAAGTGGGATTTTGTGATTCCATAGAAACTGCAGGAGTCGCACTTCGTCGCCAAGGTGAATGTCGGTAAAAAACACCAAAGTAGCGCTGATGTCAGTGAAACACGGGTATTACTGACCACCGAACACCTACTTCCAGAACACACATTTGCTCTGTGACACACTAATACTCAACTTCAAAAGATCTATGCGCAATATTCATAGCCTTGACAGCCTTGTTCTGAGGCTAAGACGAACTGGTGTACACTACAGTCTTCTATGCGGCGAAAGCTCTGCCGTGACGGTTGAGCGACGGAGGCATCACGGGACAGGCGAACTTCAATGAACTGTTGTGGTAGTGGCGATAGCAACTGTAACTCTCGCAAGAACAGATTCTCGAACACACACTGTCGGTTAAGCAGTGGAGAACGACTTACATTACCCGCTGCAGCGGGTCGCTAGTATTTGGTGGCGGACAAGCTTCGCCTGTCGACTCGGCCGTCCTGTGTAGCTTGCATTGTTTGAGGGACGTCTACCTTGCAGGAGTTGCCACTCCTAGTCACACAAGAAAGACATCATTCGAGGACCCCCAATGACATAACTAGTAATGTATGTTTATAAACTAAAACAGGAGAAAATGTAACGTAAAGTTGTGTGACAGAAATATAAAGTTAGCTGGAACAATAACTAAAAATTAAATGAAATGTAATAAAGTAACCAACACCTCAGGAGGGTCAAAGGACCCTTCTCACAAGGAAATGAACAGAAAATTACACCTTTACTCTTTAAACCTAGGAAGTCCAGGCATGATGTGGTGGTACTTCTCCTGTGACGCAAAAAATAAGTCAATAAATAATAGAATAGGACCATCAGCATTCGCTGAAGAGGGCAGAAAGGGTGAGAGACATCAGACGATATCGAGAGGGGTAGCAAGCGGACGATTTGACAGCTACAGATGAGTGTATGTCTACAGGACTTAAGTGTTTTTTTTTTTCCTAGCGTGAAGGTATTGCAGGTTGATTACAATTATTAGGAATTTATGCCACCAAGTCCTTGTTTAATGTGGGTCCCTCTGATACGTTACACATTTCCTCTCTTGACGCTGCCTCTTGCGTCAGTGATTTATGCAAGCCTGTTCCTTCAAGCCACAGATGTTGTAGTTAATTATTGTAAATGTCGCTGTACATTAATTTTATAGTTCTGGGATGGATTTTGACGGTGGTGAATATAAAGTACATGTAGCACTCTCTGTAGTCATCGGTAGTTGTTTTTCGCAATTTCCGTAATCAGCATAAACATATATACTCTGCGGAGCTCTGTTAATTACGCGGCAGAATGCTCGAGCCATTCTACCATATTCAGCAGTTTTTCTTAATCGATGCACGTATGTTGTACTTGAGCAGCACTCAACAATCACGAGTATTATTTAAGCAACATCCTTTGCACATTGACGGCATTTGCCCGGTATTCTACCAACAAATCGAATTATTGTCTCAAGCTTTACTTACGATTGAGCCCAAGTGCTCATTCCATTTCATGTCATCACAAATTATTACACTCAGGTATTTATATAAGTTGACTGATTCCAGTTGTGACTCAGTAATGTTGTAGCCATAGTTTTGGTGTGAGTTTTGAAGCACGAAGTTTTACATATCTCAACATTTAAAGCAATTTACAATCTTTCCTTCATTTTGAGACCTTCTCAAAATCTGACTGAATATTTGTGCAGCGTCTTTCAGACAGTGTTTCACTGTTCATAACTGTAACATCCACGAATATTCTGAGATTGCTGCTAGTATTGTCTCCCATATCAATAAAAATACAACATGAACAGCAAGGATCCCAGCACACTTTGCTGGTATACGCCTGAAATTACTTCTCCATTCTTCCTTCTAACAGTCCCCCAAACTAGTCTGAGGTTTCGTTTGATGGCCTATATGATAGACTTTCGTTAATAAACGTTGGAAAGGTATTTTTTAGAAGTCAAGAAATACTCCATCTGTATGTTTCCTTGATTCACGTCTCTCACAATGTGATGTACGCTAACACTCTTGACAGTGAATGCCTAGACCGGCATGTGCAAGGACCCAATACTCATTTGTACTGAGTACAGTCTCTCCTCCATCGTGTTGTGAAACAGAAACTCTGCCAGAAAATACAGAACGATATGATTTGGGCTCTCATTGTGATTACAACAACGGAGTTAATAGTACATTTCTGGCATCCACCTACATACTATCATTGTGACGACTGCCTAGATGTGACGTCAGTTATGAAGTATGTTGTATTAAGTTTGTTGTGGCGCTGGTGTGCAGGGAAACACAAGCTGATCCTACACTGCTGCCGCGGATAAAGGAACTAACTCACCCGAGCTGCAAAAGCTGATATCGTAGATATATACAGTCCAAGTTGAAGGAATGGTTCTACATAAATGAAAGCCGGCCGAAGTGGCCGTGCGGTTAAAGGCGCTGCAGTCTGGAACCGCAAGACGGCTACGGTCGCAGGTTCGAATCCTGCCTCGGGCATGGATGTTTGTGATGTCCTTAGGTTAGTTAGGTTTAACTAGTTCTACGTTCTAGGGGACTAATGACCTCAGCAGTTGAGTCCCATAGTGCTCAGAGCCATTTGAACCATTTGAACCATAAATGAAATACTCTTCCCATTCTCAGTGGTTTGACACGGCTTGCCACGAATTCTTCTCCTGTGCCAACCTCTTAATTATAGGGTAGCACTTGCAACCTACGTCCTCCATATCCTAGCATCCTGTCCCTTCTTCTTGTCATTGTTGCCACATATTCCTTTCCACTCCGATTCTGCTCAGAACCTCCTAATTCCTTATTGTAGTACCACATCTCAAATGCTTCGATTCTGTTCTCCTCCGGTTTTCCTACGGTGCATGTTTCACTTCCATACAACTCTTCGGTCCAAACATACATTCCCAGAAAGTTTTACCACAAATTAAGGCCTATGTTTGATACTAGTAGACTTTTCTTGGCCAGGAACGCCATCTTTGTCAGTGCTAGCCTGCTTCGTGACCATCAAGTTTCTCGCTGTTCTCATAAGTTTCGTCTTTCTTCGATTTACTCTTATCCATGGTCTCTACTCATTAGACTGTTCATACGATTCAGTAGATCACGTAGTACTTCTTCACTTTCACTGAGGATTGCAATGTCATTAAACCTGAAATTTAATTTTTATCATTGCAAATCCGATGGATAGATTGAACACCCTTTTTAAAACGAGAATTTCGTTCTTAGCCTTCGATTCTTATTTTTTTACCTTGGCTCTGGTACATGTTGTATATTTCCCGTCTCTGCCTATAGCTTACCCCAACTTTTCTCAGAATTTCGAACAGTTTGCTCCACCTCGACAAGTTCAATAAACGTGGCTTGATTTGTCTTTAGTCTTGCTTCTACTATCAACCGCAACGTCAGAATTGGCTATTTCG
The DNA here is from genome assembly GCF_023864345.2 of Schistocerca serialis cubense. NCBI lineage: Eukaryota > Metazoa > Arthropoda > Insecta > Orthoptera > Acrididae > Schistocerca > Schistocerca serialis. The sequence continues at coordinate 788,006,702 of NC_064642.1, forward strand.
TGCCTTTACCTTTTCCAAAGCCAATCTGATCGTCATCTAGCATATCTTCAATTTTCTCTTCCATTCATCTGTATATTATTCTTGTCAGCAACTTGGTTCAATGAGCTGTTAAGCTGATTGTGCAATAGTTCTCGCAATGTTTCACTCTTGCGTGGAATTGGTTTAATGAGATTTTTCCGGTAGTCACATGATACTTCGTCAGGCTCATACATTCTATGCACAAGCGTGAATAGTCGCTTTGTTGCCACTTCCGCCAATAATTTTAGAAATTCTCGTGCAATGTTACCTATACCTTCTGCCTTATTGGATATTAAGCTCTTTTAAATTCTGATTCTAATACTGGATCCCCTGACTCTTCTAAACCGACTCCTGTTTCTTCTTCTATCACATCAGAAAAATTTTGTCCCACATAGAGGTCCTCCATCTACTCTTTCCGCCTATCCGCTCTCTCCTCTGCATTTAACCGTGGAAGTCTCATTGCTCTCTTAATGTTACTACCCTTTCTTTTGATTTCACTAAAGATAGTTCTGACTTTTCTATGAGCTAAGTCAATACTTCACGCAATCTTTTTTTTCGATTTCTTCACATTTTTCATGCAGCCATTTCGTCTTAGCTTCCTTGCACTTCCTACTCATTTTATTCCTCAGCGACTTTAATTTCTGTATTCTTGAACTTCCCTGAAAATTTTTGTACTTCTTTATTTCAAAGATCAACTGAAGTATTTCTTCGGTTACCTATGGTGTCTTCGCAGTTACTTTCTTTGTACCTATGTTTTTCTTTCAAACTTCTGCGACTGCCTTTTTTTAAAGATACCCGTTCCTCTTCAACTATATTGCCTACTGAGCTATTCCTTGTTGCAGTATCTATAGGCTTTGAGTACTTCATGCATACCTCTTCAATCGATAGTACATGTGTATCCCACTTCTTCGCGTATTGATTCTTCGTCATCATCACTGCATTATGGTCTGGGTCTATACTTGCTCCCGGGTACACCTTGAAACCCAGTATCTGATTTCGGTATCCATTGCTTGACCGTGATTCTTTCCCATATCTCCCGGCCTTTTCCGAGTATACCTCCTCCTCTTGTGATTATTGAACAGAGTATCCGCTCTGACTAGCTGGAATTTATTCCAGAACTTGATTAGTCTTTCTCCTCTTTCATTCCTTCCGTAACCCCTTCTTCTACTCCGTGCCCAACAACCGCTTTCCAATTCCCCATGACTATTAGGTTTTCGTATCCCTTTACATACTGAATTACCCATTCAATATCCTCATATAATTTCTCTGTCTCTTCATCTTTATTTTGCAACGTCGGCATGTGCACCTGAAGTATCGCTGCCGTTGTTGGTTTGCTATCGAATCTGATGAGAATAACCCTGCAAGTGAAAAGTTCATAGTTACACATTCTCTGCCGTACCTTCCAATTCATAATAAATCCTACACCCGTTATACCATTTTCTGCTGCTGTTGATTTAACCCAACACTTCTTCGACCAGAAATCCTTGTCTTCTTTCCATTTCACTTCACTGGCCCCTACTATATCTAGATGGAGCCTCTTCATTTCCCTATTCAGATTTCCTACCTCCTCTACCACGTTCAAGCTTCGGACATTCAACGTCAGAATTCTTAGAACGTTATACTTCCGTTGGGTGACATTTTCTCATGGTCACTTCACCATTGGCTGTCCCCTCCCGAGATCCGAATGGGAGACTAGTCCAGAATCTTTTGCTAATGGAGAGATCATCATGACACTTTTAAAATTACAGACCACATGTCGTGTAGATCCACATTACGTGTCTCTAACGCAATGATTTGCGTTGCCTTCTGCATCCTCATGACGTTGATCTTTGCCGATTACTCCTCCTGTAGGGACAATTTACCACCCCATGGGCATGAGAGTGCCCTGAATTTCCAGTCAGCTCCTCCGCCCTCTTTGATAAGGCCGTTGGCGGAATGAGGGTTCCTTCTTATGCTAGAAGTCTTCGGCCACAAACGCTGATTTTTGTTTCAAACGTAAACGGTGGTGGATTTCGAACTCTGAACAGAGAACGTTTCAATTACTAATCAAAGACGCTACCCGTAGACCACGGATGTGCCCGACATATACATTTTATTTTAACACGTTGTCATATGCGATAACGTCAGAGGCAATGACCTACATGTAGGATATCACCTTGAGAGACAGTGTTCCTCATAGCATCCACGTGTTTTCACTATTGGTTTATGGGATCTTAGTGGTTTACGAAACCTGCTGCTAATACTGATTGCGTCTCATGCCGTCCTATCTTACATCACACAAATTCAGTGTGTGATAATGCAGAAGCTTGCGATAGGCAGGAGACTTGATACATACGTTGACGAATGCGTTGGGTGTGCGACAGGTATGTGCACGAACATTGTCCTCCTCGAACGGACCATCTGCCAGGTCGAGTGTACCGAACTATGAGGCTGAGATTAATTCTGAGTGTTTAACCTGACTCAAAGTAAAAGCAACTGCACCAAAACATTTGCTGCCAAGAATTAATTTTACAATCTAAACTCACATACTCTTCTACAGATCTAGCACTAATTCTGTAAAGTTAACGTGGAAATAGGCAGTAACATATCGATATGATATAGATCATACGAACTTTCAATGTCGTAACTTCGGAAAGACAGACGCTATACAACTACAAATCGTTATGTGTTGTGGCACACTAAATTTCAGTGCAGTAAGTTCCAAAAGGCAAATTAAAAAAGATGTTATCTTTAAGCAACAAGTTCTTAAAGAACTAACCGCAGCCTGACAATCTGTCACTTTCAATGCTATCTTGGTACAAAACTACCTAATTAGCATTACATGGCCGTTTCTGAATTACTTTATCACTGATATTGTAACTACTTACTTGTGTAATGCTTTAGTAGAACACTGTCTCCTCATAATTGCAGTCTCAGTATTTTAAGCTAATGTTACTGAATTTTATGGCGCTCGTAGTTGAGAATTATCTGTACTTCAAGAAATAAAACTGTTGCCTGATCTAAATGGCGTAACCTACACAACCTCACTGTTAGAGACATCTTATTATTTATACTGCGAACGATGTTTCTGTGCAAACACATCGCATTTTCTTTCTTGAACGCTTCTTTACTGAACATAATGATAATTACACACACGAAAGAATGGTGTTTTATATACGCACCCTATTTTTCCACGTAATTTCCATCCCGTTCTATGGCCTTCCTCCGGATCGAAAAAAGGGTGCGTACGCCCTGCCGGTACCAATCGTTGTCCTGGTGGCGGAGCCTGTGTTTCACTGCATGAATCACCTCCTCATCGTCCTCGAAAGTCTTCCACGAATGGCATCCTTTAGTGGCCCAAACAGATGAAAGTCCGAGGGGGCTAGGTCAGGGCTGTAGGGTGGATGGGGTAACACTGCCCAACGCTGTTTTGCAAATGTGTTCAGCAGCTCTCAGATTGTGTGGGGCCGCGCGTTATCGTGTTGCAGTGAAACATCACCTGTGTTGCTGTGGAGAGGGGGGGGCCGGAGCGCGCCTTGAGTTAATGTGTTGACATATGCTGCTTGGCTCTAAATGGCTCTGAGCACTATGCGACTTAACTTCTGAGGTCATCAGTCGCCTAGAACTTAGAACTAATTAAACCTAACTAACCTAAGGACATCACACATATCTATGCCCGAGGCAGGATTCAAACCTGTCACCGTAGTGGTCGCTCGGCTCCAAACTGTAGCCCCTAGACCCGTACGGCCACTCGACATATGTTGCTTAACTAATGGTACCGCCTCTTGGCATTACATCAATGAGAGTCACACCTTCACAGCCCTAGAAAACGGTGATAATGACCATACCTGCGGAAACAGTTGCTTTTGATTTTTTCTTCTGTGGGGAGTGGGAATGGCGCCATTCCATCGAATGTCGTTTTGTTTCGGGCTCAAATTGGTGAACCCAGGTTTCATCGCCTGTCACAGTCCGGGACAAGAAGGCCTTCCCGTCAGCTTGAAAACGTTGCAACAACTCAAGACAACTGCTTTTTCTGTTTGATTTGTGATCCACTGTTAGACGCAGGGGGACCTATCTTGCATAAAAATGGCTCTGAGCACTATGGGACTCAATTGCTGTGGTCATCAGTCCCCTAGAACTAAGAACTACTTAAACCTAACTAACCTAAGGACATCACACACATCCATGCCCGAGGCAGGATTCGAACCTGTGACCGTAGCGGTCGCACGGTTCCGGACTGCGCGCCAAGAACCGCGAGACCACCGCACAATGCATATCGACGAATGCAGGTGATCAAAGGGTATGCTTAGTACGCGTCACATGTCAGAATCGCATCTAGACATTTCACGGGTCCCATATCACTCCAACTGCTCGCACCAAAGGCCATTTCAGAGCCTCCACCAGCTTGAACAATCTCCTTCTGACAAGCAGGGTCCATGGATCCATGAGGATGTCTCCATACTCATACACGTCTATTTGAAACGAGACGCGTCGTCCGACCAGGCAACATGTTTATAGTTATCAACATTGCAATGTCGGTGTTGACGGGCCCAGGCGAGGCGTAAACCTTTGTGTCGTGCAGTCATCAAGGGTACAAGAGTGGGCCTTTGGCTCCAAAAGCCCATATCGATGATGTTTCATTGAATTTTTCGCATGCTGACACTTGTTGATGGCCTGGCATTGAAATTTGCAGCAGTTTGCGGAAGTGTTGCACTTCCGTCACTTTGAAAGATTTTCCTGAGTTGTCGTTGGTCCCGTGCTTGCAAGATCTTTTCCCGGCCGCAGTAGCGTCGGACATTTGATGTTTCAGAGGATGCCTGGTATTCACTGTACACTTGTGAAATGGTCATACGGGAAAATCCCCACTTCATCGCTACGTCGGTGATGCTGTGTTCCATCTCTCTTGCGCCGACTATAACACCAGGTTCAGAGTCACTTGAATCTTGATAACCTACCATAGCAGCAGCAGTAACCGATCTAACAAATGCGTCAGACACTTGTCTTACAAAGGCGTTGCCGACCACAGCGCCTGTTTTCATATCTCTGTATTTGAATGCACATGCCTATATCAGTTTCTTTGGAGCTGCAGTGTAATTCGCGAGCATAAAATGCATTTCAAATGTTACCGCATACAGACGACAGCGGCGTGGGTCTATAGCATTTTGCGTCTTCTCGACAACCATTCTTGAAAATGGGATTTACCTGCACTTTTTACCCAATCACTAAGAACACTTCGCTGCTACAGCGACTTGAGATCCATTGTTGTTAGAATAGGAGCAAATTCTTTCCTTACCGTTTGTAGCAGCATATAGATGTGCCTTTAGGTCCAGTGACTTTCCTTCCTTTTCCTAATCCCAATTGGTGTGTAGAATTACTACTTTTGTTATTCCACAACAGTAAGCTCATTCTGTGATCAGAAATACATAATCACATTGCAAAATTTTACTTGTTTGGCATGATTAGTATTAAATCGTACAGGTATACCAAGAACTTCGCGAAAGGGCTGCACTCAGCTCAAGTAAATCACTCTTTTCTTACTAAATATCTGTAAATAACAGAGTTTCCAATTTTTTTCACTCAGACGTTAAGTATACAGTATCAGATTAGGCTGCTGGACATCATACCACAGAGGAATCTCTCCTTTTCGTTTGATTTCAACTAAATCGTAGAAACCGACCGAAGAATTTGGCGGCAAGACTGCATTCGTATCACGTTAAACGTCTTTTCCTTATTTGACTCTAGATATTTGTTTATATTTGTCGTGCCCACATTTTTCAATCAAACGTTATGTTTATAACATCACGGTGTGCAGCTCGAAATCGTGTCGACTGTCCATGAAGGACTGATAACCCACTTTTACTTTCTTTAAATTTCCGTTTAGGGTATCTTGTCCTGTCTCAAATGTCTGTGCCAACACAAACATGACGTTTTTAAAACAATCCGGTTGTAAATTAGTATCTCCTTCACTTCTGTCATATGTAAGAAAACAAAAGACACTAGTTACTGACATGTGGCTTCTTTATTTTCATGGGCCACCTGTGACTCACGCCTGGCCCAGTGACAGTAGCGCTTTGTATCGGCCAATAGTAATAGTTTTGAAGCAACGAAGACTGTACATTTTCATTGTAAAAATACATTTTTAATGCTGTAGAAGCTTCAATCTGTTTGGTGCGTTTGAAGAAGCAATGCCTATAACATTATCAATATAATTATCTTCCGCTGCTATATAGCGAAAGAGATTGTTAATATAGGTGTTAGAATTGAACGTCACAGACAGAACGAAGAAATTCCTTGTCTGAATCGTGCTTTAGAAATCTGAGAACAATATTCCGTATTTTTTTATTTAATGTAGCAGAGTAGAGTGTGGGATATTTTGTGTAACCACATTGTAAGAGCAAAAAATTACGCAGCACTAAGAAATTGTCCCAATGGTACGGATCGGGAGAATGTGATGCAGATGTGCAGACAAAAAAATGATTCCAGTTTCGAAAAATCTGACTGATTTACTCAAGAGGAAGAGCTTCACAAACTGAGAAAGTCAGTAACGCGTTGGTCCAGCTTTGGCCCTTATGCAAGCAATTATTCTGCTTGGCACTGACACAATTGTTGGACGTCCTCCTGAGGAACGTCGTGCCAAATCCAGTCCAATTGACGCGTTAGATCGTCACAATCCCGAGCTGATTGTGTAACACTACGCTACTGCGTCCGATACTTATTAAAGCCTGTGCTATGGTAAGTTGACGGGCTTCACCTTATAAGAAAGGATTTTGGTACTTATGTTGACCGCGTGTACCTGAATGGAGACAAAATCAGACTTTCACCCACTCAGTAACAACAATACTACGTCCAGCAAGTCTGAAGTGCAACTACACGTTAGGACGGACAAGAAACAATACCCCAGATGCTACCAAATTGTTAATAATACGGTCGCCAGCCTAATTAGGCATTAACTGAGTTTCTTCTCAGTACAAGTTGATGTACGTTCATACAAAGCAACACGTAACAACACTGCATAATATGGTAAATTTTAGAACCAGAAAATCTACTGAACTAATAATTTCACTTTCTGTACTAATATGGACAAGCCAAAAATACACAACAATACACTATAATGTTTCCTACAAACTTCGTACTGTCTATTGATCTGATTAAAATCGGGCATAGGTTACCCTAGAAACAGCACTTTCGAAACACACATACAATGTCAATTTTGAAAAAGGTAAAACACTAATAAATTTTGATTTTATATTTACTTTAACTTTGCTGATCAAATCAGTTCATTACACTTCAGAATTTAAATGAATAGAAAAGAAAATGGTCGGGGGGGGGGGGGGGGGGGGACCCTGAAACTGTTATGATCACTGTACTGAAATTTTGGTTATTTAAATCATTAAGCACTCAAGATTTCCAATATATGATTTACTACTCTTTTGGTCTTATTTCTTGCTCATTTAACTACCATTATTTTTGTCTCAAATTAATTAAAATTCGTTACTAAACCACTTTCAAAATTATCTTCCAACTTTGTCAGACCTATATCGATCGTTTATTATTTCATTAACAACAAAGTTCTTTAAACATCGTTCTAACATAGATAGGTCTGCCGGTAATTATTAACATAAACTCTAAATCTTCATCTCGGGACACTCGGATTGCACAACATGTGGAAAGGACCCTGTCTAGGTTAGTGATGAGGATAATTAAATGATAGGACAGTTCTGGTAAAAGTTAAGTTGTTATTGAACAGTCAGGAACAAAAGTAACACTGGTCCACACGAATACAGTACTAAAACTTACCACCTGTTCGTATCGATGCGGCGGTTGGCGGGCGGCGAGATGGCGAGGCGCAGAGCACACATACAATCACAGCTATGGCTCTTGATGTATCGGCACTTTACTTCTTCATAGCATCGCAATATTTTTCCATTTAGTGCCAATGGAATTTTGCCATGCTGTATAGGCGTCGGAAACGGCACATCCGAGGCTCAACGAAATCACGTTTTTCAGGAGAGCCTCCTCGATCCACAACGTGTTACTCAGACCGATGCCCAACTCCGACTACTACTGCTGAGCCCGTTATGCAGTGCCGCGCCCGTGTGCATTTTCCCGCGCTCGCCTGCCATCCACCTTTTACCGCTCCCCTACAGACAGGGTGTTCACCAAAGGTTTTGCATTCCACATATCCTACATTGCCTACGTATGGACCAGACGCACAATTACAACTTCGACATCTTACAATAGTGTCAACATTTCTTACATTTCAATTTGGTTATAATATTGCTTGCAATTTGACATAAACATTAATATCGAGAATTGTTTACAGTTTCTTTAACATAATGAAATGAAAAGAAAAAGAAATGAAATCAGCACATAGATTACACTGATTTATCGAAAATTCAAATGGAATAATTATGATATGTACAATAGAATAGCGTTGGTATTGTTACACATGCCCCTGTTTCCAGTAAATTTCACAAAGTGCAAATTTGATGGGAACACTAAATTTTACATTTATACAGTGGTTCTGAATCTTTATGTGAATGTTCCATAAAAAATTTATACCACAAACTTCCTTTCACTCACATTATATAGGTCTACACTTTTTAACATATCAAGAACATTTATTTGTCATTTACTTAAGTGCTTTTGGCACAGTCCAACCACCTATCACAACATTATTTAAATAGCAAATTACTCATTTTTATAAAATTTCTCAAAGAAATAACTTCAAAATCTAGAACACTAACACTGAACTACAAAAGCAAATGCAAATATCTATATACACTATAAGACAATTTATTGCTGCTTGCATTGAATGGCAGTCCATTTCCTTACTTACAAAAAAAACACACAATAATATTCAGAAAATTTGCTACACATATTTGCTGCCTATTATTCAGATTTGGGCAGTCCATTTCGCACCTTTTTATCACACCTCCTGTACCACACTTACAATTCTCCTTTGACTATTTATCTGCCCTCTTTGGTGCCAGTCCCTTATATTATGACTCATATACTGCCCACTTTGGTTTTCGACAGTCCCATCTTTTATTTGGTTTGCAGCATTTACCCTTTCTTTTCAGCCCTTTTCTCCATACATCTTTACATTTACAGTACATTCGGTAATCTGAAACTCACATAAGTACATTAGCACACTGTCATTGGTATACATACATTTACAAAGATTAGTTACATTTGGAATAAATTAGTTTCGGCATAAGATACAGCATATTAAATGCAAATTGCTCTCTGAGAGTACTTAGGTCACTCACTCCTAGGAACATACAGTTTCAGGTCCACAACATTTCTTGCACCTAAAGATCTTATGGATTTTGGGTAGATCAGGTAGTAAGCATTATCGTGTGGAATGTTTTGTATTATATATGGTCCATTATAAATATATTTAAATTTGGAAATTTCATGGTTCAGTTCACTAGACTTTTCGTGGGTTTTTAGAAGAACATAATCCCCAATTTTAAATTTTGAAAATTTCAGATTTTTATCATGTCTTTTAGATCTAGATTCACCTTTCTCCTTTGCCCTTTTTCTGACTAATTTTTTCTTTTGACTCAACCCCAAACTAGTACAAGGTGGAAACTCTAGTTTTTCCTCAATTAAACTTTTACTTCTGCTGCCTAACAAAATTTCTTCCGGTGGGAATCCAGTAGATTCATGATGTAAGGTGTTCATGACGTTCTCAAAATCCAATATAAATCTACCCCAGGCTCTATGGTTATGACTGCAGTACGTTCTACACAATCTCCCGATTTCTCGCATGTACCTTTCAACCGGGTTGCTAGCAGGATGGTAGGCTGCGATATATTTAACCTCCACTTCATTTTGCTCCATTCCTTCTTTCCAAATTTTGGATATGAACTGGGGACCATTGTCTGATAGTACTGCCTTGGGTTTCCCGATGGTTCTGAAGTATTCAACCATCCTACTAAATACAGCTTTTGCTGTTGCTTTTTTCAAGGGGTATAATTTCACAAACTTTGAGAAAACTTCCAAAATTACTAAAATATGTGCACAATTTCCCGAAATCTTTGGGAGGGGACCATACAAATCTACAGATAATAATTCTAGGGTGTCTTCAGGTAATGTACTTTGCATTGGACCTCTACTAGTTCTGTTCGGTACTTTGGCCTTTTGACAGACGTCACACGACTTAATCCGTTCCTTTACCTTCTTACTGACACTACCAGCAATCACTACTACATTATTCAATTTATCCAAACATTTCTTTGGCCCACTATGCCCCAATGCTAAATGAAAATAATCTATGACATCAGTATCAAACTGATGTGGCCAACATACTCTCCATTCCTCAGTGACTAAATCTTTCCTCCTATATAAAATGCCTTTAAAAATTTTGTAATATTTCTTAATTTGAGGATACTGTACACTGTCAAAATTTACCTTCACAGATTTCCATGTCGGATCCTCATTCTGATAGTATCTCATATTTTTACATATTTGCTCAATTTTCCTTTTTCCTGAAACCTCTTTCATATATCTTATCTGAAAAGTACCCTCTTCACCATTTTCATTGGGCACTTCACTCATACCATTAGGCAATCGAGATAAAGCATCTGCCACATAATTCTCAGTACCCTTAACATAGCAAATCTCGTAATCAAATTGTTGCAGGTACAAAGCCCAACGGGTTAGCCTGCCATTAAGTAAACGACAATCTTTAAGAAAAGTTAAAGCTTTGTGGTCAGTATGTATGATGAGCTTATGGCCCCACAAATAATTTCTGAATTTCTTTAACGCCCATATAATGGCTAAAGCTTCCTTTTCCGATATAGTGTAGTTTCTCTCGTATTCTGTTAAAGTTCTACTTGCAAATGCGATAGTCCTGTGTTCGATTTCTTTGCCCTCACAGATTTCTTGGAAAACTTCTATACCAATTCCATAAGCACTGCTGTCAGTACTCATGAGGAAAGGTTTTGACAGTATGGGGTGATTCAAAATATTGTCATTCAAAAGTAAATTTTTTAATTTTTCGGAATCTCTCATACACCCTTCAGTCCACACAAAAGCACTATTTTTCTTAAGTAGATTATTCAGATGAGGACTATTAAAAACTTGCCTCTTGACGAATTTTCTATAGAAACATAAACCCAAAAAGGCTTTCAATTGTTTTTTATCTCTAGGAGCTGGACATCCTGCTATTGCACTTAACTTTTCTGGGTCCTTGCCAATACCGGTCATAGTAATAATGTGCCCCAGAAACTTTATTTCCGACTTCACAAATTCACATTTCTTCCACTTAAGTGTCATGCCCCCTGCTTGTAGAGCAACAAAAACTTTCTGCAATAATTCACAATGCTCTTGCCATTCTTCAGTAGCAATCAGTAAATCATCTACATAAATGGTTAGCCGGGAACTCAATTCTCTCCCCAATACAAAGTCCAGTGCCCTAATAAATACTGCCACAGAAGCGCTAAGCCCAAACGGCACTACTTTATACTGATAGCATTTCCCGGCGAATAGAAAAGCGGTATATTTACGGGATTCTTTACTCAATGGGATTTGCCAGTATCCGGCGGTCATGTCCAGATTGGTTAAATATTTCACGTTATAAAACTTTTGAAGCATTTCGTCGAGATTTTCAGGTCTGTCTTCTTTACAATTTTGTTCAAAGTCCTGACGTCAATAAGTACTCTCACTCCCCCATCCCCTTTGGCTGGCTCTGAGCACTATGGGACTCAACTGCAGAGGTCATTAGTCCCCTAGAACTTAGAACTAGTTAAACATAACTAACCTAAGGACATCACAAACATCCATGCCTGAGGCAGGATTCGAACCTGCGACCGTAGCGGTCTTGCAGTTCCAGACTGCAGCGCCTTTAACCGCACGGCCCCCCATCCCTTTTATTCACGATGATAAGGGGACTATTATATTCGCTGCTACTCCGTTCGATTACACACCATTCTATCATTTTATCTATTTCCACTTGCACAGCCTGCCTCTTTGATATTGGTACCGAAAACGGCCTTACAAAGAAAGATTTATGCTCTATTGTCTCAATCTGGTATTCGAAGTTCTTAACTAGGCCAGGTTTGTCCGAAAATACGGTGCTATTACTTTCTAAAATATCAAGCAATTCTGTTTTCTGATCAGGAGATATCTCCTTCAAATTTTCCACAATTTCTTTAAAATTATGCCCCTGCTTGTCACTCTCATCTATTAACCTCTGGACATGGTACACCTCATACATGTTTGTCAAACCATCATTCCCTTGGTCGATCTCCAACAATAAAGAATCAATTTCTGAATCGAACACCTTCTCATTTTGCTCAAATTTTAATTCCAAATTCATAGATGCATTATTAATTTTGATCACTTCCTGGTTACAATCAATAATCACCTTTTCTTTATCTAACCAATCTATTCCCAGAATCATTTCAGTACTCAAGTCTGGCACAACCAAAAAATCGTGTTCAAATTTTTGTCCTTTTATACTAAACTCAACCAAAATCTGGTTCTTTACCGGCTTGCTAGTCTTGCCCGTAGCACCAACAATTTTTACACCCGTCACTGACATAAGTACTAGTCCAGGCTTATCACAAATGTGTTCGAAAAACGACTGGAAGATTGCGCTTATCTGAGATCCAGTATCAAGAAGTACTTGCAATTTCACATTATAAATTTCAACTGGTATTACAGTTTGTTTAACCGTCGAATGTTTTTCATTGCTGTGGTCTTCCCTAAGCAAATCCGGGTCGACGATAACATCGTCCCAAGATATGCTTTTAACATTCACCTCACCTATATCTGGCGGTTTCTTTGGTTCCGGGAGTTCAAAGTCATTAATTACTTGAACTCTTTGTAAAATAGACCCTGAGTCATCAGGTGGCTCTTTCTTTCTTTGTTCAGTCTCAACATCTGGGTTTTGTTTTGAAACTTCATCATCAATATATATAATATTGCAATTAGCTGTATCCCCATTATTTTCACTAGTACCGAAATATTCGTCATCTGAACTATCGTCAGAATCCGATAATTCTGGATCGCTTTCAGGTTCTAACATAAAGGCTTTCCTGAGACAGGCACTAAGTTCTCCCTCTGCATTTTCGTCAGGCTTTAATTTTAATTCAATATCCTCTTTTGGCAAAACGGCCTCATTATCGGCTTTACTCACATCCACTGTTACTTCATATTTAATGTAATCCTCGTGGACTTCAATTATTTTCATGTAATCACCTGCCTCTTCCCCACGGTGCCTTTCGGTAGCAGCTTGTACTGTTGGCGGATCATTAACGGAAGTTACTTCCTCGTCCATGCTGAGGATTTCATCCTCCAATTCCTTTCCATCTTTAACCTTTGACCTATCGGCAGCACGCGTACTGTGCGCAGCGCTATTTACTCTCTCCTCTTTAAACTCGGCCCACGTCACCTTATCGACGTCCCTACTATCTCCTTTTTCACTAATTAGCTTCCTTGCTTCATACTCCTTCTTAAAATCCTCCCACTCACATTGCTTGAGGCCCTTGTACAGATCGTCGATCTGCACACGCCAATTACTTACTTCCGCTAATTCATTCTCGCCTTTTACTTTATTGCTAACACTGATAACCGCACCCCTCTGTGTATCCACAGTTTCATCTATTATTTCCTTCGCCACGGAATTACCACTCGTAATGTATTCACCAGCTCTTACGGCAATGATCGTATCTAATGCTGTCGCATTGCTAGCGGCTTCTCTCTGAACAGCTGTTCTGCTAGGCTGGGCCATTGCCCTCTGATGCTCCACTCGCCTGTTAACATGTAGCACTCTGCGCAGCGAAGATGACTCATTCGCACTCGCACCTGACGCTTGTTCCGCAACGACATGTTGCGTCGTTCCACGCCTGTCTCTAACCTGTCTCATCACTTTACTGTTAGTCCGGTAACATTTCTTAAATCGGGGCCGGCATATATTGTCCGCTTCCGTTTGGCCCGCAACGTTCGCGGAAATCAGTTTCCCGCGTCGTTATTATTTTGCGCGGTGTACCCTCTACCGCGACCTGTATAACTTCCTCTTCCTCTTCCTCTTCCTCTACCTCTACCTCTCTGTATCATATTGACGCGAAATCCATCGCCGTCATTTCTCTTGTCATTATTATGGTTATTCCTGTTACTAAAATTTTGATGATTGGCACGACTTTCGCGCCAATGGTCTTCGTCTTCGGCCCTTTCGAGAAACGCTTGGAAGCTCCGATGATTGCTTCCCACGTATCTCTTCGAATCATCTGGAAGCTTTTTATATAGCTCCCATATGATTTCTGAATCGGATCTTCTCCCTCTTAAATGTGTCAATTTTCGGTACCAATATTCGCAGAAATCTTTCAAAGAATTCCTGCCCCTGTTATCATGAAGCTTGGCCATGATAAACTCGCGCCACAAATGATCCTGTTTTTGTTTGGACCAATATTCTTCCGTAAACTTTTGCTTAAATTCTTCGAACGTCATTCGTTCGGTATTTAAATTAATTCCCCAGCGCTTAGCGTCACCTGCTAAGGCGCTAATTACTACGTTTATCTTTTCCTGACCAGACAAGTGTTCAGGAAACATTCTCTCGCAATTTTTGATGAAATCTGACGGATGCCATCCGTTACGTTTCTTGGCGGGATCGAAGCGTTCCTCACCTTCTAACAGCTTCGTAAGTGGTGTGCCATTACAGACAACACCAGGTCTATCTTTAATTTTACTCTCAAGATCGAAAATTTTGCCTTGAATTTTCGAAGTATTTTGTTCACATATTTGTACACGTCCGGTAACTTTCTCACCTAAATCTCTTTCAGTGTCTGAAACTGCCTTTTTCAACTGTGAGATTCCGTGTTGACATTCGTTTACGATCTCAGTTTTAAGACCGAAAACTTTTTCGTCTACTTTTGTTTCAACTAGAGGCTCTACTTTCTCTTGGATGTTGAGAATTTCAACATCAAACCTACTGTTAATGTTGTCAATTTCCCCCTGTATAGTATCCATATTTTGATTAATTGTGTCAATTTCAAATTTCATAGTACTTACTACAGAGCTTAAATTACCCACTTTTTGTTCTACCTGTTCTATTTGTTTACTAATTTTAATTCCTTGTTCTTCGACCTGTGCTTTAATCTGATCATTCTGTGTTTTGAGCTGATGGCTCTGTGTTTTAAGCTGCTCATCAACGTGTCTTTTAAGTTGATCATTCTGTGTTTTGAGCTGCTAGTCAACGTGCGTTTTAAGGTGACTAACCTGATTACCGACTTGTTTTTGAAGCTGATCATTCTGTGTTTCGAGCTGCTCTGCAACGTGTGTTTTAAGCTGATTATTCTGTCCCGCAATTTGTTTGGTTAATTGTTCAAATAAATCGTTCATGCTTAAAATTTTCACACTGTTTTGTTCTACGGAATCTGTGTGTTCCGATCCTACTTCAAAAGTTTCTTTCGGTTCTTTCTTTATCTGTGCAGAATCAAACATGTCAGTGGATTCATTCACATACCCACTATCATCTACAAAATCACCCTCTACTTCTTGTTTTATCCCTTGCTGTGTTCGAGGCACTCTCGACATTTCAATCTGTTCGTTAACAGTTTCGTGATATTGTATGTACGCCAATTGTCTACCTCTAACGCCATCTGTTATCTGGCTGCGTACACTCTTGTCATTGCCAGCCGCATTTTCCATTACGCACGGCACACCTACTGTGTCTACGCTCCCGTCCATACTGAACGCAAATTACACCCCACTCCACCGTACTTGACGTTCACTGCTATTTACTTAACTAGATATTATTGCAATTCGTGCCACTGAACATCCACTGTTCGGTATTAACATTAATTTGTGACCGACAACAACTGGATGTCTTGTCACCGGGAGCCACTTGTAACACTACGCTACTGCGCACGATACTTATTAATGACTGTACTATGGTAAGTTGACGGGCTTCACCTGATAAGAAAGGATTTTGGTGCATATGTTGACCGCGTGTACCTGAATGGAGGCAAAATCAGACCTCAAGCAAGTCCGAAGTGCAACTACACGTTAGGACGGACAAGAAACAACACCCCAGATGCTACCAAATTGTTAATAATACGGTCGCCAGCTTAATTAGGCATTAACTGAGTTTCTTCTCAGTACAAGTTGAAGTACGTTCATACACGTAACAACACTGCATAATATGGTAAATTTTAGAACCAGAAAATCTACTGAACTAATAATTTCACTTTCTGTACTAATATGGACAACCCGAAAATTCACAACAATACACTATAATGTTTACTACAAACTTCGTACTGTCTATTGATCTGATTAAAATCGGGCATAGGTTACCCTAGAAACAGCACTTTCGAAACACACATACAATGTCAATTTTGAAAAAGGTAAAACACTAATAAATTTTGATTTTATATTGACTTTACTTTGCTGGTCAAATTAGTTCATTACACTTCAGAATTTAAATGAATAGAAAAGAAAAGGGTGGGGGGGGGGCTGAAACTGTTATGATCACTGTACTGAAATTTTGGTTATTTAAATCATTAAGCACTCAAGATTTCCAATATATGATTTACTACTCTTTTGGTCTTATTCCTTGCTCATTTAACTACCATTATTTTTGTCTCAAATTAATTAAACTTCATTACTAAACCACTTTCAAAATTATCTTCCAACTTTGTCAGACCGATATTGTTCGTTTATTATTTCATTAACAACAAAGTTCTTTAAACATCGTTCTAACATAGATAGATCTGCCGGTAATTATTAACATAAACTCTAAATCTTCATCTCGGGACACTCGGATTGCACAACGTGTGGAAAGGACCCTGTCTAGGTTAGTGATGAGGATAATTAAATGATAGGACAGTTTTGGTAAAAGTTAAGTTGTTATTGAACAGTCAGGAACAAAAGTAACACTGGTCCACACGAATACAGTACTAAAACTTACCACCTGTTCGTATCTATGCGGCGGTTGGCGGGCGGCGAGATGGCGAGGCGCAGAGCACACATACAATCACAGCTATGGCTCTTGATGTATCGGCACTTTACTTCTTCATAGCGTCGCAATATTTTTCCATTTAGTGCCAATGGAATTTTGCCATGCTGTATAGGCGTCGGAAACGGCACATCCGAGGCTCAACGAAATCACGTTTTTCAGGAGAGCCTCCTCGATCCACAACGTGTTTCTCAGATCGATGCCCAACTCCGACTACTACTGCTGAGCCCGTTATGCAATGCCACGCCCGTGTGCATTTTCCCGCGCTCGCCTGCCATCCACCTTTTACCGCTCCCCTACAGACAGGGTGTTCACCAAAGGTTTTGCATTCCACATATCCTAATACATTGCCTACGTATGGACCAGACGCACAATTACAACTTCAACATTTCTTACATTTCAATTTGGTTATAATATTGCTTGCAATTTGACATAAACATTAATATTCACATCGAGAATTGTTTACAGTTTCTTTAACATAATGACATGAAAAGAAAAAGAAATGAAATCAGCACATCGATTACATTAATTTATCTAAAATTCAAATGGAAAAATTATGATATATACAATAGAATAGCGTTGGTGTTGTTACAATTGGAGGGCCCTGCCCATAATGATCCTAACATTCTCAGTTCGGGAGAGATTCAGTGACCTTACTAACAAAGGTAACATTTGGCTAGAACGAAGTCAAAATGCTAGCTACTCTCACCGTGTAAGGGCGGGTATTATCTCCCTGAAATGTAGGCCCAAGACGGCTTGGCATGAAGGGCATGGGGCGTAGAAGATCGTTGACTTACCACTGTGCTGTAAGGATGACGCGCACGACAACCAAATGGGTGCTCCATTGAAAAGAAACGGTACCCCAGGCCATTATTCCTGGATAGGGCGTCATGTCGGGTGATGGTCAGATTGGGACCCAAACGCTGTCTGGGGCGTTTCCAAACACGTCTTCCCTTTTTTTGGCGCTCAGTTCGATGGGAGACTCATCTTTGAAGATACTTCCACTCCAGTCAATGTGACTTTGTGCCGAAGACATTTCTGGGGACGTCCTGGACAGCGTTTTCTGCAGCTTGTCTTCGTACTTGGCAAATCCTACCTTGGCCAGCAAGGTAAGCGGACACGTCCCCAGTTGAGAAAGTTTAGAACATTGTCGGCAGGGCCCTCCAAACAGCTCGGGATGGTGACAATATTACGTGTCAGTTGGCACGACATCCTTCAGGAGGACCTCACATAACTCCAGCAATCAATATAAAGCCGAATGAATGCTTACTTAAGGGCCGAGGTGGACGAATCTTTTACTGACTTGATCAATTTGTGAAGCCCCTTCTCTTGAATGAATCATCCAGTTTTTCTGGAACTGTGATAATTTTTTTGCCCGTACATTTTCATGACGCCTACCGATTTCCGTCCCATTCGGATAGTTCCTTCGTGCTGGGTCGTTATTTTGCCTCACAATGTATAAGGAAAAGTGACGCTAAACATCCTTCTATTGAGAGCAGAATGTGCTTTTGGAATTTTTTATAGCATTACCTTGCATCCATGATTTCATGATTTAGTTATAATATCAATTACATACCGGCCATAAAAAAAATACAGTCAGATAAAGACAGTATTATTTCGTGATACCTTGCAGCGCACATATACGGATTTCTGTTCCCTGGGAGTGGAACTACCAACTATATTAACAAGTAAATAACAGGCAAACGTTGGTTGAGTACTTTACGAACCACACACTGGTATTGACGCATCGAGTTACAAGCAGAAAAGTCGCTTTAAATATTCCTTTTATGTTGCTAGCCAAATCTGCACACGAGACTATATAGTACCGATTCATTTTATATTATTTGACTGTGGGCATGAGGTACGCTGTCCCTACCCAGCGGCCCCCTTTCTCTGCCTTTTCATCACATTCACCACTTATTTTGTCCATGAAATCTAGCAGTCTGCTCCGATACTTCATTATACACTTTTTTGACCTACAAATTCTTATACTTTTAATCTCTGAATGAAATATAATTAAAATTTGTTTAAAGCTTTCTGTGAATTTCATTTTGCTCGTATTTCTGTATAGCTATATAGCAAAACATATTGCGTATCTTTGGAAAAACACACTTTGCCCAGCTACAAACTATCACTGATGGTGTGTGGACTATCGACTTAGTCTTATCTGAGGATGTCCTAGAAACCCAAAGCCGATTATTAACCAACTATAAACTACGTATGTTAGTGGAACAGAATACAGTGTATTTACGTTGTCAAAATGCTGATTGTGTTTCATGTTTATTCAGTCTTGGCAAATGTAAATTTCGTCTGAATGCTGCTGTTTGTCAGATAACTGCTGTCATGCTAATGACAATAACTTTTTGGTAAATTACTCACAAGGAACAGTTATAATCCTCAGCCGTTTAAACCGATATTTACAACGAGCTCGCTGGCTATTTTTGTTTGTTATTTTAATGGTGGTTTTTGATAGTTTGGAGACTGTCTGTGGGACCCACAAAGTGACTGAATAGCTAGAGGTCGAATGCATATAAAAATAGTATGTGTCACAAGCCGGTGTTCGTTATGCACTGATGGGACGCCGCAGAAATGGCTAGCTTATGACATTTTCTTTCCTAGTGTATCTGCTTGTTAATTTCACTTAAGGCGACAGTCAAAAATGACACCTAAAAATCGTATTGAAATACAATCTCCGAAATTTTCATCGCCATTTCATTTTATAGAATTACTTTTCTTCTATAAGCATAAATTCATCTATTTTGACACTTTTAATTAGGTCACTTTCTTTTCTGTTTGTCCATGCAATAAAAATTTTGCAATTGATTCTAAACTAACTTTACAGTGAACTAAAAACTTGAAACTTTCAACATAGCTCATAACTGGATGTCAATGCAAGATTAACTCTCCTTCTTGTCCGGTGTGTGGTGCAGAATACTTTGTTTTTATCTTTTCCGTGAACCACAGACATGAAACCTGCAACACAGCTCAGAACTGCATGTCATTGCTACATTAACTCGTTTTCTTGGCCGATGGGTGGCGGAGGGTAGTTTGTGTACCACTGCTATTTTCTCATTTTCCTGTTCCAGTCGCGAACGTCCGCGGTAAGAACGATGGTAGGTAAGCCTTGATGTGAACTTGATTCTCACAATTTTTTTTATAATCACTGTCTTTTTGGGAGATATACTTAGGAGTAGGCAATATACAGGATAAGAAACTGAAGTAAATTTGACATTTGTTTCGTCAGACTGTTTGAAATGGACTCAAAAATTTCAAACATATTAGTCCAAAAAGCAGAAAATAATTAAATAATTGCGAATTTTTTGTAGCTGTGACAATATTTATAAAATTTAAAACGAAAAACGTGAGATACATACAGTAGGTAATGGTAAGAGTGTAGAGAGTAGCTGTCGTTGTGAAAAATCACACCACAGTTCATATCATTTGCAGTGCAGTAAATGCATCAGTTGTCTATCTCATGTGCCCAAAGTTCTTTGCATAACAGTTTACAATAATTGTCGCAGGTATTAAAAATTTACAAGCACAAATTTTCAGGACCATTTGTATGGTGTTAGGGATGTATATAGGACTAGGTGAAATTATTTTATCCCTCTCAGTCCGAGTTAAAAACGTTTTATATTAAAAAATTATTTTCCTTTATTTCCAGTGTATGTTTATTGCACGGTGAGCAATTATAAAAATATTATTGGGGTTTCATTTCCTTTCTCCAATACGGGCTCTGGAGTTTTATCTGTGGTTAAAACGTCGCAGTCATTAGCAAAAATTGTTTAGCCCCCAAATTATTTGAAAAGTCAGTGTATGTATTTAAAAAAGCGTTGATCCTGAATAGCAAAATATTCTTCCCACGCCTAAAACGTACCTTACCAATGTAGAATACACATTCATGAGCACCGCTTAACAAGTTTTATGCCTACTCAGTGCAACATAAATGTCTATACCTTAGGGGAAGTAATTTTGTTTTTATATTTAGTTGGAATAAATATCCAAGTGTAAATACTGAAAGGTTGCAGTACTACCCTGTTGTTTACTGTTATTGTGGTCTTCAATCCAGAGACTGGTTTGATGTAGCTCTCCGTGCTACTCTATCCTGTGCAATGTTCTTCATCTCCCAGTACCTACTGCAACCTACATTCTTCTGAATCTGTTTAGTGTATTCATCTCTTGATCTCCCTCTATAATTTTTACCCTCTACGCTGCCCTCCAATACCAAATTGGAGATCCCTTGATGCCTCAGAATATGCCCTACCAAGCGATCCCTTCTTCTAGTCAAGTTGTGCCACAAATTTCTCTTCTCTCCAATTCTATTCAATACGTCCTCATTAGTTATGTGATCTACCCATCTAATCTTCAGCATTCTTCTGTAGCACGACATTTCGAAAGCTTCTATTCTCTTCTTGCCTGAACTATTTATCGTCCACATTTCACTTCCATACATGGCTACACTCCATACAAATACTTTCAGAAACGACTTCCTGACACTTAAATCTATACTCGATGTTAACAAATTTCTCTTCTTCAGAAACGCTTTCTTTGCCATAGCCAGTCTACATTTTATACCCTCTCTACTTCGACCATCATCAGTTATTTTGCTCCCAAATAGCAAATCTCCTTTACTGCTTTAAGTGTCTCATTTCCTAATCTAATATCATAAATGTTATTACTAATAAGACGGTATAGTTTTTTCGTTCAGTTTTGTAATTATGACTCGCTACAAAATGCCAGAGTAATGAATATTGATTCAGTCTAACCGCTAGACAGCTCAAAAGTGCTATCGGAGAGTGAGGTAGAATTAATTTGGCCCGCATGTGCTGAGTGCTCTGACCACTACTCGACAAACCGAGATTCGCCCGGCGAATGAAACCAGAGCCAGGAGCGTACCGCAGGCGGTAGCAGCCGCCCGGTGGAGCGGCAGCAAAGCGCGCATCATAAAGTGAAGCGGCTAACGGCAATCACACGCTACACCAGCCGCCAGACTAATTGCTGCTCAGTCATTAGTTACGCCAGCCAGTGTTACTGACACTCGCGAGCCCGTTATTAAAGCGACGACGGCAGCACTCTAGCACACTAATTATTTATTCGATACGGTGGCCAGAACTCCGATTCAGAACAGCAGATAAATCGAACTGTATTTAAAACCACCGTGCAGTCGTGTGTACATCCGTGCTCTTCTTCGCACATCTACAGTTTGTGTTGTGTGTCGTCATCCACCGTGAAGGTCACCGATCATATTGTGGAAGAGTAGTGGCGCAAGATCTTGAAAATAAGTTTTATATTGGGTATGAAATACTATGGTTTGTAATCACCATGCCATATTATCCGTTGCCGTGATCTCATCGGAGAACTTCCGTGACACTTTTTAAAGAGAAACAGGCGCTGGATGGTACGGCATAGTATGTTTTTGTATTTGCAGCTGTACGGAAAACATTATTTATAGTGAAAAAAAATTACGGAAATGTGTTTACGCATCATAACGCTACAGTGGTGGGAAATCAAGTTTGTACACCAGACACTACATTTCTGTTTGTCGTAGGAGTCCCCCCATTTAGTGTAATTATGGTGAAAACAGAAAAAGAAAAACCACGACTGTCGTCAACTTCCTTGCCACCATTGCTTATTTCTTGCAATATGTTGCTGATATCGGGTATGTGGAAGTAGAAAGCTCTGTTGTCTTTTTTTCAGGTCAGTCTTCTGACTTGGTTTGATGCGGCTCGCCGCGAATTCCTTTCCTATTCACCTCAGAGTAGCACTTGAAACCTACGTCCTCAATTATTTGCTCGGTGTATTCAAATCTATGTCTTCCTCTACAGTTTTACCCCTATTGCTCCCTCTAGTACAATTGGAAGTCATTCCAACTGTCCCTTCTCGTTGTCAGTGTTAACCACATATTCCTTTCCTTACCGATTCTGCGCAGAACCTTACCAGACCACCTAATTTTCAACATTCGTCTTTAGCACCACATCTAAAATTCTTCGATTCTCTTCTCTTCCTGCTTTCCCACAGTCCATGTTTCACTACCACACAATGATGTACTCCAGACGTACAGTCTCAGAAATTTCTTCCTCAAATTAAGGCCAATGTTTGATACTAGTAGACTTCTCTTGGCCAGGAGTGCCCTTTTTGCCATTGCTATCCTGCTTTCGATGTCCTCCTTGCCCCTTCCATCACTGGTTATTTTACTGCCTAGGTAGCAAAATTCCTTAACTTCATCTACTTCGTAGCATCAATTATAATGTTCAGTTTCTCGCTGTTCTAATTCATGCTACTTTTCATTATTTTCGTCTTTCTTCAATTTATTCTCAGTACATATTCTGCATTCATTACATTGTTCATTCCACTCAGCAGCTCATGTAATTGTCCTTTACTTTCACTCAGGATAGCAATGTCATCAGCGAATCGTATCATTGACATTCTTTCACCTTGAATTTTGCAGGTGGCTGTGTCTGAGCGGTTCTAGGCCCTTCAGTCCGGAACTACGCTGCTGCTACGGTCGCAGATTCGAATCCTGCCTCAGGCATGGATGTGTGTGATGCCCTTAGGTTAGTCAGGTTTAAGTAGTTCTAAGTCTATTGGACTGATGACTTCAAATGTTAAGTCCCATAGTACTTAGAGCCATTTGAACTATTTTTTTATTTTAATTGCACTCTTGATTCTTTCTCCTATTTCCATTATTGCTTCTTCGATGTGGAGATTCAATAGCAGGAGCGAAAGACTACATCCCTGTCTTTCATTATTTTAATCCGAACACTTCGTTCTTGGTCGTCCACTCATATTATCCCCTCTTGGCTCTCCCTAGAGCTTAGCCCTGTTTTTCTCAGAATTTCCAACATCATGAATTATTTTACATTATCGAACGCTTTTTCCAGATCTACAGATCTTATGAACTTGTCTTGATTTTTCTACACACTTGCTTCCATTACCAATCTCGACGTCATAATTGCCTCTCTCGCGCTTTACCTTTTCTAAAGCCAAACTCATCGTCATCTTCACTTTCCTTTTACATTCTGCTGTATATTATTCTTGTCAGCAACTTGGATGCATGAGCTACTAAGCTGATTGTGCAATAATTCTCGCACTTGTCAGCTCTTGCAGTCTTCGGAATTGTGTGAATGACATTTTCTTCGAAAGTCAGGTGGTATGTCGCCAGACTCATACATTCTACACACCAACCTGAGTAGTCGTTATGTTGCCTCTTCCGCTAATGGTTTTACAATTTCTGATGAGATATCTATCCCTTCTGTCCTCCAAAGCTCTTTTAAATTCTGATTCTATAACTGGATCGCCTATCTCTTATAAATCGCCTCCTCTTCCTTCTTCTATCACACCAGAGAAATCTTCCCCTAGAGGCCTTCGGTGTATTCCTTCCACCTATCCGCTCTCTCCTCTGCATTTAAGAGTGGAATTCTGGTCGCACTCATAATGTTACCACCCTTTCTTTTACTGCCACCGAAGGATGTTTTGAGTTTCCTGTATACTGGGTCTGTCCTTCCGACATTCATTTCTTTTTTGATTTCTTCACATTTTTCATGCAGCCATTTCGTCTTAGCTTCCCTGCAGTTCCCATTTATTTCATTCCTCAGCGACTTGTATTTCTATATTCATGAGTTTCCAGGAACATTTTTGTACTTCCTCCTTTCATCGATCAACTAAAGTGTTTGTTCTGTTACCCATGGTTTCTTCGCAGTTACCCACTTTGTACCTATGTTTTTCTTTCCAACTTCCGTGATGGCCCTTGCTAGAGATGTCCCTTCCTCTTCAACTGAACTGTCTTCTAAGCTATTCCTTACGGCTGTATCTATAGCCTTAGTGATCTTAAAGCTTATCTCGTCATTCCTTACTATCTCTGTATCCCACTTCTTTGTGTGTTGATTCATCCTGACTAATGTCTAAAATTTCAGCCTACTGTTTATCACTACTATGTTGTGATCTGTGTCTATACCTGCACCTGCGTTCGCCTTACAGTCCAGTATCTAATTTTGGAATCTCTGTCTAATCATGATGTAATGTAACTGGAGTCTTCCCGTATCATCCGGTCTTTCCCAAGTATACCTCCTCCTCTTGTAATTCTTGAATAGAGTATTCGCTATTACTAGCTGAAATTTATTACAGAACTCAATTAGCCTTTCTTCCCTCTCATTCCTTGTCCCAAGCACATATTCTCCTGTAACATTTTCTTCTACTCCTTCCCCTACCGCTCCATTCCGGTCTCCCACGACTATTAGATTTTCATTTCCCTTTACATACTGCATTACCTTTCCAATATCCTCATATACTTTCTCTACCTCTTATCCTTCAGCTTGTGTCACCGGCATATATACCTGAATTATCGTTGTCGGTGTTCCTTTGCTGTCGATTCTGATAAGAACAACGCTATTACTGAACTGCTCAGAATAACAAACTCTCTGTCCTACATTCCGATTCATAACGAACCCTACTCCCGTTATATCATTTTCTGCTCCTGTTGATATTACTTGTCTTCTTTCCATTTCACTTAACTGACAACTACTACATCTACATTCAGCCTTTATATTTCTCTATTCAGGTTTTCTTGTTTTCCTACAATTTTCAAGCTTCTGACATTCCATGCCCCGATTCACATAACGTTGTACTTTCGTTGATTATTCCGTTTTTTTCTCATGACCACCTCAACTCTTGGCAGTCCCCTCCCGAGAGCCGAATAGGGGACTATTCCGGAATCTTTTGCCAATGGAGAGATCAATATGACACTTTTTCGATTACAGGCCACATGTCTTGTGGATACACGTTACTTGTCTTTAATGGAGTGATTTCTATTTCTTTCTGCATCCGCATGCCGTGATGATTGCGGATTCTTTCTCCTTTAGGGGCGGTGCCCTGAACCTCTGTCCGCTCCTCCGTCCTCTTTGACAAGACGGTTAGCAGAATGAGGGTTTCTTATGCCGGAAGTCTTCGGCCGCCAATGCTGATTATTATTCAAAATCTAAACAGTGGCGGGATTCGTACGCGAGACTGAGGACGTTTTCATCACCAACCCCTGAACCACGGGTGCATTGCCTCCATATAACTCCAAAATGAAGTGGAGAGCCAAAGAACGGAAAGGGGCAGGCCGGCAATAGAGGTATATCGGTCAGAGAACATCACTTTGTACATAAACAGGACATAAAAGCCGTATATAGTCAAATTTTGATTCCTCTAACACCACTAAGTAGCACAGATGAGAAGTTCAGCTGTTTTTATATGTCTTATTTTGCTTATAGTTGTTTTTGGTGGTACATTAAACCGTCTTGCTGCCGTCTATGGTAACCGGTGACCATCTGGATATAGGAGAATAGTTATGCATCTCATTAAAAGCCAAAGTAGTCTCATACTCTGGGAAAGAGAGTAGGGTGTCAAATGTAGGAAACCTGCATCGTCGTTGTAAGTGAGATGATAGTGAAGGTGGTTTGCCATTGTCTTAGTCCGACCTGTTGCGAAGCGACAAGTGTATACCTGTGTTGTGCGGCTGCTTGAGTTGACTGATTGTACGGCGTAGTGTTGTCGTGGGTGTCGGGAAGGGTGAAGGGCGAAATCTGATCCCGACACGTTGCCCACTCTACTCAGATAGCAACCAAGGGGGCTGCAGAGCTTAACCTCCTCATCTGGCGGACGGACCACCATCAACTGTGTCCTACTGTAATACCCCAGCGCGTAGAAAGTTACCCCAACCCAGAAAACTAACTGTGAGCAGACCATGCCTTTAAGATCTACACCTTGAATTTGATATGCACATTTTGACTGTATAACACACATCTAGCTATAGATCAGAAAGTGGCGACTTACATGTAGAATATTTAACTTAAACCGAAGATGTCTAACAGAAATAGTATTCACTTAACCACCGTTAATTTATTCACAAAATATCAGTCATTTGTATAAAACTTGAGAAAATGTGAAATGGTATATAAAAAAATTCAAGAAATTCCGGTTAGTGGCTGTAATTGGCTAGCGCTGTTACTTGACTGAACGAGACAAATGGCCTGCTGGCGCTAAGTTAAACCAGAAAAATCAGTCACAGACCTTATTAATCCTACACGGAAAACAGTGACCACAAATCTGGTGAGTAATTGCAAAGCTCACAGATTCAACACAACAAGACTGAATCTCAGACAGGCACTCGTATAGAATTCCGTGAGTGGAGAACAAGAAAGCCCTATAAAGCCGGTGCTGCTACTTTCGCTCACAGTAACTACACACGACTGCCATGCTGAAAGCTGCCTTTGTGTGAATGGTTGTCGATCGAGGGCTTCTGCGACTACTCCACTGTATGCTCGTCTGCTAAAATGTGCTGACCTTCATCTTCTACATACGTAGCTGGTACACAAAAGATGATCACAGCTTCGTATCACCGGAAAGAGTCTAGATGCGTTCCTGCTTCGCATCTCCGCAGACAGTCCCAAAATTTTTAGCGGATTCTGAACCTCTACCATCTTTTCCCGCCGCGTCATGCCTGCCCGTCAGGAAAATGCAAATCGCAGCTGTCCAGTGTCGAAGCTCTTTCTGCGTACGAAATCCCACCAAAAGCATGGCTTCGTAATATGATGCCAGGCACACCACAAAGCGCTCTCCTGCTATTAAGAAACGGCTGCTTCAGCTGCGTTTCCGTGTCATCAATGACTAATACAGCAACGGCAAATTTTCGTAACCAGCATTTAGCCCCGCTTCAGACCCCCTCTGAAACTCCAGGAGCAGTTCACGAGACTAGACCATTATCTTCTAATGGCCATGTTTTCTACCTAAAAGCGTCAGATGGCTATCTGGAAAGGCCCTCCGGAAAACATGAAAAAGCTGCGCACTCCCGCTACTAGCGTCGCTACCCCATCCCCATTTTTTCTTCTGGGCAAGGCGAGGCCGCAAAAACACACAGTAGCTGCTGCTGTTGCTGGGCTGTAGCGCCCACGCTTCCATGAAGCCAGCACCTAGGCCCCAACTTGCTCTCAGACCTAAGAGCCGTTTCTCGTTGCATTCCTTCTCCGTTCCGTCTCAGATACAATGCGTTGTACTCTCCCACGCACAAAAATTCATCCAGAAACAAGTAAGTTCAGCACCACTTTAAATGACAGCAAATGAGTCTACATAGACTCAAAATTTAAAGTCAGTGTGATACTATATATGTATATAACGACTTTTCCTATGGAACCCTGTCTTCTAATTACAGATGCAGACTTATTTTCAATGTATTTTAACATCCAAAGTTGCTGTCGAGTATCATCATGCCCTTACTTCATGAGACTTTGTGGAGGCTTTACGAATTTAATTCAGGACTGGCGCAAAGATTGGTGATGAGCTATTTCACGCCATGAACTCTCCTCCCATCGCTGGTCTAATACTGGCAGAGAAAGTTTTCCACTACTAGGATTCGAACAGGTGGACTTCCGAGGTGAGTGCCACTGCACAATTATGAGTTATTGATCTCGACTACGGAGGCAGGTGCTGGATTTTAGATGCTACTAATACTTGATGTCCTCTGTACTGGACCTTCTCTCCTGCTTATTAAGTGAATTGCGGCAACACATCAATAGGCTCACTCAGTTGTTGCCTCTTTATTTTCCTGGTGCTTTCTCGCTTTATAACTGAGATAACGTCTTCCTCTAAACAAAGCCAGTTTGTCAAAGTACGGAGAAACCCATCCACGTCTCTTTTTCAGTAATATGTGGCTTTTTACCACGCCTTACGGTCAAAGGAATTTTAGGCAAGTTCCCCTCACCTTACAGAGAACTTTCGATAAATCAAAGTTACTTCGGTGACTATTTTTTTAAATCAAGCTATGTTGGAATACAATACTAAGTGCTTCGTTCTTATTTACTTTGTAAGTTTTTGCATTACATGCTCGAAATACCAAAGCGGTTTTTTTTTAGAAATGAAAATTTTGTACTTCCTATTTTTCGTCATCAATCTCCTGGCTAGTTTGATGCGACACACCATGACTCCCACTCCCGTGGCACCTGCCTCAACTTCAAACGTCCTCAGTTATTTGTTGGATATATTCCAGTGCGTTTCCCTACAGGTTTTACCATGGAAGGCATTGCTTGACGCGTTAACGCTTGTCCTGTTACCTTGTCCGTCACTCTTGTCAGTATTCCCTACATGTTCATCATATCTTCCTTAGCTCCAGAATCTGCGGAGAACTTCCTCGTATGATACCTTATTAATGCACTTCAGCCGGCCGGAGTGGACGAGCGGTTCTAGGCGCTGCAGTCTGGAACCGCGCGACCGCTACGGTCGCAAGTTCGAATCCTGTCTCGGGTATGGATGTGTGTGGTGTCCTTAGCTTAGTTAGGTTTAAGTAGTTCTAAGTGCTAGGGGACTGATGACCTCAGAAGTTAAGTCGCATAGTGCTGAGAGCCATTTGAACCATTTAATGCACCTCATTCTCAACATCCCTCTATGGTAACAAATCTCAAACACCATATTGCAAGAAATGAACATTTACATAGAATCATGTGAATCATATGAATGAAATTTTTTTTATTTTTAACTGCTGTCACACTGTTTCAGTCAACAAAATAACAAAATGTAAGACTTGTATGTATTGGGGGCGGGGGTGCATTTAGTCGTTTCAGTGTGACGTATCCGCCGTGTTTGCGACTATACTTTTTTTTTTACACCCTGAACAAGAGGGAGAGGTATCTTGTTGTAGATTCCTTCCGATTAAATGTAGTAGAGGGGTCAAGTGATTTCTAACACAGAATGTTTGAAACGGAATTTCTGAGTTCGGCATTTCTATGGTTATTTATCAATACAAATCTAACAAAGACCTTGTTTGAATACGGGGGGATTAGATTTATTTCTGGTTGTTCTTCGGGACCATGTGCCTTGGTACTGATAAACAGTGTATTTATGTTAACTTTTCTGTATTCTTTTCATTCTCTAGGAAGATCAAACTAATGGAGTAATAATCCATTGTACCGACATGAACTTTTCAGCGAAATGCTTAGCGATCTGGTAGTGGGAGAGAGTTGGTCATAATACCGAATATCTAGAACAAAATTTCCGTTTCCGGAATTTTTTTGTAACCAAGGAAAACGTCCTAAAAAGCTTGGTCAGAACTAGAGGATAGGAAACATTTTTAATTTAACCGCAGAACAATATGTGGCACACACAAAAAAAAAAAAAAAATAAATAAATAAATAAAAAACTGAAAGCCTCCTCTAAACAGTAGAGCAGACTGTTTTAGGTCCCTTCCATAATAGATTCGCAATTTATTACAGCCAATTACCGGACGAGCTGGTGGTAGGACAGTTGGGCATAACTGAGAGGGATTACCGTTTCTGGTATTTACCAGACAACCAAAGACAATGTCCCGAAAATCTGGTTTCACAATTGGTGATTCGAAATATTATTTCTGGCGCAATTTTCTCTATATATTTGCATGTCCGTCGCCGTAGGTGTCAAACGCCGATTGTGTGATCCAAGAAGCAGAGTAGGCTCTTTGAAATACGTCCTACAAAAGAGCCATAACCCTTTTCAGGAAACTGTCCCAGCAAGCTGGGGGCAGTAGTTGCGAAGAAACTTCTACTCCACTCATTCGCATGTCAACCGTTGAAATCAAAACCATGAATGGGACAAATGGAATAATGTGACATGGCAGAACAGTGTTGTCAAGTACCAAACATGACGCAAATATACCTGCGAGTAGCATTTTCCCTAAATTCGTTTGCAAAGTGTCCTTCAAACTATGTAGTACATTTTCAACAAAAAACAGCAAATTAGTCAACCAGAAACATTTCTTCCTTTGGGTTGTTTCGGTCCTTCTGTCAGATCGCATGGCAAATCTGTAAAAATGTATGTCTTCAGCAGAACATCTGCAGACGCAGAAGCAGCAGCAGCAGCAGCTCAACGAACGGCCGTTGCGGCAGACGAGACTTTCGGGACGACTAGCGGCAAATGCGTCGCCGACACCCCTAAATGGAAGCGCTAATTATCGTGAAAGCTGGCGCGGGAAGGCCGCAAGCGGAGGCACAACTTTCCCCGGGTAATCCCCGCCTGGGTCACGGGATGGCCGCAGCGTGGGAGGCGAGGAGGACGGACGAACGGGAGGAGGTGGAGGAGAGCGGAGGCGGAACAGGGACTAAGAGGCTGCCGCGGAGGATGTGGCGGGCCGCGGCCTCGGAACAGACGACTCCACGGGTGTTGGAGGGCTTCACTCACTTAACGGCATGTCTGTAACAGCAGTAGCATGTGCTGAGACCCACTACGACTTCACTGTCGTGTCCCAGTGTTATGTCTGAAATATACGAGTTACATCAGAGGGTAGTGGAACAGTTCACATAGAGGAAACGAAATACTTTGTGAACACTCAGAGCCTGATCAGCAAAATCAGCTAATTACTCTGATGCAATGCGTGTATGATCTCAGACGGCTAATTATTGAGAATTTTGTAAGAACGTTGAGATCTACAAATAGTTTAGTGTAACTGGTTCTGATTCGGGTACCTGCTTCCAAATTCTCGTAGATACATTTATCTTGCAAGCTCTTGTTTTTATGTCATCTCGTTGCTGCTCTAGGCTTGTACCATGGGAAGTATGGAAAGGATGCTGTTTGGTGGCTGGTATCCTCTTTCTGCAACACAACTGCCTGTGTGTATTAACAGGGCTCTTTATTCATAAGAGTAAGAAAGCTGCTTAACTTACGCTCTTTGTTGTGGTACAAGCTCTCCGTAATAGTCCACGCTAGCCTCACTACTCGTGAAGTACCAGTCCGCTATGTACACTGTCCTGATCGCTATGTTCTGCCCGACACTGAACTGGAGGCTGAGCTAGCTGATACTGTGACTCTGATTGGGCTGCGACTGATGACTCGTTGTCTCACTCGATGACTGATTGGAGCCGACTGGATCCTCTGGTCCGAGGCGGCGATCTGAATACTGGCAGCTGAGAGGGCGTTGGCAGGGCATTTCTTGCGAGTCTGTCATTGGCCTCTATCGATCTTCTGGGAACCTCTTTGCCGCCTGCTGTGCTGGTGCCCAATTACACCAACTCACTTGTTGTCATAGTTCTAGATCCACGACTTCCTATATTGATTCAGGTATTTTTAGAGCTTTTTACCTCAGTCACTAAAACTGAACCCCTATAGGATTACTTTGTTGTCTGTCTGTCTGTGTGTCCAACTATTAACACCCCTCTTTCAAAGGAATGGATAGAGGTATCAGATTGGTTGGAGGTATCAAACTGAAATTAATGTCACTTCCTAGGGTTTACAGTTCCTTGTCTATTTGAAAAAATTAAGCTTCCAAGTGAAATCAGTCAAAATGTTTGGCCATATATGTAACTTCTTTTTTCTGGCAGATATTCAGTAATCAGGCCTGGTGCTCTAGCTGACACCGACACCGTAGCTGAGCATGTTTGGTCAGAGGATTAACTGCCTTCCGTAATAAAAATAATCTGAGTGAATGGACCGGCAGTGAACTTCAACGGGTGTCATGGGACTTCCGCCCCGAACAAATCCAACAAACAAAAACGAAGAAAATGAGGGGAACAAAAAAAGAAAAAAACAAACAAAAACTGGGACTGCAAACCGCGTTTTTGGAAACTTTGAAGTCATGGGATCGAACCCCATTCGGACCGCGTATTTTTTAGTCTTCGTTCTAACCTAGACTCACCTTTAAACGATGTGAGGAGTCGCCAGAAATTGCACGCGGTACGGTTTACGCGTTCAACTGTATGTCTCCTTTCCTCAGTTGGACTACTGGGGTAGTTTATGGTCACTGAGCCACAAGAAATTGTTATACGAGTATGTCCACATAATTAAAAAAAAGGTTCAAATGGCTCTGAGCACTATGAGACTTAACTGCTGTGGTCATCAGTCCCCTAGAACTTAGAACTACTTAAACCTAACTAACCTAAGGACATCACACACATCCATGCCCGAGGCAGGATTCGAACCTGCGACCGTAGCGGTCACGCGGTTCCAGACTATAGCGCCTAGAACCGCACGGCCACTCCGGCCGGCTATCCACATAATTAATTTCGTATGGAACCGTCAGAGCGCGAGACTGTCTCGCACTTGCCTGACTTTTTTTTAAATAACGAATATTAACATCGTTATATGTTTCTTTGTTACCGCTCACAGCAACACAAGATCGATGCACTGAAATGTCTCGTCGTCACAGTGAGTCAATATTTCCACTTTCGCTCTAAGCACAAACAGTATAGCGCCATCGTGCGACACACGCATTCGTCGACAACGTCTCGAGAGTGATCCAAAGTGCCGCCCCCTGCTCCCATTCATTGTAGGCTCTTTTTATTGTTCTAGTGGTTTTATCGTCACTCCCAGCCCTACATCATAATTACGACATCACCTATGAAAATTTATTCTGAAGCTAATTAAGTACATCAAAATGACACTGGGATTCCCCTATAAATTGTCAGTTCTCATCCCACGCAAATCACCTCCGTAACTTACTGTTTGAATATGGCTGAAATATGGGACAAAAGGCTAAGGACATACAGAAACGAAAGTCACTGGAAATGAAACAGAATATCGTCGTGACATACATCAAACGATGCCGTCTGAACAGGAGATTTTAGAACTGAAATTGAGTTTTGTCTCGGCAAATACGTCAATTGTCTTAATAGAATTTTCTAAACTAATATTTAAATCAAGATGGTGTTCTCCTATCAGACATGCCACGATTAGTTCATGAAAGCCATTCCTCACAAAACGTACCACATCATGCCCATAATAGCTACTTCAGTATATGTTCACAAAGGTTGGGGTAATTTTGGTAAAGGAGGAATGAATGAAAAGGTCAGTATGGAAAGGGACGGATAATTTCGAACAATTTGATGTAGTGCCCTAAAGTGTCGAGTTATATTACATCAGTACCAACCTTTTCTACTTAGAATTTACTTTATTACGAACAAAGCACTTTGAAATCAGTTTCTATACAAAGTAATCACTTAGAAGTAGATCGTTTAGTTGAAATCGATCTCGAATATGTGGAAAGCGCAACAGGTTGAGTACAATTACATCATAACATACGCTTCCACAGCCAAAGCCAATTCGCATAAAATCCTATTGCTTGTAAGGATACGTCATTTCAAAACATAAAAAGTAAGCACCGAATGGACGTTTTGTCTGTCTAGCTGTATTCCAGAACTTCCAGCTGCAAGGTTCTGGGGATTGTTATCAACTATAAATTCTAGTTTCGGCTGTCACGTGGCAATCAACATAACTATTCTGGAACTTGACGTTGGATAGTCCAACGGGACTATCCAACGTCAATGAACCTGTGACAGGCTACTTTACTCATTCTGAATAGGAAAGACAGCCGAAACATCAGTTTAATAGTGTTCTGTAGTGTTTTAAAATGACACAGCCTAATACCCGAAAAGTGTTATTCGTATCGAGAATTTTAATTTTTTTTGTTTTTTTATCAAAACTAGCTCCTGTTTTGAATTAATTAATTAGCTAACAATAGTGAGGTCAACTGCGAATCTCAGATTCAGAACTCTGTCACATTATGACAAAGTATTAGTTAATCAGTGTTTTGTGTTATGGAAATTACTCTCATTTTCGATTTCATCTCTGACTGTTCCAGAACCTTGCTTTCATTGTAACTAATGTATCATACGTTCCACGATTGTTTTACTGAATACTATAGCTACACTCGAATGTCTGCTTATTTCTTGTTTGGTGATGATGAAACGATAAGTAGCCTTTATCATTTCATGTGCCAGATGTCAAATGGTTCAAATGGCTTTGAGCACTATGTGTCTTAACTTCTGAGGTCATCAGTCGCCTAGAACTTAGAACTAATTAAACCTAACTAACCTGAGGACATCACACACATCCATGCCTGAGGCAGGATTCGAACCTGCGACCGTAGCGGTCACGCGGTTCCAGACTGAAGCGCCTTTAGCCGTGCGGCCACACTGGCCAGCTGCCAGATGTGAATCATTCCTCCTTACACAGTTCACCCCTTTAGAGTGACATGCTCCCATTCGTTTATGGAATAACTCCCATTGCAAACAAAAATATAACAAAAAATACAAAACAAATTTCCTTACATTGATAAATTATGACAACTATATTAAAATAAAATAACTATATAACCATAAAATAGTTTGATACTAAACTGTTCCATATTTCTCACAATACGCGATTTGTGTTTGTATGAGTCTATAGGGCACTTTATGCGCTTGTTTCCCTCTCCTTCTTCCCTCTTTGGCCTTCACTTCATTCGCACTGGCACCTGCAGTATAGTGTCAGGCTACGTTTCTGAAGTTTAACACAGCCTACATAGACAATCGTAACTTGTGTCAGTAATTGCAACTTCACACTTGAAGGTTAAGTCATCTCTGTGACATGATATCGCAATGAAAACGTGTAACAAAATTATCTGTTTTGCACTGCGGTGTATAGGGGCTTGCTGACATGACCCACCGTCCAATCCTATTTTCCGCCAATTTAACAGCACCCAGTGCTATCATGCACTTTTGAACTGTACACAGATGGGACATAGCGTAGATAAACGATCCATTCGTTATTGTGACTACTTATATAGTAATTAACCATTTCAGCAATGAGACGATGAATTCTTTTCTTTCTCCCGTTTGGTTGATGGTGGAAGGAAGTTCTTCTTAGGTTCTGAATATGTAATAGCTGGCACAGTTGCTTAATTAATACGAAGATGAATTGCATGCCCTGATCCATAATTATTGTGTTTGTAATGGCATATTTTAAAACCAACTGATCACCATAGTTTGTGGTACTGTACGCCCTTACTGATTCTGGATGGAAATCACCGCAAATTAATGTGAAAAGGCATATATGAGGATTAATACCTAACAGTTGTCCACCAGTATTGTGTCAAATGGAACCAAAATATGTGTCCTCAATATTTCAAATGGCTTCGATCCCTCTGATAATCTTTGAAGCAGTGCTGTATACATGGTATACAATTAGTCACATGGTCGTCAGTCATATTACAATACTATCTTGGATGAATGCCCATTTGTTGAAGATGAATTGAACACCTATAGAAAAAAAAATTCAGAAAACTTCGTTTAAACTATCGGTTTACAACTTTAAAGAATCGATAATGATGATGAAAAACCAGTGGTAGATTATCTAAAGTACACAATAATTTAAGAACAAAATAAATCTGAAGAGCTTCCAACTGATTTCTGAAGCAAATTGAAAATATAAAAAAAACAACTACTAAAAAAACAATACAAGGAAAAGAAAAAGAATGTTTCTATTTAAAAGATGTGTTCATGATGTGGCAGAAATGAAGAAATAACAGATTATTTGCATTGCCACATCTAAGCACTATACCAAGAAAAACTATTTTAAAGTAGGTTACCTTTAATATAAATTACTTTCACAAGGTAGATTTTGTACATGTAACAGTGGCAGATTACATGATGATAAATTGTTTTAAATATAAATTCAAGACTAATATAATTACAAACTTGTTGAAATATATTTAGGTATATAAGTATATCCTAGAGAGAAAGAAATGTATCAATGCACTGTAATGATTTATCACACAGTAATAAGTTATTCTGTGAAGATACTAACAGATATCTTGTTATAATAAAAACTGATAAAATCACAGTGGATAGTAATATTTTTACTAGAACCCTACAGCATTTAAGCCAATTATTACTGAGCAAGAAACTGTGTTACAGTTGTAGTTTGGAAACAAAAGACATGAAATAAAAACTATTGTGTTAAATAAGATGTCTAGTGATAAATTTGCTGCAATTATTTCTAAAATCTGTAAAGAATATTCTGATAATCTTGATGTGGAAAAGGAAACATTAAAACAACTTCTCGAATCAAAGGAGTATGAAATTAAGAGAACAATAAAGATATGGAAAGAGACAGAATAATTTAAGAACAGTTGACCCAAGATAAGATACAGACAGATAATATGACTTTTTATTTGTAGTGTACACATTTAAATATATATAAATATTTTATACTTTTTTTCACAAGTCATAACTTGACCCCAAAACTAAAAGGGAAGTCTAATCACTACTCCCTTCGAATATGCAACAAAATGCTGGAACAATGATGCAAAAACTTGGGCCTGGCGAGTAACTGGGTCTAACTTATTAAGAGGAATTGAATTACAATATTAATTTTCACAGAAATTTCTTTGCATTAAATGTTGGATATACTGAGGAACAACTGCTGCAAGATGTAAGAAATCCTTTACATAACAACACTTTCCTTAGTCACAAAACCATTGTGTCAATTATCAAAACCCAACCATTTAAAATATACTTTATCTCCTTTCTTCCTCAAGCTTTCTCAACAAGATACACACCAGGATAATTAGTTTTCTGTAAATCATGCTTATACAAATTTCCCTTCACTTTTTCTCCATTCAGATCTTTCACTTTGAATGTGAATACATCAATGAGTGTTTCAATTTAAAAAATTTCTGTTGACCAGTTACCTGTCTATCCTTTTTCAAAAAATTGTTTTAGTTTACTGATTCTAAATTTAACACCAGCCTTACATTTTGCATCAGCTAAAGCAGACTTTAGTCTCTGACTGGGTTTATAATTAGATACAACAGTATTTTTTTGTGTTACATTCATCAACTATATTTTTAACTGAATTAAACCATTCATAATTTCCTTGCAGAGCAAATCCCTTCCACGCTTTTCCTTCAGTATTCTGTTAAACCTTTCTATCACAGATGCTTTTAATTTGGTAAAACTTGAGTGTTAGCTAGTCTTGTGTATCTTCCGAAGTTCTTGAAATTCTTTATTGTAAAATTATTTTCATTATCTGTTTCTAAATTTCTTTGCTTTCTTGATTCAAATATTTCTTCAAAAGCATCAATTATATTTTTCCTAGTTTTATCTTTAACTGGAATACCCCATGCAAATTTTGAAAACACGTTGATAGCAGTTAATAAATATTTATATCCTCTATTTATTTTTGATATTCCTTCCAAGTTGTGAGAATCCATTTCTATTATATCAGCCTGCCATAAATGATCTGTATCAAATGAAACTAAATTTCTTTTACTAAAACATATTCTGATAGGTTTTTGTAATTCATTATTAATTCCTACATGAATATTCACCCCATCACCTACAAATTTTTTTAACAAATTTGCTCTTTTTTGGTTTACATCCTTCAATGCTCAATTTCCCATTTTTAGTTGTTATACAGTGAGGATTATGTGTTTCAGTAAATTTTCTACACTTCTAGTGTAAAACGAATACCACACAGAAAACAGGAGTTAAGTCAATTTTATAGATTTTTCAGGTGGGCAATTTTAAAGTTTAAAATGTTGCAGTTTCATTGTTTACTGAAATATGCTTTTGTGATTTATACAGTACACTCAGCAACCTTTTCTTTACGATTCCTTAAGAGTCGAAAAAATGTTATTAAAAATGTCTTTTTATCATAATGTCTATTTTTAAATTCTTTATATAATGCACTAATTGAATTGTAAAGGTCAGATTGTAGTATGATATTGGGATGATACTTCACTATAAATCTTCCCTTCAACTCCCCTAACAAAGAGATATTTATCTTTGCCACACATGGTAGCCACACGGTCTGAGGCTCCTTGTCACGGTCCATCCAGCTCACCCCATCAGAATTTCATGTCCTCCCTCAGGCATGGGTGTGTGTGTTGTCCTTAGTGTCAGTTAGTTTAAATCAAATGAAGTATTGTGTATGCTTAGTGACTGATGAATTCAGTAGTTTGGTCTCATAAGACCTTACCACAATTTCCCATTTCCAAATCTATTCATCTTTGAATCTAGTCATTATTGTACAAGATGTTCATAACTAATCAGGTTTTGTGAACAATTTTGTTTATCAACATTTTGTTTGTATTTTCAATGGACTCATGTAAATTATAATGATTAATAAGCCCATGTCTCAAGTTTTGTATATTTAAATCACATGGTATACAACTACCAACAGCTATTCAACAAATGGTTACAACACATACATTAAAAATACATTCAATAGGCCATAATTTCGGTTTTCACCATAAATCACATTTTTTATAACCCACAGCCTTCATTTCTCACTTTTTACTTATCACAAACAAATAACACAAAATGTGTTTGTAAATTAACTGCCAGAAACAAATATTTATATAGTACTCTTGGGCCTCTATGTCACAGATCACGATACTTTTCCTTGGAGATAGATATGAGTCCTGAATCATTGGACATGCGACATCTTGTTAGCATGGTGTCTCAATAGGTTTGTTATAATAAAGCAGGACCTGATATTTCACACACTGGTATGATGTAGTTTCATTTAATTACTGTGACTAAAGTATTTACCAGCCTACCTTCATAACAGTGTGAAGGGAACAAAAACTCTCCTTCTGCAAGTTCGGTTTCTCTTCCATTCGTCCAGTAGGAGCAAAAAAAAAAAAACTTATGTGATCCAAGATCCAATGCAAGTGTCGTGATGTATGATAAGTGTTGGATGCTGACGTTCTATCTTCATCCCTTAATAATTCGCGAGGGGACTGGACATTCTTGGTAGCAAAAAAATCAGTCCATCACGTATCATTGAGCCATCAACTTCAGCAACCTGAAAAGGAGTGAGTTTCACACATGCATCTTCAATTATTGGTGTCCAGTCCTTTAGGAGCTCAGCTTTTGTTGTAAGTCTGATGAGGCCCATGTTTTTGTCACTTTCCATGTATGAACGTCCTATTATTTGGAATGTTATACAAATTCAGTCAAATCATTTTGCGTGATGGACAAGATAATAGATGCACCTGAAAAGGGTGTAGTTTTTGTTTTGACCACCACATGAGTCACAGAAGCTTTCCAAACTCAGGATCCAGATATGAAGTAAGATAATGATGGAGGAAAGGAACTACTTAATTTGCATCTTCCTTCCCCATAGTTTCAGGATAAACATAAAACACTGCATTACTGTCTGAGAGTCCATGTATGTTAAATAACAATGTATATTAAATAGGGATGTGTCTTAAATGTTGGTGCTGATATTTGGACGTGTAAGATTTCGCTGGAAACACAAACTTATCAAACATATCGATTCTGTGTTTAAACTTTCTGCTTCTCTGTAGGGATTGTCTTTTACACTGATAGAGTGCATCATATTTATGGGCAGTGCAGTTCATATTCAATCTTCTCTCTCTTAATATTACTTTGAATGTCTGATCTTTCATGCCCATCTGTTTCATGTGTGAGTTGCGATTCTAGAGTTTTGAAAGTTACAGAAGAATTATAACAAGTACTGCATGTATCACTATGTGAGAAACTGATTGAGATATTAAATTGTGTATTACATATTTTCTGATAACTTTCATATTTTACAGAACAAGCAGAACGTGTCTCTTGAAACATCTTGAACATCTTCTTGATTGTGAGTTATTCATGCAAACACTGTTTCTGTGTTTTATTTATGTTGTGATTCCTGGACCATCTTTTAAATGAGTTGATTTGAGTGCAGGTGTTGTGTTCTCTGTCTGTTGAAACTGTATTAACTTAGTTTCCGTGTTTCCCTCGTTTATCAACTGGCCTTCAGTTTTTAACGAATTCCTGATAGTTTATGCTGGCCGGTGTAGCCAAGCGGTTCTAGGTGCTACAGTCTGGAACAGCGTGACTGCTGCGGTCGCAGGTTCGAATCTTGCCTCGGGCATGGTTGTGTGTGGTGTCCTTAGGTTAGTTAGGTTTAAGTAGTTCTAAGTTCTAGGGGACTGAGGACCTCAGATGTTAAGTCCTATAGTGCTCAGAGCCATTTAAACAATTTTTGATAGTTTATAATGTTTTATTTGAAATACAACACAGTGATATAAAGGCCTTTTGACCAGCAGGCAAATCTGTTACAGTTTTGTCTCTCTTTGTTCTGACCTTGTAATGAAATGCATAATTACGCAAAGTAACTACTGTCTAATCTCCATGAGGCATTCGGTGTTGTACATTGACAACAGAAATCAGTCCTGTCGGGTGACAACTTTGCTCATTCCAGTCCTTCAGCAAACTGAAAGTAGATACTAATATAGACTTCTCTACATCAGTTAGCAAATCGATATCATTCTTCTTGCAGGTACAATACTCTCCTTCTTCATGTAACATCGTTCTTAGCTTTTTGAATAGTTTAGGTTTTATACCACAGCTCTGTCTTTTTCTAGACTTACAACTGCAGCTTGACTCTGGATATTCCATCGCCAGGTGAAACACTGACCTTAGTTGGTTTTTACATGAAATTCAATTCTATCTACCATACAACAAAGCGGTGAAGCGATTGTCAAAGCTCCTCTGTGTTAGCACAAATCACAGCACGAAATTCAGTTCCACCACAGCAGAAAGGAAAGAAGCTAATTCAAAATCCGCTTCGACAACACATAAGAAAGATCAACAATGGCATTGCATTTAACAGTGTCAACAATGAGATTTCCATGAGAGCTGACAAATACAGCTCAGAAATTGGCACCATAATAATCCATTTACATAGATTAAAATGTATTAATTATTTTTCCATTCTATCAACATCATTTGATCACACAATCAGTCAACTACACATGAGTAATTCACCTCAAGCAGGCATAGTTATAACAGATTCATCTGTAGACTTAAGTATTTCATCTTTAACTTTCATTTCAAGTTCTGCATTATTTAACTGAGTGGGATACAAAATTTGAAGTTCATCAACATTATATGTTTTATCTCTATATCTTAAAATCAGTAGGTGACAGATCATGTATATTGCATCCAAATAAAATAATTCTCTTGATTTTTAAATGATGCCCAACAACATATTTAAATATTTCGTTACCAGTAACAAACTGAAATTTTAATTTATGTTTATCACATATTCTTTCTTGAAGATCACTTAACTAACGTAGGTATGATGTTGAAATTGCCTTTGAGAAATAATCTGTGAAACCTTTTCAGTGTCGATTTTTGGTAAAGTAATTTGTTTGATAGTATCAACTGTGTTAGAATATTCGTGTATTCAGGTTTTGTAACATATTTATTTGCTATGTATTGTTTAGTAACTGCATCAAAACCGCTTATTGTATCTTTTAAATCTACTAACCTTCTACTATAGTACAGCTCACTTGAACCAAGATATTTAACCAGTTCTTCAGGAATATTTCCTGTAATTGAATCAAAAACATTTATTTTCATTATTCTTATAATAAGATATCCAACTGGTGCCATCATGATCAGATATATCCAGATTTACTATTCTTCACTCCTTACTTCTTGATTTATTAGGTAATACATCACTCATATATATTCCACCAAAGTGCTTGATTTCTCTTTATTTATCTAATCTAACAGTATTAGTTAATGCATTAGGACAACTATGAGTTCTGTTTGCGATTTTCTTAAACCTGTAGCTGACACGTTTTCCCTATTGATTGATAGTTTCTTTTTTGTTGTTGTAATTCTTCATCACCTTTCTTTTGTTCATTACTGCATTCAGTACAGGCGCTGCACCTCCAGCTACTGAACCAATAGTAGCTATAAATGGTAATGCAGCCAATAATAATGGAAGAAATCCTTCTTCATATTGTGTTAATTCACAGTCTTTTTTCTTTTTGGAAGATATTCAGTAATCATTTTCACAACAGGTATACGTAATGTTGTAATTAAATTACCACCAATTTTTGTCTCTCTTCCTTTTTATACATCAGTAAAGAAATCATCATTACTATGAAACCAATCATTACTGAGTTTGATTTTAATTGAATACATTCTTTCTTCTACAGCTACCTGAACTTCTTTATCTGCTTGATGGCTTTCTTTCTAAATCTAAATCTAAATCTGTAGGGTATATACATGTTTTTGCAAGCTTCATCTAGTGGATTTACTCCTTGTTTTCCTATAGCTAATCTTTCATCTAGCTTTGTTCCTGGACCATAAAACCTGTAGCTGGAAGATAAGATATTTTTTTAATTAATTAACTTAGTAAGCCTTTTCCATATTTTTCATTTTTCCACATGTATATGACAAATTACTCAAAAGTCCAATCAAATAAGGATTTCCTTTT
Source organism: Schistocerca serialis cubense (assembly GCF_023864345.2). Classification (NCBI taxonomy): domain Eukaryota; kingdom Metazoa; phylum Arthropoda; class Insecta; order Orthoptera; family Acrididae; genus Schistocerca; species Schistocerca serialis. The sequence goes on from NC_064642.1 coordinate 788,049,669, forward strand.
GGATTGTTGATTATAAAATCATTAAATTTGTTCGTCAGAAGCTGTGTTATACCAACTTCTTCATTGTGTTCATTTTTATTTCCTGTTAATTGTTCTCCATAGATTATGTCTCACATGATTCATAAAAATATACGCAACTCTGTGCTTCTGTATGTCGATCAGATGAATCTTAATATGTTAACTTTGGGTAAGTGGTATCAAGAGTATAATTTACAGTACAATCTGATAAATCGTCTGTATTAACTGTGATATCTTTAATCTTAAAAAATAGAAATCAATAATTTCTTTTATAAATTTATTGTGTTCTTTACCTCCACCTGATTTTATTTTATTTGAATTATTATCAGAATGAAATAATATACCTACAAAATTTGACAAATCACCTGAGCCAAATTTTGTGCCATTACATCCATATTAATCTGCTTTTTAGTTAAAAGGTTCATCAGACCCACTGTCCTTGGTATTATTTTTCATTAACTTATCTCCATCAAATTTTATTGGTAATTTGCCAACGAATTTAGATGTGCCAACAGAAGTCAATCCAAAAACTGTGTCTTCACTATGGGTGATACACTTTAACATTCTTGCACAAATATTTATCTTTCTGCCATCAGTATCCTTTATTTTTTAACAGACCCACAAGTTTGAGCAATCTTTTTACTATCCTTAACTTCTTCTTCATACTTGTTCAATGCATATTGTACTTCTGATTCACTTAGTGTATAGTCATAACTATTAGGATGATCAACAGATCATTGATACTTTGGACTTAGATATCCTGGTAAATTTCAAAATTCTTCAAAATGTTTATGATGATAAGGAACCATTTGGTTTTCGACATCTGTATTTTCTTCAACTGTTTCCTGAACACTGCCAACTAATACAATTTCTTGTTTATACCTGCTTCATTGCACCAATAACAGGGTGATTTTCTTTCTTGTATTTTTCATATTCTGTTCTTGGTCATTTCTTACAAAACGTGAATCTTTCTTCCAATTCTTCTACTTTTTCTGCTTTTATAGTTTTTTGGCAACTTCTGTGTCATAATTCAAAATATTTAATATAGATAAAGCATTAATAAAATAATTTTTAATGTTCTTCAGATGTTGCAAAACAATTTTAATTTTATGTCTGTTCTTGCCGTGCTTAGATTTCCAACTCATGTCCAACTGATCCTCATTCCAACATTTGTTGCTATATTCCTCAAAAACATCAAGACTTAAATTCCTGCAAACACATACATGGTAAATATGATTTAAATTTGTGTCATCATGTCTACAATATTTTAAAAACTTATATTATCTCTAATTAAGTAGGTGTTTTAAGATATGTCTGAGCTAAATAACAACAATCCATTCCTTTATGTCTACCTCAGGTAAAATATTCTCTAACCACATCCTGATTTTCAAGAAATAAACCATCAAATATGGCAAGTGAATAGTCTTGCCCTTGAGCCATTAATGTAATTTCATCATTATTATCAATAAAAGTAATAACCTTCCTATTATTTTTATCTTCCACTTCCTTAAACATTTCTATAAAATTTTGATACTTCAGCTGATCTGAAGCTACAGAGTAAACATATAAATTATTGACTTTTGCCAAATCTACTTGCTGCAGCTAAAATACAATAGGCTTTAGTGACCAAATTGTTGAATCAAATGAAATAACAGTTTAAATTATGTTCCTGAAAGTATTCCATAACAATTAATTACCAGAAATTTTAATTTGGCTGATGCTGATGTGCATTGATCATTTTTATCAAGAAACTAATATCAATACTTCATTAAATCATGATACTGACTTTAGTTGACCAGTAACTCATGTACTGGATTATCCCATATACATTCAAATTCCCAAGTTTTGACACTAGACAGGATTTACAAATAACTACAACTGACAAAAATGACAATTTAATTGACTTAAATGTTGCTACAGCCACAGTTATTTTAAAAATGCTTGGTAAATTTTATTCTTATTAATTACTGAAGAACTTTTAGAGCTATAAGTTTTACTCACTCCCTGTGAATGAGAAAAGTAAATATAAACGAACTGTTTCTAATAAGGATGCTGAAATTAAAGTTAATATAGGAGATAGATGAATTCATCCTTATCGTTCTCAGTTTTACATGAGCATAAGCATTGTTACAGCTGATGCTTCAGATTATCCAACAAATAATGGAAAATCTAATAAAAATACTATTTACTTGGTTTTATAACCATAAAGAAAGGAAATAATGGTATGTCTAGAATAGAGTATCTTCAATTTCATCATCAGTTTTGTTGTGTTTCACTTCACCTCTTAATGATAAAATAAGTATGGTAGGACATACCTTAATAATGATACATAAAGAGTAAGATTAATAAGATTCTTTATTCACTACATAGGTTCAGTGAGTTTTTTAAGATTATAAAGGAATTATGTGGGAAGGAGACCTATCTGTAATTTTAACTTGAATTACCAATGATTGAGATGCACTGATTACAATGATGCTGGAACTGAAACAAAAGACAGTCTTCCAAAACAAGGTAAAATTGTTGTAGAATCTATGGAAATTTTTGTACCTATTAAATTTGAGCCAAATTACAAGTTAGAGCAACGAGAAAATATGCTGAAAAATCCAAAAATTTCGATATCGTTTTATGAACTGTGGAAGTTTCTGGGTTCAGTTTCAAGAAAAATTTTGAATTAGGTATACCGAAGTTCTATAATTCAGACAATTGAGAAAATAATCAATTAGCTGATTCATCATTATTTGACTGTGTTAAGCCACACACACTATACTTCAAAACTGGAAGGGATGAATTGTATTTTAGTTATTAAATGATATCCATTTTTTTTTTCATTATTATATTTTCTGAATAGCTCATTTTATGTAGATTATGTTCGTATTTGACTTTCTAAAATGGGGCAAAATTTGGCTGAATAATTAACCAAAATTTATTGCCCATTGCTCCTGCAAGCTACACACCAGAAGTTACTTGCATATATTGCGGGTAGCAGTTTTGCAGCGGCATTTTTCACTGTCCAAAAATGCAATCAGAATTCAATTATCTCTAAAAGTATGAATGTTATAACTAAAACAGTTCTCATGCATTTGAAACTGGGTGATTGTGAGAGAGCCTGAACCACAGTGGCGCCAACAGTGGCATGAACTAGTGAGGGACTGTTTGGTGACAACTATCAGTTCTTGTGTGAATTAACTGCACCAAGAGTTAGTTAGAAAATCCACCAATAAATGTCTCTAATACAAGCTGCATTTGAATTTATAGTGGAACATTCTTTATTTAAAGCACAAATTATTGCTTTTCCAATATTAATATGAGTACTGTAATTGATATTACACGTTGTTCTCATTTCTTATCTTAAAATAAAATATGATAATGTGTAGAGGACCATGTATTTACATCTAAAATAAACTGCTGAATATACCAAATTTTAGAATGAATTTAAGATTGCTGTCATGAAGTATACAGGGTGGTTCATTGATAGTGACCAGGCCAAATATCTCACGAAATAAGCATCAAATGAAAAAACTACAAAGAACAAAACTCGTCTAGCTTAAAGGGGGAAACCAGATGGCGCTATGGTTTGCCTGCTAGATGGCGCTGCCCTAGGTCAAACGGATATCAACTGCGCTTTTTTGAATAGGGACCCCCATTTTTTTACATATTCGTGTATTACGTAAATAAATAAGAATGTTTTAGTTGGACCACTTTTTTCGCTTTGTGATAGATGGCGCTGTAATAGTCACAAACATATAAGAACGTGGTATAACTTAACATTTCGCCAGTGCGGACGGTATTTGCTTCGTGATACATTACCCATGGTAAAATGGACCAATTGCGGAAAAGGTCGATATCGTGTTGATGTATGGCTATTGTGATCACAATGCCCATCAGGCGTAAGCTATGTATGCTGCTCGGTGTCCTGGACATCATCCAAGTGTTCGGACCATTCGCCAGATAGCTACGTTATTTAAGGAAACAGGAAATGTTCAGCCACATGTGAAACGTCAACCACGACCTGCAACAAATGATGATGGCCATAGTAGGTGTTTTAGCCGCTGTCGCGGCTAATTCGCACATCAGTAGCAGACAAATTGTGCGAGAAGCGGGAATCTCAAAAAAGTCGGTGTTGAGAATGCTACATCAACATCGATTGCACCCGTACCATGTTTCTATGCACCAGGAATTCCATGGCGATGACTTTGAACGTCGTGTACAGTTCTGCCACTGGGCACAAGAGAAATTACGGGACGATGACAGATTTTTTGCACGCGTTCTATATTGCGACGAAGCGTCATTCACCAACAGTGGTAAGCTAAACAGGTATAATATGCACTATCGGGCAACGGAAAATCCTCGATAGCTGCGATAAGTTGAACTTCAGCGACCTTGGTGGGTTAATGTATGGTGCGGCATTATGGGAGGAAGGATAATTGGCCCCCATATTATCGATGGCAATCTAAATGGTGCAATGTATGCTGATTTGGATGGGTCTGAGCACTATGCGACTTAACTTCTAAGGTCATCAGTCGCCTAGAACTTAGAACTAATTAAACCTAACTAACCTAAGGATTGGAACCTGTGACCATAGCGCTCTCTCGGCTCCAGACTGTAGCGCCTAGAACTGCACAGCCACCTGGCCGGCTGTATGCTGATTTCCTACATAATATTCGACCGATGTTCCTACAACATGTTTCACTGCATGACAGAATGGCAATGTACTTCCAACATGATGGATGTCCGACACATAGCTCGCATGTGGTTGAAGCGGTATTGAATAGCATATTTCATGAAAGGTGGATTGGTCGTCGGAGCACCATACCATGGCCTGCACGTTCACCGGATCTGACGTCCCCGGATTTCTTTCTGAGGGGAAAGTTGAAGGATATTTGCTATCGTGATCCACCGACAACGCCTGACAACATGCGTCAGCGCATTGTCAGTGCATGTGCGAACATTATGGAAGACGAACTACTCGCAGTTGAAAGGAATGTCGTTACACATATTGCCAAATGCATGGAGGTTGACGGACATCATTTTGAGCATTTATTGCATTAATGTGGCATTTACAGGTAATCACGCTGTAACAGTATGCGTTCTCAGAAATGTTCACAAAGGTGCATATATCACATTAGAACAACCGAAATAAAATGTTCAAACGTACCTATGTTCTGTATTTTAATTTAAAAACCCTACCTGTTACCAAATGTCCATCTAAAATTGTGAGGCATATGTTTGTGACTATTACAGCGCCATCTATCACAAAACGAAAAAAATGGTCCAACTAAAACGTTGATATTTCCTAACGTACTGCACGAATATGTAATAAAAAAAGGGGGTTCCTATTTTTAAAAAACGCTTATTTCGGGAGATATTTGGCCCAATCACGATCATTGGACCACCCTGTAAACATCATTTCGGTTTTTAGATTATCTTCTAACATTCTGCATGGTGTCTGTTGTTCTATGTCGTGTCTCCCTACCACTTTCGCACAACGATACTCTGAGCGTGTTTCTTAGGGAATTGACTAGTTTGAACCTGAGACCTGTTGCTGGTAAGGAGACGCCAGACCACAGATGACATGTAGAGTTCAGAAGAGTTCAGTGAGACTAGCGATGATATAACCAAATACTTAATGATTTCGCCGGCCGGAGTGGCCGTGCGGTTCTAGGCGCTGCAGAATGGAGCCGAGCGACCGCTACGGTCGCAGGTTCGAATCCTGCCTCGGGCATGGATGTGTGAGATGTCCTTAGGTTAGTTAGGTTTAATTAGTTCTCAGTTCTGGGCGACTGATGACCTAAGAAGTTAAGTCGCATAGTGCTCAGAGCCATTTTGAACTTAATAATTTCAGCATCAACTCCACTGCACTCACTGTAAAAGAATCTTAATACTAACTAAATTTAGTGGAAGGGGTTCAGAGCTTTCCTATTTTTAGTTAGCTGGTAAAATAACGTCGAAAAAGCAGTTAAGTTTACCATTGGAAATTTTATTCTACTCACAAAACATTGTTTATAAATTGCATTATTGATAAAAGGAAATGTTTTAATACAGGATGATAAAAGCCAACTGCGTTCAACAAAAATGTGAACGAATATTCCCTGAACGGGTTTCCAAGTTCTACAATGGATCAAAGGATGACCTATGCCATATCACATCTATAATCTAGGTTTAAATTAAGTTTCACAAAATAGAAAACTATTAATATGGTCTACAGTGACCCTCACTTATCTTTAGTTACTTATCTAACTTGTCGTAAATTACTGTCGCTGGTGTGGCTTCTCAATAATTATATAACAGAAAAATCATTGCGCTTCAGATTTTAACTTACGTAGCAAATGTGAATACCATGAGCTTTAATTGACGATCGACACTAGTATTACGCAAAACTAGGGTGTAACAGATGAGACTTCTGCAGTTCTGAGTGATGCTTTATGCACTGTTATGCAGCATCGCGTGCGTTCATTACCTTGTCGTTGGTTAGGCAGTGTCAGGAGGCGTCGGTTGGCACAGCTCCATGCACATCGCCAACTCGGAACCAACTCTCTCCTAACTTCTTCTTATTAGAATTTACCGAAGTTGGTCTAAAAAAAAACTATCTGGCTGTGTTTTCATCTGACCAATCAGGGTCTCAATGTTAACCTTAAGCTCCACCTACAAAAGTTCTGTCTATCCAATGAGAAACATTATACTTCTCGTGGTGGGACAATGTATTTAAATTTTGCGACGTAACAGAGATGCGAAAAAGTCAACTGCTAAAATTTGTAGCTGGTGTGGCCCTTTTAGTGTTATCGTAAGAACTATACTGTTCTTCTGGAGGGCTCTATATTTTAACATGGGCTGGGGGGTGGTCCCGGCGGTTAGTTTTCGCGGTGGGGCAATGATTTTAACGTTTGCAACGTAACAGAGACGCGAAAAAGTCTCACGCTAAAACTTCTGGCTGGTGTGGCCCTTATCGTAGGGCCTTCTAGCTTAACACGGTTCTTCTCTCGGCTTCTGTTCTCGTTTCTCCCCTCGGAACTGCGTTTGTCTCATGGTGGGAAGGTAAGACATGCATTTAGGCATTTTTGTGTTAGTCTGTGGTATTCCATTTGCTCACTCGTTACTCGTATTACTTTGGTTAATTTAATGTCACGATTTATTCGGAGCTATGTGACATACTACTGGATTTGCTTATCATGTCAGGGTTTTCATGGAAGATGTTGGATTTGCCTGACACCTTACATATCACCACCCTTCGAACTTAATTTTTGCACTGAAGTTAGGCAATGATTGAATTATTGTCTAAGTCAGTCAAAAATTATTCCTTTATCTAAATTTTGTTGCCTACTGTTCAGCCATGTTATTCTGGTTCTATGCTAGTTTGTATTACTAATTTATATTTTTATATTCTTCTGCATCATTCTCAAAAATATGTTTGTATTGACAAGAGAAGAATATTTGTATGCTATTATTATTATTATTAATTTTTATATATTTTCTTTCTTTATTTAAGTGTGGAGTTTGTTTTTTAGGAAGTTTGTTATCGAAAGTGAGGAGCCTTTCACATCGATTTTCTTAGAAATATTGTTTTTTATAAATGTAGTAATTGAGTAAAATCTATTCCTAACACATTTTCTAAATATCATGTACAAGTATAATGTTTTTGTTTCTAGACACTCATTTTAACATCGTTACACTAACAAATAAGAATTATTTCCAAGAATTGCTTTGACAAAGAAATATACATACTCAAGTATTGAGATATTATACTAACAAATGGTACAAATGTTAAAAAAAGGGAAAACATCCAACAAGATATTTTTTTATTCTTTGTTTTTATAAGGAGAAAATAAGTAGAATATAGTTATTCTTTCATTTTTTTGAGGAGAAAATAAGTGGCGTATAGTTTTAGTGTTTATTATGCCTTACTTTTTTCCTTTGTATACTGTACATTTCAGAACTAATGACTTATTTTTATCGATAGTCTATGTTTTACTTAAGTCCATAGTCAATGACTGTTATTTTGTAGTTTATTAGCTGTCTGGTGTGCTTCGCTTATTTAGTTTTTCACATGTTTCTTTTGCACAATTCCTACATCACATAATTTTATTTCACACATCCACACAATCCAATGAATGTTTAAGCATGAGGTTGGCGAATGTTTTTGCACGAAGGTGATAGACTTGAGCGAGATGGATGTGGGCTAGTCTTTGATGTACAGCTTCGTTCGTCGTTCCTTGTTGGCTTTGCAAGTCTGTGTTGCTGTTGTGGAGGTTCCATAATGGAATGGAGCTGTGAGTGCAGAAGCTCGTGGTTTACTGGCTTTGTATGTGTGAAAGTCATCGTTATGTGTCGCTGAAAGCGGTCGTTTTTCGTTTTAATACTTCGCAGACGACTAGTTTACGGTAGGATACGGATTTGGGAAGGTATGTCGTCTATTCTTCACCCATCTTCTTTCTTGGTCTCCATCTTGCGAATCTTCAATTTCTGTTCTTCCTGCTTTTTCTCTGCTTCTTACTTTCTTCTTGGCTCTTCTCTGGGCAGGATATGGAAATATTTATTGATAACTAGTCGGTTTGAAGTTCTCCTCTTAGTAACAGTTTGATAAATTGTTTGGGCATGTCATTTTTACTTTGCAGAAGTTTCCTTCAGTTTCTTGGATCAGCATGCTGTTTAATAGTAGTAGTGTGACTTTAACACTTTTTTTTTTTTTGCCAGTGGTGGCTTGCCCAAGCGGTCTTCTCGTCGGGCCTTTTTTGCTCACTCTGCTGAGTTGGGGCATTCCAAGACCCTCTTGGCCTTCTGTGTTCCGCCACTCTGAGGTTCTGTGTCCTGTCCCAGCAGGGCTCCGCCACTCTGTGGTTCAGCAGATTTACTCTCCACTTCAGCTACAAGGGCCCTCTGTTGGTCTCGCTGTCCTTTCCCTTCTCTCGACGCTTCTGCCTTGTAGGAATCATGCCTTGCTAATCACGTCCTATTCTTTCTTGATACTTCTTGCATTGCAACTTGCGGGATGTTGCATCTGGTCTCTGCTGGAGAAAAATGGTTCTTACAAAAAGTTTTACTTATAGTCGTCTAACATATGTCTAGTACCTACATTGTTTTATGCCTTCTTAAAAGGCTTCACAAATTTTGGCGTCCTTTCAATGTTACAATTCTAAGATATTTTGAGTCTTAACTTCTACAAGAATCCTTAAATTCGTTTTTTATTTTTGTGTAGTGTCGTGGTGTATAGCATTTTAGTATTTCATGCTGTTAGACTATCTATGCTTTATCCCTTCATCTTAATCTATGGCACTATTGGTGTTATTTTTGTTTTTATTGAAACTACTTTCTTTTTCCCACCTTCCTCTCTCTTCATTCTTCTTTCTCCTGACGATCTTATCTGCAACATAATCTTGAAATATTGTGCTGATTATTTACCAGTAATAAAATTAATCTTCAAACTTTTTGATATGGCTCACATGGTGAAGTCCTAAGGTTTTGCCTGTTTTGAGTTCATTAGTTCCACAGCATTATCATGAGTAATTAGGCTAATTATGACAGGTCCCTTGTATGCAGTCTAAAACTTATGTATTTTGTGTTTCTGTTTGCTGTAGGGATGGTGTGTTTTTACAAATACTTTCTGGCCTACTGAGAATGTTCTTTTAATTGCTGTTCCATCTCCTCTTTCTTTTCTTTTAATGGCTGCCTTTCTGATGTTGGAGAGTGCTGTTGCTATGACTTGTTTGTGCTGTCTACGTGGTACAATAGGAAATCTAACATTTACTCTGGTTATGTTTGGGGGTTCAATATTTTTAAGTACAGTAACTGGAGGTAGTAGTGGAGTGCTATGTGGCATTTCATTTATTACTTCTTCAAAATCTTTAAGGTATACATCCCAAGTGTTGTGTCTTTTGCCTGCATATAATCGGCATAAAGTGCCTATGTCCTTCATAGATCGTTATGCTGGATTTACGCTAGGTTTGTACTTAGATATGTAGATGAGTTTTATTTTGCGTTGTTTTAACGTGTTCTGCCATTGCACTGATTTGTGTTGTGGGCCATTATCCGAAGTTATTCGTTCCACTCGACCTACTTGTCCGAGAAAATCTTGTCTAAATGCTTTACTTATAGTAAGACCTGTTGCCCATTTTAATGGTGTCAAGGTGACATACTTAGAAGTACGTTCCAAAACGACAAATAAGAAAATATATCAATTTTTTGTGCGTGGGAGGGGCCTCATAAAATCTGTTACAGCTATTTCTTTGAATTTTTTAGGGATTACTGGAAACATAGGTGGTTTGGTTTGGAAAATGGCGTGTTTAGCCCTCATACATTTTTTGCATTTGACTAATACTGTTCTAATTCGTCTTTCCATAGTAGGAAAATGGCTTGTTTGTTTTATGTTTAAAAAGCATTTGTTTGGTCCAAAGTGGCCATTACTTAAATGTGTATACCATATGTACTTATTAATTAGTTCATCTGGGAAATAAATTAACCATTCATTCGTTGCAATATTTCATCTAAAAAATAAAACATTGTTTTTTACGAGATAGTGCTGTCGAATGTCTGGAAAATCCTTACTTCTCCACTTGTGTTTGATTCCTAGTTTTTCGGGATCCTTGTCGTGTTCTTTGACTATGTTTTTCAATGCTGTCGTAATGTAGTTTTCGAAAGGTACTTGTTTCATACAGTACATTGTAAACTGGTCTTCTGCTGCTTCCAAACCTATGTTATTGGATGCACCCTGTGGACATCGTGATAAAGCATCTGCTAATACATTCGCTGGTCGTGGTATGTGTGTAATAGTGAAGTCAAATTCTTGTAGTGCTAACATCCACATGGCTAACCTCCCATGAGTTAGTTTGGCGGATAACAGAAATTCTAATGCTTTGTGTTCAGTGTATACTTTTGTTTTTCTTCCGAATAGGAAGTATCGAAAACGTTGGAAGCCCCATACTATGGCCAATGCTTCCAGCACCGTGACTGAATAGTTTTTCTCGCTTTTTGTGAGTACCCGACCTCAAATGCAATTGTTCTATATGATCTTAGCCCTGCCTGTTCGTATTCTTGGAATAAAACAGCTCCTAAACCTGTTTTCGCGCTATCAGTGGCCATACAAAATTTTTGTGTTGGATCAGGATGTGCTAAAATCAGTGCTGTTGTTAGTGCACTTTTCGCTTTTAAAACTTCTTCATTGGCTTGTTGATCCCATACCCATGGCGTGTTTTTTCCAGTCAATGCACATATATGTGGTGTTACGGGAGAATCGATCCAAATAAATTTTTTATAGAATCCACTGAGACCTAGAAATCCTCTGAGAGTTTTCTTATTATATGGAGTACAGAATTCTTTGATTGCCGTTAGTTTTTCTGGGTCGGACATTACCCCTTTCTCTGAAATTATGTGTTCTAGAAATTTGACCTCTCGCCTTCCAAATTTGGATTTTGTTATATTTACTGTGACCCCATGCTCTTTCATGATCTCTAAAAACTGATTTAATGTGTCGTTGTGATGTTCCCAAGAGGGTTCTGCTATAATCACATCATCAACATAACAAGTAATTTTTTGTAAAATTTCAGGACTGAGTATAGTATTAAATCCCCTAATAAACGCTGCTGATGATATGTTTAAACCAAATGGCAATCGTTTAAACTGGTAAGATCTACCGAATACGATAAATGCTGTAAATTTTCTACATTCTGAGGTCAATTCTATCTGCCAGAAACTACTCCATAAATCAATTGAAGAAAATATCTTAGCACCGTGGAAGTTTTGTATTAATTCCTGTAATTTTTCTGGGCGGTCTATCTCAGTGATTATGATTGTGTTGATCTGTCTGGAATCAAGCACTAACCTGATGATCCCATCTAGTTTTTGTACAATATGGAGCGGGCTGTTATATGTGGAGGTAGCTGGTTCAGTAATATCATCATCTAACATTTTAGATATCTCCTGGAATTCTTTATTCCTGTAGTTTAATGGGATTGTATAGGGTAGCACTCTAAATGGTATGTGCTGTTTTACTTCAAACTTGTACTGAAGCTGTTTAATACTGCCAGTCTTGGATAAAAATACCTCTGCTTTATCTCGTAAAATACCCTCTAATTCTCTTTTACTGTGTTCCAAAATACCTTGAACTTCTTGCAATTTTTCGTCGATATCTTTATGGACTTCTAACATGAGTTGAGGCGATTCCCCCTCTTCTGCATACCATTCTAATTCTTCATCCTCTTTATCTCGAGTCATTCCTAATTGTTTGTTTATAACTGGTATTTCTTCTAATTTTAGCTTTTGCTCAAAGAGAAGTGTGACATTCGCGAATGTTACGCTACCTTTCCCCATATGTATTATCGCTCGTCTCTCATTTAAAAAATCTGCACCTATAACCAAATCTACAGTTAGTTTAGGTATAATCACGAAGTTGGTATCGATCTTTTGACCTTGACACGAAAGAGTTAACCTTGTTTGTCTCGTAACGTCCGCAGCATTCTTTCTAATAGGACCTCTTACTTTAATCTTACGTGTTTTCAGAACTGGCAATTCCTCATTGGCATTACAATGCATGAATAAATTATCTGAGATCGCAGTCAGTTCACTTCCGCTATCAATTACAGTATTGATTAGGATATGCTTTACCAAGGCCTTCACAATTGGTTGAATTTGAAAGGGTTGGTTCTGTTCTTCTTCTTCTTCTTGCATCAACGAAACCTCCACTGAATCATACATGAGTCTTTTCAGGAATTTCCCTTGTGATTTCGAACGTTCTGTAGATAAGCTTTGACTGCTACTTCTCTCTCTTTTATTTCCTCTTCTCTATTTCTTCCTTCATTTACGCTTTCTTCAACATCCTCTACCCTTTCCTCATCCTCGTCTATCTTCTCCTTCTTCGTCGCTACTTATACATAATCGCATCTAAATGCTCTAACTATCGCTTCATAGCTTCCTTCATTATATACGTTGAGTTGTCTGCCAACTAGTAACTTATTTTTAACTTCTGTCGACTGCGCATTATCCTCATTGAATTCGCTTTCCCTGGTTTCCATCTCAAATAGCTCTGAAATACTCATTACTTCGTCCTTTCCTCCTACATTCCTTGTGCATGCCTCTGGTAATTCATCTTCCTCGTCAGTATTCTTCCCATTAATTTCGTCCCAACATGATATTGTTATTTTCCTGTCTTCGTTTTCATCTGGTCCCTGCGGATTTGTTTCTTCCTTCTTCTCTTCTCGTGATAAGGTATTTACTTCTCTGTTCAAGGTGCTGCAACTGTCCTGCGTCGGTGCGTCATTCCATTTGGCATGGGCGCTTAGTTGTCAATTCGAACGTTTTTCGGGGTTTGGTGGTCTTACCTCCACCTCTTCTATCTGTATTCTCTTTTCTTGCTCCGCTTGTTGATATTGGTTTCTTTGTTGATAATTGTCGGTCTATTGGTTCTCCAATACCCGTTCCGGTTGTCGTTATTCCCTCTGTAATAGTTGTTGCCGTTCCTGGGTGAATTATAGTTATTGCCATATTCTCTTCTAAATCCATAACCGGTTCTTTGTTGAAATCTATTGTCGTTTCTTGGTGAGAAGTTATCACGTGGTTCGTAATTATCGTTCCTTCGTACTGTGTCTTGTGGATTCCACTGCATTTTGCTTTCGTTTTCACGCGCGCTTCGTCTTTTTCTTGCGTCATCTTCCGAAAATATGAGCTCTACTTCCCTTAGAATACCTTTAAATACTTTGACGTCATTGCCTCCGCGACCTACTAATGATTGCTGGTATTTCAATGGTAACTTCATCGCGCATAATTTAATCAACTCTCCGTCACTGTATGGTACATCTAAGCACTGATTTTTGTTTGCCATTACTTCGAAAAATTTCACAAGACTCTTCTCTCCTAAATTTTCAAAATATGGGTTCTGTAATAATTCATACTTCACTCTGTTCTGTGCTTCGCTGGACCAATATCGTGAGAGAAACTTCCCTCTGAAATCTTCGTACAATCGGCATGTCGCTGCAACATTCTGCATGGTTTCTGCGACTGTTCCTGACATATGTGCACATATAAAGTCTAACGTGTGTGCTAGCGTCCAGTGTTCTGGTAATCCTACTCGGAATTGATCAATAAAAGATCGTGGATGTAATGAGTTTCCTTCTTGAAAGTGTTGAAATTTTCTGACTGTGAGGAAATGATCATTGTCGTACTACGTCATAGTTCCATATGAAATTCGCGATACTTCGCCACTTTTGTTTCTGATCATTTCTCCCGTCGTTCTTTCCGGTTGTGGTAGATCCATTTGATATTGTCCACTGTAACTTTCGCCTACCCTTGCGTAGTATCGTTGGAGTGGTACGCAGTAATTTTCTTCCATCGGTTGTGAACGTGGAGCTGACTGCATTGCACTGTACTCTTCGCGACCTGGCTTACCATTGTCACGTATTGGTTCGGTATCTTGTCTGGCTAACCTTGCTGCTTCATTGCACGATCCAGACTGTCTTGAAACATACATTTGTGGTTCCGCATGTGTTTGTGGTGCCGTTTGTCCATCAATAATTTCGAAACGTGCTTGTTGCTGTGCAGGCTGCCTGATTTCACGTATGTTATTTTCCGCCTGTGATTGGAATCGCGAATGCGTAATATCTTCGTTAATTGCTTGTTTTTCCGGTGCTGTTACAGATACGGATGTGGTTGCAGACTCAGTGCTTGTTCGATCCTGTTCACTACGCTCTTCAATAGTTTGCAACAACTCTGTTCGCAATTTCTGAAATTGTCGCTTCGTTTGCACTTCTATTTTCACTATGCGGTTATCATATCTTTTCAGCGCTGCTTTTGTGATACGTTTGTGTATTACACTGTTTTCAACAATTTCACGCGCTGTACCTGCTGCTTGTTTATCTGTTTCTCTAGTTTCTTGACTTCTCCTTGGGTGTTGTTACGTAATGTTTTGATCTCGTCCTGAATGTCATTACGCAATGTTTTTACGTCCGCTTGTACCTTGTCAATGTCTGTTTTCAATTGATTGTGACCGGTTATTAAGTTTCCTATCACTTCTCGAGATTCTTTTGCCTCGTCTTCAATACGACTTAGGTGTAACTGAGTTTTTTGTTTTGCTCTTTAATCTCACGCATTTGTCTCGTGGTTTCTGCAATTTGTTTCGTCTTTTCTGCATTCTGAATTTTAATTTGATTCGCAATTTCTTTATTTTGTCTTGTCGTGGTTACCGTCATTAATTGCAATAATTCTGCCAGATTGGTGGGTCGTATTGCGTTTTCATCCGACGTCCTACGCTCTGTGTTTTCGGCCAAGTGTTGGTTTGCAACCGATTGCATTGAACTGTGCGGTAACACGTTTCTGCTCGAATTCCTTGTACTCTGTGGTGAGGGAGCTCTGATTACTTGTACTATGGGTTCTACGTATTCAAGACGCAAGTCACAATCCTCATCGGCTGTCTTTCTACTTTCCTGCTCCTCTGTCGTATGCTGACCTAGGTTTTCTGTGCCTTGGCGTACATTATCCTCGTTATGGTGCGTTATCTGTCCTATTTCTCGCGATACTGCATCGTCTGTTGCACTGTCCTCTATTCTCTGTCCATCTTCATGTTGGGTCTCTACCTAAATTCGGTCAATGTCTCGATCTGCCATTGCTAATCTTTCCGAATCCCTTATTTTCTGTTTTAAAAGCAATTCACGCGCCATACTTCGAGTCAACATGCGCTCATACGATCTCACGCGTTTCATAAATTTTTTGCACACACGACTTGACAATCCATTCACTTACTTGTTGGGTCAGAACCAACTTGTCAACGATGTATCCGCCACCTGTGCGCTTGCATTGGAGAGAAAACTTAATTCTAACAATATTAAAATTCATAACTTAATTATGCTATTGTCTCTGCTAGAATGTCTCACGTTCTATTGAATACTTTCTAACTATCTATCGCTGCAGCTACTGTTTTCGACTATTTATAACTTTATGAAAAAAAATTTTGTTACAAAAATTTTTCAAGATATTTTTCTGACCTAGTTAGGCATGTGGTCGACCTTCAATCATGGTATTTTACCATCCTGGCAGGGTCGCCATTCTCTAACATTCTGCGTGGTGTCTGTTGTTCTATGTCGTGTCTCCCTACCACTTTCGCGCAACGACGCTCTGAGAGTGTTTTTTAGGGAATTGACTAGTTTGAACCTGGGACCTGTTGCTGGTAAGGAGACGCCAAACCACATATGACATGTCGAGTTTAGAAGAGATCAGTGAGACTAGCGATGATTCAACCAAGTACTTAATGATTTCAGCGTCAGCTCCACTGCTCTCACTGTAAAAGAATCTTAATACTAACTAAATTTAGTGGAAGGGGTTCAAGGCTTTCCAATTTTTAGTTAGCTGGTAAAATAACGTCGAAAAAGCAGTTAAGTTTACCATTGGAAATTTTATTCCACTCACAAAACAATGTTTATAAATTGCACTATTGATAAAAGGAAATGTTTTAATACAGGATGATAAAAACCAACTGCGTTCAACAAAAATGTGAACGAACATTCCCTGAATGTCTGTAACAGCGAAGTAATAACAATCAAAATACGCTAAGTACTGTACTGGCTTAAATATGCCATCCAAAAATCACTTGACCTGAGCTGCAGGAAATGCTGTGGGCAGAGTTCTCGTTCTGCGCATCCAAATGCTCGCTCCAAGGATATTTGAATCTTCTAAGCTACCGACGAGCTTAATGTGGACAATGCAGTTGCGCACATGCGCACGCGGTACCAACTGCAACAGGACAACACAGAGAACGTTTAGACCCACCATACCTGTAGAAGAAAACCGGCAACAATTCTCAATTATGTCTCTAATTCTTACATGTTATTTTATTACAGGTTTAACCCTGCATTTGAAGTGAAGATGCCAGATCACTATAGTTTTCAGAATTTTGGGATTCTTCTGATGCGTTAAGATCCAACTGCTACCTGCACACGGACTGGAGTCTCAGTACAAATGAAGCCACTACCGTAGTTACAAAGGTAACATCTGCAGGGCGGTGGTTTCTTATATATTGCTGTCGTATAGTGACGGGAGCAACTGAATGGAAAACAATCTATTCATTCGTCTGTTGGAAACGAATCGAACCATTCGCTCGTAGTTTTACGTATCGGCTCAATTACTCATTCATTCTTTTGAGTGAAACTAGTCGGTGAGAGCGACGGAACGAATACAATCGTCATGTCGGTTGGACTGTTCATTCACTACTTTGAGTGAAGCCAGTACGTGGAAGCAGACCAAATGAAAACATTCGAGACAGTCGGTTGTAGTTTTATGTGTCAGTTTGATTATTATTCATTTCTTTTTTTCCCGTGAAAGCAGTCTGTGGGAGCATCCGAATGAAAACATTCGTCAACGTTGTAGCTTTGCATATTCACTGAATTATTCATTCTTTGTTTTAAAGTGAAAACAGTCGGAAAATTTTCTGTCGGTTGAGTAAAGTATTCATCCTTCCAACTGAAAACACTCTTTAGTGCTTTAGCTCACTGAGCTTTCATTATTTGAACTAAACAGTGCTACATTACACCGCCAGAGGGTAGCCCTACCCCCCCCCCCCCCCCCCCCACCCAGGGGTATTTGTTTTATGTACTGTTGTGGGTTAAGTTGTTCCAAGCGTCTCAAACAAAAGCCTCGAGAATCCCTGAAATATGGGTCAATTGTCCCAGACACACGCACACACACACACACACACACACACACACACACACACACACACACACAGTCTGTGCACAGGGAGCGGGGACATGAGAGGGGCTTTGTTTCCTCGCTTGCGTTTCAGCTCTTACGATAAACAGACATAAATTACAGACCAGGGTAACAGAGAATTGTGAAAGAGCATATGTCCAAACGAAGTACTCATTTGCAGTAAGGTTCAAAGGTTCAAATGGCTCTGAGCACTATGGGACTTAACATCTGAGGACATCAGTCCCCTAGAAATTAGAACTACTTAAACCTAAATAACCTGAGGACAACACATACACCCATGCCCAATGCAGGATTCGAACGTGAGACCGTAGCGGTCGCTCTGTTGCGGACTGAAGCGCCTAGAACCGCTCGGCCACCGCGGCCTGCCTTCCAGTAAGGAATATGAAGTTAAATGAAGTCAGTTTGAATACAGCACAATGGTTAGAAGACAAAATTTGACATTTAAAATATTATGACTGGCGGGGCAGTGTCGCGGTGCATGCGATAGCCGATTGTTCCAATGTGATCTTTACAGCTGTAACCACACATATTTCGGTAATAAGGACAGGTACAAAGGTGCAATTTGTTGCATGATATTCATACGCAGCTAAGGTTCTAATAGCCGCTTAAAAGAGTTCATTGTGTTAAGGGGACTATTCTGTCTAGCTTCATATTCGGGACACGTTAAAAAATAATTTTGATACTGCCAAAGAAGTCTCAATTAAATGCAATAAATAGCAGTTATAACTTTGATTAATTACAAAAGGTACATTAATTTATATTTTATTACTAACTTCTAAGATGGAGTGCGGGCAGACACAAATATCTAACAGTGCTGGAAATCTTCTTCAGCATTTCTGTATTCTTCAACAGCTTATGAAAACATTTAGCTCAAGTTTCATCATAATTCACTCAAGTGACTGACATTGCTTACGTAGTTTTTACAACAAATTGTATTTTGTCACTACTCCATACGTTTCTTATTTGGGAAAAGACCCTTTCAGTAGCATCATACTATAACAGCTGTAATGACATCCAATTTGGGATATTTCGTTTCATAAATGTTAAATTCGGAACAAATTGGTTCCCTGAATTACTTTTGAAAAAAATTCGGCACAGTGGTCGAAAAATCGTGATTGTCACGAAAGAAAACGGGAGGGTGGAGGAGTCACGGATGGTCTCCTGAAATCTGTGCGCCATCTGTAGTCCACAGGATATCTAAGTGATACTCCAGTTCCATGTCAGGCCTAGCGTGGCCTCCTTAACGTGTGCTAATACTGCCATGATACGAGCTCACAGTTCCTGCAGGTCCTGTCCTGCTCAAATGAAAAACTGTACTGGAGTTTTGCAGGATATGGGTGTCAGATTTGGCCTGTGCCACACACTCTGCCAACTGTTGGTGGGAAGGAAAAGGCGGGCGGGGAGAGGGTTGGCCAGTCAGTAACTAACTTGGGAAAGTAAGAACACATCTTTAAGTGTGTGTGAACATTATGCCGCAAACCGCACGTTTCTACCTATCCCCATTTATGAAATATACGTGATCGAGTTTGTAAAGACTATTTTGGAATATTCTGTATACGGATAGCAGAGCGTCTGAACCTACTTGCCTCTAGGTTTTCAACAGACTAAAACGAAAGAATCATCTACGGGCCGGACTTCATTTAATTAATTTAACTATGGTTTATTACAATCTATTTTTTTTTCGACTAATCGAATTTCCCCAGACACGAAACAACGTCCGGGCTTACCCCTGAAAGTTGTATAAAAATCTCTCCAGTACTCCTCTGAACGCCGTCAAAACTGGCATCAATCCGGGGGAACCCAACGCTGCAACATTATAACTTTCCCCTAAGCTGATAAACGAAATATATTTGTGCTCATAGTAACACTGAGCGAGTACGCTCACAGCGTATTTGAAAATAGGTAATGTGATTCAACTGAGTAATTTCAAGGTATTATTTTAAAAGTGTTTCTGCTCTCTTTGTGCCAGACTTGGGACGACAAGAGCCGTCTCGTTTAGTTCTCCGTCACTTCGAACCACTTTTGCCAGCCATGCCGAGTGTTCCTTTTTTATGCGGTTTCTCCACACTCGTCTAGGCGAATGCTGAGCTCCTTAACCATTTCAGACCCATTTACTCGATTCACAAACGCTTGCAACACGAGAAACGTATCTGCATATTGAGACTACAACGCAGACACATTTCAACACTCGTAAGACTACCTTTAGAGGTGACCATGTGTAGCATCGTCAAGATTGTTGTGTTTCGATTGTTTTGAGAAGCTGCAATGTTTGAAATTTATAAACGCTTTTAGTACGTTTGCACCGCTTAAATTGAAACAAATAATACTGCAAGTGATTCTGATGTACCAAAAGCCTGATAAAAACAAAGAATCCTAAACTACTGCATAAATATATATGTATGCGAATAAGAGTAATATATACGAATGTGAGAAATCGTATTACCAGTCTTTAAGATAAATTCAATGAGATATACAATATTTGCAAGGATGATTCATATTATAAAACCATATGCAGCAAAAAAATTCAAAGGAAACTAAGGAATGATGACGGATATTTTCCGCGGAAAAATGTTTCCCACAAATGTCAGTATATCGTTAAAATGCAACTCGCCATAGCCAAAAACAACTGTATTGTAGATGTTTTATATTCTCCTTCACCTCAGCATTTTCCGAAAAGAATTGTCGATATTGGATTCTCACCGATGAAAAGAGAGAGAGAGACGGAGATCTTAAACAAACTTCAATTAAAAATAGTTATTTGAGTGAAAACCATTCTAATGTAGCAAGTTTCTAAAACGGACTAAAATATATTAAATAATTTCTCCTTGCCACTCTACAGATTCATAACGCCATGCAAATAGTCCTGAAAATTTGTGTTTGTGAAATTTTAGTAGATATGACAGTTCTTGTAAAATTTAAAACAAATATGTGGGACGCATGCAGTAGGTACTTGACGCATCAATAGTTTACCTAAGTCGCTAACAGTTTTACTGCACTTTAAATGGTATGAACTGTTCTGTGAATTATACTCACTACACTTCCTACTATTACCTGTTGCTTGCGACCCACGGTTTTCGTTTTCAGTTTTACAATATTGTCATAGCTATAAAAAGTTACAAGCACGAATTTTCAAGACTACCTATACGGCACTAGGAATATGTATGGGACTAGGAAAGATTATTTAATACTTTTCAGTTCGTTTTAAAAACGTGTTACATTAAAAAGTTTTTTACTTAAACAGTTATTTTCTGTTATATCCTAGCCAGTAATGCCACCCGAGCCCGCTGCCAAAAGGTTGGCAGCATCAAAGTCCGGACGCCGTCCGCATAGGCAGCGCCAGCGAGACAGGAAATCGCCGCAAGTCTGCGCGCGCCACCGCTGGCTTCTGGTTTCTTAAGCGCTGGAGTCGCGAGCGCTAAGACAGTTCTGTATTCGCCGCTCAGTTGTATACTCGCCACCGAAGTGTGTACTTGCAAGTCAGTTGTGTGTTCATCGCAGCAGAGTTGTTGTCGTCAGCCGACGCTGACCTAGCCGCTCCGACTCGAACTAGACAGATTTCTGTAGACACGGAGTTCACTACTGTGTTCTGTATGTTCGTTAATAAAGATAAGTACCGACTTTTATTTAATCAGAGTGTTTGGGTTTTCATCTTTCTGTTCACTGTTCCAGCGGACCGGTCGGCCCGCTATTAAAAGTGTGGCGGTGACTTCGTAAGCCGTTTCTCCAGCGAATTGTTTGTCGCTACGAACGCCGCCACAAAACTGGCGACGAGGACTGCCGAACTCGTGTGCAGGGCTGGTTCAACTTGTTTCTGATTATACTAATTATCGCGATATAATTTTGGGGGCTGGTTTAATTTGTGTTCACTATGTATGCCGACTTACAACAGTTGATCTTGTTACAGAGTCAGCAAATACAAAGTCTGGTGGAAGCAATCGCCAAACAAGCGGCTAATCCACCTTTCCGTGCTTTTGATGCATCAAGAGAAGAATGGCGAGAATATTTCGCGCAGTTGCAGGCGCACATGACAGTCTACAAAATCACAGGTACTGAGCGGCAGCTTTATTTAATTTCTACTGCAGACGTGGAAGTCTATCGACTACTTTGTAAGTTGTTCCCGGAATCCCAGCCAGAAGCTTTAGACTATGACGTTGTTGTTAACAAGCTTGCTGAGTATTTAGAGTCGCGAGTTCATGTGGTGGCAGCAGCCAGATTCAAGTTCTTCAAATTAAAGAAACTGCCACATCAATCTAATAAACTGTGGTTAACAGATTTACGGGGCCTCACCCGTCAGTGCCGGTTTAATTGTGTGTGTGGAGCTTCCTACAGTGATGTCATGTTACGAGACGATATTACTCAAAACATTGCAGATTCTCGTATTCGTGCTGCTATCTTAAAGTTGCCTGACCCGTCATTAGAGGCTGTGATGAACATCATTGAAGCCCAAGATACTTTTGACTATGCTGAGTGTGAGTTAGATCAGCCATGTATTTCTCAAATTGCCTGTGCTAAGCAAGTTATGTCACGCCTGCGGCACCACCGGCAGAGTCAGACTGTAAACACTAGCCAGCCGCGTCATGTTAAACACATTCGTCAGCCGCGTGTGCAAAATGATAGAGTTAAGTCTTGCCCTAAGTGTGTTCTTGCTCATCCTCGCGAACGTTGCCCGTTAAGAAACGCGGTTTGTCACTTTTGTCAAAGGAAAGGACACATCCAGACTGTTTGTTTGCGTAAACGCAAGAACAATTCTAGCGCTGCCCAGCCCATGGATATTCATGTTCTACAAAGCCAGCCCGCCCAGAAGGTCGCGTTTAAAGACTATTCCACGGTTCGTGTGGGTAATAAACTTGTTCGCAATAAGCCACCCACCCAGCCCTCTGCTATGCGACCCAAGCGTAATTCAAACGCTGTAAAAAGTAATGTACAGACTGCAAGTGAAGCGGGAGTTGTTGTTCCACCCGCCCAACCCACGAGTTGTCGTAAGCAGCGAACACGCGCTAAACGCGCTGATTTTGTGTCTTCCGCCTCCACTGCACCGATCCAGAGACAGTGTAATAAACTATTTGTGAAGCTACGCATCCAGGATAAGACCTTCAATTTTCAATTAGACACTGGTGCGTCTGTGACTCTCATAAATAGTGCTACGTATGCGGCTATCGGCCGCCCTAAACTTTCAGCGGCAAAACATTCTTTGGCTACTTATAGCGGAGAACAAATTCCTGTGTTAGGTGTATGTAGCGTGCCAGCCACATTCCGTGGCAATACAAAAACAGTTTCATTCACAGTGCTCCGCGCTACAGACAGTGTAAACATTTTCGGATTAGACTGTTTTGACTTGTTTGGCCTGTCTATCCAAGACAATGTGTTGCAAATTAATTCTGTTGTTGTTCCTCAAGACAGCATAACCGATTTGTGTAAACGATTCAGTGACATATTTAAAGACGAACTAGGTTGTGCTGCGAACTTTGCCGCTCATATTACGTTAAAAGATAATGCTCAGCCTCGATTTTTTCGTGCTCGTCCAGTGCCTCACGCCCACCGGGCACCTGTATCAGATGAACTTCGTCGTTGGCAAAACAACGGTGTTATTCAACCCGTTTCAACGAGCCAGTGGGCTTCTCCCTTAGTTATTATAAAGAAACCGTCTGGCAAGTTACGTTTGTGTGCTGATTTTAAGTCGACAGTTAATCCTCAGACTGTCATTGATTCTTTTCCTTTGCCTAGACCGGACGAGCTGATGGATAAGTTAGGGGAAGCTCGTTTCTTTTCCAAAATTGATCTCCGTGAGGCATATTTGCAATTGCCCCTCGACGAGCAATCACAACAGTATTTTGTCATAAACACGTCGTTGGGGTTGTTCCGTTTTCTGCGTTTGCCTTTTGGTTGTGCGTCAGCTCCAGCTGTTTTTCAGCGTTTTTTGTCACAACTTCTGGCTAATGTGCCATCGTGTTGCAACTATTTAGACGATATTGTTGTGTCCGGTCGGACGCCTGCTGAGCATTTCCGTAATTTGGAGTGTTTGTTTACAGTGTTGTCTCAGGCAGGCCTACGTTGCAACATCGATAAATGTTCATTTTTCCTTACGGAGATGGAGTATCTGGGACATGTTATTAATGCTCAAGGCATTCATCCCTCCCAGTCACATTTAGCAGCTATTCGTGATTTGCCCGCCCCTCGCAATCTGCAGGAATTGCAAGCAGTTCTTGGCAAATTGACATATTATATTAGGTTTATACCTAATGCATCACAGATTGCTGCACCGTTGCAACGTCTCCGCCGTAAGAATGTTCCGTTTGTGTGGTCAGCTGATTGCCAATCAGCCTTTCAGCAGCTTAAAGAGGCTTTATTGAATGATCGTTGTCTGGTCCATTACGACCCTAACAAGCCTCTGGTGTTAGCTTGTGATGCCTCTTCTTTCGGCCTCGGTGCTGTGTTGTCTCACCGAGTCGGTAACACCGAAAGTCCTATTGCGTTCGCATCTAAATTGTTAAACAAAGCTCAGTGTAATTATAGCCAATTGGACAAGGAAGCGTTGGCTATTGTGTTCGGCGTCACAAAATTCCATCACTACCTCTATGGTAGACCATTCTATTTAGTAACAGATCACAAGCCCCTGACGTCACTGTTTCATCCGTCTAAACCAGTTCCTCAGCGGACAGCTCAGGGACTACAACGTTGGGCTCTTTTGTTATCACAATACCAGTATGAGATACTGTATCGCCCTACAGCTCAGCATGCAAACGCTGACGCGTTTTCTAGATTGCCGATTGCTGCGGATGATGTCTTCGATTCCTCTGACGACTCTTGCCATCAGATTGACGCCGATGAGCATCAATCCCTCCAGGATTTTCCGATTGATTATCGTCAGGTGGCACGTGAGACAGCTACGGATCCTCATCTGAGTTTACTATTACGTTTTGTTCAACGTGGTTGGCCGTCCAAGGCAAAGGACATATCGGATCCTGTGGTTCGTCGCTATTATCCGCAACGTCATCTGTTGTCTGTTTCGCACGGAGTTTTGCTGTTACGCACCGAGAATGACCAGCTTCGTGTAGTGGTTCCCCAAGTGCTCCAATCCAAGGTCCTCGACTTGTTGCATCAAGGTCATTGGGGAGTGGTCCGCACCAAGCAGCTTGCCCGCCGTCATTGTACATGGATCGGCATTGATAAGCAGATTACGCAGATGTCTACAGATTGTTCGACGTGTGCCGAACACCAAGCTGCTCCGCCTCAACGCTATTTTGAGTGGGCACGCCCTGCCGGTCCCTGGCAGCGAGTACATATTGATTTCGCTGGTCCATATTGGAATTCTCGTTGGCTCATCGTGATAGATGCATTTAGTAATTTTCCGTTTGTTGTGCCCATGCAGTCTACAACGTCTGCACAAACTATACGGGCGTTTACTTCAATTTTTTGTATTGAGGGTCTTCCAGAAGTTTTAGTGTCTGACAATGGTCCACAATTTACCTCTGCTGAATTTGAAAGTTTTTGTTCTGCCAATGGCATTCACCATGTTCTTACTCCGCCGTTCCACCCTCAATCGGATGGTGCAGCGGAACGTTTTGTACGCACATTCAAGGATCATATGGACCGCCTTCGTGCTACGCACTCTCGTCAGCAGGCCCTCATCACGTTCCTGTCGTCGTACCGGACCACGCCACGCGACGGCCCTTCGCCTGCGGAGCTTCTCCACGGCCGTCGTCATCGCACCCTACTACGGTTGTTGCACCCCCCGGATCGACCCGCCGCTTCTGAGCATCGCACGCGTTTTCAGCGCAACGACGCCGTTTTTTTTTTTTTTCAGAGTTTATCACGGTCGCCGTCGTTGGGAACGTGGTACCGTGATAAGTGTCCAGGGTCGCGGTTTTTATACTGTTCAAGGTGCTACTGGGGTGCACAGGAGGCATCAGAACCAGTTGCGCCGCGTTGGCCGCCCGGATTCTGCCGCTCGTTCTTTGTCCACAGATTTGGTCCGCGGCGGGTTCCAGCCGCGCCTTCCGACTTCGCTGCCGCCCCCAGGGCAGCAGCAGCAGCCGTCACCGCTACCACGCCGACAGCCCGTCCCGTTGATGCCTCCCGCGCAGCTTCATCCGGGAGCGCCCCAGGTGGTCGCTCCGGCGCCTGCGGTCCCTCTTCAGTCGCCACCGCCTTCGGAGCTGATGGACGTCGACCCCACAGCCGGGCCGCCTTCCCAAGCGGTGGCTGTGCAGCCTGTCCTGCAGCCGCTTTCCTTGGGCACCCCCAAGGAGTCTGACACCGCAGCGCCTTGTCCGGCGCCCACTCAGCAGCCGTCGACGCAGCGTCAGGAGACGCTGCCTCTCTTCGTGGGTCCCGACGCCCCGTCGCGTCCAGTACCAGAAGCTGCGCCCGTGGTCACAGGCGTGCACCCTGACCTCGGTTTTCAGTCGGTGTTTCCCGAGGCCCCGCGCAGCCATTGCTGGGGTGCGGACCAGGGACAGCCACCGACAACAGTCTCCGCCCCGGTCTCTTCTGCTACGCCTGCGGCCAGGCCCCTCCCCCGCCGTCGACGCTCGCCACGTCATTATTCAACGACGGTGCGGCGATTTGTGGGGGGAGGAGTGTTATATCCTAGCCAGTAATGCCACCCGAGCCCGCTGCCAAAAGGTTGGCAGCATCAAAGTCCGGACGCCGTCCGCATAGGCAGCGCCAGCGAGACAGGAAATCGCCGCAAGTCTGCGCGCGCCACCGCTGGCTTCTGGTTTCTTAAGCGCTGGAGTCGCGAGCGCTAGGACAGTTCTGTATTCGCCGCTCAGTTGTATACTCGCCACCGAAGTGTGTACTTGCAAGTCAGTTGTGTGTTCATCGCAGCAGAGTTGTTGTCGTCAGCCGACGCTGACCTAGCCGCTCCGACTCGAACTAGACAGATTTCTGTAGACACGGAGTTCACTACTGTGTTCTGTATGTTCGTTAATAAAGATAAGTACCGACTTTTATTTAATCAGAGTGTTCGGGTTTTCATCTTTCTGTTCACTGTTCCAGCGGACCGGTCGGCCCGCTATTTAAAGTGTGGCGGTGACTTCGTAAGCCGTTTCTCCAGCGAATTGTTTGTCGCTACGAACGCCGCCACAAAATATTCTGCTTTTTATTCTTGTGTGTGTGAAATTTTTCAGCTGATTTCAAAAATTGTGATGAGATTACTGTAATGTTGACAGATTGCCAACACTACGCACATTATTTAAGGAAGGCGGCCATTAAGCAAGCAGGCGGACTTGATGGTCTGAAACAGGATACTTCATAAATGCGATAAAGAAAAGTACGTAGCTGCTGGAATACTTAACTTTAATCCACCATTTGTATACAGCGTTCTTGATGAGACATTTCATACAATAACTATCAAACTATCAATTGCTATGTAAGGCTAATGGCGCCTTGCTAGGTCGTAGACTTTGACTTAGCTGAAGGCTATTCTAACTATCTGCTCGGCTAATGAGCGATGCTTCGTCAGTGTAGTCGCTAGCAATGTCGTCCGTACAGCTGGGGTGAGTGCTATTCCGTGTCTCGAGACCTGCCTTGTGGTGGCGCTCGGTCTGCGATCACACAGTGGCGACACGCGGGTCCGACATGTACTAAGGGACCGCGGCCGATTTAAAGCTACCACCTAGCAAGTGTGGTGTCTGGCGGTGACACCACAATTTCAACAAAGACATGTAGTAAATTTCAATTTTTCTTCAGTTGGGTCAATCGATATATGTCTTCCTTCTACGTATATCTTGCGGAAAGTTCGCGAATGTAAAAATTGGAGAGAAACGAGCTCACCGTAAAACAGAGAGCTCTCCGCCACCCACCAGATTCGAAAGCAAGTTAATATTGCAGCGTCATCCAGTTCTGAGCTATGTTGAACGCTTAAAGTGTCTAGCTTATCAGGAAGTTAGTTTAAAATCAATTGCAAAATTTGTACCGAAGAAACAGAAGAAAGCGACCTAATAAAACGTGTTAAGAAGCGGTTGTTTGTTTATACTTATTTAAATTTAGAGTGAGGCACCAGATATTAAACTTTTAAAAGCGCCCATAAATTGATATTTAAGTACGAAAATTGGTATTTAAGTAAATGGGAGTAAAATCGTATCTACTTGAAATAAGATATCCTATTTGTACGTAAGGAAGGTTGTCAGACCTAGCCATCGTTGATGAATAACCGAAAAGGCAGAAAAAGTCTGCCAATAAAATCGTTTAAACCCAGAGACTGAGTGAAAACATTCGAGAAACGGCCGCAACACACCGTGACTTGCATCATTCGACTGCCTCGCGATGAATGAAACCAATCAAACCCAGTCAGTGAGCGAAAACATTCACGTAACGCCCGCAACGGACAGAGACTTGTTTCAGTCAGTTGTATCGCATGAGGGAGTGAGAACAACCGTATATTTGACACGGACGCAGAGACTAGTTTCCATTCGGTTGTTTCATTCGACTGAAAAAACCGACTGAACGAAGAAAACCGTTGACTGACAAATCGATTGGTAAAAACAGTCGGTTGTCCCACCACTGCCGAGGTAGCACATCCAGACAGACGACAGCTCGTATCTGACACTCTGACACTTCTCCACGTCCAGCTATCTAACTACGTTGATTCCTTACTACGTTTTGGGACGTACACGACACGTAACTCTTGTAACTCACGTCAGCAGTAGAATCACACGACGGCCCGGTACCTGTTTCACAGCAGCCACAGAGTTCTGAAGCGGCCATTGTGCTCTTATAAGGACGTAAAACAAGTTTGGGCTATGTTTTAGTTCTAGATCGTTCCCCTTTGCGCGTGATCTCAATGAGTGGTCCATAATGACAGTACTGCCGACGGAGGGCATCACGTATCGTTTGCTGTACCTGTTGCATATTGGCGTTCAATCTGTACATTAGGCGCAGGTCGCCAGCGTGGTTTCGTGTAATTTACAAAAAACATCTCTAAGCTGCAAGGAAACTTTGAAATCACGAAAGTAGATGCTACGTAGGAGAGCAGTGGGGCTATGGAGCTCGTTGTCAGCGGGCCGGCGTGATTTTGGCAGAGAGTGTGCCGTGAGCCCGCGCCCCCACACCCTGTGTTCATGCGGAGCCTAAGTGCCACGCTCGCTACGTAATTAGCGACTACGGCGCACACACGCCGCGCCGCGCCGCGACAACTCAAACAAGTCGTCGCACAGTGTCTGCAGCCCGGAAGCCGCGCATGCCCTGTTTGTCGCCTGACAACACCCCGAAAACTTCTCATACACCCCAGTGCCACTGACAAATAATGGCGCAGATTTTGTTAGTGAGTTGCATAATTTATTATTTTATGAGACGGGAAAATGTCAGCAGTGGTTCTCATCGTATCAGGGACGAAGAAAGCAGAGTTGTCAATAGATGGGGAAGAGATCTGAGTCTGCCTGCTGTCGTGTAAAGCGGGATGCCGGAGGGTTCTCAGTTCATGACCTGCTACTGTGCTTAAAACATATCAGTCATCTGTCAATAAACATAACAGAGGGAAAAAATTATCTCTCTTCACTTATAACATAAGTGTATTGCGAATGGCTCAAAAGGGCTCTGAACCCTATGGGACTTAACATCTGAGGTCACCAGTCACCTAGACTTAGAACTAGCTAAACCTAAGAACATCACACACATCCATGCCCGAGGCAGGATTCTAACCTGCGACCGTTGCAGCAGCGCGGTTCCGGACTGAAGCGCCTATAACCGCTCGGCCACAGCGGCAGGCATTTGCGAATGATTTGTAAGGTAATATACATGATGTAGCTGACAAGGTAGTCAGTAACATCAGCACGTCGATCTCAGAAGACTGAATAAAGTTTATACGTAACAAAAATTAATACACACATTTTTAACACTAAACTTAAACCTAAGTTTTGATGTCGCAAAGTCGTCAAAGGTCAAACAGTCAATAAGTGACCATTTTAAATACCTAAAACTGAGGGTTGGTGGTATGTTGGAAGTATCATGTTCAGAATTTTGTGCGAAAATTAAAGGCAGTTGTCTTCACTAAAAGAATAATCGCCACTGCTTC
Organism: Schistocerca serialis cubense; assembly: GCF_023864345.2. Lineage (NCBI taxonomy): Eukaryota > Metazoa > Arthropoda > Insecta > Orthoptera > Acrididae > Schistocerca > Schistocerca serialis. The sequence goes on from NC_064642.1 coordinate 788,079,382, forward strand.
TGACACTGAAATGCGAAGGCTTGTTTATTTCGCTTACTTTGACTCTATTATGTCGTACGCTGCCACACTTTGGGCGACGCTGTGCACTCACTAATAATATTCTCAATTTAGAAAAGCACAGCCACTCTGATCTGCAGTGGCAGTTGGCGAAATTGTTGTGAGGCGTTGTTCAGGTGACTCAGAGTTATAACCCCGCAATCCTTGTATGTCAATTCCATCATCGGATTTGTTGTTGATAATACTGACACATCGAGAAAAAAACCTGAAACGTTCAGTCAGAGAATACTAGACGGATAAACACGTCTTCCTCAGAAAACCTAGGGACAGGTGCAGGTGGGCACCATTCAGAAGATTTTATTTTTAATAGGCTTCCAGCAAAACTGATAAAACTAAGAGATAATCTCAAGCATTGAAATCCACTTTGAAACATTTGCGGGTGACACACTCTTTCGATTCTGTAAAGTTCTTCGCAGCAAATAGAAAATTTCCTCTGTAATGTACTACTTATTCCTAAATCTCTCAATATAACTTGGTTGTTTCTTTTTTTTTTAATTCTATAATTGTTTTGCTAATAAACTAGCTGAGTACCCAGTGTTGCCCAGGTATATATTCCAGTCTATATAGCTGCATTTCCTCCTTGCCCATCTCTCTGTCCATTTTCTCCTTCTCCCCCACTCTCTGTCTATCCGCTCCCTCCTCCTGCCCAACTCTATGTCCATTTGTGCCACCCTTCACTCTCTCCATATGTGCCACTTTCGGCTCTGTCCATCTCCTTCAACCCCTTTATTCCATGTCTTCCTTCCCAATATTTTTGTCCCTCTCCCCTTTCTCTAACCATCTCTTCCGCCCTCCTGTCTCTGTCCATCTCCTCCAGCTTCTTTCCTTTCTATCGCCTCCTCTACCACCCCTCTGTCCACTGGCATTCCCCTACACTCCATATCCTACCCCCCCCCCCCCCAAGCTGTGCAAGTCTCCTTCTTCCTCCTCTCTGTCCATCTTCTCCTCTCCCTATCCGTCTCAACGGTATCAGCCCAATGCGAAAAGAGGCTGGTGGTTTTTACCGCCACAGTATTTCTTTTCAGTTCATAACCAGATTTGATTCATGGCTTTCCACGGGTTTAAACGAACTTCTACCCATGAATTCGCCTGGATACGCACATGTCAGATGTATTTCACGTATATTTAACGTCTTCGTATTTGTAGACCTATTTCACCTGTAGCTTTAGTTAATTTCGCCCTGCATTTTCATTTACATGCAGCTCGATGTTTATGATGTATTTCCTTAACTAAGTGTCGCACCATGTTATAATTTTTCCGGTATATCTTGTGGTATAAGTGTATACCGCCTCCGAAATGTCATGTGAATATAGCAGCAAAGCTGCAGTAAATTCAAACGTCATCCATGAGGCTATAGTTTTTCACGCATCTCAGTGTTTATGACACAACTCCTGAGCTGTGTGTATTACAATGATATAATTTTGCTGGTACATTCAGGGATACATAAAAGTTTAATCTGCCAAATTTGTCACTAATACAGTATTATTAAAGAACATCTGCATCTACATGGTTACCCTACAATTCACACGTAAGTGCCTGGCAGCGGGTTCATCGAACCATTTTCATACTACTTCTCTACCATTCCACTCTCGAATGGCGCGTGGGATAAAGGAACACCTAAATCATTCCGTTCGAGCTCGGATTTGTTTTATTTTATTATGATGATCCTTTCTCCATACGTACGTGGCTGTCAGAAAAATATTTACGCATTCGGAAGAGAAAGTTGGTGATAGAAAGTACGTAACTAGATGGTTCAAATGGCTGTAGGCACTATGGGACGTAACTTGTGAGGTCATCATTCCGCTAGAACTTAGAACTACTTAAACCTAACTAACCTAAGGAGATCACACACATCCATGCCCGAGGCATCATTTGAACCTGCGACCGCTTTTTTTTTGTTAAAAAAAAAATCTGTGACTCAGGAAGGTATTTCAGACCCACTACATCTCAGAATCGACACGAATAGGCGTTCCTTGGTGCTGTAAATGACATTAAAGAAACCACCGCTTTTCTCTTGGGAAGTTGATTCCCGCACATTTCGCAGTCGAAATAACAATTCGCAGTGTGACGAGCAACAGGACGACATTCTTGGGCTTCTACACTGCTGATTCTCCTCGGATGATTCAACACTTACCTAAATTTTTAAATTTATGGTAAGGTCCTATGGGACCAAACTGCTGAGGTCATCGATCCCTAGGCTTACGCACTACTCAATCTAACTTAAACTACTTACGCTAAGGACAGCACTCACCCATACCCGAGGGAGGACTCGAACCTCCGACAAGGGGAGCCGCGCGAAACGTGGCAAGGCGCCCCTGACTGCGCGGCTACCTCGCGCGGCAACTCGTATGTAAGGCTTTCGTGGGGAGCAACACAGCTGAATGACAGCTCCCGTTTTGAGTGCAGTACAAATGCAGTATTTGCTCTGACGCCCAGAATGAACGGTACGGACCGTTGAAAGATGTTCGACGGAATATGAAAGAAGTGTTCTTGTACTTTCTGAGCCCTGCTTTTTTTGTCCTGGTAACTGAGTAGGAAAAACGGGCTAAATAGTGCAACATTTAAAATGTCTAGGAAACGAAACAAAGTAAATTTGGTTAATTTTGTGGTACTGATTTAAAATACACGTTAGCTCGAGGTTTAGAATATGAGGCACTGAAGATACTTACGCATTTTCACTAAATGTATAGACAGTTGTCAGCATTGCCTGAGCATGGTTATCATCATGTGATCAGGTACACGTGCTTTCTCTGCACATGCTCATGACGTGATCAATACCGCTGCGGCTGGGTAACCAACATCAGTCTTTCAGCGCTGTTATAACAAGGTAGTCTTGCGGTGACACTTCTCTATGGGCTTTCATGATAATTGTGTTTTGAAATACTGTACTTCAGGTGGCAACCTTCGTAAGCGGACATAAAGCAGTGTATATTAAATGTATTAATCATGCATATAAGGTCTGCTGCATTTGCGATAAAGTGTCGTTTGCTTCGTATTCAGTTAAACTTTCTATAGGAAGGTGCATTTCTTCTTTTTGTTAGTAAGATCATAAGCCATCCAGTTCAAGAGATTCAGCGTTCTCTCCAAACACACCCTTCTCGATACACAAGATGACGCAACAGGAGCTCAAAGACCACGTCAGAGATCCAGAACTTCATAAACTATCTACACCGTTCCGTAAATGTTTCGACGTTTCGATCTCTCTCAATAAAACTAGGGAATTGGAAAATTTCTTTAAAACTGAAAGTAGTTTCACATAGTACAATGATACAGGTTGTCTAAGGGATGCACTGAATATGGTGCAAATTCATTTCATTGACTTCTCAAGGACACCAGTCTAAGCAGTGTTTTACAGAATGGCATTTTTTTAAATACCTTTAGCGTATTCATTAGTACAAAATCATCGTATCTAAACATGTAAAACATACCGACAGAAGAAAAGAATGTACGATAGCTGCGGATACGAGGGAAGGGTGGAACTTTAATAGTAGCACTTGTATTTATTTACGACTTATTCTGAATATAAACACGGGAGGAACTCCAATCGCCTCAGGGCCTGGTAGTACTGCTATTGTGCCGGGCTGAAGTACTGTGGTCCACAACAATTGTATGCAACGTGTCAGTCTTATTCCCGCGTTAGTCTTTGTATTGTAGCAGACCGTGAAACATGGCAGCTCCACTGTAGATCTGCACCAAGCAGGAAATGAGGGCAACGTTTCTCGTTTTTTGTTTGCGAAAGGTGATAAACCTGCTGAAATTATTCGTCAAATGCAAGCGCAGTACGGTGACAGCTGTTCATCGCGAAGCAAGAGATACGAATGGATAGAGCGCTTCAGACAGGGAAGAACTTCTCTATGTGATGAGCGTCAACAACTCAGGATAATTTGGAAATCGTTGAGCGTATGGTGATGGAAAACAGACGAATCACAGTGCACGAACTCGCCAGTACTTTACATATCAGTGATGGTTCAGCGTATTCCATGTTACATGACAGGCTAAATTTTTGGCAAGAAAATGGTTACTGTAGACGAAACGTGCGTGCATCATCAGGACGAGGTAAGTAAGGCTGCGAGTATTGTTTGGAAACACCCACCATCACCAGAAGTTAAGAAATTTAAACGTCAACCATCAGCTGGTAAGCTTATCATATCACTACTATGGGGCATGGAATGTGTAATGGACCTTCAATTCACCCCTAAGAGGCGATACCGTGAACAGTGGGGATTATTGTGGTGTGCTGCGAACTAAACTGAAATCTTCAGTCTGATCCAAATGTCGCGGAAAACTGCCAAAAGGTGTCATCCTGCAGCAAGTTAAAGCTCGGCCACATTCTACTAAACCGACGGCCCAAACAATAAAGGAGTTGGGGTTCGAATTGCCAGATCACTCGCTGTACAATACAGATCTGACTCCAAGCAATTTCCATATGTTTGGGCCACTGAAGGAAGTGTTGAGGGGAAAAAGATTAGCAACCGATGCAGAAATCATTGATGCTATGCCAAATTGTTTACAGGTGCCACCAAATAACTTTTTTTCCGACGGTGTCAAAAAAACTTTTGAAACGTTGGACACAGTACGTTGACGTGCAGGGAGGTTATGTAGAAAAATAATGTATGTTTCAGTTTTCCATCATTAGAATAAATACTCCTTTCTTCTCAAAAGTCCCTTTACTTCCTCGACTTCCCCTCGTATATTCAAAAGTTTCCTGCCCTTGGAACTAGTGACCAGCACTGTGTATAACTCTTTGCCGCCGATGTGGAAATCGTAGGGTACCCTCAGCAGTACCAGGCGCGTAGATAGTTCGAATGGAACGGTGTATTGCCGGACGAATCTCTGTAACTGTTCTAAAGCGAATGCTACGAATTTCTTCCGTCACTTTAGGCCTCACATTTGTGTCATTGATATCACAACGGCTTAAGTCCGGGAATTGTTGTGAGTTCTCAGCCTCATCTGTCGAACAAATCAGTAACAACTTGCGCCATACGCATCCGAGAATTGACTGGCAAAATGAGATGGGCGGGTCTTTCAGAAAGTGTCGGCAGTTCTTTCTCTAAGCTTGTTCCTCGCTGTATTCAAAATAAGGACAGCTTGTATAAACATTAAATAAATAGTTTCCACTACTAAAGTTGCAATTCTCGAAATTCATGGGAATGTTGAAGTTATTCTGACACTATTAGGACTGTAAGCTGGCTGTTATCTCAAGTATTTCTTGGGCAAGCGGCATAGTCGTGCTATTCACAGAAAAGTTGGCCCAAGACAAAGCTTTCAAGTCCTGTGTGGAAAGTGCTGCGTATTAGCAGCTGTCAGAGCACAAAAAACTTATTTTTCCGGCATTGCATCTAAAACGTGCCCAATTGGTAAAAGCTCTGAACATAAATGGCTCTGCAGTCACTCGCTTACTTCAAAGGTTCGCCTGGACCAGCTAAGCATACACAGCAGAACTTTTTAAAAATACTCGGCATAAATGAGTACTATACAAGAGGAAAACAGAGTGGAACTACGGTGAGAACATATCAAGTACTTTGCTGAGGAAACACAAAGGAGATAATTTCAAAGAACTTGCGGATGATCTGACGCCGTCGTATCTAACATGTGACGTAACATGTCATCAAAAGTCCAAATCTTCAGTCACACCTGTATCTCTTCCTACCTAATTGTGATAATGCTAGCGATGAAGATGATGAGTGCGTTCATTAGTATTTTTTCCTAATAGGGAAAAGGTACGTTGTGAAATTTGGAGTTAATATGTTAAGAAATAAAATTGCTTGGTGGTGAAAAGGGACATTCCTGGGACAAAGTAACTGTGACAGTTAAAAATGGTCGAGCTTAAGGCATTTTATGTTTTTTCGTTATTTCTTATTAGACACGCATACAGAAGTGACAAAAGTCATGGGATACTTCCTAATCTCCTTTTCCCCGACGTAATGCACCAACTCGACTTGTAATGTACTCAATAAGTCGTTGTAAGTTTCCTGTAGATATACTGAGCCATGCTACCTCTTTAGCTATCCGTAATTGCGAAGATGTTGCCTATGGACTACATTGTGCACAAACTGACGTCCCGATTAAGACCCATAAATGTTCGATGGGCTTCACGTTGGGCGATATGGGTTGAAAAATCCTTCGCTCAAACTACCCATATTGTTCTTCAAACCGATTGTGAACAATTGTGGCCGGGTGACTTGGCGCATTGTCATCGATAAAAATTCCATCGTTGTTTGTCCACCAATGGCTACAAATGCTCTCCAAGGAGCCTAACACAGCTATTTCTAGTCTATGATCAGCCCATTACATGTAAACACAGCCCACGCCATTATGCCGACACCACCATCTTGCACAATGCCTTGTGCGGGCCCCTCCTGCCGGAGGTTCGAGTCATCCCTCGGGCATTGGTGTGCATGTTGTTCTTAGCGTAAGCTAGTCTAAGTAGTGCGTAAGTCTAGGGACCGATGACCACAGCAGTTTGGTCCCTCAGGAATTCACATAAACACACACACAGTGCATTGTTGACAAAGTGGGTCCATGGATTCGTTGAGTCTGCGCCACTCGAACCCTACCATCAGCTCTTACCAACTGAAATCGGGCCTCATATGGGCAGGCCATGGTTATACAGTCATCTAGGGTCCAACTGATACGGGAACAAGTGAAGGAGAGGCGCTGCTGGTGATGTGCTGTTGGCAAAGGCACTCACGTCGTTCTTCTGCTGGCATAACCCATTAACATCAAATTTCGCCGCACTGTCTGTCGCCGTACGTTCCAAATTGATTTCCACGGCTATTTCAGGCAATGTTGCCTTTCTGTTAGCACTGACAACTCTACGCAAACGCTGCTGCTCTTGGTAATTAACTGAAGGCTGTCGACCAGGGCGTTGTCCGTGGGGAGAGGCTTTGGCTGAAATATGGTGTTCTCGGAACGCTCTTGACGCCTGGGTCTCGGAATCGAATTCTCTAACAATTTCCGGAATGGAATGTCCACTGTGTCTAGCTCCATCATTCCGCGTTCAATGACTTAATTCCCGTCGTGCGGCGGTAGTCACATCGAAAACCTTTTCACATGATTTACCTGAGTACGAATGACAGCTCCTCCAATCCAATGCCCTTTTATACCTCGCGTTCGCGAAACTACCGCCATCTGTATATGTTCATATCGCTATCCCATGACTTCTGTCAGCTCAGTGTGCGATAAGAGACATTACTTTAAAAGTGAGAGCCTTTCAATAAATTTAAACTTTATTTTCGTTTTCTGTAGCCCATAACTCATAGTGAAATGGTATTTTGTTGATTGTAACTTTTCCAACTTTTCCAAATTTGTAGTACAGCGTTATCTTAACGCAGGGTAAATACTCGTGAGTGTGCGTAAAATAACTGAGTATGAGGTAGGGTACTATCGTATAACAGAGGTATTTAATATTATTGTGAGCAGTTACAACACGTAAGACAACTACATGCCCGTTCACAAGGAACAAACTATATGTTGTTGTGATGTAGCTCTAGACGAATCCGTAACGTGTTGGAGAGCGAAATGTAACTGCAAAACTGTGAGCACTTAGCAGCAGACACCATTTTCGTCCGTACTGTGTAAAAAACGGCAGAGGTGGAAAAACCACGGCTCCATTTTCAGACGTACAGCTCCAACAAAGTGCATACGGGACGCGCAACATTTTTTGATGGGGCATTCCGCGTGTGCGGGGCGCAGATAGCACTGCGAAGAGGCCGTGGAGGGCGCGTTGATGGCGCAGCTAGACAGCACTAGCCGGCCGCTTACCTAAACAATTTCCATTATTCAGCCGGCCCGCACACCGCATGCTCGGAATAACTGCCGCATAAAGTATGCGGGCGTTTTACGAGCAGCGGCCGCGCCGAGGGCTGCCGCCAACTTCCGCCGCCGTGCCCCCCACCAGACCATACAAACAGCACGCGTTCTGTTCTGTTCTGTGCCGCAACCCCCCCCCCCCCCCCCCCTCGCTCCGAGCTGGAGCCAACCACGCGCAAAGACACACACAAACTCGGCCAGTCCGTCCTCGTCGCCCTCGTGACGTCATGGCACTGTTCCAACTCCACAGAGCGAACGCATCCCTCACTGCGTGTGAGTGTGTCCTTGCTGCACACACGAGCACGCACACACACTCATACACACACACAGAATGTAATCATGTCCTATTGCATGTTCTACTAACAGTACAATCACCATTATCGCAGTCATCCTCTACGGAGTTCCCTTTACTGTACTCCGTCGCATACGTCGTCTTTGAGCCGTGTTTGCCACATTGTTCATCCGATTAATGTGCCCATTCCGTTCGTCTGTTGCCCACCGGACATCATTCACCAGTAAACTTGGGACTCGTTTATCAGTACGACTTTCTCTGTGTCAGTAAGACAGCGTTCAATAAATCTCTGTAATGCGTCCAAGACCTAATTAAAAGTAACGCAACAGAAGCGTTACATCGTAGTTTTAGAAATGGCACTTTCCTCCTGACCTTTTGTTCTTCTTGTTTGACGTATCAGCCGCTATGGACTACGGCTATTTCAGCTGTTTCTACTTTCTCTTATTCCACATTTGTCTCACGATTTCTCCATGTTTCTGTCTAATTTATTCTGTCCAAGTAGCTCCTGTGTTCTTGTTGGGTTTTTCATGGAAACGTTTGGAGTCCTTTAATTTCTCTATGAATGGTAGCCATTCCTCAATAGGTTTTGAAGTAATCTAGAGTTCGTCAATGTCCCTTCCAACTTCCTTGGACCATGTGTTATCAATTTTTAATTTACTGAAGTAAGTGAACGATCTTTTTGTCAGTCTGTTGGGTTTCATCCTTCCGACGTGGCTGTGGAAAGCTATTCTCCTTTTCCTAATAATGTCTGTAGTTTTTTGACTACGTGTATAAAATTCTCGGTTACGACGTCTTCTGTATTGTGTTCGCTCTTTAACCGAAGCCAAAATTTTCCATACTATTTTTTTTTCTGTGATTTTCATTTCTTCCATCATCCCGTTTTCGTTCTGAGTTAATTACTGGCGAATAGTGTGTAATTTCCGCAGCGATTTCTTACCATATATTACCTTAGCGAGCTAGTATGTTGTTTTCATGTTATTTAGTCTTACTTTAATGGCTTCTTTCTCGGAAATGTCTTGTTTATTTAATTCTCCTACATATCTGAACTTGTTTCTTTATGTTTCGGGCTGCCTTAATGTTTGTCATAAATTTGGTTTCCTCAAAGTAGATCCCTTCAAAAAAAAATATTTTTTTCAAGTACCTGTTTTCATTGACTTTGAAAATATATCTAGGTCACTCGCAAACGCTAAACAGTCTATTGGTATGTTGTCCCTTTAGTAACATAATCTATTTCCCACACTGATTTGGTTTTCCCCTACTGACATTCTCCACTCTCTTATGACACTTTCTAGAACACAGAGGCAGAAGAGGGAGACTGCCCCACTGCAGTTTTGATTAAGTTGATAATCTGTTTTGAACATGATCTATTCTTTCTAAAATAAAACTGATATTCACCGGTTTGTGAGAATCGAGTTGTCCTTGCTCCCTAGTAAAAAACGCCTCTGATATGTATTTCTAGACAACCGGTAGGAGAGAAATGACTCTCTAGTTGTTCACGTCGGTTTCATAACCTGCTTTGTACAGTGAGTGGATCAAGGCTGTCTTCCAGTCCTCAAGAATCTCTTTTGTTAAACAAATATTTTGAACAGTTTTGGTTAGCTCTTCCTGGTCTTTGTTATTTGAATATGTTGTGACTTGGCAAGACATCCAAGTCACTATGAGGTGAAGCCGAAAGGCACGCGTTAAAGCTCACGCAGGCTGGCGTGAGGTCTGGAACAGGTAAAGTAATTATACTAGCATGTAAAGTACGTAGCTTCTTGAATACTTAACTTTAATCCATAATTGGTGAACATCTAACTATCGTCTCGGCAAATGAGAGCGTAATTTGTCAGTGAACCATCGCTAGCAAAGTCGGCTGTACAACTGGGGCGAGTGCTAGGAAGACTCTCTAGACCTGCCGTGTGGCGGCGCTCGGTCTGCAATCACTGACAGTGGGGACACCGGGGTCCGACGTATACTAACGGACCGCGGCCGATTTAAAGGCTACCACCTAGAAAGTGTGGTCTCTGGCGGTGACACCACAGAATATTCCCAAGGTTTTTCAGTTATGGAATCTGGCCCACGCACGTTATTGCTTCTGAGGGATTTTGATGGTTTCCTTAATTCCCCTTTCGTTGGGGGATGTGATGAACCTTTTGCGTTTCTTACTTTTATGTTCTCGTTTTCTTTAACTGGAAAGAGAAAAGGTGAAGCGGTAGCCCAGCGTAGAGCCTGTGCCTACCGTCATGTATTTTTGACGGGTAGTGAACGGAGGTAGCCATTTTGGGCGACGTGAATAACTGAAGAGTATGTATTTTCTATGTGCATCGAACACTATAATGTAGTATTATTTTATTAACTTAAAGATTGTATGAGTTATTATTTCAAGTAGTAACGTAATAAGAAGAACTGAAGCCCACTTGTGCTCTTCGGAAAATTTACGAAGATCCGATTAACGCAATATGGACACAGTCAAGATTTTGTAGGTGGATAAGGCGATCAGACATAATATTATTAATTGGTAAGCATAAATATACCGCAAGAGATAGACTATTTCATTTATGTGAAACTGCTATAAAAGGATTCTTTACTTGTTTACAGGCATAGCCCATCTTATTGTGCTTGTCCGAGTGCTGAAAAAATAATCTCATTAATTAAATATATCCAAAAAGCCACTCACACTATTTTTATTATAATATATTTTTTATTACATTATGAAGTGGCAGCGCGATACGTAGTGGGCAAAATTGTGAGTATTAGTACCGTTCAGACAATGAATATACATGTATGTTAGTAATTCCTTTATGTTCTCTGTACGCTGATGACATGACGGAGACGACGATGTAATACTGGAAAAAATAATAAATAATAAATAAATTAGAAGGAAGAAGACAACAATACCAAGAGTGGACAACAAGGCACAATAGAGGAAGTACCAGTTACAAGACAACAATAAGGTAGGACTGCGGAATGCATATAGAAAGTGCATTCCCAGTAGACCTATTAGAAACTCGAAGCACCTGTTTTCTAAAATCCAGAATCTCAAGCTTCGGAGGTTAACGCAATTGCATTTAAGTAGAGAGAATGACATTTATTTATGAGCACTAAAAGTATATTGAGTGAACAACAATAGAAATTACAATCACAAATAACTGTATATGCGTTTTGTCGCGCGAGAAGTGGCGTGGAGGAAAAATCTAAAGAGAGAAAATATTAATTTTGGTAACTGAAGAGGCGAAAAGATTTCTATAATGGATGGACAAAACAATAAAGGAATGTCATTCCAAGATCAAAATGCCAGTGTGGTAGACTTGCATTTGCAAAATGCAACAATGGGCAATTTGGAACCGTTAAGCGGTGGTTATTTGGATGCTGGGAGCGAAATGCTATTGTTGCATTCGACGCCCGTGAATACGGAACATTTCATTACAAGCAATAAAGAGGCAGATGCTATCAGGCGTAGACCGGAAGTGAACAGGGAAGATATGCAAGCCCTATTTGGAGCCCTAACAGAAACAATACAAACAAGCATGAATGCAATGAAAACAGACATATATACAAAAATGTCGTATTTAGAGACTAATTTGAACACACTAAATTCCTAAATGTCGGGTTTAGAGACCCATTTGAACACTGTAAATTCAAAAATGTCGAATTTAGAAACAATACAAGCAGTTATGATCACAGTAAAGTCCGAGATCGGAAAGGTAGATATGAAGGTGACACACATTTCAGGCAAGGTACAAAATTTACGCACACAACTCAATAATTTGGATACGAAGCTCACACAGAAAATTTGGCAAATCTCCACGGAAGTGGATAAGAAAATTAACGAACAAGAATAAACATCAGTTCACGATATGAGTGAGAAATTAAAAGGCATAGCGGAAGAAAAATTTGAAACACAAAGACGCACGTATTGACAGGAACATCCAGAATCAGAGAAACTCAGGATAATTTACGGGTACTGCAAAAGAATACGCAGCTAAACATAGACAATGTACAATCAGAAGTAGCGAAGCTACATTCTTTCTGTGGCGACTTGCCAGAAAATGTAGAAAAAAATCACAGAGAAGGTAGGATTACTCAAGTTAGAACATAAAAGAATCAACTCAGACATTGCACAACTTTACGAAACAGTAAAGATCATTACAAAAGACGAAAAGACAACGTTCGCAGGAAAATGCGTACGCGAACAGCGTATTTATGTGGAAGCGGTAAAGTAATGGGGGACAAGGAGGAAGAAATTTTAAAAAGCGTAGAACATGACAGCAGACGGGTAGAACAAAGGTTAAGGGACGAAATAGTTGGCAAACAAAGTCCGACAATATCATCGCCGGGGGCGGCAAGCGGAGCTATACATAGCCGTCCGCCGGTGGGAGATATCAGTGGCGCGGACAACAATGCCCAACCCACGCCGCACGACCGCATGCAGACGCGCGCAGCGAGCAACGGGCAAAACTTTTGTAAAACAGATATGCCATCACAGCATGTAAATGGTGTTCCACCTTTCTGGACAGCGTTGTTAGTGGACGACGGTTTAATAAAACATCGACAGTTTCCTGTGAAACACAGCGAACGCACCCGGCAGTGTTTATCTGAGCCTTTAGGACTTGGACAGAAGCTCAAACGATCAAACATGTGGTAGGACACACCGAGGGTGGCGCCCTTTTGTGGGTTACAGGTATATCGGAAATTTGAGAGACATGTGATCAATTTTAGAATGCATTTTTAGATAAATACCAGTCAACAGCTATCCAGGAGAGATTAAGACGAGAGGTATTTAAACCAGTATCACATCTCCAAAATTGTGGGGGCTAAGGCACTATTTTGAAACATATCTAACCAAAACCCGCTTCTGGAATAATCCGATATCTCATGTCTATGTATTGAAAATTTTTTGGGGATACGAATCGCCTATCCCCGCAGTGTTAAAATATGCCTACTATAGGGAACATTTTCTCACAATCTACTGGAGACAGTAGACCTATACTTGAGTATTGCTCATCAGTGTGGGATCCGTACCAGATCGGTCTGACGGAGGAGATGGAGAAGATCCAAAGAAGAGCGGCGCGTTTCGTCACAGGGTTTTTTGGTAACCGTGATAGCGTTACGGAGATGTTTAATAAACTCAAGTGGCAGACTCTGCAAGAGAGGCGCTCTGCATCGCGGTGTAGCTTGCTCGCCAGGTTTCGAGAGGGTGCGTTTCTGGATGAGGTATCGAATATATTGCTTCCCCCTACTTATACCTCCCGAGGAGATCACGAATGTAAAATTAGAGAGATTAGAGCGCGCACGGAGGCTTTCAGACAGTCGTTCTTCCCGCGAACCATACGCGACTGGAACAGGAAAGGGAGGTAATGACAGTGGCACGTAAAGTGCCGTCCGCCACACACCGTTGGGTGGCTTGCGGAATATCAATGAAGATGTAGATGTAGATGTAGATAAAATTTTTACTGTATGTGCATTAATATGTTATAACAATACTGAAACAACAGTTTACTGTCAAGGTATTTTCTTACAGAGATATTTTACATTTATTTTTAAGTAATTTTTTTCCACTTTGCAAATAAAGTAATTAAGAAATCGTTGTTTCAGTGTGTAACAGAAACCCATGTGACTGAGTCGTAAAAATTTCAGACTTCTAGGTTCGCCAGTACCTGAGATAATGTTCTTAGAAGAAGTAATAAGCAAACTTACACGAAACGGAGAAAGAAGATTAAAACATTCCTGATCCATAGTTAATAACCCCTCCATAGTCTTCATAATCATCTTCAAGTCTTCTTTTGGCACCCCTCTGCACCTGTCTTGCTTTTTTCACTAATGTCTTGATTATGTTGTCAGCATGCCTTATTCTGCGCTGTTCTAAAGTCAACATATCACGTACTGTGCGGGAACCAATACGCAAACCCTACTTTTGAAGGACCAGGCATTTAGTTATATTCCCAAGTTTGAAGGTTGCCACAGCATCATACACACCAAAATGTGGTTTATTACATATGACAAACACTGTTTTTGGGAGACGATGACATATCACACTATTCAAGCACTCGTTGGGGTTCTGCGTTTTTCCATGAAGACATTTCATCAGAAGACTTCTGTCAGCTACATCCCTGATAATGGGCTTTATTTCTTCAATGATGGCTTATGGTAGACTGTGGTAGTGAATGTATTTCTCTCCAGTTGTTAGTCGCCTATTGTATTTACACCAGCTCTTTTCACCATTGGGGCCCAAACCATGTTCTGGACGTTCATCTGTGAATACAGTGTGGAAATACAAAGCCCATATAGCTTTCCTCACTTCTACAAGATTGCCTGTATTTTGCCTGATTGCAAGGCCATAGCAATTCTGAATGTGGTCTATTATGGAACCAGTCAATCTTCCTTTGCCATGCAAGGTTTTCCAATCTTCTGCTTCCTTTACCTTTCATGACTGATTTTAATCTTCTCAGCCTGGCACCTATTCTCTTCTGCACATGTCCTATACATTCAAGTTTGCTTATATTTCCCATATGGTTTGCTTTCCAAAACTTGCTTTAGAGTCACCGTCTCCAAGATACTTGACATAGCGAACATTATACCACTCTGAAGAGCGATGAAAAATTTTTTTCACCCCAGCAACCTCTCCATTCCACCACTACTACCGTAATAATTAACAACACAGTCATCACTATGTTCATTTTTCAGCCATCTCTGCATCTACAGTATTTAGATATTATTGCAACATCAATAACCTTGGCAGTGTCAACACCAGTTGCTGTTACAACAACATTGTTGGAGGTGTGACCCGTTTTTTTTTTTTTTTTTTTTTTTTTTTTTTTTTTTTGCCACGTGCCATCAAAAGCTACTGTGAGGTTGCGACTGCCATCATTTTCTTTCACTGCTTCTTCTACAGCTACCTGCATTGGCTCCTGTGCTACATCTTCAACTGCAGATCGTACTACATAGTTGTAAGCATCAAACTTTGAAAGTACACTTGGAAGATTTAGAACAATTCATAAACTAACCTAATATTTACACTATAAAGCTCAGTTTTCTTGTATCCATTATTTACAGTTAGTGAAACAGAACTTGGGAACTTACAGCTGTACTTGTAAACACTACATATTAAATTAAACTGGGCTGCCAGGCCATTATCGGATTCTACTTTCAGAGAAACGTTTCCTTGACATTTTTTGCAGCACACACTGTTTTCAAGAGCCCTATTAGATGACGTAGTTTTACTAGATCAGGAGAAAAAACTTGAATAAGAGTGATGGACAAGAAAGGAATTCAGAGCGCGCGAGCTTTAAGCAAGAGCCATGAGCGGTGAACTGTACTGAGACGCGCAGCCGCGCTTAAAGCGGAGCGTACATTAACAATTACATTCGAAGCGGCTAACAGCTGATCACAAGGGCAGATGAGCGAAAAGCAAGGTTGAGTTCAGTGTCCCCTTTAATGCGCAAAGACAAACTGCGCACCGCGACGGAAACCATTTTAGAATTTAAGCGAATCGGCATTCACGGCGCGCAGCCAGCTGGACAGAACAGTAGCAATACGACATGGGGTACCTATCAGCTGACTACTATGAAGTAAATCAAATACACAAACAAAACGAATAGAGACAATTATTCCCAAGTCGGAGGCTATACTGTAAAGAGCACTAATTTTAAGAGTATACCACTAGTTTAAGCATACGTAGCTACAAGAAAATTAGCGCATTGACGCAAGTAAACTACAAGGAGAGTAGAATACGATAAATTTGTGAACTTAACATAGGCTATTGAATATACATAGCTAGAAATAAGTATTAGTATTCAAAGCAGAAGAGAATAGACACAGGAAATAATGACCTATCCAACTGTACAGGGTGTTACAAAAAGGTACGGCCAAACTTTCAGCAAACATTCCTCACACACAAATAAAGAAAAGATGTTATGTGGACATGTGTCCGGAAACGCTTAATTTCCATGTTAGAGCTCATTTTAGTTTCGTCAGTATGTACTGTACTTACTCGATTCACCGCCAGTTGGCCCAATTGAAGGAAGGTAATGCTGACTTCCATGCTTGTGTTGACATGCGACTCATTGCTCTACAGTACTAGCATCAAGCAAATCAGTACGTAGCATCAACAGGTTAGTGTTCATCACGAACGTGGTTTTGCAGTCAGTGCAATGTTTACAAATGCGGAGTTGGCAGATGCCCATTTGATGTATGGATTAGCACGGGGAAATAGCCGTGGCGCAGTACGTTTGTATCGAGACAGATTTCCAGAACGAAGGTGGCCCGACAGGAAGACGTTCGAAGCAATTGATCGGCGTCTTAGGGAGCACGGAACATTCGAGCCTATGACTCGCGACTGGGGAAGACCAGAACGACGAGGACACCTGCAATGGACGAGGCAATTCTTCGTGCAGTTGACGATAACCCTAATGTAAGCGTCAGACAAGTTGCTGCTGTACAAGGTAACGTTGACCACGTCACTGTACGGAGACTGATACGGGAGAACCAGTTGTTTCCGTACCATGTACAGCGTGTGCAGGCACTATCAGCAGCTGATTGGCCTCCACGGGTACACTTCTGCGAATGGTTCATCCAACAATGTGTGAATCCTCATTTCAGTGCAAATGTTCTCTTTACGGACGAGGCTTCATTCCAACGTGATCAAATTGTAAATTTTCACAATCAACATGTGCGGGCTGACGAGAATCCGCAAGCAATTGTGCAATCACGTCATCAACACAGATTTTCTGTGAACGTTTGGGCAGGCATTGTTGGTGACGTCTTGGTTGGGCCCCATGTTCTTCCACCTACGCTCAGTGGAGCACGTTATTATGATTTCATACGGGATACTCTACCTGTACTGCTAGAACATGTGCCTTTACAAATACGACACAACATGTGGTTCATGCACGATAGAGCTCCTACACATTTCAGTCGAAGTGTTAGTACGCTTCTCAACAACAGATTCGGTGACCGATGGATTGGTAGAGGCGGACCAATTCCATGGCGTCCACGCTCTCCTGACCTCAACCCTCTTGACTTTCATTTATGAGGGTATTTGAAAGCTCTTGTCTACGCAACCCCGGTACCATATGTAGAGACTCTTCGTGCTCGTATTGTGGACGGCTGTGATACAATACGCCATTCTCCAGGGCTGCATCAGCGCATCAGGGATTTCACGCGACGGAGGGTGGATGCATGTATCCTCGCTAACGGAGGACATTTTGAACATTTCCTGTAACAAAGTGTTTGAAGTTACGCTGGTACGTTCTGTTGCTGTGTGTTTCCATTCCATGATTAATGGGATTTGAAGATAAGTAATAAAATGAACTCTAACATGGAAAGTAAGCGTTTCCGGACACATGTCCACATAACATATTTTGTTTCGTTGTGTGTAAGGAATGTTTCCTGAAAGTTTGGCCGTACCTTTTTGTAACACCCTATACACAACAGGATTAAGACAAGTTGAAAAGAGAAGTAACAACATGTACACTTAAAAGAACGAGATTACCACATAACTTAAGAACTAGGCGACTTACATACAGCACTTAAGTAAGCGACGATGAGAAACGTAGAATGAAATATACATAAAGAAAAATGCGTGTGACTGAGACGTAAACTATAAAATAACATATCGTACGAGATTTAGCGAGAGGAGCAGTTGTGCACTTATAAAACTACACTTCTTTACAGACATTAGAAGTAGCGAGCTTGATATTCTGGGAGATTACATACCCACAAATATGCTATTACAAGACTCACTTACGTTAGTTGTTATTAATTACACGATACCTTATAAGAAAAGTATAAGCAGCAAAATAAAAATGTGAACATGGATTGAACAACACGCGGGAGATAAGCTAAGTAAATACGAAAACCAACCAATACGCACCCAACGTAATTAGACGGAAATGGAAATGAGCGTTTGGCATCATTGGCCGGGTGGCCCCTTGCGGGGCAGGTCCGGCCGCCTTGGTGTAGGTCTCATTACATTCGACGCCACATTGGGCGACCTCCGCGCCGTATGGGGATGAAATGGTGATGAAGACAACACAACACCCAGTCCCTGAGCGCAGAAAATCTCGGACCCAGCCGAGATTAGAACCCGGGCCCGGAGGACGGCAATCCGTCACGCTGATCACTCAGCTATAGGGACGGACAAGTAATTACATGAACTTAAACAAAATAACTGAGATAAGTACTGTATGTTTAAAAAACAATATAGAGAAATAAATGTAATTTACTGCTGGATAATACTTGGAAGCAGAGAGAGTGTGAAAGATTTTAGATTCAATTGGAGGTATTAATTAGTTAATATACGTTTGTGGTGACATATCATACATGGAGTGAAACTAGGAGGAAAATGAAAGTGTATTACAGCAATATGAGTTTATTTCTTTTTGCGGGAAGAAATACATAGAACGGTGGTTCCAGTGTGAGAACCCCACAGGTAATACATGGGTATATATGGAGATTTATGTGGAAGATTTTTAATGAATAATTATATGGGTATACGGCGATGAATATGAAGATGAATGTTACAGACGTACCTAGGAAAGGGCCACGAAGGTGACGTAAGAAAGAATAGATTATGTAGTTTCAAGTCTTAGAATGAATGGTTGCATGAGTGTTGAAAACGAAGTATGATGGCGCTTGTGTGGTAAGTACTTATGAAAACGAACATCTCGAAGAAGCAGAGAATAGTAAAGAAGAAACAGTGAAGTCAATAGTAACAAAGGTGCACAGTACATGTAACGTACACCACACCGCAGTCATTTGCTATCAGAATGTAAAACAACTTAGTATGAGAAATATTTCCTTAGCTACTAAGTTATAGCTTGAGCAACTATAAGGTGGATATAAATGAAAATATGACGCACAATTCGTACGAGGAATGAACACAAAATGCAGTGAAACAATATTTTCTACACTGAGTTCTTGATACACGCAGAAGCGAAAACAGTACTGTAACACAAGCAAGCTCTTCTATAGAAGGAATGAAGTATGAGTGGAATTACACATAAAAAAAGACAGCACAATTACCGGTCACACGTTACGAAGGTAAAGATGCATATGTCGTCTCACCAATAAGGCAGATATACAGCTTGAAATATGTGAACATCAACGTGAAATATCATGACGATTAACAAGCAGTGACGAAGTAAGGATTGTCAAGGGATAAAACATTCCGCATAATCACTGCACTTGTAAATGTTGTACATAGTATGAAGTTTATTAAATGCCAAGGATAGAATAAGTACACTAATGCCGCACTACAAGCAGCAATCCTAGAAGTAGCTTGATCTCTGAAGCAGACCCTAGCAAATCCTCTTTTTTCCATGTAGTGAGTAGTGCTGGAACGTATTTTCTATGTGTATTTGTGAAGGTAAAAACATGCAGGAGGTTGGTCCTACAGGACATAAGAAGAGAATACAAATATGCAGAATGAATGTAATATTCCTTCTAATTTATTTGTTAGTGTGTAAGAAGATGCCTAACGTGGAATCCATATATGAAATGTGAATGTGAATTGTCATTTTAATTATCAGCAATATTATTGTCAATACCTATGTCTAAGAAAAATGTATTGCTATTATCTATGTGTAATTGTGAAGGTAAAAATGCGCCGTAGGTCGCTCCTACAAGACAAGAACAGGAAATCCAACTATTCAGAGTAAATGAAACATTCCTTCTAGCTTACTTATTAGTGTGTAATATGGTACCTAATATGGAGCCCATATATGAAATGTGGATGAGAATTGTAAATTTATTTGTCAGCTTTATTATTGTCAATGTTTATGTCTACGAAAAACGTATGTACATTTTTTTATGTGTAGTTGTGAAAGTAAATATACGTTGGAGATCGGTTCTGCAAGACAAGAACAAAAAATTCAAATTTTCGAAATAAATAAAAGAATCCTTCTGATTTACATATTAATGCGTAAGATGGGGCATGTCATGGATTCCATATATAAAATGTGAATGTGAATTGTAAATTCATATGTCAACTTAATTACTGTCAATATCTATGTCTATGTAAAATGTATGTACTATTGTCAATTTTATGTGAAATTTTGTTCTTGAAGAAGAACAATTTATGTATATATGTGAAGTGCAACGTGATTGACGAGTAAAACACTTATCACATGTGTGAAGTAATACAAAAATAGTAAGGCCTGATAATAGTGTAAATAACGGCTGCACCGTGATAAGAGTAAACGCTACAATGTAGCGAAGTGAATACAGTGAGTGCGATGCGTGTGCGACGGAGAAATCAGAGGAAATCCGTATGACCACTAATTGATGTGAGGACCGCCGAACTACAATGCACAACGGAAGATAATGCCGAGTCCTGCAGTGCGGCCATTACCTTCAATTCCACTGGCCGGAAACCTTGTCCAGGTGCGAGATGATGTATTGGTGTTATTCGGGTTGAGCGTTGGAGCTGAATCAGTCGTATCCAGTCTCCGGACTGGAGGGCATAAGCAACACCTTTTTCATAAGCCTGGGGCGACATTACAACGGATGCGCGGGCAGTGCTGCTGCTTACGTAGCGCCTGCATCGCTGTGACGGACAGGCTAAACAATGAGCTACTGCTGACCATAAGTGCAGCGAACAATGAGATAGCGTGTGCCGAAAGAACACCTTTTCAGATTTGCCAATGAACCAAAAGCAAGTGAGAAAATCAATTTTTAGAACAGGGTAAAAGGACAATTTAAGAAATTTAAAATTTTTCCCCTGTTCACACCATACAGCTTAACAAATGTAAGGGGAAATAACAGACTAGGACGTTAGCACTACATGGGCGTGCGATTAGGTAATACAAAAATATATGTGAATGTATTTATGTGTATGAATTTGCAAAGTACAAGGAAATAATCTTTGTAGATATACTTGTAGTTTCATAAGGGTATTAAAACTCCATTCACTTGCACCAAGTGACCAAAATGAGCCCCAAGGTAAATAAGGCTACTGCATACAGTCTCCCTAAATAAAGAGACTTATTTCCGACAGTGTACAGTAGGGGGGCATTTGTGATGAGCCTTTTGCATTTCTTCCTTTTAGGTTTTGTTACCTTTAAAGGCAAAGAGAAAAGGTGAAGCTGTAGCCACCATTGAGCCTGTACCTACCAATACATATTTTTGAATTCAGATCTTAAAAAACACAAGATGTTTTTCCTGCCCCCAGTGGGAGCAAGGACATGCTCTCGGCTAGTAAACGGAGGTAGCCATTTTGGGCGATGTGAATAAATGAAAGTATGTATTTTCTATGTGCATCGAACTCAATAATATAATATTATTTTATTAACTGAAAGATTGTATGAATTATTATTTCAAGTAGTAATGTAATAAGAAGAACTGAAGGCCACCTGTGTACTTCGGAAAATTTACGAAAATCCGATTAACGCAACATGGACACGATGAAGATTTTGTAAGTGGATACGGCGATCGGACACAACATTACTAACTGGTGCGCATAAATTTATCAGAAGAGAAAAACTATTTCGTTTATGTGAAACTACTATAAACGGACTCTTTACCCGCTGACAGGATAGCCCAGCTTATTGTGCTTGACCGAATGCCGAAAAAATGATCTCATTAATTCAATATACCTAAAAAGTCACACACTTTATTATTATTGTTATTATTATTATTATACAAATTTGGCCGTTAAAGACCGTGAAAACAGTTATGTCTTGCGTTTCTGGGAAGTCTTCTTTCTCTCAGTCCACACTTCTTTCATTCTTGCGCTGAAGGCGGCTTTTCTCTCTTCAGACCATTTAGTTCCACAAGTCTTCTTAATTTTCGCACCGAAACCCGTGAATGAATTCAGTTTTTTTCTAAAAAGGTTTCTGTTAAATATTGTTTCCTGATCTATGTCCATTTCTTTTAGATCTCTTTCTGTGTTGATGAACCATAAATTTTTATTTTTTAGATTTGCGATGTACGAAAATATTTGTTTTGTAAGCCTATTCGGGTTCATCCTCATGATGTGAGCATAAAAGGAGCATCTTCTTTTTCTAATTTCGTCTGTAATTTTGCTGCACTTCGTATACACATCTTTTTTGCTTTTTAGTCTGTATACAGGCTTGCCTTGATCATCTGTTATTTTCCTGTGTCCAAGAATTGTCCTCACAATTCTTCTTTCACGATTTTCTATCTGTTCTGCGTATGTGCGGTCTAATGACAGTCTGGTAGTGTCTGAGTTTAATGTTTTTGGATATACATTTTTTTTAATACATTTGTCTGCAGTAGTGAGTTGCTGTCTCTAGTTTTTGTATTCTAGCCCTGCAAGCTGGATGACCTTTTGCCACAGGCTGAATTAGTTCACCAAGATATTTAAAATGTTTAGATACCTGTATTTTCCCGTATTTCGTAGTTATTTTCTTTGGTGGATTTTCGATATTTGTAACGATTTTGTGTCTTTTCAAATGAAATTTGCAAGCCTGCTTTTTCAGCAGTTTCTTTCAGTAATTCTATTTGTTTTATTGTGTCTTTTTGTGTGTAAGCTAAGGCAAAACAGTTGGTTTCAATGGCTTTGTAGCACTTCCCTCCAATTTGGACTTTCTCAACTCCATGTTTTTCCATGAGTTTTCTCCATTCTGCTATGACTTTATCCAGAACACAGTTGAAGAGTACCTGGGACAGCGCATCTCCTTGTCTGACGCCGGTTTTGACCTCGAAATGCCGTGAAATTTCTCCTTGGAATTTTACTTTTGATGTTGTATTTGTTAATGTTTCTTTGATTATGGTGATTGTTGTTTCATCTATTTCATATTCTCGAAGTGTTTTGATGAGTGTGTCCCTATCGATTGAGTCATAAGCTTTTTTGAAATCAATGAATGTTATGAAATATTTCTTGCTCCTTGTAGATAAATAGTTCATTGTTGTTTTGAAGTTAAAAATTTGTTTGGCGCAGGATCTTCCTGGTCTGAAGCCAGCTTGATATTCTCTAAGTTTTCCCTCTATAATTGGTGATACACGATTGAGCAGGGCTTTTGATAGAATTTTGTATGGGACTGGGAGAAGCGATATTCCACGATAGTTGTTAACATCCCTTTTGTCACCTTTTTTAAACAAATGGTGAATTAGGGCAGTTTTCCAGTGACTTGGGATTTTCTTGGTTTCTCATACTTGTTCAAGTTCTTTGTGTAGTGCTTCTACTGATGTTTCTCCCCAAAGCTTGAGCATTTCTGCTGTGATTGTGTCTTCTCCGCATGCTTTCCTGTTTTTGAGATTTTTGATTATGTTTGTGATTTCCTCTCGTGTCGGAGGTGTTGAATGTGTTGGTAATGTTTCTGGTTGCGTAAAACTGAGAGTCTGGATGGGTGTTTGGCAGTTTAGGAGTGTCTCAAAATATTCAGCCAGGATTTCACAGTTTTCAGTATTGTTGGTGGCGAGAGTCTTATTATTTCTCATAAGGTTTAGGCAAGGGGACTGGTATCCTCGGAGTTTCTGGTTGAATGTTTTGTACCAAGCTGCCGTGTTGCATTTCTTGAAATTATCTTCGATTGAGTCCAGTTGTTGTTTTTCATATTGTCTCTTGGTGTTGCGAATAGTTTTCGAGGCATTCTTTCTGGCTTGCTTAAATTCATCAAAGTTGTATTCAGTTTTATGTGAGTTCCACTTTTTCCAGGCTTTAAGTCGTTCATGCAGAACTTCATTACAGATGCTGTCCCACCACGGGTGTCTCGGTTTGCTCTTTTTTGGAAAGGTTCTTTCTGTTGCCTCAATCAAGTTGTTCTGAAATTCTTTGAGGTTTTGTGAAGGGGAGAATGTCTTTAGTTTTTTCTGAAAATCCTTCAGGTTACAGTTGGACTTAAGGTTGTAATTTCTCAGGGTTGTAAGATCAAAATTTATTTTATTTCTGTTTTTATATTCACCGTTTCTGCTTTTCTGTTTGTTTTGTGGGATCAGTTTACTTTTTGTTTTCGTGAGATAGTGATCGGAGTCGAGGTTTAGAGATTTTCGGACACGTGTGTTCAATATCTCTTTTTCAAATTTGGAGGAGATGGCAACGTGATCTATTTGAAATTCTCCGATACTCTTTATCGGAGATACCCAGGTGTTTTGTTTTCTGGGAAGATGTTTAAAACGTGTTGACATTAGCTTGAGTTTAAACTGCTTACAGAGCATAATTAACCTTTCTCCATTTTTGTTGGTTCGTTTTTGTGCGGGAAAGTTGCCGACAATATCGCGGAATTTCTTTTCTTTTCCAATCTGAGCGTTAAAATCTCCTAGAAGAATTTTTGCATTGTTTTCTGGGATTTCTGATATATGATCTTTAAGGTTTTCCCAGAATTCATCTGTTTCTTCCCTATTTATTATTATTATAATTTTTTTATTATTTTATTGGGATCTCAGTCAGGAAACTCAGTGCTTTCTAGAGTAAAGTTAAATCTTAAAGATGGACATTGAAAATATATTATACTTTCAAAATACTTTGCTAAAATTTCATGGTTTTCTTGGTTATTATGTGCTATTTTCCAATTTTGGGGAATACATGCTGAATATATTTGTTGTTTTAAGTTCAAATGAAGTCCCATACTTATTGACAGAGCATAGGGAGATAGGGACACCCGCACGGCCGTACAAGGCAAGGCACTAATGGTGGTAGTTTGCCTTCCTCCGACCGTAATGGGAATGAATTATGATGATGCAGACGACACAACAAGATATAACACTCCCTGTCTGCTACTGCTATACCATAACCTCGAAGCTGGAGGCAGTTTGCAAAACAGAATTCTTTTGTTATAGTAATTATGGTATAACGCATCAGAGCAGTGTTACACTCTGGGAGGAATTTTATTATGTTGACCGTATTGTACCTAACAGAGGTGGCTTATCGGAAGTGAAAGTCAGAATTACGTAAATGACTGAACAGTAACAAACAAAATTTTGCCTATCTGTACTGTTCAACTGATAAGAAAATGGTCGCCAGCCTAACTAGGCAAAAGAATCGTTCAAGAAAATAGTTATTAGTAATTGTAACGGATAAACACAACCTATACTTGGTGACACGCGAGTGCAATGAACTCTGACACACTCATATGTTTACGGTAAGATTGAAACTAACAGTTGGAGCAGCACAAACTATTTGCAAAATTATAACAGCTACCGAAACACACTATTACTTTCAGGGCTTAGACAAAGTGAATGGTCTTTATAACATTACTATTAATATGCACTTCTAATACACAAGAGAGACAAACACTTAGCAAACAAGAGTATATAACGTTTCACAACTGCAGCTTTCTCACTTTTACTACATCGAAACACAATGTTAACTAAATTGCAAGAAACTGACTCACCTTTTAGAATTTACTACAGATAACAATGTGATCATTTTCGTTATAAGCTTCAGTCTTAAGAACTTTTAATTTTGAAGTTAGCAACAGCACTTTAATAAGCAGTTTTACTAGGAAAATTATTTTCAGCAAGCATCATTAACTTTAACTTTCTTTTTACTATGTTCAAGAGGCATCAATTAGCAAAACTCTAGGCTTTAATTTCTTTCAGTAAGGACACTCGGAAATCACTTTAGTTCAAACGAAGAGGACCCTGAGAGGTGTTATGATGAGGAAAAAAGTCAAGGTAGGTACATAAATTCAGATATAAATTACCTTACATTTCAGCACATTAGCACATCCATTAAGCTGATCCTTCACTGTACATCATTATAGTATTACGCTGCAATGATTGCGCAATGTGGTGGCAACTGCATGTTGGTAGGTGGAATTGCAGGCAGAATTGCTGGACTCTGTCATTTCTTGGTGGCGATGATAGATACAAATTCCAGAATAGTTCCAGCTATTTATCCATCCATTCGAGGCCTTGGAAAGAAGCAGGAAAAGCCTCTCTCGGAATCAGCACAATATGCATCTTTCACATGGCAGTTCACGGACTCGTAGCTCGTCCCTGACTGGTGGCTCGTCCCCGACTGACTATTAGTTCTACCTTTTCTACATAGGCCAACAACAATTTGCGCGCGCTACACAGTTCCGTTCCCGAGGGGAACCACTACACCATTTACATACAAACTAACTAAGAACCCTAAGTGAGGATCAGGAATTTACATAACTGTAACCAAATGCATTAAATAAAACAAAACATTTACACATATTGACATCTCTACAAAAAATTATTCACACAAAATTACAATTATATACAGCAAGTTTTGTTCCCTGCAAATGGGACAAAGAGTTTAAATGAAAGATATGCTACACAGCATAGAACCAAACCATGACATCAAAGTTTGTATAAAGAAAGCAGTATACAATTTTATGTTATCGATTCAATCACACACATTTACAGAAGCACAGCAATGTAACATTAAATGAAACAAAAGCAAAATAAATCAGTACAGCATTAGAGCTATGGTGTTACAAAGACCCCGACGGGAATCGAGCCCGTGACCCTGTTTTCGGGGAGAGGGCACGCTACCGCGAGACCACGAGCGGTGGAAATTACAGAAATTTCCAGTGTGTTCATTTTGAAGATGTGGTCTATTTGTTTCAGTTACTTTCTGTCATAATGTCTTTTAGTATTCCTAATCTCATTGACTGCTTCCATCCTCGTTTCAAGGAACCTTGTCCTATTAGTCCGTTCTTGCCTTTATTCCATTTTTGCAATGCATTTTGCCTTCTTGTCATTGGTTCATCACACCTCAACTTCAATCACGCGTGCCTTTTGATTTTGCTGTTTGAACAAGAGATTTATTCAGTACTTCTAGCATTTTATTAAATAAATTTATCCTCTAGCACAGTTTTGGTCAACTATGCGGGTGTTTGGAAAAGAACGACATTTCTGTCGAGTTCGAGACCTCGATAACCGATCGTTCTGAGAATACTTTTTATCGTGCTCATTCACATGTTTCTCTAACAAAGCTGCCGGTTTCGTCTGGCATCGCCAATCCTCAGATCGTGAAATAAAGGCGGTGGTTCGATACCTCTATGCAGAAAGCACGTTGTCAACTAAATTTCTACCAAAAACTTCGACAACTAAACTTACTGGTGTAATTTTAGTCTCAAGCATCGCAACTGGTCTAGGCACAGTAAAATTAAGTGCGTTGATAACATGACACTAATTATTACATGAAGTACTGACAAGAAGAGGTCCCCAGCGATGCGATCGACTTTTTGAACGCGTCTCTGCAAGTTATGTAGGTGGTGATCAGGTGTCAGACAATGCCACTATTCATCCTGGGAGGACCTAGTTTGCGAGTAACTGAAAAAAAACTCAAATTCTGAATTTTGTGTGGCACTCAGTTCCTTTAAAAAAGTTGTATTACATAAGGGGCGTTCAAAACCATCGAGCCGAAGGCGTCACGTTCACGCGTGCCCTCTAGCGACGGGCTGTGAACTTCCACGCTCTGGTCGGAACCACACCTCGTTACACACGCTCCTGTCACCGGTCTGCACATTCCAGACTCGGGCTCGTTTCTTTCTGAACGCCCCTTATATAGTCTGTTTGCGTTATAATGGATAGCAGACGGCTTTATATGCAGAAAGTTATGCGTTCGGATCTCGGTAGGTACACTGAATTCTATTTTATTTTTAAATCTTTATCGAAATTATTTCGATCACCTCTGAGTCCGCCCCATCCGTTGACGATCTCCTCACCCAGGGTGCCCTGATATACCACCGTCGTCACCCTGTTGAATCCTCCAAATCCCCTCCCCAATTCTACCGTTGCCAGTGGTACCTGATGTACAATGACCACCTGACTCCCAACTGCAAAAACCCCCCCACATGTCCCCATTGCAAGGCCTCCCACTTTCTTAAGAACTGCCCCAACCTCGCTGCTCCTCCTTCCTGTAATACCTGCAATGGCCCCCATCCCACATACTCCCACAAGTGTAAAGCTAAACCCCCTCCAGCCACCCCTGAACTTACAGTCCCAGTTCGTCCCGTCGATCCCCCTGTGCATCCCAACTATTCCCTCCGTCCACCCCCCACGGCCGAGGATGTCATCCGGTTCATTACCGTTCTACTCCAAAACATTCACCCTTTTCAGCGCCCCCACACCTTCCAACAAATCTCCCTTGCTGCTCGCTCTGTTTTCCATCTGAACACCTTCGCCACTTACTCCCACAACCAAGCCCACTTCACCTTCACCCGCCTCGACACCCTAGTTTAAGTCTCTTCCCTTCCCTCTCTTCTCCCCCCCGCCTTCCCGTCATGGCGCAGCACGAGTCTCGCATCCTCTTCCAGAACATTCGCTCCTTCCGCTCCAACAAATACCTCCTCATGCACACCCTCTCCCACCACCAGGTCGACACCTTCCTCTTGAACGAAACCTTTCTCCAGCCCCACCATTCTATCCGCACCTCCCCCTATATCCTCCACTGCACTGATGCTCCTGATCCTCATGCACAGGGTGGAGTCGCGATTGGCCACCTTAAGCATATCCCAGTCCGGCCACAACCTCTCCTCAATGACACCACTGAACACCTTATCCTTAGCGTCTTCTTCCCCTCCCTGACCATTACCTGTGCCACCATCTATGTCCGCTCCACTGCTCCTCTTCCTTATGACTTCATCTCCCACATTGACCACACCTTCTCCACCTATGTGATTGCTGCCAACCTCAACATCCATAGCCGCACTCCTGCTGCCCTTCGGTGGGGGCATCAGTTCCTCTCCACAATCCAAGGCGACCTTGTTCCCCTTCCCCAGCACACCCAACCCGAAAGTAACACCACCCCTGATGTTGTCATTGCCTCCGCCAACCTCCTTGGGCGTATCACTGTCGCCGTCCTTGACCCTACACGTAGCGAGCACCTCCCTGCCCTTCTCACCATAACGTCTTCAAACCGCCCCCCTACTGCTCCGCACCCAGCACCCTCTCCCAAGGTCGTCCATGACTATCGCCGTGCCAACTGGGATGCCTACCGAGACTCCATCTCCACCCAGGTCGAAAGCCACCCTCTTACCTATCGCCATCCTGACGACATCATCCACGCCTCGTCCTTCCTTCAGAAGGCAATTACTGACGCCGTGGAGGCCCATGTTCCTACTAAAACCATCCACCCACACCGTCCCACTCTCCCTCCACGGGCTGTCCTCCTCTTCCGTAAATCCCGCCGCCTTTATCGCTCCTTCCTGTGCACTCGTGACAGCGATACACTCCAACGCCACCGGCAAATACAGTGACATGTATTGAACCTTATTACAGCAACGAAACGCCGAGACTGGCGCCAGACCTGCACACGACTCAACGCCACCCTCCCTATCAACTCCTCCAAGTACTGGTCCGCCTTCCATCGTCTTACTGGTTCCCTTTCCGCTCCCCACTACCCCCTTTTCCATAACGATCGCCTTCTTCCTGACAACCTCAGTAAGGCCAACCACTTCGCTTCCCACCTTTCCGAGGTCTTCTCCATCCCCGATGATCCCCACTTCGATTATTCTCTTTTCCCCACTGCCATGGAACGTTCCGATACCTCGGTCGCTCCACTTGCTCCTAGTCTCCAGTACTTGGGGCAATTGCCCCCCTCCGACGTCAAGACTCCCATCACAGCACAACACATTAAACTTATCCTCCAGTCCAAACGCAACACGGCCCCAGGTCACGACTGTGTCACCTACCGTCACCTTCGAGAAAGCCCCTATTCCTTCCTGACTGTCCTCGCCCACCTCTATAATGTCATCCTCTCTACTGGCTTCTACCGTGACCTGTGGAAGACCTCCTGCGTCCTCTTATTCCTCAAACCTAACAAACACCCTTCTGCCGCCTCTTCCTATCGTCCCATCTGCCTCACCTCCGTCTTCAGTAAGGTCTTTGAATCCATCCTCTCCCACCGTATCCATCAGCACCTTGCTCAACACCACCTCCTCCCCCTTACCCAGTGTGGCTTCCGACCCTCCTTCTCTGCTGAAGACCAACTCCTCAATCTTGTTCACCTTCTGTCCCTCCAGCTCAACTCCCGTCGCTCCGCCATTTTTGTTTCCCTTGACCTCCAAAATGCCTATGACTGTGTATGGCATCCCGGGCTCCTCTTTAAACTCCAAACTCACGCCCCGCCTATCAATTTTGTCCGTCTGGTCGCTTCCTTCCTCTCGCACCGTCCTTCCTATGTCACCCTCCACAGCACCAACTCCCGTATCTTTTATCCCACAGCTGGCGTCCCCCAGGGTTCTGTCCTCTCCCCTCTCCTTTATCTTTTGTATACAGCTGATATGCCCAAGCCACCCCCACCAGGGCAACTTCTCCAGTGTGCTGACGACACCCTTCCTGGCTCTCTATCCTACCCTTCAACGATCTCAACGTACCCTCCAAACCCACCTTAACCAGTTCACCACTTGGTGTAACCAGTGGTTCCTCCGTCTCAACCCCTCCAAAACCCAGGCAATCATCATAGGCCGCACCACTCGCTCCTTTCGCCTCCATCATTTCTACCTCACCCTTCATGGTCATTCTATCCAGCTCACCCCCACCCTGAAATACCTTGGCCTCACCCTCGACCGACACCTCACCTGGACCCCTCATCTCCAGACCATCCAGCAGAAAGCCCATTCCTGCCTCCGCCTTCTGAAACTCCTGTCTGGCCGGACATGGGGATTGCATCCTTCTACCATCCTCCACACCTACAAATCCCTCATCCGTCCTATCCTCTGTTATGCCAGCGTTGCCTGGATCTCCGCCCCCACCCGCTTTTACAAGGCCCTCTAAATCCTTGAACGCCATGTGCTCTGCCTTGCCTTCCGTATCCGCCTTCCTTCCCCCACACGGCTCCTGTATGAACTGACCACCTTCCCCCACCTCCTCCTGTTCCTCCAACATCTCCGTATCCTTTACATTGTTCGCAGGCTTGATCCCCCCCACCCTCTGGTTTCCTCCTTCCTCTCCACCCCCCGCCTGTTGCCGCGCCTCTATCGCTGTATCCCTCCCTCTCTCCACCTCCACACCCTCCATCTCCTTCATCAGGGCAATTTCCAACGCCTCCCCCTCCTGGATGACGAACTTTGCCATGACATCTACCCTTCCATCCAACTATAACCTGGCCTTGCTCCCCCCCCCCCCCCTCCCCTGAGACCCTGCACCCCATACTTGCCTCTTCCTTCCCACATCCCTCCCTACCTGGCCCTCTTCAGCGCGCCCCCCGCTCATGTCCCCCATCCCTTCCCCTACCTCCCTCCTTCAGGTCTCCCTCATCTCCTAGCGCCTGGCAGATCCTCTGTATTGATCATCATCAGTGTGCCACATCAGTATTTTGTTTAGTGCTGTTTTAATTGTGTACTGCCTTGAGGTTCGCCGTCAGTGCTACGTTCTGTGCTATGCCATCCGTTGATACCTTTATGCTCCAGTCATACTATGCCTTGTGTTCTTTTAATCATCGCAGTGTGTGGCTTTTTGTGTGTGCTACTTTTAAACAGGTTTTCATCTCCATTTTACAATCACTCCATTTTTTTTTGTCTATTGCCTTCCATGATGTTCCCCCTTTTTTATATCTATGTTCACTTTATTCTCTCCTTTGCCGTTTTTATTTGTTTTCTATTGTTTTGTTCTATGTCTTTCGGCTGAAGAGCAGCGCATATGCTGTTGCCAGCCCGCCCCGATGGGGAATTGAAATACAATAAAGAAAAAAAAAATTAATTCGATCATTCGTTTTATTCAGTTAGCTGTCATCATCAACTTCGCTATCACTTTGGGGATTGGCAAACACTTTCCTAAATAAAGCCCTTTTGCCAGAATAGTTACATTATGAAGTTGAACCTTCTGCAAGACGCTCAGGTCTCTGCATATGATTTCTCTTGTGGCGGATCTAATATTACGTAGCATTGCCTTCGAATTTATGGAATTCATTTTAAGAGGTCATTTATGGAGGACAATGTCTAGTAATGAGTGCTGCTTCGCGTTTTTTGCCCAGTCTAATTCCAGTCTAATTTCATCTGTGCAAAACCTCTCAAGTTTTGCAAGGAACTTTTGGTCCCACTGCTCATTGCTCCTTATTGTACTCGTCCAGTGCAGGTTTCACAACACTCAGATTTTCTCTACTAGCGTTAGCACAGGCGTTTGTAACATTTTAGTTTCGATAACGGTGATGCCTTCCAAGTCACTGTGTAACTTCCTTAACAAACGGTCGTCTGAAAGGAAACAATTATACATTGGCGCACTTCATACCGAGCTGTCATTTGAAACTGGCGTTTTAGGCCGAAACAGTCATCATGGTTAGTACATTTAACAATGGTTCACGTGGAAAGTGTTATTATTCCTAGAATATTGCAGGACTGTGGACGCAAGTGAAAAGAAGATAATCGGTACACCACTGGTTTCTTCACCTTGCTGGTGCCCAGTTTTTAGATAATACAGATAAAAAGTTGCTGTTTACCTATTACGTATAAATAGCCCATACTACATTCTTGCAGTTGAATTTTATTTTGGTTTTCAACCAGACAAGTTACTCTTAACAGCGGTTTACATCTTCAGTGGTCTTCAAAGTAGGAAGAAGGATCTGAGATTAACACCCAGTCCACTACGAGGTAATTAAAACACAGGACAAGCTCGGACTGGGGAAGAGTGGGGGAGGAGTTCCTCCGTGCCTTTATTAAAGGAACTGTCCCAGTATTGTCCTTAAACCAATTAGACAAACCACGGAAAAACTAAATCGGATGGCTGCATCGGAACTGTAAGAGCCGTTTCCTCGAAAATGAACCCAGCATGTTATCTTTCCAATACACCCCTGAGTTCTGGTATACATATAATTGTAGATTTCCCTATGAATATTTTCTTTAGAGGTTTGCTGAGCTTCATTTCTAAATAAAGTTAGTATCTGTATCAGTGACAGGCAAAGGATTTAGACCACTTAGTTTTATGTCTGTTATTTATTATGTGAGCCCACTGACTCTCTTGGATGGGCTGCTGTAGTCAAATATCTTTGAGAGACTTTTTCAGTTTACTGCATTTCATAACCTTGCCGTTCACTGCGTATGGCGTTGGACAACTGTGGGGAGGAAAAGAGTTGTTTGTATGTTGTTAATAATTATCTGTTTGCATCCACCTACTTAGAAGCGAATGAAGCTAATTTTTTGTACCATATGCGTTTCGTTTTTATTATTATTTGAAAGGCATCTTGAGTGGCAAATTTCGTAGATGTGTTCCGGTTTTATAATAGTTCTGCTTATTTCCATATGAACTTTCATTTGTGCTGCACTAGGAAATGAACACTTACTTTGTTCCTGTTATGTTTACCAACATAAAGCGTTGAATTTGGTAATTATTGAACATAGGATTAATTTAATAAATCTAGTAAATCTCGAGTTAAGGAATAACTCGTATCACTGACGTAATATGTTTTACTTCTATTTTTACCGTAATCTTTTAGTAGTTTACATATTTTTATGCGCAAGGCAACACACTATTTTTACTATATATGAGGTACAGGCAGGCTGAAGATATCTAGTGTTTTGCTGAAGAAAGGATTTAAATGTTTGTCAGAAAATTAAACTTGTTCACTAGCAGTCGTAGAAAACTCGCAACACCAATGAGTTATACGGTTTTCAATTATTTTTGTTACTAAATATCGTTAAATGCGTAAAAATGAAATAAACACTTCCAGTTGAGCCGTTGTACCAATTACACGATACTTCAGTGCTTTTGGAACTGATTCCATGCGTCAGCCGAAGTATCCATCTTCTGACTGCAGACACTAATATTTCTTGTCATCAGACTACCACTCATGCACAGCTAATCTTGCTCCAGGTGAAAGATAAACCACGTGACAAGCTCGTACTTGGCTTATTCCGAACATGCTACGCTTGCCGAAAAATTTGAAGCTAACTTCTTGATTTAAGTTGAAACAATTATTTTCAATTTTTAGATTCCATTTTTCCAGTAAGGTTGTGGATTAACATTACCGAACAGCTCCACAGACAGAACGTCTAAAGTTATACACTTAGTTCTTTAGCTTAATCGATGTGTGGCAAGAAAGGATTTCGTATACTTACAGTAATATGAAAACAGTGTGCAACAACTCACTAACACGTTACCGGTTTGTGATGTGCTGCATCATAACTAAAAATACTGCTGCGGCAAAGTAAACAGGCACTGTTTTCCAAATTATATTTTGTTTCCCATCAATCATGGTTCACCTAATTCTGTAAGGTGCCTTTAATGTTCACAGTAGGTCTCTGCTTTCTGCAGTTGTCCAAGAGTTTGTCCGGGTCACTATTCTCAATTGGAAGCATCAACGTTCTAGCAGCCTATTCCTCCTTCCCTTTTACAATGAAATTTTATTCAATTTACATTTTGCTTCAATTCTGTAAGTCGATCTAGAGCGAGCATAGTCTACATGAACTGCCAGGGAACTGTCGGTGAGTAATCCTCTTCAGAACGTGAACTGGTAGCTGCAGAAATGCCTATACCGGAATACCACGTCAGTGCAAGTAAACTACCTCATGCTCACTATGAATATGTAGAAGCAGGATTCTAGGAAATATATAATAATTATTCTGACTTTGAAACGTACACTCAGTGAACAGAAAGTAACCACAAATCTTCTAAAATTAAAATGGCACAGAAAATAGAGGAGTCGAACGTTTCAACAAAATCTGAAACACAGTCATCCAAAAATAGACATAATAACAGAAAATTACCTCAAAATACGAAATTATCTTTTACAATATAAAGTTATTATCCATAATTCAAATTAATGAGATATTAATGGGCTCCGAGAAGCAGTAAGGTCAGCGTTGAATCGAATATGGTTCAAAATATTCTACTGCTTTAAGTGTGTCTGCTATTCTAGAACGCCATAGACCTCTTTCAACTTACGATCTGGAAAACTCTAATCATGTATCTTGGGTACCACACTAGAGCTATGCTTGACATTGTCTGGATAACTGACTGATCTGGCCTTGTAACACTAAACGAAACGGCCTTACTGTGCTGGTACTGCGAACGGCTGAAAGCAAGGGGAAACTACAGCCGTAATTTTTCCCGAAGGCATGGTTAAATGATATGGCGTCCTCTTCGGTAAAATATTCCGGAGGTAAAATAGTACCCCATTCGGATCTCCGGGCTTGGACTACTCAGGAGGACTTGGTTATCAGGAGAAAGAAAACTGGCGTTCTACGGATCGGAGCTTGTAATGTCAGATCCCTTAATCGGGCAAATAGGTTAGAAAATATGAAAATAGAAATGGATAGGTTAAAGTTATATATAGTGGGAATTAGTCAAGTTTGATGGCAGGAGGAACAAGACTTCTAGTCAGGTGACTACAGGGTTACAAACACAAAATCAAGTAGGAGTAATGCTGGAGTAGGTTTAATAAATGAATAGGAAAAGGTGGCCAAGGTAGATACGAAGCCCACGCCTACCACAATAGTACAAGTTTATATGCCAACTAGCTCCGCAGATGACGAAGAGATTGATGAAATGTATGATGAGATAAAAGAAATTATTCAGATAGTGAAGGGAGACGAAACTTTGTCATGGGTGACTGGAATTCGATAGTCGGAAAATGAAGAGAAGGAAACGTAGTAGGTGAAAATGGATTGGGAGGAAGAAATGAAAGAGGAAGCCCCCTGGTAGAATTTTGCACAGAGCATAACTTCATCATAGCTAACACTTAGTTCAAGAATCATTAAAGAAGGTTGTATACATGGAAGATGCCTGGAGATACTAGAAGGTCTCAGATAGATTATATAATGGTAAGACAGAGTTTCAGGAACAAGGTTTTAAATTGTAAGACATTTCCAGCGGCAGATATGGAATCTGACCACAATCTATTGGTTATGAACTGTAGATTAAACCTGAAGAAATTGCAAAAAGGTGGGAATTTGAGGAGATGGGACCTAGATAAACTGAAAGAACCAGAGGTTGTAGAGAGCTTCAAGGAGAGCATTAGGGAATGATTGACAAGAATGGGGGAAAGAAATACAGTAGAAAAAGAATGGGTAGCTTTGAGAGATGAAATAGTGAAGGTAGCAGATGATCAAGTAAAATAGACGAGGGCCAATAGCAATCCTTGGTTAACAGAAGAGATATTGAATTTAATTGATGAAAGGATAAAATACAAAAATGCAGTAAATGAGGAGGTATTGAATAGAATTGGAAAGAAGAGAAATTTGTGGCACAACTTGACTAGGAGAAGGGGTCGGTTGGTGGGCCATATTCTGAAGCATCAAGGGATCACCAATTTAATATTGGAGGGCAGTGTGGAGGGTAAAAATCGTAGAGGGAGACCAAGAGATGAACACACTAAACAGATTCAGAAGGATATAGGTTGCAGTAGGTACTAGGAGATGAAGAAGCTCGCACAGGGTAGAGTAGCATGGAGAGCTGCATTAAACCAGTCTCAGGACTGAAGACTACGACAGAAACAACAACACAAATGTCTGTCAGAAGCTAAACCCGAAATCGGTGTCTTTTAAATCCCTGTCTGGCGAAACCGCTGCCTGGTCCTGCAGAAGGAGTTTCTTATATACTTTTTAAAAAACTATCCACAGATCCTGAGTACTTCAGTAAAGCAACAAAACCGATATCGCATTCTTCATCTTTGAAGCCTCGGTGAAATGGTTCGCAAATTTGCAAATCACACGAATTTCCTAAATAATTATTGGAATAAAACAGTTTTAAACATCAATGTGGCATCTTCGAGGAGTAAGCGGCTCCCCTTCATTCCGCACTTCAGTAGTTCAGTAGTATTAGCAGTGCAGCTGCTGCGGTGCCTTTGTCAATCTTTCGGGATCTTCAGAGATACAACATGCTACAAAGAGTCCGCCAGTGCCCATACAGGGTCTTAAGTGGGGAAGAAAAGCTTCTGTTTTGTAAAAACAAACTTAGTTGCAGCATCATTCTTCATTGTGTTTGACTCTCCTGTCATATTGTAAATTTACCCACGTTTTGGCTCCTTTGGTAGGCAGCATTCATAGGTGTGAGTGGCTGTGATTGTTGATTACCGATTTACATATATTATTAAATCTCTGACCCTCCACTTGAAAATGCCTGTGTCTGCTATGTTGATAGTTTGTTAACAGCATTAAGGTGGTGTGGTATCAGATGGTTAGGCTAAGAATGTTTGACGTTAATTCGAATTGGTTATTCTCAGTGAATCCGTTGAAAACTAGTATCAGGAGGCTGATGAAGGCTGTTTGCTGTAACAGCTAAAACGTTGCTAGTTTTCTGACATAACAGAAATTTAGGTAGGGCGTTCAATAAGTAATGCAACACATTCTTTTCTGAAAGCAAGTTGGTTTTATTTAGGATTCCAGTACATCTTGTTACTCCCCACTCTGTAAGCTACAAAACCGTATTTTTCAACTTAATTTCCGTTCAAAGCTGCGTCCTTACAGCATATTAATGGAAGGGCCTATATGCCCGCACGGTACCACTCTACTGGTATGTCGGAACCAACGGCTTATTGCACCAGTAACCTCCCCTTCATCTACGTACTGCTTCCCATGGAGTGCATTCTTCATTGGGCCAAACAGGTGGAAGTCGGAAGGTGCGAGATCCGGGCTGTAGGGTGGCTGTGGAATAACAGTCCAATGAAGCTTTTTGAGCTTAGCTATAATGGAGAAGGAGAAAGTCGTTTGCATTTTTGTGGTTACGAACAAGCTGAAGTCGTATGTTCATTTTCCTGAGGGTAGCACAGCACACTCTAGAGTTAGTAGATGCACCGTAATAGAGGACATCAAACATAATAAACCCTTGAGGATCCCAGAAGACCGCCGCTATGACATTACGAGCTGAAAACGATGCTTTGAACTTTCTCTTCGGAGGAGAGGTAGTGTGGCGCCAATCTATGGATTGCCATTTTGTTTCTAGTTAGAAGTGATGAACCCATGTTTCATAGTCTGTAACGACGTTCGACAAAAAATTGTCACCCTCAACTTCATAATGTGAGAGTAATTCCGCTAAGATGGTTCTTCGCTGCCCTTTATGGTCTTCTGTTTTGTGGCGAGGAAACCAGCGGGCAAACACCTTTGAGTACCCCATCTGGTGGACGATTATGTCAGCACCACCAACAGAGACGTCCAGTTGAGCAGCGAGGTGCTCGATTCTGATCCGTCGATCACCTCGAATGAGAGTGTCCGCACGTTCCAACATTGCATGAGCCACAGCTGTGTGCAGCCAGTGGGCACACAGGAGATCGAACACTCTTCACCATGTTGCGGTGATGACAGGCGCCTCAGCCAACGACTCACTGTGCTTTTATTCACCACCAGGTCCCTCTAGACATTCTGCAAGCGCCTATAAATATCTACGATGCTCTGGTATTCCGCCAGTAAAATCAATGGCAGCTCTCTGCTTGGAACGCATCTCCGCTACAGACACCATTCTGAAGTGTCAGCACCAATCGGAACTTCATGAAATAATAGGGACAGAAGCGGGGCTATTCCACCATGTCCAACAACAAATACGGCATTCTTTGAACCTAAATTGGCAGAGCTGTCATGGTGCCTTACTTACAATTTCAGGTCCCATGAATGCCCAGGCTAATGTCTCACACAGCATAATGCTCCACTACTGGCCTGCATCCGTAGGGTGGTGCGTGTTACAGGCAGCCATTGGCCTAGATGATGTGGAATCTGGACGTGAATATTACCTGATCTAAAAGTAAATTTGATTTGTCCTATCAGGCAACATGTTTTCGTAAATCCACTGCCCTACAGCAATAGTGACCATGTCGTTGCGTCAATGTGGGAACACGTCGAGGTATGTGCTGCAAAACCCCACGTTCAACATGTGCGCTGAAGGATGTGCTTCAAATAATCTGTGTATGCGCCATCAACGGACTCTGTCGTCAGGTATGGCACTACTTTACAGAACAGACGAGCCTCCACCTCCAAGTGCTGTCATGAGAGGTGAACTGTGCTGGCGTAAGCAGTCGCCAGCTCACCAGTCAGCAAAGATATAGCGCGAAGATTGATAATAGGCCAGGTTCAAGCGCTCCTATCACGAGAGAGGCCAGAGACACACTGTCAAGCAAACCACTGACAACGCACCATCGACAGTAAGTATTTAGGCCGCCATTACTGACTAGAGGGACTCACTGACTCTTTCCAGTCTGGCTTCTGTCACTCATTCGCAGAGTGGGATCAGTTCGTAACAAGCTAGGACAGTACACAGCGACCAGAATGACGACTGTAGTAAAATTACTAATATTGTCTACAAGAGGACTATTTCTGAAGGGCTTGTACCGCAACACATGGACTTTAATTCACTTAAGTACCCAGTTCATACAAATAAAGAACTGTTTTAATCCACGTGTGAATTTGTGTTGTAGAAAGAGAATACCGGCCACTCTTAACATCCTCCAACTTGCTTCCCTACGGTACAAAACTGTACATTGGCGACGAGGATACTATAGTGGCGGCGAGAACACTACATGAGCACTAACACCTTTCGCCTACTCATTGTTCCGCCGTCCTTCCAATACTTTCCATAAATTCTTACAGCAATAGCACCCAGCTGATGACAAGCTTCGCCATGTCTGAGAAGTTCATTCCCAGGCGCTGAGCCACAATAAGTTCCTCTTCTAACCCCACATATCTTCACAAATGTACCAGCAAACTATCGGATCCCTTATAGGCAAAATCAGTGATGTATTTCGTGGCAGAAAAGTAAAAACAAGCTATTAAACAGGTGGTCATAATGTATTGGCTTATCAGCGTAAATTATAATTCAAGTTATTAATCTGTAACGAGCTGCCGGAGACCGTGGGTCTCCGATACCAAAATACTCAGAGGTATCACTGAATAATCTGAATGTTTGTGGATGCATCACGTGCTCCTAACGCCTTCAGGCGGCATTTTCGGGAGTTACGCTTGCCTCAGGACGCTCCCATACCACTCCCAGAAATCGGGTTGTTAAGTCTGTCTTACTATCGTAGTCATTGTAGTAACTGCCAAGTAGTGCTACAGCCGTTAGCACGATGAGCACATAAACAACGAAATGCCAAAAGAATAGCATTTGCTCTTCCATAATGCATTTTCGAACACACGTGTTCAGTTCTGGAACTGATATCTGATGTATGAAGGCAGAAAGAACTAGCCCTTTCATTAAACACATACCTGATGAAAATAAGTGAATCGGCTAGAAGACGTGGTTTGATGTCGATGTAACTACACACATGCACACCATCGGTGGGTATGTAAACAATTAGAGTTACAATTCTCTGTGATACATAGAACGGCCACCAGTGTGTATTACTGTGTTTGTGTTTACAGTCGTTACCAGGCATGGTAGAGCATATACGAAGAGCAGCGTCACATGTTACCAGATCACCGTAAAGGACATGAAGATAGTGCATACTCACATGGAACAGCTTTATCGGCACTTGACATTGATTGATAGGGGCTTAATTTTGGGTATGTATTTCAACTGCTGACAAATTGGGTAATATCCATAAAAACGAGGCCTGACAAGGTCACTTTGAAGATAACAGCGGTACAAAGCTTGACAATGTATGACATCACAACCATCTGCGATAGTAAATATTTGTTTTATTCAGTGACCTGTTTAAATCGTAACGATGAAGGCTAACATTATGAGTGGAATCAGTCACTGCATAGAATGAATACTTGTGTTTATACACTATTGCCGTTTTCACAAGATATCCAAATTTTTGCGGCATTCGGGTGTGACAGTGGTCCGACACTTGACAGCATAGAAACGTAAGGGCAGGTGCATCCGTCGTAATGGTTTCAACTGACCACGTCTGACAGCCGTAACGGTTAATCGCCGTATGGGCGTCAAGCACATCGCAACCACTGCACATCTGCGCCTGCCCTCGGAAAAGGGTAATGGGCTTCCTTAAAAGATTATACGTCATTCCGTTCCTTGATCAGAGACCAGCAGCTGCCGGAGTAAGAAATTACTTTTCCAAGAGCAGACTGCTTTAATAGCACAAAACAAACATCTGGCACCGTGACTGGGGACCAAGGACTGCTGACTATTGGCCTCGGATTGTGTTCGACGATAAAACAGGTCCTGCATTGACGTGGATGAGTATCGTCGACAAGAATGGCGGTGACATGGAGGGAAGTCTCATTCTTCAAATGTTATGGAGAGGCACAGTGCCCTCACTCCCCCACCGGGTTTGGCATCAGATCACACTTGGAAGCAATCTAGACAACTATGAAGGCGGCACAGGGCTAAATGACGGGCATCCTACGCCACCACGTATCGCCTTTCGCTCCACAATGTCGTGGTGCCATTTTTCGTCCACACAGGGCACGAGTCTCTGTGAACTGCCTGCGTGGTGTTGAGGTACTGTCGTGGCCAGCAACATCTCCCATCCCTGTTAGAGCACGTGTGGGACAAGCTTCGACGTCAGATCCAGCCCCGTGCCAGTGCCCACGACATCATGGACCATTTGCAACAGTTATCGGCGAGTTTCCCTCAGCGCAGGATAATATGGCCTTAAGACAACCCCCCCCCCCCTCCTTCCATTAACCATGGACCTTGCCGTTGGTGGGGAGGCTTGCGTGCCTCAATGATACAGATAGCCGTAACCGTAGGTGCAACCACAACGGAGGGGTATCTGTTGAGAGGCCAGACAAACGTGTGGTTCCTCAAGAGGGGCAGCAGCCTTTTCAGTAGTTGCTGGGGCAACAGTCTGGATGATTGACTGATCTGGCCTTGTAACACTAACCAAAACGGCCTTGCTGTTGTGGTACTGCAAACGGCTGAAAGCAAGGGGAAACTAAAGCCGTAATTTTTCCCGAGGGCATGCAGCTTTACTGTATGGTTAAATGATGATGGCGTCCTCTTGGGTAAAATATTCCGGAGGTAAAATAGTCCCCCATTCTGATCTCCGGGCGGGGACTACTCAGGAGGACGTCGTTATCAGGAGAGAGAAAACTGGCGTTCTACGGATCGGAGCGTGGAATGTCAGGTCCCTTAATCGGGCAGGTAGGTTAGGAAATTTAAAAAGGGAAATGGATAGGTTAAAATTAGATGTAGTGGAAATTAGTGAAGTTCGGTGGCAGGAGGAACAAGACTTTTGGTCAGGCGAATAAAGGGTTATAAATACAAAATCAAATAGGGGAATGCAGGAGTAGGTTTAATAATGAATAAAAAAAATAGGAATGCGGGGAAAGCTACTACAAACAGCATAGTAAACGCATTATTGTGGCTAATATAGACACGAAGCCCACCCTTACTACAGCAGTACAGCCAACTAGTTCTGCAGATGACGAAGAAATTGAAGAAATATATGATGAAATAAAACAAATTACTCAGATAGTGAAGGGAGACGAAAATTTAATAGTCATGTGTGACTGGTATTCGGTAGTAGGAAAAGGGAGAGAAGGAAACGTAGTAGGTGAATGTGAATTGGGGCTATGAAATGAAAGAGGAAGCCTTCTGGTAGAATTTTCCACAGAGCATAACTTAATCATGGCTAACACTTGGTTCAAGAATCATAAAAGAAGGTTGTATACATGGAAGAATCCTGGAGATACTAAAAGGTATCAGATAGATTATATAATGGTAAGACAAAGATTTAGGAACCAGGTTTTAAATTGTAAGACATTTCCAGGGGCAGATGTGGACTCTGACCACAATCTATTGGTTATGAACTGTAGATTAAAACTGAAGAAATTGGAAAAAGGTGGGAATTTAAGGAGATGGGACCTGGATAATATGACTAAACCAGAGGTTGTACAGAGTTTCAGGGACAGTATAAGGGAACAATTGACAGGAATGGGGGAAAGAAATACAGTAGAAGACGAATGGGTAGCTCTGAGGGATGACGTAGTGAAGGCAGCAGAGGATCAAGTAGGTAAAAAGACGAGGGCTAGTAGAAATCCTTGGGTAACAGAAGAAATATTGAATTTAATTGATGAAAGGAGAAAATATAAAAATGCAGTAAATGAAGCAGGCAAAAAGGAATATAAACGTCTCAAAAATGAGATCTACAGGAATTGCAAAATGGCTAAGCAGGCATGGCTAGAGGACAAATGTAAGGATGTAGAGGTTGTCTCACTAAGGGTAAGATAGATACAGCCTACAGGAAAATTAAGGATACCTTTGGAGAAAAGAGAGCCACTTGTATGAATGTCAAAAGCTCAGATGGAAACCCAGTTCTAAGCCAAGAGGGGAAAGCAGAAAGGTGGAAGGAGTATATAGAGGGTCTATACAAGGGCGGTGTACTTGAGAACAATATTAAGGAAATGGAAGAGGATGTAGATGAAGATGGAATGGGAGATACGATACTGCGTGAAGAGTTTGACAGAGCACTGATAGACCTAAGTCGAAATGAGGCCCCGGAAGTAGACAACATTCCATTAGAACTACTGACGGTCTTGGGAGAGCCAGTCCTGACAAAACTCTACCATCTTGTGAGCAAGATGTACGGGACAGGCGAAATACCCTCAGACTTCAAGAGGAATATAAGAATTCCAAACCCAAAGAAAGCAGGTGTTGACAGATGTGAAAATTACCGAACTATCAGTTTAATAAGTCACAGCTGCAAAATACTAACGCAAATTCTTTGCAGACGAATGGAAAAACTGGTAGAAGCCGACCTCGGGGAAGATTAGTTTGGATTCCGTAGAAACGTTGGAACGCGTGAGGCAATACTGACCTTACGACTTATCTTAGAAGAAAGATTAAGGAAAGGCAAACCTACGTTTCTAGCATTTGTAGACTTAGAGAAAGCTTTTGACAATGTTGAATGGAATACTCTCTTTCAAATTCTAAAGGTGGCAGGGGTAAAATACAGAAAGCGAAAGGCTATTTACAATTTGTTCAGAAACCAGATGTCGAGGGACATGAAAGGGAAGCAGTGGTCGGGAAGGGAGTGAGACAGGGTCGTAGCCTCTCCCCGATGTTATTCTATCTGTATATTGAGCAAGCAGTAAAGGAAACAAAAGAAAAATTCGGAGTAGGTATTAAAATCCATGATGAAGAAATAAAAACTTTTGTAGGTTCGCCAATGACATTGTAATTCTGTCAGAGACAGCAAAGGATTTGCAAGAGCATTTGAACGGAATTGATGTTGTCTTGAAGGGAGGATACAAGATAAAAATCAATAAAAGCAAAACGAGGATAATGGAATGCTGTCGAATTAAGTCGGGTGATGTTGAGGGTATTAGATTAGGAAATGAAACACTTAAAGTAGTGAAGGAGTTTTGCTATTTGGGGAGCAAAATAACTGATTATGTTCGAAGTAGAGAGGATATAAAATGTAGACTGGCAATGGCAAGGAAAGCGTTTCTCAAGAAGAGAAATTTGTTAACACCGAGTATAGATTTAAGTGTCAGGAAGTCGTTTCTGAAAGTGTTTGTAT
This sequence comes from Schistocerca serialis cubense, assembly GCF_023864345.2. Lineage (NCBI taxonomy): Eukaryota > Metazoa > Arthropoda > Insecta > Orthoptera > Acrididae > Schistocerca > Schistocerca serialis. Next base: position 788,123,748 of record NC_064642.1, read on the forward strand.
GGAGTGTAGCGATGTATGGAAGTGAGGCATGGACGATAAATAGTTTAGACAAGAAGAGAATAGAAGCCTTCGAAATGTGGTGCTACAGAAGAATGCTGAAGATTAGATGGGTAGACCACATAACTAACGAAGAGGTGTTGAATAGGATTGTGGAGAAGAGACGTTTGTGGCACAACTTGACTAGAAGAAGGGATCCGTTGGTAGGACATGTTCTGAGGCATCAAGGGATCACCAATTTAGTATTGGAGGGCACCGTGGAGGGTAAAAATCGTAGAGGGAGACCAAGAGATTAGTACACCAAGCAGATTCAGAAGGATGTAGGTTGCAGTAGGTACTGGGAGATGAAGAAGCTTGCGCAGGATAGAGTAACATGGAGAGCTGCATCAAACCAGTCTCAGGACTGAAGACCGCAACAACAACAACAACAAGACACCATCGAATCAAAAACAATCGGAGCATTTAACGCATCTACGACAGAGGACGGCCAACGTCATACTCAGGAGTGCGCTGATACTCAAAGTTCTTTTTTAGTATCTTATACATCTTCAGCAACTAAATAATAAGCAACCAATTGCATAAACGGAATTTAATTTCTTTAGTGGTTTAGGGCAACAGTAAAGAAATCAAATTTCCATTACGCAAATAGTCGCTTATTACGTCGTCAAAGTTCTTTGTAAATTTGATTCGATTTTCTGATCACTGAAATAAGATCACATACCCTATCAGTCTTTTAAGTTTTGTTTCCTCGTCTTCTCCCAGCGCTTCGCTTCAGCCAGTGTACAAATCAAATACTGTAAGAATATCGATGAACTATTTATCAGATTAGGAGAGGCTCTTAGCATCACATGTGTTTGCAGGCAAGATCGTTAATGTTATTACAGTAAAAAAATTATGCTGTGACATTTTATGCTGATATGTTAGGGCCAAAACTTGGATGATGCTGTGACTAGCAAGCAGCTAGTTAGCACAAGAGAGAAACCCACGGAGAACACCATCAAATCAGTCAGAAGGCCAGTGACCACAGCCCCCCCCCCCCCAAACCCTCTAAAAAAATCTGTGAATATTTATCATTCAATTAATGTTAATTGTTCCCTGGACAATGAATTATTACCCATGTTCGTAGACAAGAGTGTAGTGTCTGGAGCAAGACGCTAAAATGGGAGTCCGCAGAAATGTCAAAATTTGCCACTTCTTTTTATAACTGTTACGCTGAGTTTCATAATGTATCGTGCCGCAGGAACTACATTGAGTCGAACGTTTAGAAAACTTACAGTATTTCCAACGATTAATAAGCATAGACTCAGTGCTTGTAAGTCCAATTACAGATACTAAATGATAAGCATATTTCACTGCTGTATCCTAAGCTCAAATTTTTACGTAATTAATATGAATATTAATGCCACTTTCGTGTTTAAACGCTCTTAAATTATATCCTAACTACGCTTAAATATAGGATATCCAACGAATTATCTAAGAAATATTTTAATCATATACCAACAATACACTGAATGAAGGGAAAAATCCTGGACAGCTACAAAACCAACCAGCAAAAATCATATACTTGTTCTTCTCAGTGCGAATAAACAAGAAATAATCTTTAAAAAATGGCTTATTCAACGGTGATACCATTTATGACAATTTCTTAGCTTCTGAAACTTAGCATTTGAACATTGTATTGTATTCGTCACTTATATTAGATAATGTAGACTTGGCTACATGATGTTGAGCAAAAAATGTTTTGAAAAAACGTTTTTGGAGTTGTTTGGATGAAGTTCAACCGAGCATCAACATTCGACTCGTGGATGTGGGTAACCTCCCAAATTTTATCCTAAATTTGCCGGAAGAATCTACTGTAAGAGCTTGAGACTGAACCAAAGCGTAACTCACTTCCCCAGTTTGAAACATTACCGAACAGCCATGCCAAATGAACAGCATGATTCGTAACCCTACGATAGTGTGTTGTACTGTGTCGCATCCCACGTAGAGAAGGTCCCGATTCCTGGAGCGAAAAAAGTTTCACACATGTTTTTCTCGATTGATGTATTTGAGTTCATAGATGATCAGACCTACATTATGGCAAGCCTATGTTCCTTACGTTCTACCGCAATAACTCGGCTGTGTATGCCAGAACGTAAATCCGGCAAGCGATCACGGGTCATCTTTCTCAACAGAGAAATAATGAACTACTGCACAGAGTTAGTAATGCAGAAAGGGGAGGCACGTCCGAGTGGAAATACGGGAGGAATGTTGGGCAGGTACTCTGCGGTTTTGACAGTTTTTATTAATTTCT